>NC_135430.1:21000908-21630908 GCF_051991245.1 Festucalex cinctus | reverse complement strand
TGCAAGACAATTTCCATCGCTGCAACCTGTAACCATAATAATACGCATATTGTGAAATGTATACCACAAAGTTGTGCTGTGATATTGTAGCAGATTAATAGTAAGTAATAGAGCTGCATATTTTATGCTAATAGCTAGTGATGGGCGAATTCCGATACCAGGTATTGGTTTCAAGGTAATGGTGGTGGTTTATGATTGGGAACTACAAATTAGAATAGAAAATTGACATCAATTTCATGCAATAAAAAACGTTACAATGCTATATTGTGATATACTAAAAGTACAAATGTACTAAAAGTATCAATGTTTGCTATTGATTAGTACTCAAGAGTTGAGGACTCCGACTGGTATCGGTGTGAAAAGAAGTGGTATCGACCATCCCGATCAGATTTAGATTGATGTGTATTTTAGCGATTTATCAATTTGCTTGTTACTATTTTGACTTACCCAGGAGAAGGATTTGGAGATCCTTAGTAAGGAGAGGGATGATCTGAGAGCCAAGATGGAGGACGTAAACAGCCAGCATGGTCAACTCATTTGCACCAAAGATTCACCGGAGGCCGACTTTGCCGTATGCCGAGAAGAACTTCACGCTTGTCACTTCCAGGTACATATCTTTGTTTATGTGTTTTAGATATTCTTTCTGTTGAACAAAGCAAAAAGTACTTTGCTTTTTTTTCAGTATGCAATGCAATTGTGAATAATATTCACATATGCTGCATGAAAAAAACGTCTTTCTACTACTTTACTCAAGCTCATGGATTAAACCAAATCTTAAGAGTGCTTAAAAAAAAAAAAAAGGCAGAGCGATTTTCTTTATTTCAGTCACCATTCTAAGGCTGCACTAATACCTCTGTGGGTTTGTTGGCTTTTTCTATCTGACATCAACCTGCTTTACACCCACATCGACCTACGGGAGGCGTCTTTTTTTTCTGAGTGGGATGTTCTCCTCAAAAGTTGCCAGCTAAAGCAAGGGGAATTATGAGTCACTCGCGTTTGCCGTGTCCACATTTTCCAATCTGGTGGTGGGACTAAACTGGGAAAAAAGATCTGACTCAAGCTTGAGTCACTGACTTTTAAGTTTTCTTGCAGCTCCCATCGATGTGTTTTTTTTTTTTCTTTTTTCTGTGTGTGCTTATTACTCAAAACTGCATTCCTAGTTCCATCATTTGGTCTTCTCTTTACTTCTCAGATGACAACCCCGGGGGATGAAGTAGGAAAATGTAACGAAAATGTCAAAGGTCATGCAGAGGAGGGTTGTTGGTGAAGCAAAACAGTCAGAGATTGAGAACTAGGGTTGGGAGAGTACCAATAGCAGGTATTGATATTGGGCCGATGCCAATAGCTGAAATGTTACATTTGCAATTAATTTGAATTTCAAGCAAAATCAGTAGATGCAGAAATGTAACTGAAAATTGAAATAAACAGTTCAATTGATCTATTTTCCGTATATTTCTTCAAAAAGTCTGTTGCCGATATTCGTCAAAATGCTGATAATCGGCCCAACTGATCATCAGTATATTCCCAATATTGGGATATATAGATAGATGCTCTTCTAAAATGTTCCTCATAGTTTTGTTTTTTTTTGGGGGGGGGGAAGTTTTATGTATGAAATGTACTCGAGGTATCTGTATTTGGTGACTGGTGACTACTCGTGAATGCAGTAGACATGTTTTAAAAGCAGATAAAGATTTAGATCAAGATTTCCTAATATTTAGTGGAAGGTCGTTCCAAAGGGAGGGACTGGCAACAGCAAAGGCTCCATCTCCTCTAAGCCGCCGCCTTGCCCTCGGTACCTCCAATTGAGTCTGGTCTGCTGACCTGAGGCACCGACCGGGCTGGTGCGTAGGGCTGCAAGAAATAAGGTGGGGCAAAATAATCTTTAAAAAAAAATCTTAAAATGAATTTCACGAGTAGCCAGTGAAGGGAGGCCAGGATAAGGGTTATGTGTTCCCTCTTACGGGCACCAGTCAGGAGACGAGCAGCAGCATTTTGGACAATCTGGAGACGATGGAGGGGTACAATCAAAAACTGAGTAGATGTGATGAAATTAAATCAATTGAAATCATGATTTTTTTTTTTTTTTTCTCAATAGTCCACCAAATGCGAACTCTGCATTTGACCCATCACATCGAACACACATTTCGTTTCACCCAGAGAATGATGAACATCAAGCTGCAAAGGTCAAAGTGATTCTTTTCCGTCTCGTTTCTGAAGCCTTCTGATTCTGGTCACAAGACGGACATAGTTTTCCCATTAAGCCTCAATAAAAAGCCTTTCATCCAGCAAAAAGAGAGATACTTAACTAACCACAAGCAAAGCACATGGTTGGATGGATGTTACAAGAGTCATGTGACAACACAAGTTAGTAAATCACACTGTAAAATAAAACCACTGTGTGCCTTGACATGAGCTGACACCAATAAATCCAAAAGTCACACACAAAAAAAAGTTTTCAGAGCTTTTTTTTTGTTTTTTTTTCAGAGATTTAAAGTTAGCGGTGCACTTTGTCATCCTTCCTCGCTTCTGTTTCATGTGCAGGTCGTCTGCTAAGATGCGCCGAGCATTGATTCGAAACGGGAGCGAGCAAATCCGCGGTTAAACCGAGCGGCGACGGACCTCTGCAATCTAACTAGTTGGCTGTCATTAGCTGTAAACCGCCAGGTTCTCATCCAGATTACAGCGGGATTAACATGGATGAACTCAAGATGAGTGTTCTCGAGCCGGTTTAACTTTCTCAACCTCTCCCCTCGAGAGGTGAGCTGTGGCGGGATTCTCGGCGTAACACCGGGATTAAGCCCGCTTTCACCTCATGGATTCCCGTCTGTCATTATGACAGGGGCGACTTGAAAGTAGGAGTTTGCGTCGTGTTTTTAATTGGCTTTTAAAACAACTGTCTAATATCTGTTGAGCTTTGTCAACGTTTTGTTTTTCCGCGTAATGACTGAACCGAGACTTGTTCTCGTCTGCATGCGTGTTCCATTCGCGTTCAGTTGGCAACATCAGAGAAGGAGTTCCAAACGCAGCAGGTGGATCTGGATCTCCTCCAACGGCGGCTGAACCAAGCCCGGGAGGAATTCGAAGTGGCCCGCTTGCAAGCTGAGGAGCAGAAGGGAATGGCTGCCATTTTTAAACACAAATACGCCGCTGCAGTGGAGAAGGTGCACGAGGTGCAAGGGCCGGTGAAGCGTTTGGCCGAGGAGCTGCGATATTCCCGGCAACAGGTGGGGAGACGTTTGATCGGATTGCGTAGTTTTATCAAGTGGGATTAACTCGCGTCATCTTATCGGCAGCTAAGAGAGTCCCAACAAGCGAGGCATTTGGTGCGCCAAGAGCTATCGGAGCTGAAGCGGCGCCACGATGACAAGGTGGGCCAATGGGAGCGCTCGCAAGAGGCCCTCCGCCGACTGACGGACGAGCTCCACGTCGGTCAAAATGCGCTGACCGAGAGCCAGCAAACGGCGGAGCAGTTGAGAAGCCTCGCGCACGGCCTGCGAGGTCAAGCGGACGCACTCGAGCAGCAGGTCAGCTCACGACGGCCTCGTTTTAGATTTGGACGTGTCACATGACTGCACGACCATCCATGTGAGATTAGAAGCAGGAACCTCAGAACTGTCAAGCAGACATGCTAAGCAGTTATCCACTGACACGACCGTATTGCCTTTTGATTTTCCACTCAGTGATTGGGTAGTTTGTTCCCCCTTAATCTGATTTATTCATCCTATTTTGGGCAAGAGTTTATGGACGGTCCATAAACATGTGAGCCGCCCCGTGTCCGTGTGAATGCCGGCACGTGCCACACAATCTTTTTCTGTATTTTATTATTATTTTTTTTTATATAACTACGTCAAGCAACAGATGAATCATCTTTATTACGTAGAAATTTAATTTGGATGAACTTAACTGCTGCTGCCAAGGTCAGACGGGAAGAATGTCATTTTAATCCAATCAACTTTAATCTGTTGGTTATAAAAGAGTTAGGCTGCTGAAGAATGTCTGTATCTCAGGCCCCTTTATTACGCCGGCTAATGACTTTGATTGTGAGGCGCCTATCAAGAGGTTAGGAGTTCTTATGGAGCTTCTGGACGTCACTACTTAGTCTCTGCACTGTGCTTGATGCAGCTTGCCCTGTTGTCAGGATTTACAGGCCAACAAAATAGTGAAATACAGTTGATACTTTAACAAACAAACTCATTTAAAAACACTTCTAGACAGACAGTATAGAAAATGGATGAACAGAAACTCAGCAACTAGATCATCCAGCTGGTTTTGTTTTGTATCATGAAAAGTGTTTGTTTACTATGTTACTATATCAACACGTCACAGATGCAGATGTTCATATTAATTAAGATGCTATAGTTTTGGATGTCATCATAATGCATTGGAATCGTCCATATTGTGTACCGGTACTCGTATTGAATTGACTCATTTCCCACCCCACAAGAAATCTATTCATGCAAATGAGCGCAACACGTACAGTAATCACACATCTCATAAGATGCAATACATTTTGAATCCAGTCTGATTATTAGGTTATGTGTATGAGCATCTTAGACATGGTACGGGTATCAGTATCAGGCCTTATTTCAAGGTACGGCCCCTCTCTCTAGTTGTGGCCAATCAGGAAATAGAAATTAGAACAATAGAAAATTGCCATTAATTTCATGGAATTTTTAGGAAACATGGTATATGGGGACATTGCTATAGGTCTTTCTTTAAAATTGTCTGTTATTATTATTATTATTATTATATGTATCAAAAGTACTAGTGGTATCAGTACTTGTTATCAGTATCAGTGACTACTCTGACGATTACGTACTTGGTATTGGTTTGAAAAAACTGATATCAAACATCCTTAGTGACAAGCCATTTTTACACAACTATAATCAAATCATCTCAAATTTCAAATGAACTCAATGGAGTGCGAACCTCCACCAAAGTCAAACCCACCTAAAAAAAAATAATAATAATCTACACATTTATTTGGAAATTACAATTACAGAATTGAGAAACTGTCCTTAGAATGAATTTCATTTGAGTAGGCACATTGGTTGCAACATGATGAAAATGTGGTGAACTTGTTGCTTTTTTTAAATCCACTATTCTCCTGAAATGAAATCAATTTACGGTAGTACATTTTTATCATGCGCAACCTATCATGTTCAAATGAAGTGAATTCAAATGACTTTATTTCCAGTGTACACTGTTTGCATAATCTTGCTCAAAACAAACCGATAAAAATGTTCTTTGGTGGATCTTGAACAGGGATATTTTCCTTCCCTCTTCTATTTCTGCAGCGACGCATACAACTTGACAAAACACATTTCCAAGGGCAACCTAACAGCGTAGCGATAAGCAACTCTTTGACACGTACTCGCGATGACTTTTCTTCCCGTCTTTATCTCCGCGTGTAGAAAGTCATGTTGGAGTGCGACCTGCGACTTTATCAGCAGAGTCACTCTCACGCGGACGACGACTACCTGAGCCTGCAAAGCCACGAGCAGAAGCTGCAGAAGGTGAGGCCGCCCATTCCCGGCACACTATTATCATCTCATTGAAATAATAATACACTTGCCGTTTTTGAGAGATTCCAAAATGGAGACTCGCACGCATCTCTGTAGGTTGCAGCTGAACTTGACAGTGACAAATATAGTGATGTACTCACCTTTTGTCTTTCTGTGTGTGGGTTTTAGCGTTGCAGTGAGCAGGTGGAGCGCCTTGTGGAGTGTGAAAAGTTTATTCTACAGATGAAATCCGAGCTGGAGAGACAGTAATAATGGCGTCTATATGAAAACTCTTTGCTGATCTCAGTTCTGTCCTTGTCCTTTTTCTCATGCCCTCCCTTTCTGCTTCTGCTTCTTTATAGTCTACTTACCGAATGGCGCACTATAGTGGACTTTATGAAGCATGCTAAATGTAACATCGTCTCTTTAAATCTTTTAATTCTGAGAAGCCGTTATATGGTTTCATTTCTCGTTTCATGCGTTGATTGGGACTTGGCGCTGTTTTGCAATAACCGCTGTGAGATGACGGTGTGTTTGCTCTGCTCTCCTCAGAAACCACCAACAGGCCAGCGTGAAGAAAATTCTTGTCATTTCCCACCGGGCGCACCTGAAACAGCGTGCACAACTGGAACAGGAAGTGGCACAGCTAAAAGAGGAAGTTGCGCACTTCGAGCTCGAGCTTTCAGACAGTCAAAAGGTATTTCTGGGAATAATTAGGAAGTCGAGCCTTTGTTCAATGATATTTATATCTCTGTCCATACTAACTTCAAAGATACTTGTAGTCTAAATGCTAAAAACTTTGCATTTTTTAAGGCCGCAGAATATTGACTTAGCATTATGGGGGGAAAAAAAATAGAAATCATGCACTTCAGACATAATACATGTTTTTTTGGGGGTTTTTTTTTTGTTTTTTTAATAAACAATCTTTACTTAGTTTTCAAACATATTGGTTGGTATAAGGTAGGTCAAATTCTAAAAAAGGTTTTTAGCAAAAAAACAGAAATTACACGCTGCACGCATAATAATAAATCAGAAAAATTACAAATAATTTCAACGCCGTCTTAAAATAATCGTAATTTTTTCCAATTTTTCAGGAAACACAAAAAAATCAAGCCATTTACATCATGAGTATATGATTTAGGGGGGAAAAAAATTGCAAAAAAAATGGTGGGCAATTTTAAGGGGGTGACAATGTTTACGTATTAAGATGAAAATATTTATATAATTTGGCCAAATGCTAAAAAAAATATATATATAGTGTTTTTTCTTGTGCATACCAAAGTCAATATACGGCGCATTTAGGTATTAACATATTTGCCAGTACTGGTATGTTCGAGCCTAAAATACGAAGGAAAAAAAAAAAAAAATACATTACATTTAAATGTACTTGCAAATATGTTCCAAAATTTACTGATTTGCTGGCTTCAATCTTGTTGGTAATTTCCCAAAAGTAGTTTTTTTACCAACCTAACAGGAGGAGTGAATTGAATCTGTTTTTAAATGTAGAAGTAAGGCCAAATGTTCATAAAGGGGAAACGCTAATAAAACGCTAATAGGCACCCGAAGTACACACATCCACGCACGTGCATAAGCAACTCAGTAATCATGTGATTGTCCCATGCCTGCCTGCCAGACACAAATGGTCTTGTTATTAATTAAAGCACCAAACAGTGCCAAAGCTGATGAAATTGACTCCAATTACGAGCTCAATGGGACACTTCATATTTAAATGACTCAACGTGGCGCCTGCAGCCTGGCAAAGTGCCAACTTCCCTGGCAGCCGCAAGCATCACACATGCCAGTGCGTTCATGAGTGTATCCTTGTATTGATTGCACTGGCATGCTGGTAAAAACATTTATGCAACAAATGCATCATCATATGTTGACGTAAATACACGCATTCATCCTCACAAACATGGTGCCCATATGAGCTCATAGTTGTTGTTGTTTTTTTTTCGTTGTCAGCGCAAAACATTTCTTCAGCCTGTGGAGTTCCCCGTAATGAATTTCCGCCCTGTAAGGATATGTATTCGAGCCATGCATTATGTATATACTCCTGATCATTCTTTATCATCACTAACATGTACGTGATTAACACACGAGCGAAGCGCTTTGCATGAACGGTCCATCATGCACATTCCCTCTCAGCTCAGAGCTACTGACCGACGAGTTATATAAATAAATATTTTTCAAGAAAAATCATTTGCATACAACATCATAGTAGATGAATTAATCACAAGTAGGCGGTTCAACTGAACAAGCGACACACTTGAGGACCTGAACTCTATCAGGAGGGAGTAATGTCAAGTGGTTAGGAATTTATTATGCATTCACATACATATTTTTTAACTGCTGAATAGCACATATAGCAACATTTACATATTATGTTTACATATTTTCTTGTTAAGGACCAAACCAAAGAGGACAGAAAAAAATAAAAAATAAATCAGATTCAAATATTAATCGACAAAATAATTGACCCATTCATTGATTATTAAAATAATCATTAGTTGTCCAAAAAAGTGCAACAACGTGAGTGTTAATTTCGGCCAAATCTTGTACTCCAGGGGTGCGTGAATTTCCTCCGGCAGTCAGAGGAGGCGCTCCAGGATGCCAAGCGGGAGGCAGCGAGGAGTCACAGCGAGGTGGACGTTCTAAGGGAGGAGGTACGAAGACTGGAGGACGGGAGACGCAAAGAGGAGGAGAAGCTGAAGAGCGCTGACGGAGAGAAACAGAGTCTGAGCACTCAAGTCGGGCAGCTGAGTCAAGAGCTTGCCCAGCTGCGCTGCAAACATCAGACAACAGGTACCAGTCTCACAATGTCACAACTACTTGCTGTAGTTTATATAAGACGATTGTGCCCTAAACACTTTGTTGACCAATTCCTCATGAACAATATCACCAAAGTTTTCCTTCTTTGCCCCTCTACGAGAAATTGTAAGTCATTCTGCTCTCCAAGCACCAGCCCCTCCCAACCTCAGAAAACAGCTGTTGTCACTTTATGACGTCATAAGGTGCGGACCCACCCCCGCACCACCTCTGCGGAAAGTGAGCATTAAAAACTGTCTTAAGGGTTCACTTAAAGTGTAGCAGCTTCATTTGGCCTTAACACAGGACCTCGAACTTTTTATCATTAGAATGAAATAAGTGTAGTGATGTCATCAATGCACCTTATGAGAGGTTTCGGTGTCATCCATATTTTGGCTGTTATAAGCATAAAATTGAAAAGGCACGTTGTGGTTTCTGAAGTTGGCCCCAAATCGAAGTAGATAAAAAGTGAAGAGGCCTTGAGAATGACTCTTGAGGTACTCCATGTATAAGGTAGAAGTGGTTGTACTGGAATGGCCATCAGTGGTCGTTTCAGATGGTCTTAAACAGTCTTCTCTGAGACTTTAGACTGAAAAAGAATTTGAGATATATATTTTTTAAGTTTGTTTTTAGTTTAGGTTGGATTTCTTGATCAGGGTTTGTCGCACTGCATGCATAAAGCTGACAGGTAGAACCCAATTGGCCAAGATACCATTGTTGATATCAATAGCATCTGCTTTATAGATCAGGATATGAAGTATGTGTCAAATTTCACGCTTATCCAACTCTAATTTTTCCGCATTGGTGGAGGTCTCCACACAACTTAACGAGTTAACTCTTGATCAGCAAGGGGAATTTGCTTGCATTTGCTTTTCTTCCTTTTTTCTCTCCCAACGCCTGCTGAAATGTGGAGCCTTGTCAACCAATCAGAATCACGCCGCACGCAAACTGAAACCACGCGGCGTTCTTTCCTGCCTTATGCTGCGGAAGCTCACTGCTGCTCGCTCCCTCCGTCGCTTATCTCAAATTAGCCGGCAGTGCTACAACCGTGAGATTTGGTCGCACGCCGTCTGCACGTAAGGCCACGAACACGCGCGTGCGAGTGGCGAGAGGTTTTATTTAATGGCTTCTTTGGCGCACGGTAATGATGTGCGCGCGTGCGCGTGCATTGCAGCGGCCTTTGTAGTCGTGTGTCATTGCAGGAACGGCGACGTATGGCTTTTCTCCGGGCACACAAATGTCTCACTAAGAATTAACGTACACATCTTCGGTCATGCCGGGGAAAGCACCTCTCTCGCGCACGCGGCGTGTACGCGCGTGAAAAATAACAGCCATTTTTCCCCCACTCCCACTGCTTTAATTAGCACACGCGCGCTTTCTCTCGGAGGTGCAAACGCACACATCCACACAATCACCTATTGTCCGCCGAGAGATGAATCTGAGGTCTGCGTCTGTGGCAGCAGGCTCGCTAGCTGAACACTGCTCATTAACAAGATGGAGACAGAAAGACAACGCTGTGTGGCTTGGCCTTTGTCTGTGATCAAAACACGCGGCCCCGACTCTTCGCTCAACACAAAACCGCAGATTATTCCGCTTTTATCCTCCGCGCACACAATCTAGCAATACGGGCCGCTTTTGTCATGACTCTAGAAGGATAAATATGTATTATTGTAACAAAATACATGGCATTGTTTACCTGGATATGGCTCTGTTTTGAATGGACTGGGTTGAAGAGTCAGCTGGAGAAATTACTGTTGTGAACAAAACACCTTTTTATGAACATGAGGCCCTTGCCGAACCGTTACGGGAATTTCGTTTTCTTGCTTGATTATTCCGGCAGGTCAGAACTCAGGTGAGCTAATCAGCGCTTGTCTTCAGATGGTTTCTTTTACTGGTGTGCGAGTGTGTATGTATCAATATGTGCCCGTCACTTGATTATCGTTTTAAAATGGAAGTCCACCTAAAACATTTCTTGACAATAATATGTCATATGTGATGTCACTTGTCTAAACATGACAATCTGATTAATATTACATTTGTGGAATATGAGTTCTGAAGCAACATCCAGCCATTTTTATCCATCTCAGGGGGCGGCCATTTTACCACTTGCTGTCGACTGACGATGACATCGGTTTTGTGAAGCTGAGCTGTGATTGGTTGGAAGGCAGCCCCCAATTATTTATTTTTATTTTGAATTTTTTTGGACAATAATATGTTCTATCTGGGGGTGCATTTTACCACTTGCTGTCAACTGAAGATGACATCAGTGTTGCTCAGGGCTCAGCCAATGACCAATCACAGCTCACCTGTTTTGTGAAGCTGAGCTGTGATTGGTTGGAAGTCAACCCAATTTTGTTTTTTGTTTTATTTTGACAATAATATGTTCTATGCAGCGCCACTACTCTAAATATAGTATTCTGGTTGGTAGTGTGTTAGTGGAATATGAGTTCTGAAGCAAAATCCAGCCATGTTTATCCATCTCAGGGGGCGGCCATTGTGCATCATTGCAGTGATACCAATCACAGCTCACCTGTTTTCTGAAGCTGTGCTGTGATTGGTTGTTACCTGAGACCTGAGCATGTCATCTTCAGTTGACAGCAAGTGGCAAAATGGCCGCCCTCTAAAATGGATAAAAAAACAGCTGGATTTTGCTGCTTAACTCATATTCCACAAATATCAAGCAGAATACCATATTAAGAGTTGGCACCCACCTGTGACATTATTAGATATTCAAATGCCTTTTTTTTTTTTTTTTTTTTAATATCTTAAGTAAGTTTTGCTGTGTGGGTGGCTCTAATATGAATATGTTTGACAGCATAAACAAAAATACAATATCCATATTTCCGCACTTTCACTAAAACAGAAATGCAATATTACCCCCCTCTGCGCACGCTGCCGATGCGCATCTGCCTAAAGATGATGAAATCATTATGGAGCGCATACGTGTGCATGCGCCCGTGTGGCAGTCATCCACACGTATGCGTGCGCGCTTCCTTCTGATCCCGATCCCCGGGTGCACTTGTGCACAGGCCTCCCTCCTTCAATTCACCTCCATTACTAGCTAGAATCCCATTTCACACTCTATCGATCCCCAAAACCGTTGTTCACCGGAACCGGCAGCAAACGCTGGAATTTCTCCCCACCATTTCACCGCCATTGTTCTTTATTACACAAAGAGGCCACCCCTTCTTTTTTTTGCGCCGGAGCCTTGCAGAAATATGAATTATAAATGTATAGCTAATAAAACGGAGAAGGAAGGAAGGAGGGAGAGTCATGGAGAGATGGGAAAAGAGTGCGATCGAGAGAAGTGGTTGGTAGAAACATCAGAGAAAATGACTCCTTTACAAGAGTCTATTGATCAGTTTCTATCAAAGGGGGATGTCAGACATGAGATTACCTGGCAGTTTGAGCATTAGGTGCCGTGTGTTATAGCCCCGGGCCCTTGTACCGCTGCCAGAGGATTGTAAATAAAGCGGAGAGGAGAGAGCAAGAGGGGAGTTTGTTGGGGGCGGATGCTTGTGCGAGTTTGACATCCTATACGTGTGTGTTAGTTTGTCTTTGAGAGCGTTGCGCGCGCTCTCTACCTTGTGGTGTATTTGTGTGCATAACAGACACCTATTGGCTTATACCCAAAAGCAGTGTTGCAAGTCGGTGAAACTTCTGAAACGTAGCGAACGAGTCTTGGGAGGCTTTGGGCCGTCTCACGAGAGCACCTCAGCCCGCTCCGAATCCCGCAACAAAGCCAAAGGAAGCTCCTATGAAGCCTTTTGAATCTTTGATGAAGGCCCGGCGCTGCCCAAACACCGACTCTGGGTCAGATGGGTTTCCATCCCTCTCATGTTAAAGGTTAGCGCACGGTGTTTGCTAATCTGACCGTGGATCAGCGATGCCACATGACGGGCTTTGAAGCTCACGCGGAAGCGGTGACGGAACGAGCGGGATCTTCTGGACTAATGTCATACTTTTAAAAAATGTGAAGCCAGGGTCAAAGGGTCAAGAAAGTGTGAGTGGAAGAAGAGCAGAGATCTTAGATTGGGTTTTTTATGTTCTAACGTAGCACGGATACACTAAAAGAAGCTCATAAAAGATTGTAAATCTTACATTATGGACTACTGTTGCAGTGTGTTGTGGAGTCCACAATGTTCTGTGAATTCTTAGTTAAATTGCAGTTGGGAGAACAGTTATCATCTTCTCCTTCATTTTCTTCTTCTTCTTCTTCTTCTTCGAATCATTATTCTCATTATTATTATAAGGAGTCCACAGTGTTCTTGGTTAATGTGCTTATATTACGGCTGAGAGAATAGTTATTATTATTATTATTATTATTATTATTATTATTGTTAATAATAATACTCTAGTGAGGATAAGTGGTTTGGATAATGGATTGATGGATTTTTTATCAGGAGTGTAGCAAGATGAGTACTCAACTCCTGAGTTGTCAGAGATAGCAAGTACCATTACCACTAATACTTTTGATACATAATATTTGCAGTTAACCAATAACACACAATTGAAATTGAAAAAAACAAAAAGGCCAATATATCCCAATGTCAAATTTTTCTTTAAAATTAAATTAAATTAGTGGCAATTTAATATGATCTTTTTTTCCGCTTATAAAATTAAATGAATTTAATAATTAAATAAATAAATACATAATAAATAAATAAATAAATAAATAAATAAATCCACTGGACATAAAGTCCCAAAAGATGTAGTTAAACCACTTCTTGCAACATATTGTGATATCGATTAGCATCACAAATAACGATTCGCCTACTCACTACCTTGAAATATGGCCTGTTATTAGTTCTCGGACATCCTTAATATTATTATTATTATTATTATTATTATTGTTGTTGTTATTCTTCTTCTTATTATTATTATTAAACTGAAAGAAAAATGTGTTTTGTACTTTGTACTTAATTTTCAATATAAAAATTCAACTTTCAAAGTTGCATGCCGTTGAGTTATTAATTTGACCATTTTCTGTGTGCTTGTGGATGTGTTCACTCATTGGCAGCATGGTTCAATTCCCATCCAGTCACAGCGTGACTGTGAGTGTGAATGTTTGTCTGTCTCTAGAACGTTTGAACCCTTTAAATGACTGGCAGCCAGTCCACGGTAAACGTTTGCCCAATGTTGCCTTCCTGCTCTCGCATTTTGGAAATAGATGGATGGCATCACTCAAGTAGCACACAAATGCAGTTAAACAGACATGAAGTCATATCATGACTTCATGTCTGTTTAACTTTTGCTTTGATTTTCCTGTGTGGGCGTCAGGACCACCATTAACTCTGTGAAGATCATTTTTTTTGTGACATAGTGGTCGTTTTCTTTGTCAAAAGAACACGCTGACCATGGCTGCCCAGTTCAATATGGTTAAATTGGCAATAATATTCAAAGAACAGAATGTACCACATAAAACGAGAAAAAGCTCACCTCGCAGACACTGGCTATGATGTCGTCGCTCTTCACATTTGTTGCATATCAGTCCTCATCAAAGTCAAAACTTGGCAGTTAAAATTCCACGTCAAGCATTGCCTTTTTTGATGGCAGGAGATTTTACTTGGGAATTGGTGAATCCAAGTTCCGTTATTTATCATAGAAAGATCTTTATTCCAAATCTACACAGAACAGGAACTGGAACGGGTTTTGGCCTTTCAGGTTCTACAGCAGAACTCATTTTATGAGGCCTGGAGAAACAAATCATGTGCCAACCCTTGCTAAAAAAAAAAATCTGTACCAAATTTTTAAATGAATAACATTGAGTTTTTGCAAGATTTTCTTTTGACCTGTTTTAGAGTATCTTGAACAATAATTGTAAAACTAGTAATCTCACAGTAATGTGCTGTTTATTATGTAATAGGATGAGACAATGAAACGTTTATTTGCAAAGCATAACTACAAAGTGGATTGTGACAAAAACGGTTCCAATGTAGTGCTAGTGTGGTGTTTTTGTGATGGAGCAGTCTTTGCTACTAATTGCTCTGTCCGCGGCCCCCCAACCCGATCTCAAGCTTTCACTTCTCTGCTTTATTGATCACTGAGACTCAAGGCAAACATTCACCTTGAGCTGAACTAGTCAGTGAAGCACACGTTTTAAGATGTATTTGTGAAACATTAAATATCAAATATTTATTAGCGATGCTTCAATTTCTCCAGGAATCCAATTTTGCTGGTGAAAAAAAACATCTTCAAAACAATCAATTAAACATTTTATTCAATGTAGATTTTCACATTTCTTGCTATGCGGTTGCAGCTCTTCAATCAAGTCTGTTTGCCCGTCGCTAACGTAGCGGCCGGCGCTAAAAGCATCACGCCGACGGCTCTATTCCGCATACTCTAATACACATTCATTTTCACAAAGTCAAGGTCCAGCCTGTAAATATTCGGCACGCACACACACACACACACACCTCTGCATATAAAGCGCTCACGCCTCCTCAATATTCAGCAGCCTTGGCCACTGACGGCTGACAGTTTATGTTGTGTTCAGTGAATACTGAATTTAGTGAAAAGGTTTGAAAGACCAATGAGGGAACATTGACTCACAAAACAGCATATACCGCACGCAAAAAAAAAAAAAAAAAAATGAGGAAGGAAATTTGAGAAAAGGTCTGGCGAAAGCAAAGGCGAGCAAAGCGAGGAGGCTGTCCGGTGGTTTATTATGCAGCCACTCAGTGTGGGACAATGAGCTTTTATTGCATGTAGACGGAGGATGGAGCCCCAAAAGGAAAATGATTGAAGGGCTGCAGTAGGAGTGTGAGCACTCGCAGCGTGGTCAGGGTAAAGAGTGCCATCTATTGACGAAGCGGGAGATTGCTTCTTTTGTTTCAGTTATTTGATCACATGAGAAAAGGATGTACAGTTGCACGTTTATATACGTATTTTATTTTTTAGTTTTGTTTTAGTTTTTCAGTTTCCCAAATTTTAATGCCTCTTCTTGCTTCTCTGCCTGCTCAGTGGAGCTGCTGGCAGCGCGTTCAGAAGAGGCAAAGCGCATGGCGGCGTGTCTGAAAGAGGAAGAAGAGCAAGCACAAGACAAAACACGGTAAGGAGCTTCCTCTCATTTCCCATCATCCTCCTGTGCGTGCTTGGTCATCCAAAACATTGAATTCTGTTACGTACGTCACACAATAAGCATTTAAAGTCACTATTGTACAAATTCTCAACTCAACTAGACTAAGTGCAATTTCTGGAGAAATTGCGTGGGAATGCTGAAAGCTGAATGCTCAGATTTGAATGCATGTGGAATGCTTATGAACTGAGAGATAAATTATGAAATTCTAACCTCCTGGTTACTTGAAAAGGCACTTTAGCAACTGTGCCAACGAGCAGTATCAGACACCTGCTAATGCTAATAAGTTATATGTATGGAAGTGGGCGTGGAAAATGATACTTAGAAAAAGTTCACCGTCTGTCCCATTGAAAAGTTGCTTTTTAACGTTAAATTGTGGGAATACTGTAAGTAATGTGGAATCAGACGATAAATACCCCGGGAGGCGTGAATTTTTGAAGCAAGTTGAAATTTGAACAGTGTAAATCGGAAGTATTGTTTGGGAGTTTTTACACGGCAAAAAAAGTGTGGAGAATAAAAATCACAATAACAACACTGTCAAATGTCAGAATAGCTCAATATCAAGCAATGCGTGTATTTGAACGCTCGATGGGACACGCTGGCTGCACAGATGTGAGTGCACATAGTTCAAAGTTCAGAGGCCGAGGCCTCCAGTTGACCCAGACGCGCTGCGAAGCGCTGTGGCGATGACATCAGCAAAATTTGAATGGTTGTGTGCATGTTGTGGTTGCGGCTTTGGCTTCGACATGACCTCGCTGCAACAAGAGTGCAAGAGAAGCTCGGTGAACTTTTTTTTTTTTCCTGCATTTTTTATCGTCAACCGACAATTTAAAAGTCTTTCTAGGTTTTCATTGTGAATTATGACACTTTTTTAAGTTCCAAGCAATTTTAGGTGCCACACGGTGAAACAATCGCTGCGTCTGCATGTTACATTTGGAGAATGGCGCTGTTTACAGTTAACTCGCTATTATCTAATAACTGCAAAGACATGAAAGTTTTTTTTTTTTGTTTCCTGTTTAAAGCAGCAACACCATGCTAATGGCTTCCATGTGTGCAGTGGGAAATCCCCTCCTTTCTCCACGGGATGCCTCCGTCTCCTTTCCCTTCTCGCTTTAACTCTCGTCTTCCTGTCATATGTTTTCTCCATGGACCAATCTATCAGCCGTCCGCTTTTCTCTTTTATTTTGGCTGTTCTGCTGCTGTTAGCATTATGCTGCTAATCGCTCACAAACATTTGTTGTGTGGAAAGAATACTGTGATTCATTGTAGTGAAAAAACAGCTTCCAATTTGCGCTCTGTCCTTTGAAAATTAGATTTTAAACGCATTCATTTGAAATGAAATAATATGGGTCATTGTGGGCATCTCTCTTGTCATCTGTTTTGATACAAATATAATGAATTATTCACTTCAATACTTATATTCAAGCATTATTGTTCGAAAGGGAGGATTTTTGATGTGCTATTTCATAGCTTTGTGTTAAATTTGACAAATGCGCCTAAAAGGTGACCAGTAAGCATTTTCATTGTATTGTTTATTTGAACGGGATAATGCACATTAATGAACACTGACGCAATACCTGCGTAAATGCGCTGAAGTTAGCATAAAGCTAATTTACATTTTGTAGTCCTTTGACAGGAAACGTGAAACATAGAAATTCATATCAACAAGTCATAAAAATTCTACAGTAGTGCGAGTATTGATACCAGGTATCCGTATCAGGCCATTAGCAGGCCTTATTTCAAGGTATCAGTACTCCACTTCCCAGATACCAGTATTGGGCGCCCTCTTGTGGTTGTTTTATGATCAGGAACTACAAATTAGAAGAATTTTATATAATTGTGAGGAAAACGCTATATTGGGTTCCAGTATATTGGTATGAGGTCTATCAGTACTTGCTATTGAGTGTACTCATACTGGTATATTGTGTATTAACACTATTGTGGAGAAATTGCGTGGGAATGCCGAAAGCTGAATGCTAAGATTTGAATGCATGTGGAATGCTTATGACATAAATTGAGGGATAAATTATGAAATGATGACCTCCTGGTTATTGGACAATGCACTTTACCAACTGTGCCAGCAAGCAGTATCAGACAACTGGGAATGATGATAAGTTATATGTATGAAAGTGGAAAGTGATGATATATACCCCGGGAGGAGTGAATTTTTTATGCTCGTTGAAATTTGAAGTATTATGTGGGATTTGTTACGCGGCAAACAAAGTGTGGAGAATACAATTCACAATAACAATAAATAAATGCTTTTGATCTGTTATTTTAACAGAAAAATCCATACCAAAGTAACTTTGCTCTTCCAAAGCTGTTTATGCTCAGCTCCAAATAATTCTTTACAGTCTTGTCATTTTTCATGCTTTGGCCGACGACTGCGTGCGGTTTGTTTTGGCGCGTATGCGTTTGTGTTGGTTTGGAGCCGGGCCGGGCGTTGAGGCTCACTGATCGTCTGGGGCCGGGCAGCGGAGGGAGGTTAGTGGAAATGGTAATCATTTGTTGTATTGATCCCGCTGTAGCCGGGGCAGCTGACGAACACACGCACACACTAACCGACTCGCGTGCGGACGGTGGGCGCACGCTTGTGTGGCGGGAATGGACCCCTTCGTATTGATCCCCTTCACATTCTCTTAGCTGGACTGGACACACACATGCACAAACAAACACATCCACATTGTGCCCAAGCAAGTGCTCACTCAAACTTGATATTCTTATTATTATTATTATTCATGCATTTTGAAGAAAACACATACTAGGGGCCTTTTAAACTCATTTACTCCCCAAAACGTATAAATACGTTCTATTTTAAATATTACCATGCTCCCAAAGATGTCATTATACGTTTTGGCTTTGATCCAACCTCTGAACTGAAGAGAATGCTTGAAGCAATGGTAGTTATTACAAAAACGGCCAGCAGATGGCAGCAGATTATAAGAGATCAAAAGCTCTTTTCCTCACTATTTTAAACAGGTTTGTGAATAATGATGAAACTTAGTCATGTTCTAATGCTAATTGATGCAAAATGGAAACAGCTAGAAATACACTTTTTTTTCCCTGAAGAAAGAAGAGACTTTAATCTTTCTTTTGGTAGGTTCCATGTTTTTATAGCAATAGGACACAATATGCTATGGGCCTTGCAAAATCAGTCCAAATCCAGTAAAACAGCCAAAATGTCCTGGGAGTGAATGAGTTAACATCCGCTGCTACACCAATTAGATCTACTACTGAATTTATTTATTTTTTTGTTATGGCTGTAATTTGCTGTGTTGTCAAATTACATCTCATTAAGTAAGTAAAAGCGTGTTCAAATTTCACCATATGATGTTTATCGTTTTGCCTGTGTATAGTGTCATGACTCGGAGGCTGGAATTGGAGGTTGCAGAACTCAAGAGGAACCTTCAGCAGACCGACATGGATAAAAAGCATGCACAAGCCCAGGTACATTAAAACAAAATCAAAAACTAAATCTAATATCATTTAAGGTACATTGCAAGGATGTCGATTTTTGCCCTTATTTTGTATTTGAATGAAGGTCTCGCTCACCTCACCTTCATTCCTCCCTCTCTCCTCGTCTACCTTTTTGATGATTAGTGGCATATATCCAGCGCCAGAGCCCGGATTATCTTGTCCAAAAGAGGGAGGGGTGCGCGCAAGGTGATTTGGAGAGTTAATTCTGGCTGTAATATTCCCCGATATTCCCTAATGTTCTGACTGGAAGCGGGAACAATCTCCGAGGGAGAGCGGTTGTCAAAGCTGAGCTGGTGTTGTACAAAGGCAGAATGGATCATTAAGGGCAAAGCCGATGTTCGTTTCGATTCGACAAACTTCAAATTCTGCCATGAACCCTGCTGATGTCTTGGATTTGGATTTTACATTTGGTTCCATATCTTTGCGTTTTTGTCCTTTTGCCTTCTCTTGCTCTCAGTTGTTTTTTGTTTTTTGTTTTTTTACCCTTGTGAATATTGCAATTACAATGTGGACATATTAAATCAGTGGTTCTTAACCTTGGGTTCAGTCGAACCCAAGGGGCTCGGTGAGTCGACATGTGGCTGTTGTTATGGTATGCCGTGTGATTTCTTTATTATTGCAATCACTTCATACTACGTCGAGCCAAAAGTCGAGAAAGTAAAACTTGTAATAGCTGCCCTTAATCAATACAAAATGAATGACAACTGCAGTAAAGGAATGCTTACAAGCATAACATAATAAAAAAAAAAAAAAAAAAAAAATCAATTTCAACATCAATATCATATATATATATTTTTTAGGAATTATGCTTTCATACATTTCTTAAAAATGCAAGCAGTCTAAAGTAGTCGCGTTTCTGAAAAATCTGAAAAATAATCATTATTAGCAGTAAAGCTTTTTTAATATCCCCAAATGAATTTTCTATCAATGAAGTGTCACAAATATCAGTCTGTCTAAAATTGGAGCCAATTCAAAGAAAGCCCAGAATTAGTCAAATTATTATTCATGTCTTTCACACGCAGATAATAAAATAAAATAAATTGTTGGTCAGTATAATAAATGATACCAGCAAATCACGGGTACATATTATACATATTTTATTGTAAAGAACATTTTGGGTTGAATTCCTCTGAAATTAATCTCATACTTCTTGATTTCCAAGGCATCTACTTAAAGGTCAATTACATGTGTCAGAGAGAGACCAAGAGAGAGTTTTTTTGTTGTTGTTTTTTTTTATAATGTATTTCAATGTTGGATGGCCACACCTGCACTCAAACCCCGTCTCCTTTATCTCCCCTCATGCATCCACTCTGCCTTTCATCATCTCATTTTTTTTTTATTTTTTTTTTTTGCCGAATGCGCATTTGGAAAAAAACAGTGTTTAAACACCATCATGATGGCTGTTGTGAATATGACTCCTTCATTAGGCTCCCAATCTTTTTTTATTGACTTTGAGAAGACGAATTGTCCGCCGGTGGAACAAAATCAAATCAAATCAAAGGGTTTGAAATAGTAAATGGTACACTACAGTGGCTTATAGAGGAAATCTATATTACAAATTGCCTCGGTGCACAGTAGCTGAACTTCAGATAGCTCTGTCCATTATGTAATATGCAGGGAAAAAAACCAACTGAAATAACTTGAAACTGAGATTAAAAAATTGACAAAATAAAAAAAAAAAAAAAAATGCACACAAACGCTTGACGCTGCCGCTCGGCATGGTTCCATTTTGGATACGGTGTAAGTAAACATGAGGTACGTTCTCTGCCTCTTGCTTCAAACACGTCAGCATTTTCTCTTCTCAGTCAGCCACACGCAAACATGTCATTAGTGTGGTCACCTCAACTTTTTTGGGGGGGTCTTAATGATTATTTACTGGAACAATTTCAAATGGTAAAAAGTTGATAAACATGTCTTTAACCGCCTTCCAAAAACTTTGACGTTATTGATGTGAGCAGTCATGTTGATGTTGCTGTACAATTAGACATTTAATCGCACTAGGGAAGCTAGAGGAAAGGAGCGCAGTGATTAAAAAAAAATGAATCAAAAATAAGCAAGAAGCCAAGCGTATTTGCAATATGCACACGAAATGTTCCAATAGCCTGCTTTTGTGTCGTGGACAACTGATTAATGGAGTTTGCGCCTTCACTTCAAAAAGTCCAAAACTTTCCAACACACTTCAACTTCCAATCTTTTCACACTTTTCACCCAAAAAGTTAAGTCTACTTTTTAATAGCTTTACGTGGCTCTTTTGGTTTGAGTATAAATGTTGCCCACTAAACACGATCAACTGCATCTATGGACTGCCATGCAACAAGGATTTTTAAATTCAACATGTTGAGATTGCCTTGGCAGTGTACCATAAATTAGTGAAATATATCTGATTTAGGCAAAACGTACTTGCCTAAAATGAAATTTGGTTGTGAACTTAAACCCATTACCATGACACCCCGAGTCGCTAGTGGTGTCACCATTTTAACCGGCATAACTACGATGTGGCCCCTGATGAAAAAGTTGAACAAACACTTGATCTAGACCAGTGGTGTCCAAACTACGGCCCGGGGGCCATTTGCGGCCCGCCGTCCATTTTTTTTGTGGCCCGCGACATATGCTAAAAATGGCATTTGACTCAGTTCAAATAAAATAAAAACTAAAATGTTTGGAGATGGTCAAAGTAAGAAAAGAGGGTGGTGCTATTAAAGATTATTTTACTTAACTAAAACTAAAATTCAAAAAAACAATTTCGTTAATGAAATAAAATAAAAACAAAAATGCTTTTTAAAGAACGAAAACTGAAATTACATTTTATGTTTACAAAACTAACGAAAACTAAAATTATAGCAAAAGTGTCCTTCGTTTTAGTCTTTGGTGTGATTTTTAGTCGATTTATTTTGATATTAACCGGAATAATGACGTTTGAAAGTATGTCACACAGAAGTGACGTCATCTAGCAGCAGCCAATAGAAAAGCACCAAAAGATGACGTCGCTCTCATGGTGTTTTTTTAAATATTGTGCACAAGTAATACACATTAAAAAAATCAAATAAAATACTAATACTGAAACTAAGTAAAAACTAAACTAAAACTAAGCATTTATTAAAGAACTAAAACCAATAAAAACGAGCAGAACCAGTGAAAACTCATAAAAACGAACTAAAATGAAAAATTCCAAAACTAATAACCCTACTGCCATATTACAAATAAATTGGTTTATATACTGTAGCATTTTTCTAAATATGCAAAAGCACAAATCAATTATTTGTACAATTTTTAGGACTAAACACAATTTTTTCTCTTCATGACATGATGTGGCCCTTGCGTCCTTTCTGAGTTTCTGTATGAGGCCCTCAAATGAAAAAGTTTGGTCACTCCTGATCTAGACCTTTTCCTACTTATTTTGTGGCAACATCGGGAAAAACCCCCCCAAAAAAACACAAAAATCCGTCGCATGGAGATGCTTTGTTTGACTTTTGAGGCATATTTTTTCCAGAACAGTTTGGTTTAATGTCCCAATTGAATCATTTCTGTGGCTTTTAACATTCAAGGTTGCACTGTAATTAATTTGGGGAGCCATTTTCATTGTGTTGCTTCTAAAAGAAAGCCACATTAGATCACTTTCAGCGGGTGACTGCTTTTTGCAGTAATGAAAAGGCTTTTCTTTTAATGTGACGCTTGCAGTCAAACTGGAATGAATAACAGCTAACCTTGATTCATGATTTCCTTATTCACAATTTCTTCATTAAACGTTCAGTGAAGTTCAAAACCTTTCATCACAAAAACACATCATGTTAACAAACTTAAGCCACTTAACATCAATTTACTGTATTACAGTAATATTTTTCTCTCGCCCTCATTATGGGCTCTCCGAGCACCTCTCAGCAAATATACTTTCAGCGAATTATTTATGTATTTTTAGTTAGTTGGATGAAATACTACAAAAATAAACTTGAATGGCAGGCTGCAATAGTTTCATTGGAGTGGGAAAATATGAACAAAAATGCAGTGTCTTTACTGACACAAAGCTAGAAGGACAAATCTTTAGAGGAAAAAAAAAAAAGGCTTCCCAGGGACACTTTTCAGACTTGAATAAAAGTTGGAATATTAAAAATTAACAGTGAAAAACACATGCATGCATGCATCAAGGCACACATAATAACCAACACTACATCCATCACGGTTAATTAGTTACACGTTAAGACAATTCTTCTCCTGTATGTGTCATATTTGTCCATTTTCGTGACGTGCGTGCGGGTGCATGTGCCCGTATTTGTTTCAAAGTGGTGCTGTGACAAATAATATTTTCACGACCACAAATTAAGACAAATTTCATTAGAATCTGAACAACTTTGGAAGGAGGACGTCAATTTCATGGAACAAAAACATAGTTAGACTCGCTCAAGTGGATGAGAATATTTTACAAGTCCAATGGTCGAGTCCGAGATAAGTCTGAGACAACAAAAAAAAAACGTGTTGAGCCTGGCCTTCAATACTAAAGATGTGGAAGTCCTGCCGCACACCGATCGACGCTGCTGAACACGACTCAACTGTCGTATTCCGCAACAAATTTTCACGAGCAACTGACAGTTGGCCGATTTTTCTGCTGTGATCCGTAAATTTGAAATGCACGTGAACGGTGCTTTAACTACGGAATTGCGGCGTGTCGTACCAATACAGTGTAAAGCGTGTATATACAGATATATTGTGTTTTAAAATACTTGACTAATTTCATATGTACCGATGACCAAAAAAAGCTAAGCTTTGATTGAT
Source organism: Festucalex cinctus (assembly GCF_051991245.1). Lineage (NCBI taxonomy): Eukaryota > Metazoa > Chordata > Actinopteri > Syngnathiformes > Syngnathidae > Festucalex > Festucalex cinctus. The sequence goes on along the minus strand of NC_135430.1, from coordinate 21,607,274 downwards.
TTGGTCCAATTCCAGTTACCGCAATGGCAGCATGTCATACTCAAATTTGCCATTTGGCAAAATAGCCATGTTTATGAAGGCATTATCACAAAATCTAAACTGTTTTTGTTGTTTTACACAAGAGCACTATTGTTTTCAATAAGATCTCAATCAGAATGAGCTTGTGTTTATGCACCACCTTTCTTATTACGGGATTCTTTTTTTTTTTTTTTCCCTGCACATGATCTCTAATTGGTTTTGAATAAGATCTGTAGAAGCCTCTTCCCGCCAGTTTAAAAAAAAAAAGAAAGAAAGAAAAAAACCATTAGATTAAAAAAAACATTAAAGAAAAATAGTACAAATTTAAAGAATATAAAAAAAAAAACGTTTGCCAAAATGGGGTTTTGACACTAAAAAAATAAATAAATAAAAAAATAAAAATAAATGAATTAATCAAAAAAAAATCATTTATTTATTTTTGCTGTCGGGAATGTGTTGGTACAAATATCAGACCAAAAAGATGAAATCAAATAAAAATGAAATTGGTTGAGATAACTAAGAATAAAGGTTATATTAGTAAGTCCTTGTCAGTAGCTGAAAAGTGTATCCATCCATTTTCCAAAAAATGGTCCCCAATAGGGTTGCAATAGAGCTGACTTTGTACAAGAGTTGGGGTACACCCTGTACTAGGGGCCAGTCAATCACTGGTCACATAAAGATAATCAACCATTCAAATGACATTTGATATGTATGCGCAATTGTAGATTCGTGAATGCACCAAACATGCATGATTTTGGAACAAGGATTTATTCATGCCAAACGAACCAAGGGTGAAAAAAAAATACCATTTATATTTGGTCAGCATACTTCTTTCAATAGTCGTCGTATTACTGAGCCACATCTCAGCACATAACAAACCGTGTTACTGAGTTAAATGGCACCTGAACCGGACAAAAGATTGCGGCTGTTTTGCAATGAAATGTTGGTGGTGGGACAAACTTCTCCTGAACCCTGGCCAAGTTGCATCCCAGCAGGCGGGACTCAAGTCGACAGGGAGCCTCGGTAATGGCGAGCGGCTGATAAACAAGTCGGAGAACGCGCGTAGGGGAGTGTGCGATGAAAGGAAAAGGCTGGGAAAAGGAGCGCGGCCGTACAAGCGGCAGCAGTCGACGATAATTAAAGAAGCCATCATCAGCATCATTAATATGCTAGATCGGCTGTGGTCCACTGACTAGTCTAATGGAGAACATGTCATCACCGTCGCCATTAGTGAGAGTAGGACACACACAAATACACGCGCTGGCAGACTTAATGTTGGGTCATGCCACGATTATCGCCATTAAGCCGAGAGCGGGAAGCCTCGTTCTCCGCTCGCCGTCCGATGCACATGTGAAGTGTGCAAACGCGCACGCACGCATCTGCAGATCTTTAATTCAGACCCTGTGAGTGATAAGTACGCATATCTAAGTGATGTCAGGCCTGTTGGGTCTTTTAATTAGACAGAATGAATGAATGTTTTATAAAAATGTGTTTAACAATAAATGTGTTCATTAATTTGATGCTCTGACGAGCAACCAGTTGAAAAGACTAACGGCTCGTGTTCGTCTCTGATGATGGCAACAACCGGGAGAAAATCACTTTTTACGTGTCCTCAATTCCACGTGAAGTTATTTTGTTTGGTCGCTTTGTCTTAGCAGCCTCTAAGGACGGCGAACCTTTGAGCAGTTTATATCCGACGTGTTTTGCATGCAAAGTTATAGTTTGTCCCTGCTCACTTTTCGATGGTCCCGATATGATATTTTATGAACAGTGTGCAGCGTAAGGTTGTCGTCAGAAGACACGCAATTGACACAATTATTTGTTATAAAATGAACGTTTCAACAATTACATTGCTCTTACTGATATTTTTCCAGAAAATGGTGTTCGCACTTCCAATTCTAGCAGTGTTGGGCAGTGGTGGACATAAAAAATAATTAGTTATACTTACAAATTACTTCTCCCAAAAAAAGTCATTTAAATAGCTTAGTTAATGCATTTGGATGAATGCTGTTTTCTTAAGATGGATCCCAGATACAATGAAAACAGCAGAGGCCCAAGAATGGAACCCTGTGGGACACCATACGTTCCGTTCCGTGCAAATTTCTATTGCATGGAACACAGGTCGCTTGGACGAACTGCCGTTTTTCATCCAACCGGGGCATTTTTACCGTTAAACTTAAAAGCTGTTGTTTCCATCATTGCTGTGATGTTCCACTTTGAGGTTTTCACTCTAATCATCGTGTGTCGATTGTTTGAACCAAATAAAAAGGTTTGCCTTGTGTGCCAGTCATATTCAAAAAATGATAAATACACTAGCTGTCTCCAAATCCATTAAAAAAAAAAAAAAAAACCCAGCAAGAAGCATTGACATCACCAGACTTGCTCGTAAAAGTGTCCCAAATGCATTTTGGTGCCCCTTTTAGCCCCTATCATCTGCTAAAATATTTGTGCAACAAAACCAATCTAAATGTTAAGCAGATTTGCGTCCTTCCACCCACCCCCGCCTGCAATCGCACCTCCTTTTGCCCCTTTTTACCGCTCCCTCCTTCTGCACACACACACTGGCGCATCATCTCACCGCCTCCCTTGACAATGGTGAAAACAGAGTGATGGTGTGTAATTTAGTCCTAATCACAACATCAAACTGGCTGCGGCGATTTACATCCCAGCATCGGCCCCAACTTAGTCAGACAGTCGGGAGGGAGGTCTTAATGTGAGACCGGAGTAATTACAGTCATTACAGCGCGTTAGCGCGTTCTGCCTGCCTGTGCGAAGCGGCGCACGCACGTCTGCTTTGTGAGTGTGGATATTGATTCATTTCATTGTTGATTTTTTGGTTTTGTTTTGTTTTTGTAAAAGAAAGTCTTTTACATCTCCGACATCACAATTTTCTAGTTTGAAGTTTCATCAGTAAAAGGTACACTAGTTGTTGTTGTTTTTTTTTTGGGTTTTTTTCTTTTAAATCCATAAACACTACATATATATATATATATATATATATATATATATATATATATGTATGTATGTATATGTGTGTGTTTTAAAAATATTTTATTTGCCAAATTTTGTGGTTCTGAATAAAAAAAAAGATAATTTTCCTCACATTTTGTTGTGCTGAATTAAAATATTATATATATATATATATATATATACGTATATACAAATTAGAAAGTATTCAGCATTTTTTTTTTCATGTGATACCAAAAATACATATGAATGAACATTTTCACTCTTTAGTGTATGGGCATGATGTCTTTTTTTGGGGGCGTGGGGGGCTGCTGTTCAAATCATGTTCTTTTCATGTTTGCAAGTTTTTGTGGCTAAAACATGTGGCATATCAAGGTGTTTTTGGGGCGATAATAGCAATGCGTCTCCAGAGTTTAGGCACCTAAAAGGTTCTGAGTGATAAGAATGAGAAAGTCAGCAGTTTTGCCGTCCCATCCCTGTTAACCCCACACAACATCCAGCGTCTTTCCACCTTCAGCACCGCCTCATACCTCAATACCTCATCGCGCTCTTTATGTGTGTCAGCAAATGCCACCTGTGTTATTTGTCACTATTACCCAATCTCCAAATCTTTTTTCTGGATTGCCTTGTTTTGGACATGCACTTCTATCATCATGTTCTGCATTCTTTTCTTTTTTTCTTTTTTTTTTTTACTTTATTTCCATGCATTTTATGTTGTTGGCATTTCAACAACATTATAACGCAATCTGTAAAATTATGCTCTTAGGGGTTGAAAATCCCCTGCAGGCACAATAAAGTGTTGTTGTTGTTCTTGCTCTTTATTGCAGGTGGACACGCTCCAGTCCGAGCTGGCGGCATCATGTTCCCACAACGACAGCCTTCGTCACGAGAGTCGGCTTGTCGTGACTAATCTCAAACGATGGATCACTGAGCAAGAGTATGAAAATACAACGCAATTACTCCATATATTTCATTGTGAAAGTTGTTTTGCGAGTTTATTTACCAAAGTGCAGTTGCGTTAGGGTGTCTGAGTAGATGCAAAGAATTTTACATTCTTCTTTCAGAATATCTAGTAAGAACCTTGCGCAGCATATGAAATCCCAAAATTGATTTCTGTTCAACATAACAGAAAAAAAGTGGGCTCGTATACCAAATTCACATTTGCATATTAATTTACGATTTAACCCCCGAATCCATATTAATGAGTTCCTAATTGTAATTTTACAAAAAAAAAACAAAAAAAAAAACAAGGTTGGTTGTCAATCAGTTCAGTTCCAACTGCCCGAAGCCGGCTGGGATAGGCTCCACCATCCCCACGACCCTTGTGAGGAGTAATTAAGAAAATGGATGGATGAATGTCATAGTCCAAACTCTAAAACATGAAAAATCCAATTTGACCATCAAGGTAAAAGAGGTGCATACTTTTTTTTTTTCTAACACGTTTTTTACATCATATGTTGTCGAAAGCATATTCACTTTATTTTATTTTTTTAAACATGCTGCAGTGTACAGGTTGCATGCAGGTTTTCATTTTTCATTTTTTTTACCCAGGATTTTTATTTTTTTTTTTAAAGTAAAAGTTTTAAATCCATCCTTGTACAAGCTAGCTCGTGCTAAGCTAACCCCTGTGATGGTTCGTCTCTCTGCATCCAAGTTAGCATACTTCTTTTGTGCTATGACAGCGTCAGAGGCCAACAGCGAAGTAACGACAACGGCTGTTGCTACACTGCCCGATGGACCTTTATTAACTGACTGCTTAAGAGTTTTACATAACCGTAATGCTCATTAGCCAGCTCAACATTTATTTTCCGCCCCACTTTTGTCTCTATGGGGCCGACAATTGACTAGAGACCAGCCCATGCACCTCTCAGCACACCTTGTACATGTAACTTTGCGTATGCCGGTGCTTACCAAAACATTCGTGCATTCGAATGTTGGTTCGTGCAAGTGCTGAAGTGATTCAGGTCGTCTGTTTTGACACACTCGTCCATGACAGTCTTTCTGTCACGCGTGCATCATCGTGATGACTCACACAGACGCGCGCGCGTTCCATATGCACAGACAGGGCGTGACATATTTGTCTTTTAAGAGATAAAAGTGGTCTCGTCAGACTCACGGTGCTGTCATGCCCCGCCCATGCTCCCACTGTGCTCGCACCATCCTAATCCGACACTATGTTTAGTTACAGCATACAAAATAGGTGTAATAAGTGTCCGTGTTTCTGTCCTGATGAAACAAGATAAGATAATTCAAATGAAATATAAAAATGGTGATGTCACAATAGTACAATTGGCATGAATGCCCTCCTGGTGGAGTATTAAATGATAACGCAAACCGAACATTTTACTGTGTTTGTGTGTCTATGTGTTGTTTCTCTGCCACGTATAACAAAAGTCTTTTGATGATAATGGCGTCTGTCAGCCCGAGTGCGTATTGTGTGCTTGAAGTGAGTGTCTGCATTTCCCTTTGGTTTGTCAGACGTCTTCAGGAGGCCAACGACACGCTGACGGCGGAGGTGAAACGACTGAAAGAAGCGACGGCAGGGCAGGAGAAAGAGTTGGGAAGCGGCAAGGTGACATGACAGGGCAGAAAAGATGATCGATAGATATTTTGTTTTAAAATCATTTTGCATTCTTTTGAAGGCCCAACTGAAGGATGTCCGTGCACTCCAAGATCAGAAAATGTAAGTCAGTGTGTCAATTCATTCTTACACTGATTGATACAGTTAAATACACATTTTTTTTTTTTTTTCATGGCTCAGAACAGCCTCGTTGAGCTTTTAATTAAATTTTAGCATCGCTTTTCCAAACCGCTAATTTCCTCACCGGACAAAATTTTGCCCTTATAATGCCTTATTATTTTCGCAATGTAAAATAGAAAAAAAAACATTGAATTTGATATTGTATTCATGTTGTATTTTATCAAAAGTCCAAATCACAACTGAATGTGCTGACAAGATCGCACGCATTGTTTATTTGAGCTATGAGTGCACAAATAATTAGAATGGACAAAAAAGGGACCCGCATGGAATGAGACACTTTAAACTTATCAAAGCAGATTTATCAAACACTGTTTAAGTCAGCAACATTTAGCCAGCTAACATTGGACTTCCTCTTTGCGCTCTTATTTCAAACCAATTAACACCACTTCCGGCGCACTCATTAGCGGACTGATGCCAACCTCACAATTTATTTATTTATTTATTTAGCTACTCTCACTGATACTCTGCACATGCGCAAATTATGTGAAATAAATTCATGCAAAAACGTCACACAAATGCATGCAAATTAGTCACAAGTTATATTTAGGGATGTACAAGTACTGATGTCATGTTTTGGTATTGGGACGAAGTATTTCAAGGTATTGGTATTCACAAAAGCAGCTGACAGTAATTTTGACCGCAGTTTTACGATCAGGAACTCAAAATGAGAAATTAGAAGAATAGAAAAATGTCATTAATTACATGCATTTTTAAGGAATAATGCTATATTGTGATAATTCTTCCTTTAAAATTACCTGTCATTGTTTTTTGTTTTGTTTTTTGTTGGGGGGGGGGGGGGGGTTACATATTAAAAGCACTAGTGGTATCGATACTTGTACGTACTGGCAAGGTGTAATATAATTGCAGGTGTGCTGTTTCTCGTTGGTGCTAAATTATTTTGGCTATATATCATGAAATGGCCTGCTTGGACGTCATGTTAAAGTGAATTGTGAATGTGTAATTGTGATGACTTTATTTGATCATTTTGAAACCAATTTCCCCCAACAAAAATTCTGGCAGGGAGACATTCTTTGGTTTCATATTCATCAAAAACCATTCTTGCTTCACAATGCAATTGATGACTCCCTGTTTGTTGCAGCGGCTGCCAAAAAAAGAAAACAGTTTTTAATTTGCTAATGAACTGCTCTAAACTTTGCTGCTTGGTGCCAACAAGCCCTTTGACACAAATTTGCAGCCGCCACCCACTTTGAGCATGCACATTTCCCACCATGCCTGATTGCAACATGGCATCCTGGCCCGACGCTGGCGCTGACGACAATAACGGCAGGAGTGGCTGCCAGGCTGTGAATGAAACGCCCCCGCGGGCTTTGCCACCCGTGCGCGCGCGTGGCGCCGCTCCTCCAATCGCAATATGTGATTCACGCTGGGCCTTTAACAATGATTACGCTCCAATCAAGGGCCCATCCTCTTCTACTTGCCACCCCCGTTGGCTGTCAAATAGCGTTCATCAATATATTTATGATGTTCATTAAGGCAATGAGAATGAATGTGGCACAGATGGGAGCAAGATGGAAGTGAGGAAGGAGCGTGTGCGTGTGCGCGCTGGTGTTCGTGGGGGCACCTGCCTGAAGCGCAACTCCTCGTACCCCTACTTCGACCCCTAATTAACAAAAATCGCATCCGCACCCTGTCGTACAGCCCCCCCCCCCTTCCCCTTAATGAACCACCAGGCTGTGTTTCCAAAACGGATCAGATTTGTTTTGACTGGCGTAAGTTGTCGGCACTATTCAAAGCTGTCAGTCATTTTAATGATATCATTAAGAGGCCGCGACAGGAAGATGAATCGCTTTTCTTTGTCTTTGGCTCGTAATTGCCAAAGAGAAGGCGGTTCATATGGATGGAGGCATGAGAGGGGTTTGATTGAACGAATATAATAACATGGAAAGAGATTAAAAAAAAAAAAAAATCAGTGAATGAAAACTTCCTCTATAGTGCCTCCTCATCCTTTGTTCTGATGAATCCTAATTGATTTCATTTCATTATCGTAACCCTCTGTACCTCCCCACCCCAAATGTCACATGTATGAAAAGCGTCCATCTATAAGGCAACAGATATGTCATGTTATTTGCATGGCAGCCATATGCATTCCTTGGATAAATCTTATTACTGGTAGCGACGGGGGACATCACGGTGCCTCTATCACTGACAGCAATCGGCCAAATGTGACATTTTTTTCATTAGAAGGGCCTTTAATAAAGCAATGCGTGATGATTGCATGGCCTGTGCTTTTCGAGCGGCTGTGGCACCGCCGCTTCTGTCACCTGTGGCATTTGCCACCAACACTCACGGGTGAGGGAGTCATTAAGGTTTTTGTGAACAAAATTTGAATGCTGGTCAGACTGGCTAACGCTTAGGGGAGAGCGGGGTAAGTAGTGCCAATTTGTTCTGTTGTTTTGGGGGATTACAGGAATGTCTCCAACTAAAATATGTTCATATTAGAGGTGCCAGTCGATTCAAATTTTTTAAACTTAGTTAATCGCATGACTTCAATAATTAACTCATGATTAATCGCAAATTAATCGCACATTTGTATCTTAAAATATATGTATTTTTTTTTTTTAGAATTTTTCACACTCTTAACATAAATGTGGGAAAAGCTGACAAATTTTTAACATCAAATAACTTGTGAAATTCTGCACATTTTAAAAACTGTAAAATGCAACTTGACCCCAGTCCCCGCAACTAGATGCATTATTATTTCATTTATTACTGCTAAATTGCGTTATATAGTGACTCCTTTTCATGACTTTGTGCAATTTTATTTTGTCAAGTTCTCGGATTTGTGCATTGATTGTAAAACGACGCCGCTTTCCTAAAAGCCAGAGGCTCCGCCGCAAGCGAGCCAAGAGCGCGACCGCGTGTTCTACTTGCGAGCTATTTTCTGGAGTTGCTGAATAAAATACGGCTCACGTTTAAAGATCAAGTGGCTGTGGTCACTCCAACTGACGAGACCGCGTCCGTTCAGCTCTCACGGGTTTCTGAGAGTGCCCTTGGACACCTCTTGGAGAGCTGGAGCAACCTAGCTCGTTGCTAACGGCTAAAGCAGGGAACCGGCGCTAGTGCTACACGTGGATCTTCCATGCCACTCAACGAGTGGGTTAAGAAAACACGACAGATTTTTTTTTTTTTACGTTCTGCAATTAGCCCTACAAAATTTTCCATTAGTAGAGAAAACATTTACCAAGTTTTAAGTTATTTACTGCTCTTTCTTCTATTGTGTGAGCACACAATCCGTATTTGTCTTCAAATCTATTCATGTGTATTTTTTTTTTTAGCTCTAAAGTAAGTTGCCAGTTTCAGCTGCATCAATTATGTAGCTTTTAATTAAATAAAATGATACATAATTAAATCATTGAGCACGTTTGGCATTTTCTCATGTCACCTCAAAGCAAAAAAAAAAACCCGTTGCAAATTGATATGCAGGCGACGATGGCAGGCGAGGTTGTTGATGATTTGCTGCCGGGACCACCGGCTCAGCGGCTGTGACACAAGCCATCAGGGGGAAGCGCTCATCATGCTAACGATGTGCTTCCAATTAAGAGCACTCTGTGATCACAGCGGAGGATTTGTGTCAACAGAGAAGCGATGTGGCAGAGATAAGGGAGAGTCGAGCCTTGCGTGAAATATGCCGCCGCGCGAGAGCAGTAAATAACAAAGATGCGAGGGAGACGCCGGCGAGTTTATTGCTTAGTTTAGAGAATATGGCGGCTAGGCGTTGACACTAATGACTGTAATTATATACACGCTGATTGGGTTAAGCGGCTAATCACACACATCCACGTTTGCGTTGAAATGCAGCGGCAGATGTTTACACGGGCGTTTGGCCAACATCCTCACATGAATCTCACACGCTTGACGCATCATCTGCTCAACGCCACGTTAGCAACTGGGAAGGCCTTTGGATCATATGTTGGGTTTGTGTTTGCACATCTGCACAGTCTGCCATGATGGAAACCAACGGACGACATTTTGGAGAGGCAATTTAACAGATCAAAGTCAATGTGTGCAATTCTGCTGGTGGCTGTTGGGCGTGCGATAATTATGGTGTGAAATTAAAAGATCTGCAAGGGTCAGTTGCAATTATTTTCCATTTTATGAATGTCATTTGCAGAAAATGTGGTTTCGTCTTGCAAAACTATTTGCCAGGCTAAATTAGTTTGTTGCTTAATGGAGAGTGATTCAAATTATATTCTGTCAAATGGCGGAGATAGAATGTTATTTATTTATTTCCCGATGGCAAAGGCCATTTTCTGTTTGTACAACCAAACACAAGCTCAGATTTACAAAATATTACTCCATTCAAAAATAGGACATTATTATTAAATTGAAAGTGTGGAAAATGCAAAGACATAAATTAGTTATGATTTAGTTGCTAGTTTGTGAAATAAGCAGCAATGTTCACCAATGCTTTCCAAAAAGTTTGATTTTGCCATAACAAAAAGATCATCACGGAGAACTAACAGAAATCGGAGAATATTTTAACAATTTTAAATTTAAAAAAGGTATATAAGTGATTAATAAATTATTAAAAAGATATATTAATTTGATAATTGTTTAGTTGTTGATTAATCAATGAATCAATTCATGTTTGTGCGGTAAAACCAGTTGAGAGAGTAAAATATTCTAAAGTGTAACTAATCGTTTGGTATTGGACATTTTGTCATATTACTTGACACATTTACATGTGGACTGTTGCTATATTTAGATGAACCGTACTGGTTATTTGTTTGTTTATCATAGACGTCTCACACATATAGTTGTCGTGTTTGACACCATTTTCGATTGCTTGTCATCGTTGTTTTCAGATTTACTGACTTAATGTTGCTTGTATTATGTCTGACTTTTATTTTTACTTTATAGTACATGAGGTCTTGTTTATTTTAACATTACCACTTTTATAATTTCTTTTTTTTTATCGTTTATCACTCTTTTATAAAATTGCTAAATTTAGCATTTAGCACTCATTTATGTAATAAATTAGTTAATAGATCAATAAACATACAATATCTTATGAATAACAAGCTATGCTTTAAAATCTTCTTTCAACTTGAATGATTTAAGTTTGCTCTGGTTTGTGTTTGTGAACTTGATGGAACAACAAAGTCGTTTATTAGCATTTCGATGAGCTTGTGCGTCATATCAAGTGAAGCAAAAAGATTTTGCATCCTCGCCTCGCAGAATTTCCCATCTTGCTCCTTTACCAGTACATTAACATAGGGGAGGTACAGTGGTACTTTAATGGCCTAAGAAGTCTTCAATAAAGTATTTAGAGAGTCCCCCCCCCCCTCTCAGTGCTAACTGGACAGGTTCACTGAGCCATGAAAGAAGGAGCGCAAAGCGGGGGCAGCGCCTTCTTCAGCCCGTACGGAGCGCCATTATCCACTGTCGTTAATTTAATAGGCATTTCTTAGTCGGGGCCTGGCTAAGAAAATAGGAGACGACGTTCACATTTGTTTGTCCTCTTCCCCCAAAAACGTTTTTTTAATAAACGGTGCAAATCTTAAATGGCTTCTTGTACCGTTAATGTTCCACTGCATGTCTGCGGTTGCGCTCATTTTGCTGTCGGTAACGCTGCGGTGCCATTTTAATGATTTCTGGAAACCATTTGCTCGCCCATCTTCGGCTTCGGTAATAAGGTCTTATGATCGTGCTTGTAATGACGATCATACGCAGCCATTTCTTTTCTTGCCCCAGATTTGGAGGATGTTTGATGGAACGTGCTGTGAAAATGCGCACGCTTTAAAAGTTTGCCTTGATTGCGCAGAATGTGAACAACTATGTTTAGAAAAGATGTATGAGCTATTTATAAATAGGTTGATGATGAAGTTTTAAAAGGCGATTTGTGAACTGTTGCAAATAATCTGAATCATACTTGCAGCCCGGATGCGGAGACTTGCATGAATCTGGGCAGACTGGCCGACATGCAGACCAAACTACAGCGCAACATGGACGCCATCAGTTTGCTCAATCAACAGGTGAGAGTGCACGCACGCACACACCCAGTTCACACACAAACATAATCCACAAAAACACTTCAGCCCTCCTGCTGTTGCGCTCACAAAGAGAAAAAAAAAAAAAAAGACTTCCAAGTCCAACTTGAAAAAGAAAAAAGAAAAGACAGCCATTTCCTCTTCCGATGATGAAAGGTGATGTTCAGGGGTGTGGTGAAGAACGAGAGCAAATGGTATCGGGGAAAAAGCCATGACGTCTCTTTCCACCGGTAAATGATTTCCCTTTGATGAACGTGCGTTAGGGGTGTATATCAATACTTCTGCGCTGATCTCCCCATGACAGCGCAGGGAGATGTCCCGCTGTGATAAAACATTGTAGGGGGATGAGGGGAACACGTAGGAATATTCTGAGGAAAAGAGCTGACTTTTTTTTTTTTTTTTTTTCCGCTGTGTTGAACTTCACAAGAATCAACAAATCACCAAAAGGAGGACAAATCAAAAGTACTCGTCAGCCCACTCAGTTCTCCGAAAAGAAACTCCAGGGCCCGGCTGGGGGGGGATGCACGTCACATGTTGAACTTCTGTTTTGTGCTTTCACTGAAGATGCAAATGTGTTTGCACATAAGGGAGGACTGTTGTATTGATTTGTTTTAACCTGCTGCTGCGTAAGGGTCATTCATTCCACGCCAAATCACCCTAAAAGAAATCTGAAAACGTTAACCAAGCAGATTTGGATTTGAATGAAACTTGGTGTACTTGTTGATAGTGATGGGACATCACAGAATCTCAAATTTTAGATCAATCGGAGGAGGGGTTTGGCAGGTACGACCTGCCGAATGTTGACTTTTTGGCAAAAAGGGGCGTGGCCGCCTTCCTTTGATCCGTTGTATCTCAGTATATAATTTGACCTTCAAATCAATTGATCTTTTGGATCATGTGACCTTAATATCCGTTATCCAAAAAACAACCCCGTCAGTGCCGGCCGATTTCGAGCATTTTCACTAATAAACAGTTATCAGGGCTCAAGTAATGACCAATCACGGATCAGCTTGCCAATGTCACATGACCAAAACTCAGAAAACAGGTGAGCCCAGGTTGGACGTTAGCTGAGCCCTGAGCAACTGTGATGTACTTTTCAGTTTACAGCCCTGAGATGGATACAAATTGTTGGATTTTACTTCTAAATTCATCTTTCAAAAACACAATATTTATCAGGATACTGTGTTAAAACTGGTGGGGCTTCAGAACATTTTGAGGGGGTTGACTTCCCCTTTTAACTGGGCCCGAAATGAAACACTAAGTAACAAGTGTTCTCCGTTTTTTTGGTTCATATATGAAATATCATTTATAGACGAGTGATTGGCAAAAAATTTGAACACCGAGGGAAAGTGCATTTTGTTATATTAGTTCACCACACACAAAGTGAAATGTTTCAAGCCTTTATTTGTTTAAATGTTGAGGATTATGGCGGAAATAAACAAAAGTAAACAAAACCAGTGTTTCACAAAAATTCCATGTCTACTAATTAGCAACAAGTTCCATTTAATGTCGACTTTCCAATTAGCTTACAATGGAAATATAGAACAGCTTTTGGTGATGATGCTTCCATTGCCAGAAGAGAAAATGTCTTTCCTTTTACCCAGGTAGCTGCCAATCCACAAGTGGATAAACTCATCATGAGAATATTGTTATTTATTTAAATTAGACCGACTGTGATGCTACAAGACCAAAATCTGTTTCTGACATAGGCAGATCCAAAAATTATTTGCATGTGTTGTTTCCCGACCGATAGGGAGGCACTCCAGAGATCCAACTATTTGTAGACATGCCATTTAAAAGCCGGTTTTACATAATGTTCCCCTTTAAGTATCTGCTGAAGAATATTTTATTTGAGTTTCATCATATGAGGATGGAAAAGTGATGCTTTTGACAAACGTTGACAAATGAGTGCCACGCAAAACAATTTCACAGCGACAGCGAAGGCAGCTGGCGGTTGTTTTTCATGTTTTTTCAGTGTTTTCTAATCTGCATTGAAATATCTAAACACGCAAACAAACCTTTTGATCCCGGCACGAGCATGTGAGTTCACTCACATTCGTGTGAGGTGACAAGTAGTATTTTCATTTTATTTTTTAAATTTCACCACCTCAGCAACTCTTGTAATGAAGCATATTCAAAGATGAGAAAAATTAAAATACGCAGCTAATTAGAAGTGTCACACTCATTTTTTATTTTTTTTATCCCCAAATTTGATTGGATGTTTTCCTGTCAGAGTGACTAAATACTCCTTAAGCGCCTTTGGCTGGTTTTGACACTTGGTGTCATTGGCTCTTCAAGGGTTAAGCCTAAAACCCAAGTTATTTGTAGTCATCAGATTTGCGTGCGTGTGCGTGTTCGTGCTAGGGTAATATTAGTGGAACCTCACAGAAATGTCTTTCCCATCTACATATACACACACAAATATATGCAGCTGTCATTACCAGGCACGCGTCTTTGTCTCTCCTCTCCTTTAATTTCTTATTTTACTTTCCTTCCCCTGCGTGCTAAAAATACACAATTTCAAATTGCTCTCTCCCTTTTATCTTCCATATTGCAACTTTTCCACTGCCACTTTAGCAATGTAATTACTCGGCTCTTACAACAAATGAACATGTTTGCACTTTTTCAACTTCCCCCTCATGAATGGGCGAATGTTTTTCAAAATCCTCCATTTTGCCGTTCTCATCTTTATTTTTCGGGGCTGCCAATCTGTTTTGACACAGAAGCAGTTATTGTTTTGTTTTGTTGTTCTAATGGATATTTTATGCTAAATTGTGCTGTCATGATTGCTCAAATGGGTTAATTTTATGTTGAAATTGACATCGTCGCGTGTGGGAGCGTGGAAACAATTTTGACGAGTGAGTACGTTCAATTGTATTTTTGAGTACCTAAAATCATATTTAAATATGTTCCAATGTACTTGCAAATATGTTCGAATGTATTTGCATGCTAAATGCCACAAACATTTGACTTCAAAGCCTAAGCCAAGTATCGATATTTGTAGTTAATATACAGCCACTATAATGGCTCCATTGTTCTTTACTTATTGAGCAATTACTTGGCAGGCCGCTAAGGGGGAGCACATCATAAGCGTGGCGGGAAAATGTACGGAAGTCTTCAGACGAAGAAGACTCGTGAGCTTACTTTTACTTGTGTAAGACGTTTATCTGTCCAGCAAATGACTCAGTTTTGCATATTCTATGAAAAATGTGTATTATATCTTCAATTTGAAAGTTTTAAAACATATTTTTGGTTCGACTTTTTGAATTCATCACCATGCCGTTGCTGACTTCTGACGATTGATTCTTATTGGTGACTTTGAATTCCAATTCTAATTTGGTTGATTGGATTTAATTGTGAGGATGAAGCATCTGTGAAGTTGTTCCTTCAAAAATATTGTTGCTGAGGTCTCTCTTTGTTTCTTGTCTTCCCCTCTCCAGTTAAAGGCTCTGAGCGAGGAGAACAAGCACTTGCGTAGGCAGCTGGTGGCGTGCCATCATCCGCCCACATCCGTCCGCCTCCCCTCGTCATCCCTTCCACCTCCACCCAGCCTGAAACAAGCGACAAGGGGCATTGAGGGGATCTAAAACGCAAGGTGAGCTCAGTGGAGCGAATCTAGCTAGACCAGGGGAATCCCAGGCTTTGGTTGAAGCCATAGGGGTGAGGGCACCCCCCCCCCCCCCCCCCCTCCCCAGGAGAACGCAGACCGGGGAGGGACCCGACCAAATAAAGCCTGCAGAATACTTTGACCTGTCACGACTTTTTGACCTCCAGCTCCTCACCGGGGAGCATGCTCAGTATGAGGTTAATGTCCTGCAGGTCAAAGTCAAGTCCCAGGTTGCTTATGGCCTGAAGGAAGGAAGGAAGGAAGGAAGGAAGGATTCTCCAGAACTGGCGGATGCTGGGATTTCCTGAAATCTTAAAAAGATTACCTTGAACTATCTACTTCCTGAATTTGAACATTTCCGTTAAGTATACATCCTGATGTACCTGAACTGAACTCTTTGACCGCCAAAAATGTTGAATAACGTTTAGTAAAATTGAGATGTATTCCACCATAAACGTTGAATGACGTCACCAGTGCAACGTATAAGTGCAGCGTTGCCCGGTCAATGGGTTGTGGAATCAAAAACACTCATTAACTATGTCCAGCAGATGGCAGCATTGTATCTCATTTCAATGGGCTGCAAGTGTATGAAGTTACAATGAAACGTGACGGAATCTGGTGAAATCTGATGAAATAGAATGTTTTCAAGGATGGACGTGTAGGATCAAAGCCTTTGTCACATTGTAATCACGACATTGTGCTCGCGCATTCTGCTGCCTCCGCGGAAGCGCTTTGTGGCCATGCAAGTGCGATTATTGAGGGCTTGTTTTATTGAGATTTACTTTCATATTGTGAATAGAAATGTCAGGGGTTGTAATTAGCTGTGGGGGGGGGAATCAAGCCCATGTAATTGAAAGTCATCTTGCACAACATTTTAGCGATTTAGAATAACTTTTTGAAAAGGATTAATGGCACGTATCTCTCTTTTTGAATGTGTGTGTGCTTGTGTGATGTGTGTAATGTGTCTGCTAGTCGAGGCAAGCCAAGCCATGACGAGGAAAAGAAACATGCACAAACCTGAACTTTTGCTTGGGAAAAAAAAACAACAAAAAAACCCACCATTATACTGTGATAATGAGCTAGTGTAGGTGAAAGCAAACCCAGACCACAAACGGCGTCCTCATCTCACTATTCCCCCCCCCCCCTCCCTACACACACACATGCACACGCACGCACACCTGTCTTCCAAACAGTTTGTTTCCCCTTCATTGGGTCCTTTACAACTTGTATAGCAGTTATCATTTCCAGCATTTTAATGATTTCAAGCAGAACTTTGTCCTTTTTTAAGCTTGGTTTTTCCTCATTTGCCATGTCACATTTATAGAAAAAAAGAACAGAGCCTTCTTTTTAAGTGCAAACGTAGTTTTGCACACGCACAACCAAACGAGCACACAAATGGCAATGTCATTAAAAATAAAACCACTGGCTTAAAAAAAAAAAAAAAAAAAAAGAAAAAAGAAAAGAAAACCTCCCAGGACCGTGTCAGCGGCGCGGCGGTGAAAAGAGTCCCCCTGGAAACAATGAGCAGAATGATCATTTGTTGTTCTTGAAAACCCCGGTGAGGTTTCACAGAGGTTAAGCTTCCCTTTGATGTGTTTTTAACTCGTTTCAGCTCTGCAGAGGGATTAGTCAGCCTCTCTCTCTCTCTCACATACAAAACACATGAAATGCACACTTTTTTGCTCACACACTCTTAATTTCCACACCGTGTGCTCTTATCGCTCCAAGACGCAAGCACAGAACAGGATCCTTCTTAACCTAATTTCATCAAATGAGCATGTGTGTTACTGTTAGCACTGCATGTGTGGTCCTTCACTGCTTAAATAGAAAACAAAATCATTACAGTCTGCATTTTCTTTGTATACTGAGTTAGAGTTTTGGCCAAATTATCATTACATATTATGCATATTTGTTGGGGCGGGGGGGGGGCAGCAGAATCCAAATGATTGGATGTACACCTAAAAGCATTCATCCTTCTGTTTTCTTTTCATAGTGTTTTGCTTGAAGCCTCCGAGGCTAGTATTTCCAATCTGTTGCTTCCAAACTCTTCATTCGTCCGTAGTTTGCTGTTGCCGCGGTTATTTAGGGTCTTTTTGTGTAAACATCCACTGATTAACTGATTATAGTGCTTGAGGTTTGAAACACCGGTGTTGGTCGTCCTAGCTGTTTTACTTTATCTAGCCAGAAAAATAGAAGTGATGCATGTGATGGCGCAATATCGTTTGATTTGTGATTGCGGTTGTTAATTTTTTATTTGTTTAATTGTTAAGTTGGTTGTTTTGTTAAGGTTCAAATGAATAACCCAGCAAACAACCCATTAACATATTTATATATATATATATATATATATATATATATATATATATAATTGAGGAATTAGACTGTCAAACAGAATGACGGAAATAAACATGACACAAACCTACCAAAAGGAAGTTAAGGCAGTCCGGGGCTTGTAATTTGACTTTAGGAGAAAGATGATGAGAACTAAAAGTGAAAGGTGAGGCGAGCACGGGGATGAGAGCGCCGGACGCTTAGCGAGAGAAAGCTGAGAAATGAGCTGAACGAGCAAAGGGAAGCGCCGTCGAAGATTTTGGCTGTATGCGAAAGAGGAGCATATTGTCCTTATCGGCCTGCTCCAGAAAGCTCGCTCCCTAATGGGGCCCGTGTGAAGGGGAAATGAGGGCTAGGCCTGATGCTAGCTGATTAGCCATCGACTCCCAACACCCATAAAAGGCTGGAGGGGAGGGGGAGGGCAATGCATACTGAAAGGTGAGTCACCGTCATCTCCTGAATTGACTCTCACTTTCTGAACGCAGGCATTGGCCATTTGCTTTAACCTTGAGAGGGAGGCTGCTAAGAACCAGGATGCAGATCCAGGAAGAGCAATAATGAGGAGTGCGTAGACCAAAAAAAAAAAAAAGGCTGCAGGAAGTGTTGGGAGGAGGAGACATCAAAAAGAGTCTTCACGCTCCTTATTAGAGGAATAATGAAATTTGCCTTTTAGCTAATGACATTTCGGGACAGCTCAGTTACTTTGCGCATAATAGATTACAACAGCGTCTCCCACCTGCTACCTGGGCTCAAAGTCGCGCACACGCACACCTGGACACAAGGACAACACATCCGAAAGAGGCAAGGTTGTCCCCGTTTGAAATTCAACTAGTCTCAATGTCCTCTTTTTTTTTTTTCTTTTTTTTTTTCCTATCATGCACCCTGAATTCATTACTGTCTGTCGCTGTCATGCACGCACACACAAACATTTTCATCATGTTGCAGCTGCCTCATTTACCTTTCACCTTAAAAATGTATCCTAGGGACCCCCAATTTGGTAGCAAATAACCTTCATTAGTCTGCTTTTGTTCCTTTTCAGCTCCATCCTCACTCTATTTGTTTTTATTCTCTCCACGTGTGACACATTTGCCCTCACAGTTTTTTGTTTCCCTTTTAAAGTCTTTCAACGACTCCATCACACACGCAACGTTCCTTTATGGTCCTTTTTCTCCATTTCCTGCCTTGTCCCTTCTTTTGCCCTTATTTCCCCCCCGTCATTTCTTTTATCTGCCACTCATTTCTCATTACGTCTCTCTTTTTTTTCCATTAGCATACAGAGTAAGAAGATGGCGCCCGAGGTAATCTGCTCGAGCCGTCGCGTTGACAAAATGGAGGGCGTCATCGGAGGTCGCGGCGCTGTCACCGGCCGTCCGACCTCCGCTGACGACCCGCCCGTCTCGACGCCCGCGTGCACGGCGCGCGATGAGCGAAAGACGCTAACGCGTGGCCATAATCGGGCGTGACGCATCGCGGCTTAAATGCTCCCTATCACACCTGACAGCTCGCACGCGGCAACTCGCCCGCAACGGCTCATGCTGTCGACCGCTGCGAGGAAAACGCGCATTGACAGGTAGCTCGCTGCAATGAAACAGAAACGTGAATATGGCTTTAATAACAATAATTGTATTTTCTAATTCACAAACAAGAAAACGGAAAAGTTTTAGATTCGATAAAGTACAATTGTGACTTAGGTAAACATGATTATGATATCAGTCTGAGATGACCTTGAAATTATAGGTGGTGACTCAGCACACAGCCTTGGGGGGGACTTCATGCCATATACACATATTTTGTACATCTGTTTGCTAAATTTTACCCCCAATTGCCAGTAACGTTCAAACTGTGTTACTGTTAAGGATGACTTCATTTCCAATCTAGCTGTGCCCGATCGGAATGGCTCCTCCTGCCTTTGATGAGAACTTGCCCCATCCAATATGGCTGCCAGGTGTAGGTAGCCATATTGGATGGGGCTCATCCAAACTCGGTGTATCTAATTCTTTCTTCATATTCAACTCTGACATTGTCCTACCCTGTAAAGATTTGCATTCTACGCTCAACCAATCAGAGGGATAAAAAGAGCTGAACCAATCAGGGGATGGAAAAAAAAAAAAGCCAATGGATTGGTCATTCTAAAATCTGATTGGTTAAAAATAGAAAGTGACATTTCAATGGTGTGCGTTGTGGTTGATGCAAACAAACAGGACTTTGAAGCTGAAATCTGATTGGACCAAAAAAAAAAAAAAAGCAGGACCTCTCGCATATCCCAATTTTGGCTGATCCATCAACTCTTCTTTTGCGTTGGTCACAAAAGGAAGGATTCAAGTGCAAACAGGATGTGAGCGCCATATGGAAACTGTTAAGAGAAAGTGAAAGGATGGTAGGAAAAAAAAGAGGCTAAAAAGAGAGTGTCGGAGGATTCCCATGTGGCAATGTTAAGTTGAAGTAAGTTGTGTGTGAGCTTGTCACTATTAGTGTCCCCGCCATGCTTATGAGAGCTGCAAATACTTTGGTGCTAATAGACAGATTATGGCAAGAAACCAAGCATGTCCCCAAATCCTCTTAGCATGACTTCACCCTTTTTACTTATTTATTTCCTGCCATATTCCTTTCTTCCCCCCCCCCCCCCCCACCCACTTACCTCGGTGGCCTTGGCATGGTCTCGTGTTTCATGTTTTGTCTGACGCTCGGCGGGTACTGTTGTCTCTGGCGCACTCGCTTGCCCCCCCCCCCCCCCCCATCCTCGCCTGTCTCACACGTTTTCAAAAGGCACTTTATTTATTGTCCCGGGGGAGCTCTACATTATGCATTAACCTGTTCAATTATGCATTCATTTATGCAGCCGCTGCCTTATGTAAATGCACTTTATGATTAAACAAATTGTTTTGCTGTTTGCCGGTGTGTTCCGCACATTGAGTGTTTGCCATTGACATCATGCTGTAGTAGCAAGAGACTCCATGCCTCAAGAGTCTGTGTCTTTTTTTTTTTTTTTTGCCCCACAAAACAGGCTCCGAGGTAGAGATGGAACAGTTCAGCTTTACTAAACGGGAGAAAAGTGTTCCTCATATGACGTTTAAAGTTTGACGCCGACCAGGCAAATTTACGTATTCAAAGAAGCGTTACGGAAGGTGTTGCAATACAAAACACATTGCAAAAAAAAAAAGATCTAAAAACATCCCTAATCTCAAATTTCACTTTGACAGATGACCACTGCCGAGTTTGAACTGAACTAGAAAGTGATTAAAAGCAGCACAAGTCTACAACTGTTGTTCAAGTGTCAAGACAGACCACAATAACGTTCCATTTTTGTGAAATATTTGTTTGCAGGTGGTCAAAGTGACAATAACAGGTTTAACACTGGGGTTCTCGTTCTCATCAGAAGATACCTTATAATCAGACACATTTTCTTCTATGACACGTTCTTTGTTAAAAAGAGGTAACAGCACTTTGTTGATAGAAAACCTTTCCAGCAATCATTTTCAGTTGAGAGAGGACAGAAAGAGAAATTGTTCAGAATTGGTCATGCAACGTGTGACCTACGGAAGCTTTTCACATTACTGCAGTTATGGTTAGGCCCATTCAATGTCTGTCCATAAAATGTAAATCAGCTCTAAATATCACCAAGACAAGAGAAATGAGCCGCCATTTGATGAGACGGATGAACTGGATGGCGATTGGGGGTCGACTTATCTCAACTGCAGCCGCACCTTTTGATCTGCTGTGCAATCTCCCATTTGGCTTCCGTCACATACTTGCTATCTGATGTGGTGAGGAATAGTGGAAGACAGGAGATGAATGCAATATACATTAAGACACCTTGACTAACAGCCACTCTATTTTTTCGCTCTCCCCGCCCCCCCCTCCTCATCGCTGTTGCTCAATCATGTGGCGCTAACGTTGCAAATGTATTTC
Organism: Festucalex cinctus; assembly: GCF_051991245.1. Classification (NCBI taxonomy): domain Eukaryota; kingdom Metazoa; phylum Chordata; class Actinopteri; order Syngnathiformes; family Syngnathidae; genus Festucalex; species Festucalex cinctus. The sequence goes on along the minus strand of NC_135430.1, from coordinate 21,585,670 downwards.
CCTCCACCGCCTTTTTTTTTTTTTTCTTTCACCCTTTCTCATCACCTCCATCTGCCTATTCCAACTTCATCTCTGAGTGATGGAGTTTTAGCAGAGGCTGCGAGGGGACCTCTGTTATTCTTTCTTGGAGAGTGGAGCATTAACCCTCCGCAAGCCAAAATCTGCTGCAATCTCAATGCACTCAATGATGCTGATCCATTCATCCGACATGTCCACTATATGGCTGAGATTTGTATTTATTTATTTTTTTCCCCAACCAGGAAGGTTGGTCTCTGCAGCATGTGCAGTAATCAATTATTCATAATGCAAACCTAAAAAAAAAAAAGCAAAACTATGAATCAAAGTGTGTAAATGAACTCAAAGTCAAAGTTTCAAACCAGGAATTTCTTCGCGATGCTAATTAAGCGATGTGCGGATTGATGATAAAATGATGTGATTTGATAAGAACTTCAGTACTCACTGGACCAAAAGAGGCTTAATGTCTCTGAAGATGATCTCTTCCACAGTAAACGCTGTACTCGCGTTTCCAACTTCTAATTAAAGACAGATGAGGATCATGTTCCAATATGTAGAACATGAGTATAAATATTCATGTATTACTTAGGACATATAAGTGATGCATTTTTTTACATCCCTTCTGGATGATGGACGTATATTTAACAATCATTTGTTTCCCTGTTGTTGTTGTTTTTAAGTGTGTTTAGCTTAAATGACTTTCGGAAAGAAGATGGGCGGTGTCACTAATCACCATTTTCGACATTCTACATATACAGTAGCCTTAGGCCGTGCCACACACCATTCACACTCCCCCTGTGTATGTGCGTGTGTACGTCTGTGTGATGTGCGTGAATCCGCAGATGTACACTTCATATATATATATATCAATGCAAAAACATGCCCAAAGCTTGCATTTTAATTATGCTGCTTTATTAAATAGTAATCACTGAAATGTTACATGGGCATAATTTATTACATTTCTAATGAAGGACAAGGGAGAAATGTCCACAGTCCTCATCATTCCTGAGCCTTCCATTTGGCTTCCACATGTTTAGAACAGCTGTCGCAACAGAATAATTTATCAAAACAAATCCTCCATTTTATGCTGGTCCCCAATTTAATGTGACGGCACTAAAAGATGCAATACATCCACATGTAATATGCATGAAATTATGCTAATGAACAACACGTATAAATCAACATATGGGCAACATGCAGTGCATTTGCAATTACATTACTCAAAATTGATGATGACTTGCGAGATAATGTAAAAGTTTCAAAAGCTTCAAATGAACACTTCTGATTGGCAGAGTCACTTAAGCGACATTCACATTGAGCCAAATTTGAGCTCCCCCTCCATGTGTGCTCTTTGACAATGAAAGCGCCACTGCCACCTACTGTCGTGGATGTGCAATTGCACATTATTCTATTACAGCAAAATAAAAATAAAAAAGCACCAAATGCACAATAAATACCTTGGACAATGTCAATTTAAAGTTGAGCAGTATCATATTTTCTTGTATATGTTGCCATCAGATTACTACATTAAAAAAAAAGCCCTGAATATTGCATGCAGTCATCTCAAGCTCTAAAATGTCCCTATAGAGGAAAATATGGCGATGGAACACCGTCGTTAACGTTGGGTTTCGAGATTTAATTATGATAATCTGCAAGCATCGCGGCCATGATAAAATGTGCAGAAAGCAAACTTTGTCTAAGCAGAAGCTAAGGTTAGTGATTTTGTTTTTGCATGCTTTATAGCTCCAAGCTATTGATTTTCTTCGGCCGGCCATCTTCGGAAACAAGCGCACACTCACATCGCTCACACATTATAGGCAACATATTCCAAAGAGTCAGTATGCCGGCGATAGCTCAGTCGTGGCGCGCGCGCGCGGTTATATATCTTTGATAATGGCGACTATGCTGATGATCTGAAGCTATTTACTCTAAATGGGCCATTATGAATGGAAGAGTCTACCTTGGGATGGCGATGAGGCTTCTGACAGATATATTGCTGAGCGGGAATGAGCCACAGGAGTGTACTACAATTCTGCGCTTTCATTCTCTCCTTGTGTTCTCCCCACCTCATTGTCACTTCACCTCTTTGTCCTCTGGTTCAATTTTCCAATCACAAGTCAGGAGCAGTCAAGTGCTGCCATCGCGACACGAACACACACGAACAACATGTCTCGGGATGCCCGCGAGAAAACGCCAGGAAGGAGCTTTTTTTTGCTTTTTTTTTTGATTGAATTATGAAGAATTTATGGCGGCAGTTTGATCGGGTGTATCACATTCAGTTAGGTCCTTGTTTTGCATGTCTTAAGATATAGTGCAGCACTTGAGCGTGCGCCTCTTTGGGGAATAGGCGGCGAGCAAAGCGCGCCGCGTGATGCGCCACGTACTTCATCCCAATCACGCACAGCCTTCAGTCTTCAAAGAAAAAATAAAATACGACTCCCATTTCATATTTGACACGCTGATAATAAAAAGTCCTTAAAACTATAAAGTCCTCACCAATTCCAGCCCATTTTCATAAGCTCAATTATCGTGTCTTCCTATTAATTAGCAACTGGCTTTAATTCCGCTTTTTTGCTTTTTATCGCCAAACATTTACAAGCTCTGGGATGATCGTGTTAATATTACCGAATTATGGGATACATTCCCGAGGTTAATTAGGTTGTTCTTTTTAATTAGAATGTGATTGGGAGAATTGTTGGACTTTTATGCAGGCAGTTGAGACTGATTGGCACTAAAGACAACAGGGACCTCTAGACGTTGAAATGAAAACTGCATGGATTGTGCTGAAACTGGATTGAAGGAAATGACTCATATCAAGACTGGATGCTTTTTGCAAAGCACCCTGCATGGAAATAAAATAAACAAAGGATGGCAATGTGACGTGATGAAATGTAAATGTAAGGTCCTGAGGGTATTCGACAGATAGATGGATGGACGGACGGACAGAGGGACGGACGGATAGATGGATGGGGTTTTTTTTTTATTTAGTCTAATACACCTAAAATATTCTTCAAAAAACGCTGATAAACATTTATTATACATTTTCATCAAAAGTCTGGAGGTAAATGAGGAAAAAAAATCCTGGAAAAAAACAGTAAAATAAAATATTTTTTTTAAATATGGAAGAAAAAAAAAAGATTTTTAAATTAAAACAAAAATTTGCAGGTGCCGAACTACATACTGTAGATGTATCAAATTTAATTTTAAAATGTAGTATCACGATTTACCACTAGATGGTAGACATGATGGCTTACACTGGGTCTTATACCGGCCTATATTATATGAGTAGGTCTCATTTTTTTTTAGCGGATTTGGAATGATATGCAGGACAAACATAGTGACTCAATAACATTGAAATTTTGTGTGAGTTGATATATGTGGAAAAAAAAAAAAAAGTTCTTACAATTAACGGTGATTTGCTGTTCAGCAGTTTTGTGCCATTCTTAAATGGTAATCTTTATGCAAGAGAGCCCTTTGCACGAATTATTATTATTATTTTTTGCTTCAAATCTTTTATTGATGGCTTAGGATAGTTTTTATTTTTATTTTTTTTATTTTTTTATTTATTTTTTTTTGAAGAGCTCAGAATTGTTCATTCGGTAGTCTTACGTCTCGTCATCATTGCTCTTTTTTTTTTTTTTTTTTTTTTTTTTTTTTGGATAGTTGATGTTTTATACATGCATTGAGAAACGTATTAAGAGCATGTAGCATGTATATCTGAAATTGGTGTCATACATCTGGTTAAGAAGTGTGTGGTCCTATGTGGCCCCTCAAGTAGTACTGATGGAAAAAAAAAATGGTGCCCCCCTCCAGCATTTAAGTTGCCCATCCCTGCACAAGAGCAAAACGGAGCCTTGCCCAGAATATTCCTGCATAGTTGGAGGCATAATATGTTGCTAAAATGAAAAGTCCCACCTAATCCCTGATAGACTGATTAATTGATTAGGAAGTGTGTCGTGTCTCATTGCTTTTCTGCGTGTATTTCCCTGAAATATTGCAACCGTGAACCGCACCTCGCCCGCCATCGCTCCGGCGCAGAGCAAACATAAGCTGGCCTCGGGTAAACACGGCCATCTTTGGGCCAATCCCTCACATGGCAAAGTGCAATTACAAACCCCGCGTGTCACCCCACCGTGCCACCTACATTACACACATTCATGAGACGCTCACCGCCGTCCCCCAGCATCTCATCTCGCTCTCATTCGCTCTCCCTCCCCTGCGTTGCATGTCATTCTCCGTCAATCGCCTCGTGCAAAATTGCATTGAGGCGAGCTGCCACAGTATTGAGGAATCGTGTCATATACAGGCAATTTCCTCCCTCGGTGTCAGGCATACTTTACCTTAATATGTCTGCAGCAACTCTTAATAAAACAGCCTTGTCTATATACATATCTCCACCGCAGGCTGGCCTGTGCCGTACTGCACACGGCACTCAACAGCCGCCTGTTAAATATTTACCTCCGCCGAATGTCAATAGAGGAGGCGGAGTTGGTGGTGGAATCTTAAAGAATGTTTTCCCCGCCCGGTCTCAACTGTCTGGATCTGTTGCAAGGCGGTCTGGAAGCAGTTCGCTATCAGCCGCTTGAATGTTTTCAGATATCGCCACACCGGTCTTGACTGCCTGTTGGAGTTAAAAAAAAAAAAAAAAAAAAGTGGATGGAATTAGAAAGTCAGTATTTAGATGGACTAGAATTTCCTCAGACTGTCTGTGGTGTATTCCTGATCTATAAAACTTGAGTATCAAGTCAGGCTTCTGTCTTTTGGCTTTTGAATGAACAGAACTGATTTAGCAATTGGGTAAACCAAAATTATCAAGCCATGTGTTGTAAAATGTCGTTGAATTTACTAAGTTTTTCACATTGTTTCACAACTGATTTTTCTGGATTTTTTTTTAAATTATTGTTGTTATTATTTTTTTTGTGGTCCACTTTAAAAGACATTAATAGATGATTCTGGGGTGGGTGAAGAAGTTCCACTTACCCGCACTGAAACAAACGATACCGCTTCGGGCAACAGTTTGCCGGTCGATTGGCACCATAAACACAAATGATGGCTGTCATTTCCAGTAGAAAGATATCTAATAGAAAATATTGTAATTCAGCCAGTGGATGAATTATTTTGGAGTTAGTTGTCCAACATAAAGTCATCATAATCAATTATGTCCACGGTTTTCAACCATTATTTAATTCGTTTTTATTTATGTAAGCGCAGAAGCTTTGATAATGTTAATTACCGTACAAGTTGTATAAATATCACCTGCATTTAACTCCATCTTGTCAGGCTGTCCTGATCATGAGCTTGAAGGAAATGGGATGCCAACGTCTCCTTTAAGTTCACATCCAGCTCCATCTCACACTCTTGAGGCAGAAAAACTCAGCTAGGGAAACGGCAAGAGCGGGAAAAAAAAAAGGGAAGAAAAACGGCTGCTGGGTTTTTAATGACTTTCTGCACATTAGAATAATCTGTCATTTCAATTAGCTGGATTGTCATCTGTGAGATGTCTCCCGCTGCACCCCGCACACACCCACCGCGGCGCGCGCGTTCGCGTCGCTATACCTCCAGGTTGTCATCTGCACCCCTCATGGGAGACAAGCAGGGGTGTCAAAGCAACATCGCACTGTACGCGCACGCACGCACGCACACACATGCACACAATCCCTCAAAAACAAAGCGAGGTTTCAAGGGAAATTGCTTGACAGCAGCTTAAAAGCCAGTCAGGAATAACTTATCAGGCGAGGGCTGCCATCATGCCTCGCGGGGTCATTTCATTACGATTACCTTACCCTCCTTAACTCAAAGAGAGTGACGAGAGAGAATGAGTAAGAGTAAGAGGGTTGGGGGTGTCGCAGGTGGCGCTGATGACGATGGGGGGGGGGGAAACTCTTCAAGATAGATAGAAAGGAAGACGAAGTTTCAGGAAGTGCTTAACTTTTACTTTTCTTCTCTCTCATGCTCCGCTTTTTTTTCAACTCGTCTCAGTAATGAGCTTACATCTTTTTCTCTCCCCCTCCTCCCTCCTGCTTCCCGCTATATACACGTGTGTCATCTGCTCTTTCCTCCCTCCCGCGGCTATTAGGAGATGTTTCAGAAAAGCTGTATTGAGAATACCAAAAAAAACCGCACAAAAAAAAAAGTGAGTGCTTCTCTTTCACAGTTTTAGTGTCACGGGCCAACCATGCACTTGACCGATGACATTTGGTTGGGCCCACCGGTTGAGAACAGCAACAACAGACATCGAGAACTTATCGCCATGTTGCCAGTAACTTTTTTGGGGTTGTTTCGAAATGGCTGCTTAACCTAATTACATCTTCTATGGTCAAAAAATACATATTTGTGTTCTTTTCTCAATTGTACCGCAAGACAATTAAAGTGCAGAAAATAAGGCCATGCGGCACGCAGAGACGATGTTATGAGTGCTAATTATGCTGGGATTCGGCCCTGAAAAAATTGCTCTGGCTTTTGTCCGGCTTTCTTTGCCAGGTGCAGATAATATTTATGAAATGTAGACATTCTTGGGACTAAGGAAGATTCCTGCTAATGGGAGACAGATGGGAGTCTGCTTTGGATTAAGATCATCTTTTCAACTATCTGTGGGAACACCTTCCTTCCCTGCGAGCGTGGACTCGCAATTTAGTTCCAGTTACTTTTACGATGACCTGTTGGGATTAGGCAGAACAATCATTCATGTCAAAAGCTGTCGAGTACGGTAATTCTGAATTTTAAACAACTCTTACTCTTTCATTGAAATTTTCATTGTGAAACTAGAAAATATTTGAGTTAGATAGGCAGACAATTCAAGCAAATATTACATGTTCACATATTTGACTTTCTATACTGCATTTTTGCAAACACTTGGCAAAGGCTGTTAGTGAAGTTTGTGAGTTTTCATTTGTATTACCGTAGTCGACTTACTTTATATAAACACAACTGGGGGACGTGTGGTCAGGATAGGCATGTAAAATAATAACAATAATAATAATTTCCATTTTGGTTATCTGGTTTGTGCTTTACATTGAATTATTTTCCAATCTAATAATGTGAATGATTAAACTTCATACAATTAGGTGAATTTTTAGTCTTTTTGATTCATCTTCACCATTCATTAACCTCACCATATGCCACTGATATACTTCTGACAATTAAGTATGCTAAAAAAAATAAATAAATAAAAAACAGTATATGACATCTGTAACTGGCTTTGGAAGGCACAATTATGTATTCTTACAATTCAAATTATTTCAAGATTTTCTAATGACAATGAAATTTGTGGTGGCTAGCACGTATTAGTCGAGAAGTCAAACTTGGCTCAGGCTTTCCTGTGTGAAGATTGATTCATATAATCAACGTTCCCATCGATGAATACGATTCGTCGCAGTCCGTCCTTCCTTGATTTCAGTTTTCAATTGATTATGTACACTCATTTATTTACAGTAATTTAACCCAGTTATGTTTACCATTGCCAAAAAGCAAAAGATTCCTTGAAAATGTTGGCCTAGTTTTGATTCTAAAGGCCAATTTCCCATAATATATCACTGAAAGGCAAGCTGGCATTAGCATTAGCATTAGCATTAGCATGAGTGAATTGTTTACACTACTGCAATGCCATTTTGCATGTTAAATGAATTATATTGACGTGATTCCCAGAAAGCGTCAGATCTCCGTAGCTTGCTTACTCCAGATTCAATCTCCATTTGGGCGCGTCCCCCAAGTGCCGATGATAACGACACCACTTCATGGTTCGGCACCACTCCTTCGCCCTCTTTTATCCTCATTTGGACTTTTTTTGTTCGGTCCCTGTCCTTTGTTCCCCCGTCTTCCTTTTTCTTCCTCTCTGTTCCCCGTCTTCATCTTTCTCTATATGCCTCGCCTCGCCTCGCCTCGCCTCGCCCTCCCTTCCCAGCAGAGCAATGGCTGACAGGATAAGAAACATCCGTCAATGAGATGATGGAGCAGGAAGGATTGGGAGTGTCAAAGTGGTTACTACAGTGTGCATACACGGTGTATGTATGCAAGTAAACGCACACATGAGAGCCGCCTTAACATCCACACACGAGCTGTAAACTCGCCGCTTTCAGCCAGAAGAGACAGAAAATGGAGTTAAAACTCGGCTGATTGCGTTACTATTGAGCAAGGCTCAGATTGGACCAGTAAAACACTGCCCGCGTGAAATACGGTAAATTCATAACGACACTAACGCTCCAGACTGGAGCAAAGGAGATCAATATTTGGGAAAATGGAGTACTCGAGACGCCACTTCTGGAAATGCTTTATATGTTTCAAGAAACGTAACAAGTTTGAAACGCAAGTCTTTCTATGATGCTGATTGACATCTCAAGTTTTTCAAATTTTTAACAAATGTATATTTCAACAGGAAATGATACAATGTGAATTAAGTTGTTGTTGACCCCATCAGGAAACCTTGATTAACTTAACCATGCGTTGTCATATTTTACTCACATTTAACATTTCTTAACTGTCATGAATAAACAAAGAGACATTAAACACTTTGTAAACAATTTAAAATAGAGGTGCAATGATTAATTGGTTGACAACCAAACAATTATCAAATCAATTTAGAATTATTTTTCACAACTGATTAAGCGTTTAGAGACTTAAATTTAAATAAATCATCAGAATTTCAACCTCTCAACAGTAAATATTGTCAGAATTCTTTCATCCTCTATGAAAGCAGACTGATTATCATTGCGTTGATTCAAGCTAAGACGTTTACAAACATCTGCTCTTACTTTTGAAAACATCTGTCGGTATTTTACCTATTTTATGACATGCTGCACTCTTAAAAACAGTCGTTCAAAAATAACCCAATTGGGATCAGGAATTGATCAACCGACTATTTGTATTGTATTTACTGTACGAGTCAACCACTCCCGACATCACACATTTGCATTTGCAATACATTTCATTTCCTGTAGTTCAGTGATTGTTTTTACACTTTGACTAGGTAATGTTTTTTTTTTTTTTTGTGGCATTCTTCCAAAATCCTCCCACTTTTGTGGAGTTGGACTTTCGGGGTTCCGCTATAGTTTCAATTTCTGCTGCTTCAAAAATTGCCATACTCTGCTCTTTTGTAAAATGTGCATACTTAACACGCGCATATAATAATAATAATTTTACAGATTAAAATGAGAAATTGCACATTAGTCCCATTTGGTTAAATGTCATTAAAAAGATGAACGGAAGTAAGTCCACTGATACTTTGAGCTGAATGAATTGGACACAGTTGAGGATTAGCTGACAATGGAGGTCAATTGATTAACAGTGTTCAAATGTTGAAGTTTAAACGAAAAGAGAAGGGCAATCACTGCTGACACTTTTTTTTTTTTTTTGTACCATCAAAGGGGCGGGGTCAGGTTTGAGTCATCTCATTTTGTCAACTGTTTTCCTTCGTGGAATATCAAAGGCTCAGATCTTCCCCTGTTTTCCCCAAGCCCTCTCTTCTCCCTCCCCACCCCGTCCTATTCCATCTTTTGTCATCTCCCCTCCCAACAATAGGGCTGAAAATGACATTTTAGCGGGAACATTTCATGTTGCGAAGCAGCAGCAGCTGGCAAAATGCGGAAACATCACAAATGCACTTCATGTATGTAAATGAGACGTGCGATGCGGGCTCGACGATGTGTTTCGACTGCTTCACGCACAATGCGTGTGTGCGTGTTTGCGGGTGCGCGCAGGCCTTTAGTGACAGCCTCAACGTAATCTGGGCTCACACTACAGGCATGGTGGGATGACGCTTCAAAGTAAGTACCTGCTAACAGACGTTAGTCCATGTAAACAGGGCATCCCCCACCTAAACTGGCCGCGCTTTTGCACATTTGTTTCCGTGCGACGCCATGCTTGGTTCGCAACTCGTTGGGTCTGTCGGCGTAAAAATGATGTCGTACGGCGGTGGAGCGTTCACAATAGTGTTTACTGCATGAGTGGTGTGTTTGCATGCCAGGTACTTCCACTATGGCAGCTTGTAATGAGGCCCTATCCCGAATGGATTAAACATGAGTATGGAAAAGACGCCGACCGAGAACGTGTGCAGTTTCTGCTGGCGGAAGACTGAGCTTATTCCGACTGCATGATGATTTGCCGCGCTTTATGGCCAAGGACTGGAATGTGATGTGAAAAAAAAAGAAAGATGCATTTTTACATCTTTAGCAGGGATTCATTTTACAGGCTTTAAACAGCCTGACGGGGAGTGCATGAGGCAAAACACACCATAAAACAACAACTAATACCAGATATGCTATAAAAAGCGGAAATAATTCACTGAGGTCTACAAAGCCCAGAATCTTCGATATCCTGCTTGTTTATTATAAGAAACACGAAATAAAGCTTTGAGATATGAGTCTTGACTCTATAGTGATTGGGAACATATTGTGAATAGGGATGCGCAATAATATCAGTGGCCGGTAATTATTGGCAATTATCGACCAATTTGACGTCAAACAGATAATAAAGAAATCTGGATATAGAGATAGATAGATAGTCGTTTTTGGCCGAGTTGCTTCGTGTGCGGCAGCCCTAACTAAGCTCTCCTTGCCTGTATATCATGTTGGATTGACTTATCAAATGTGTTGATCACACCCTTGGATGTATTGACGGTCCCCCGACTTGCCCAAACCAGCCGCTTCCTCACTCATTACAACACCCCAGATGAAAGAAATGAAACGGATTGGAAGAAGATGTCAAAAAAAAAAATTGCAGCTTCTCATTCCCACCCTGAGACCTTTTTAATGGTTTGCCTTTTTGTGTGACTTCTATTCGACATACTTTTTTTTTTCTTCTTTGTGTGTCACTCCTTGCTCCTCTTGTCTTATCAGTGCATGTTCAACACAGTCTGAGGGACTCCTGCCTCTTTCTATGTCCCCCCCCCCCCCCCCCCCCTCTCTCTCTGGTTTCCCCACCAAGACAATAGGGAGACGCGGATAACCCCTTACTCTAAAATTAATTATCTGCCCCTTTAATTCTGGGCCACGCTGATTAGCTCTATGTAAAATGGGAGTCCATATTAACATAATATTTGGCTATCTCCACTAAGTTGAGGTCCCCTGACCTTTGCAGCCTCTCGCTCGCTCTCTCACCGTCCGTTTCAGTCTCTCGCTCCCCCTCCTTCGCTCTGTCATCCTTTCCTCTCAGGAGGTACATGACAGTCCCAGCCTATGAATGTGATTTGAAGGGCTAAATTAGATTTCGCTTCTCGCGTTCTCCCCCCCCCCCCCCCTCTTTCTTATGAATGTGTATGAAACTAACGACGGTTCATTTGGAGGCCTGGATATAATTATGTGTGCTTTGACTGCTCTGATGGCGAGGCTGATATCCCGTGTTAATATAAACGTTTAGCCTGGTTATTATGAGCCATGAGAGTCGTAAAGGACAGCCAACCTGCACGCTAATTGTCTCCCATACACACGCTCCACTTTCATTGTCTGGGGCTGTTCTTGCCTTTTATCGCGTCTTCCCATCTTTCTCTCTCTCTCTCTCTCTGCTGCACTATTTGTCATTACTTGTGCCTTTGTCTATCTTTGTCTCTCTAATTTGTCCCTGGCACAAGAGAACCAACAATGATCATCCGATGGCCAAACGTAGCTTAAAGTCTATTCTCATGAGGACCCTGCAAACATTTATGAGCCCAAAAAGAGATTTCATTCATGTGAAGTTAAATAATAAACAATGAATAATGATGACCTGAACATAACATGAACTGATCTTAATTATAGTTAACCACATTTTTGGGGGGGATATTTTTTATGTTAAAATGAGTTTGTATTAGTTGACTCTATCTCTAATTACTGGAAGTAAACAAAAGTGACAAATATTTTTATTTTCCATGTCAGAGGCATATCCAATGTTTAACTGTTGTCAGCTAACGTATGTAAACGTCACTCCCATGACCCCATAAGAGGCGTGCTGGTCAGTGGGTGCTGCTACTTCAACATTACGGTTAAAAAAATGCACTTCCAATACAATATTGGCAAAACCAGTTGTCAACATCAACTGAAAGTAATTAATAAGTCATTTGTAATACTTTTAAAAATCAAGTAATCGGTAAAGTAATTAAGTTACTTTTTCAGGGTAACTATGGCTGCACTGATTTGCTAGCATCCCCAAAACTCAACAATAATTTCTGACGCTGAATGTTTGATAGAAGTCTTGTATAGATATTTATTTTATTGTAGTTGGACCACATGCTGTGGCCAATTGGTTGTTTTTAAGTCGCTCTTGTTAATTTAAACTGGACTTTAACTAACACAATATTACAGTAATTTAAAAACAAATCTGTTTTAAAATACTTCTGTCTTCGAGATATTCCTCTGCAGACTTGCTAATTGCTGCTGGCCATTTATAGACAAATCGTATTTAGTATGGGGCCCGTGCATCCAACGATGCACATGCTCACACAAAACACCCCAATCTTGTTACTCACTCGCACGGAATTAACAAGTTGCTACATCAGCCGCAATATCAGCATAAGAAATGGAACTTTAATTTGCACAAACGTGCGTCGAAGATTGTCGGCGTGCGCGCGGGCAGGTAAACAGAGGAACGTTAACTCGCAATCAGCCTCTGCTGTCTCCCGTGGAACTTTTAATTCCGATCGATCCCCGCGGCATGCCGAGCACGGAGAGTTGCGCATTCATATGCAAGCGTGCGCGCTTCCGTGCGTCTCTTCCCATTTGCGCTCCCTTATAAAGCTTTCACGGTCAGGGTGTCGAAAACTGCTGCAAAGGTCAGCTCATAATCACTCTCTTTAGCCCGCCTCACATTTTAATTGTTGCGCGCACGCACGCGCGAATGGCAGTTCCGCAAACGCCCCTGTCATTATGGCGGGCGCGGACCCCACTATGAATTGATGATGTCCTATCTGAGACCTAATCACGCCGCAGGACCTCGGGGCTGTCTGAGCGATCCATTTCCCAGTACTACTCGGCGGGAAGGCCGCACGCTGCGAGCTGCTTGATGAGCGGAAAATGAGCGTTCCTACCTGCTCCATTATATCGAAAAAGTCGTGGGAAATATTCAAAGTGGCATCGGATAGGCGGCGGAAGACAGGCGTCAAGATGGGAGCCACGGATGGAAGTGAAGCGTTAATTGCGGCACGCGGCGGCAAATTTAGATAAAAAAAAACCAACGAGGCTTCGCCGCTTATTGGCAAGTAATCATAAGTGATGATATCAGATGTGCGTGAGGTAATGTGACAGGGAGACAAACTGATCCTCGTGAATTGTCTCTGATCACTATTATAGCGATTGTTTAGACCCATAGAGGGGAGATGCATACAAATAAACATTAACTATGTATGTAACAGTCACATATATATCACTGATGAACAGATTAAAAGAGCTCAATATTATTGTTGTCCATTTTGTTTTATCCAGGTGATGAAAGCTTAAAAGAACTATTATCTTCCAAGTAATCACCGTTTACAGCCATCTCTTGTGAGTTGATTGCAGGGACGGCTTATTAGAGTCTCAAATACGGACCGCCGCTATCATCATTGTGTCTGCAATATTCAGTTGTTGGCAATTACACTGGGGAACACAATTTTTGTTGCCTTAGGTCTGACGGCTGTTTTTAACTCATTGTAGGGTGCCGAATCCGAAGATGATCTCAATGCATCTCTCTCACGTCAAGTTTTGAGCTATAGAAAAAAAAACAGCACAAACCCTTAATTCCTGTTATGCTAGCTATAATAATGATAATAATAATAATAATAATAATAATAATAATAATAGCAATAATGTATTACTAGTAATAATGTACTGACACACTTCTCAATTGTGACTGCAAAAAGAAATTGCCATGTAGATGAGTCCAATCGTATAATCGGCTCTTCTTACTACAGTCTTACTACAGCTAATCAGTTGAATCTTGCTTATCTCGAGCGTAATCTGTGCTAAAAAAAAAAAAAACTGTCTGCAATTTTGGATTCAGCATCCTAATTTTAGTTTAAATCAGCATCAAAATCTAACTCGACAATTTTTTGTTTTTCTCAAAATTGTCCCTTATGTTACTACAATGTGTATGTCTCAGTTCTGGGGTTCAAGTTTTCATATCTCGGCCCCTGACTTCTTGTGTAAAGTTTGCATATTCTCATGTTATTTTGTGGATTTTGTTTGGCATGACATGGCCTCACGCTTTCAGCAGAGCTGGGCACCTCCGTCTTTACATGGGCCCGTCAACTGACAGATGCCCACCTTTTGGCGAGCGCTTCCGCATTTTCGCCGATTGCTTAATGACTTGAAGCCTCGTAAAATGACACATACTGTGCAGGACTGTCTGTACTGACCTGGATCGATGGACGTAAAGCTGCTTCAGTTGGTGCTCAGCCTTGTGTCGCATCATAAAACACCCGCTGAAAATGCAGACGCACTCGCCGAAATAGGGAGCAGTCAATTTGTGGGCGATGAGCGCTAATATTTATAGTCTTGTTTTTTTGTAAAACAAATATCCCCCAAAAAAAAGGACATTTATTGACTGCTCCGACTTAGGAGAAAGAAAATTAACAAGAAAATCTGCGCAATAACGTGGTAATAGCCGTTATCAAGGGTAAGAAAAGCAACTATTCAAACATGTCCATAATGGTCATTGATGGACCATTTCCTGACAGAATGAGGCGGGTGGGCGACACCCCCACAACGGGACAAACAAAATGGCAAAAACTTGGTCTGGTCTGCTTTTGTCTCAGCCTTTTGGAAGGAGAGAAAAACAGGGTGTGAAAATGAGTGAGCAAGAGAAAAGACGCTCAGTATGAGGTGTGTTATTCAGCCTCGCCACGGGGAGGCCAAGACAACCGGGAGAGTCTACCCATTGTCCACACATGCCACACACACATTCATGCATGATTGAGAACTAGCAGGCTGTGCTGTAGCAAGGTCCAATATGTTACAGCGTTCACCCAAGGAAAGTGAAAATGAGTGCAAATTTAGGTGATTTTCTCGCGCTCTCGCTCGCTCGCCGCCTCACACGTACCCAGTCACCTTCGACCGTGATGGGTATTCATTCCGCATCTCGCTCTATATGCCAGACCGGAGAAACACTCATCTGGAATTACTTTTTTGCGCAACTTGCTTACATTTCTCATTCAAAGTTAGGGGTCATTCTTCAACTATGTTCTGTGATGGCCTGGAAACTTTTGGAAAACGGAGCACGTTCTGATGGAATATTTTTCTTCAGCGTGTGGAGGAACAACTTGGCTTTGTCGTCGAGATGAAATTAGAATTGAAGCATGATTACATGCAATTCGGAATTCTCTGTCATTGACTTGTCGGGAAATATAAGCAACAGTAGTGACGATGGCGTGAATCCAAGTTTTGGCGTTGATGGAAAGGCCGTCGGGCCCACGTTGATGTCTGTCGTCCCTCAGCAGAACTTATTGTTCCTCTCTGGGGAGGCAAGGGGGTGTCACTTATTAGGGACACAATCGTTGCAAGGGTGATTCTGAACAAAATCCAAACCAATTGTTGGCTCACTGTACCTGCACCCTGAACAGTCTCAATCAATCAAATCAACCAATCGATCACATCCTTGAGTTTTTGCGTTCCCTGTGGAACACAAGAGACACTTGGCTTTCATGTGTCCCGGATAAAGACCAGAATACCAGAAAACCCGTGAAAAGTGAGGGAACGCTGTATTGTCCATCCATTATCTGAACAGATTTTACAATAACACTTTATGTATCAAAAGTCCTAGTGGCATTGGTACTTGGTATTGGTGTTGGTCACTACCCAAGAGTTGAGTACTCGTACTGGTATTGGTATCAAACATCCCTACTCCTGTAGTCAAAAGATTTTTAACAGTGACCAAAGGATTCCTCATTAAATTTGAAAAGCTATATTGATTTTACGTTTCTCTTGAAGGTAAAATCGACATGTGGGAAAGTGCATTGGTTTAAATAATAAATTGCAAATTGACACAGAGATTGTGTAACACTGAATGGAAATCATTATTAAAGTGCCATGTCTAATATTTTGCACACAGTGTTTATTAGTAAAGTGGGGGTCCTAATTTTAGCTGTCTGCATGCATGTATCATATTAAAAAAAAAATAAAAAAAAACAGCCTCGTCTCCATATATTCTATCGCTGCTCTGTACCGAGTACAAAGTGAAGACATGTAACGCATCTGTTTGCTTTGAAAGGGAAAAGTTGATAAGATTTGGTAATGATTCAAAGAGTGACTGTCGAAACTGCCGTCATTTGTTCTTCATGTCGCACCTCGCAGTCTTGCAAATCAAAACTCCAAACCGGAGGCTCACCATTTTGTCTCCAGGCATTTTGATCATTTTGCTTCATCCTTCAAAGGCAGTACATATTGTTCAAATGCGTCGCCGGTGCTTGTGACACTTGGGGGAGAACGACGTATGGCGCACTGATGAAGGTGTTCGCCGTTGTTAGAGTAAAAACGTGTCTGTTTGTTCTCCTGTTCCTGTTTTGCTTTCGCTCCCTGCTAGGTGGTCAGATGTTTATACAATATGTAAACGTGAACTTTTATCAGGAAGTAGTCAGTTTTTATGAACTCAAGAAAACAAAAGTAAAGCACGAGGCATCCATGCAAAGCCAACATAGACGGTAGCAACACACCAACCATCCAAATAGCTTGAAACAAAGTCTGTCTAAAATGCACACGATTGCCCTGTTAAAAATACAATTCTGTCATTTCATTCAATTAAGGTAAATTGTTCACAGGAAGGATGGCAAAACCCTGCTGAACGATAACAGATTGGTCCATCACATTACAGGAAAAAGAAAATGTAACTACTCCAAGCCGAGTTCTTATTATTTCACATCACTAAAAATGATGCACTGCATTTGGCTGGCCAAATGTTCCATAATGTGCTTCAGTGTAATGTGTTCATTACGGGATGATTTGTGAGCGATGGAAATGAGGAGAGGAAATCATGTTCAGACTGAAGTGAGAAAAAAATGGCCATGTCAATCTTATCGAAATTGTCAAGAATCAGGAGATGCGTGTGTGTATTTGTCTATATATATATATATATATATATATATATATATAATATATATATATTATGCACACGTCCACCTCAAAATTTAGCAGTAATAATTTTAATAATAATGCATATATTTGTGGAGACTGGGCTCAAGTTGTATTTTATCATTTTAAAAATGTGCAAAAAAGTTACTTCATGTTAAAGATTAGATCGCTCTTACTATGAAAAGGAAAAAAATGCACTGAGCTGTCTTGGTTACAAATAATTTTATGAGTTACTGTATTATAGAATCACTGTATCGACTAAAACATGCAGCCATATTTGTATTACCCGTAGTTTCACATTTTTTTTCCGCTTTTATGTGAACAAGAGTATGAAAACTTAAAAATATATATATTGTACATTTAGAACAGATATAAAATTTGCGATAAATCGTGAGTTAACTATTTAAGTCATGTGATTAATTAGGATTAAAAACATACTAGTGGTGTATATTCTAAATCTGTACACCTGCAGACTTGATTACAAAGCATACTATAACTATGTTGCTGTGCCACTGCCATGCATGCATCCAGGAGCGCTTCCATCGGGCCGGGCGCCATTTGACCTTTAACCTTGAAATCTCCAGTCCGGTTTAATGAACCACCCCTTTCGCACCTCAGAATATGTTACCGTGGAAACATAGGCTCCCCCCGCAACTCTCATAATGCGGTAGAATTTGCCCATCCATGTCAAATTCCGTCTCGAAGCAAGCCGGTGACCTCCAAGGAGATGTTTGCATGCAATCTGACGGCGTTGCTCCCACATAAATGTTTTTCTCACGTTGGGACGTCTTCAGGTTCAATACAACATTTGGTGACCTATGCAAAAACACAGCACGAGCCACTTCTCTGTAGGACACAATATGAATGCATTTCTATGTAAATGCAGTCGCCCGACCCATTTGTTTACATGAGCTAGCACATAACAACACTCGAGAGAAGACGCCATATTTTAAATTCAAAGGGTGCGCTGGCTTATTAATGCGATCGATTCATTGTCCTAAAATGGTGCCTGCCGTTACGAATTGCGTTTAAGAGCACATTGGTGATGATCGTAATCATAATGCTAATATCTGCAGCCACACGACTTTTTATTTGCATATTACAGCGATTCATATTACAGTCCACATTAAGATAGAGGCCATTAAAGTCAAGGCAAACTAAATGTTAGTGAAATAGAGTTAACAGTGTATGGATTGTCCGTGTCCAGCTATTGGAGGGGAGGAAGCAATCGTCTCTTTTAATCAATGTGAGTAATATTTGTGTCCATGAGCTGGGGACCGGCCGCATTATCATGTCAAGTTACAAATTAAAATGCCTGGCCGCTAACAGGCTGGGGATTTAAATGGGCCATCATGGCCATCTAAGTGTTCTAATGACATTTTTCTCCCTGCCAGACAATTAATTCTATCAATCTGCATAACCTTTCCCAAAGCTCACGAACCAATGGCATTTTGATGGTTGAAAATGAATGGAGTCCGGCGACAAAACGATGCACAGGCAATCATGACATTATTTAACAAATGTATAATTGGATTTTGATGCCTGGGTGTCTGCCTCTAGAGCAACAGCTCTGGCTAATTCAATAGGCTAAATGTAATCACGAGAAACACTCTGCAATCACCGTTGCATTAGAATGCTCGTGGCCGTCGTGTAAACACGGCCATGACGCTCTTTGCCGTTTATCCGTCTCCGCCTCCCCTTTATTTCCATCGCGGCTCAAGACATTCTTTCATGCGCCGTTTCATGAAAGTTGAGGTTGAGTTCCCTTTTGGACCTCGAGTGAATTCGCCAAAAGCAATTTGGCAGAAAGCTCGCACTTGGAGACACATGAACTGCTCGCCTCCTCGCTTTTCATAAATTAGGGGTGTAAGGCTTCCATCAGACGGGCTCTCTGAGGGATTGGGAAGGTGCTAAGCGCATCTGCCTTTAAGGGAGGTGGGGAAGAAAAAAACAGACTAATTCATTAAGCATTGATCAAGCCAAATGACAGCAAAGTGCTTCGACATTTAGCGGGCAAATAACTGACAAATTGGCACGCGGATTTTGTACATTTCCAACTCTTTAATGGCTAAAGTACGCAGCAAAAAGGCAATAAAACTCTTTGCAGACAAGCAGATGAACCCACAGCCAGCCCATTACGCTGACCACTCCTTGTGGCTAAATACCCTTAATGTCTTAAACTGTGGGCAAGGGCTGCTCTAATGCTGCATTTTGGTGAGTGTTTCTTACTTTTTTTCATCAAAATTACATGTCTTATTTGATTCTCTTAAATGCAGTTTGTAATAGGAGCCCCATTATGCAGCGCGCCAATGAAGCCATTACGAAGGGTCAAGCTGAAAGTACCTGAGTATGTGTTTGAGTGAATGTGCTTCATCTTAGGAAGGCCTAATATCATTTGGATCAACACTGCACCCTTTTCCCGCCTGCGAGATGAATACCGAGATGACCTCATTATTGTATTATCATGCCTTGGCCTGCAGGGCTTAGCACGCGCGTATCACGCAAGCGTATCAAATATACAACTGACGTAGACACATAAACATTCCAGACATTTGACTGCTGCCTGTATATTTTTAACAGGTTTAGCTTTTTGGCCCGGCTTCAGTTCAATGTGTTTTGTGGTGTCAGTCAAGGCAGGAATGCAACTCAAGCACTGACACAAATATAATATGTATCTTGATAAACTGCCAATGAAATAATATAGATTTGTATAAAGCAACTCCAGATGCAATGTGTCACTTGAGTTGAGAGGAGAGAGAGCTAAATGTCTTTCCAAATGCAGCCAACTACTGGACCTTCTGAAGTTTTTGATGGGGTGACCAGATTGTCAAAATGAAATACGGGACACTACAATTATGCTGAAAATCAAATATACAATCAAGTATGACCAAATTTAATCTTCATCAACAGGGTGCGGAAGACGGATGACTTGCGCAGAATCCCCGGTTGTGTTATTATTTTAGCTAATGCTAAACGCTAACTTGATTGCCAGTTCAACAGCGCTAAACAAAGTCCATCCAAACTCTTTTGCTCAGTCCTGTAGTGATGCAGTAATCCAGCGGTTTTACGATTAACCGTGGTTTTTAAACATCAGGATTATCTAACCGCAGCCGTTCAACAACACCGCTTATTTTCACTTTACAACAGCTCTTCTGTTTCCACATGGTCCATTTAGCAGGCGCACAACAACACAGGGTTCAGCTTTGAACGCGCGGGGAGAGTTGCGTACCCGACGGCTGGGTTACACCAAAATCTGAAACCGTTGCACCCCTACAGTCCAGTCCCGCATTGTAACTTTCGAAATATACCACCAAAAAAAGCTCGGCTTCGGTTGGGTCTGATCAACGACCGCTGTATTAGGCTAGTAGGACTATGTTTCCCATGATTCTTAGACACAGAAGCAGGAAGTAGTTTTAATTCCAGTATGATGAAAACACACCTTCTAGGAATTTTATGCGGGCGACAATGAGAATGCAAACATTAAGGTGAAACTAAATATAGGAAGCAATTAACCAGATGAATTTTCATTTTATTGGTTTATCATACGAATCGCTATAACTGTGTGATTGTCATATTCATTGCAAGAAACGGGACCTTCATAATCGCGGGACAAAACAATTGGGTTGGCGAAATCGGCCGGGACCGGGACACAAGGCTCAAGACCATGGACTGTCCCAGTCAAAACGTAATGTGTGCTCACCCTGTTTTTGGTGCTTTGTTTTACTCCTGTGAGAGTTGGCTGAGACCTGAAGAACTTTTGATAAGAATTGGAGATGTAATAGAGGATAAAACAGTGATAATGTAATGCCACAAATGACTGGCGCATCCTTCGCCATTAATTGAGGCATCAAAAATATGAACGTATTATCTCCATATTTATTTGTTCGGCTTTCTGTCTTGATGCTCTTTTTTTCTACTTGCGTTGCCTGTCCTCATTTTTCTCTCACAGTTGGCAACAAGCATCTCCCCATTTCTCGAAGTCAAGCCCAGCTGATTGATTTTGTCTGTGAGAACATCTGATAGCCGCACAAAGGGATTCTAAAACAATACCTCTTCAAGCAGCGGCTCAGGAGAGGTGGTAATGATTTACAACCTGTGGAGACTCAACAACTCGTGTGTCTCCCTCGTGTTTCATCTTCTCGTGTCATAGCCACTGATGGGCCGATGCCCTTGGCCTCTTTCTGATAGTCCAATGTAGTTTTTAAGGCATTCCGGAAGTTGGAGTTTTGTTTTTAACTTGTCATAGCAAGCTTGGTGAAGCCTGATTCTGAATCAGTCAACTCACGTTTGAATCTGGGCTACATTCAAATCCGCAGTTGTGATGTTGGTCATCCCAGGAGTCGTGCAACCACCGTTTGAATTTAAATAGTTACATATATGTCGCACAAATATTGTGTGTGTAACTGAGACTGATTTGTATCACATCTATTATAGTGCTAGGAATCAAATCATCTTTTGTGAGAGATGCACACCAGGTATAAATCAATTTGATGTTGCTGATTATTTGTTGTTCTCTGAGTTGTATTAACTTAAATAGTTTGGGCTTCGGAGAGCTTTTAAGTTGCTAAATATTGATAAACACGGCGAAAGCTACAGCCATACCATATAGAATCGAACCGAATCATTTCACCGTCATCGTAAAATAAAACCACAACTATGAGATTTTGGTTGAGTTGGAGTTACAAATGCTTAGGAATGTTTTGATAGCATTGTGATAAAACACCTGGAGTATATTATAGCAACAGCCTTAAGAACACTTGTAAAATTGAAAGTGTTTTATATTATTTTTTGCCTCTCGCTTAGCTTTACGATATAGCAAACATATTTTAGAAACATCAGCAGATGCTATTGTTGAATAAACGTGTCATTGTGCAAGTATGCTTAATGTTGGCTGATCACGCAAGGTTTTGACCAGACCAGACCATACTGCTGTTCCTCACTCTTTATAATTGATGTGGTTATAATTTAGTAAGACTCAAATATCAGCCAAAGAAAAAAAGGCTTAATGCATCAGCTCAGTTCCAGACTCCCTCCCACTTTGACTTGCTTTTATTTGAAAAAGGAACCCCACTGTTTGAGTGCAGCAGAGGGGAAAAATAGCTTTGAAAAGTTACTTTGAGAAATCTAATGGCACTTAGACGCTGCTCTTACAGAACATTGTTGACACCATGTGAAAAGTAGGCTGTCAAAAGACAATGTTGCAACTGAAATCCCAACGTTCTTGCTCTAAATGACGCAAATAAGACAGAGGGGAATGATTAATATGATTGCATGAGAAATGATTGCAGGATTGATTGATGTGTGTCCTCTTTAGAAAAAAAAAGAAGATACAAATAATGTATTTTGCGTCACAAGCAAGGGAGCAAAAAAGTAAAAGTTTGAGCGAAAAGTACCCGAAGAAGTTGGTGCAATATTGACTGTGCCATGTGTGATGTGTGTGACTTCAAGGCTACAATTACTTTGAGCTTTTTTTTTCTTTTTTTTCAAGACTGATACCTGCTCATGTTAAGAGCAGCGTCTTACCTCCGGAGAGGAAGAATTCATATTTTGTGAAACTAAAGAATTGGCAAACACTGCACACCTTCAAAGGGAACTATGAAACAATGGAATAGCTTCCTTCTTATTCATGTCATGGGGATTTAATTCCTCTATTGTTGGTGACAGGCCCTACTGGGAAGGTCTAAGAGACTTTTTGGACCCCACTGGACATTCTTAAACAGGGACCAATCAGAATGCATAATAACAAGCTGAGCACTCATTCCAGAGCAGCAGGGATTTTGGTATCGGGATGATCTCCCTTCTTCAGAGAGTCCTGGAGACATCCTGGATGTGTTTTTTTTTTTTTTTTTTTTTTTTTTTTCATGAGAGACCATTTTGTTCGCTGCAGCTGTTTCCTTGCATCTCCTAAATGACAGCTTTGCCATCGCCATTAACATGCATGCCACTGAAGCAAGTATTATAGTTTAATTCCTACCATGAAAAGCTTCCAGAAGGCATAAAAAGGAAGGCACGCTACAGAAGAGCGGCTGCAAAGACAAGACAAGCTCTGGAGGCCTCATTGCTTGTGTGTTGCGTCGACTTAATGGCAAATGGATGTAATTCGAATTTCAGGCGAGGCAGCAAGATCTTATCTCGCAGATAAATGAATTAATATTTTACACTTCAGCTGGATTTTTCTACCCCCCCCTCCCCTTCTGCAAGAAGGCTAAAGTTGAAGGGAGAGTCAAGTAAATTAAGAAAGAGAGAATATGAGAGAAATAAGGGCTCGGGATGTGAACTTGCCTAATGTTATTCAGAGGCAGCGAGTCATGTAAGAGAAAAGGATCTTTTCTTGTACCAGTCAAGGACATTATCTGCTCCTGCTAGCAGTTATTAGCATTAGCATTTATATATTCAATGCAATTTTGAGGTCTGGTGATACTCGGAGGGGTCAGGAGAGAAACGCGAAATGAGGATATAAAAAGGTCTTTTTCTCTGTGCGCAATTGGCACTGAGCGGGACAGCATAAGCAATGAGATAGAACACAAGGACATTTCATGCTGGAAATCAGAGCTCCAATTCTGCCCCATTAAGAGGCCAAACCTTAAAACAAAGCCAAAATTGATCCGGTGCGATTAAAGAATGGAAAATGACATGCCGAATTAATAGGTGCATCCGTGATTAATGTCCCTCATGTTAGATGTATCATAAAATGTATATGCGTAATTCACAGGTTTGAATAATTGAAGAGTAGCTGTTAAATTGCGCTGTGTATGAAAGAAAATGTGTGTGCGTGTTAATGGGTTACCCCTCGGCATCAGCGGACCAAAGGTCATTCACTTAAGCACCGCATTTGAAGCCATCTCATCAAAAAGGAAATAAAAGACAATGACAGTGATTGCTTCCTTTTTCGCAACTGAAAACCTTTTGATCTACATTATTCACACGTATTCTCATTGCCTACGCAAGCACCTTGTCCAAAGACAATAGACCGTCCTTCCTGACACCGGCATGATGAGATGTCACGGGCACCGTGTTCAAGCGAGATGTGCATTAAAAGCCCTTAAAAAACAAGATGAGCCTCCTCTGCGGGACAAAAACGAACGTAAAAAGCTTTAATTCTGCGATGTGGAGCAGCAACAGAAAGAGAATGAGGAGTGACCTATGAATCTTTTATTCACATTTATATTTCAGTTTAGCGTTACATATCGCCTCAGTAACACGTCTGTTCTTTATGCTGATGGACTTCCAAGATTTTATCCTTTCGGTACATTTTCTCTCACAGGAGATGTTTAAGAAATTGACTACAGAGGATGCTCAAGTGAAATGGTCCGCATGATGGAGAGTTTTGACTTTTGATCAGGTGTTTAATAATAAAAAAAGATGGACTGCACTGTCAAAAAAAAAAAAAAAAAACGAAGAAGAGAACACAAACTGCAGTTTTCACTAAAATTAACTGTTGCTAATTTTGTCCACAACCACTGAAATGACATTTTGGCTGTTAGTCATGATTTGATACAAAAAAAAATAAAAATCTGATTACTCTGCAATGAGGTGATAATAAATGGGAATATTTTCACAATGTACAGTAAATATTCTGACCCATTGTTATTTATAGCATATCGGACCACGGGCATGCTGGTTTTAGCCCTCTTTAGATCAAATTTGGGTTTACGTGGCACCTGAATTAATAAGCTTGACATCCGTGGTCGGACTGGACTTACAAAAAATAATAATAATAATCATCATTTCAATCAGGACGGCTGGTCACCCTTCTACAAATGATCCCACCTTTGCGACTTTGGAGGTTCCACCGTATTTGCGAGTCTCACCGCAATTGTCTTTTCGGAAGTGTAATGGGGTCTCTGGAAGGGGCTAATTGTAACAATTTGCACGCAAACTCGTGTCCTATCCAGCCAGCGTGCAGTTGTATTGAGTGGTAGGGGGCAGAGGAGAAGGGGACGGAACACAGCGAGGTGGGGGGGGAGGCAAGTCCTCTCTCTGCCGAGGCTGACTTTGAGATTGTTATTATCATTTTCAAAGCATCAAAAGCTTTCTCTGGCGCTTTCTCTCGCTCTCTCGCCATCCAAGCTTAAAGAGATGAAAGTTTGCCTTTGTTCCATCCCCTGCTACATTACCTCTATGCATTAGGCCTCCTCTTTATCCGTGAAATTACCTTTTAGCTTTCTCATTCAGCGCAGGCAGCCTGCATGCGACGAGATGGCTCGCACTTTTTACACCGCATCACATCAGCGAACCCCGCCCCCTCCGTCGCCCCATGCGCACGCACCCCCTCGTGCATCTCCCCTCCACTGAGATTGGTGCATTTGCAGTTTGATTTTGTCTTACACCACTCCCCCCTCTCTCGACTGTATTTATCTCCCTCGGCATCCGTGGCGAAATGATCTGGTTAGTGTCATTCTTTTCTGTTTCGATCTGTCTCCAAAGCAAACACGAGGACGTGTTTTTGGCACAATCATGCAGATGACTCTGATGGTTTGCGAAACGCTTCGCCGGCGCCTGCTGCCGCTCAGAGGGCCATTTAGCCCCTCTTAAGGTTTCTTTGAAGCTGACAGGAAGCACTCAAAGTGAGAGCGGCAGTGCTGTCGTCATACTGAGATGCCGCTCTTTCTATCTGTCGGTCGGTCCGAATGTTTGTCCTCCCGTCACTATAGCTGCAATAGGCCAACTTAGTAAATTCCAAGGTCCATTTTCAAGTGTCAGAATGTGCATTATAACAATATCGAGGCAGTGCACGGCAATGAGTTGCCTTCATTATGAAGTCAACACATAACATAACCCGAAAGAAAGGATTCTCTCAATGGATGACAAGGCCATGCTTTAAATATAAAATTAAATAAAATAAAATAAAATAAAATAAAAGGCTTCCATCCTGATTCAAATAGTAACAAAGCAAAATCAGTTCCTGCAAAAAAGAAATCATTGAATGGCAAATTTAAAATGTAAAAAAGTTAAAATTATACAAAAGCTACCGTATTTTCCGCACTATAAGGCGCACCTAAAAGCCTTAAATTTTTTTCAAAAGCTGATCACGCGCCTTATAATCCAGTGCGCCTTATATATGGATCAATATTGAGCCGCAACAGGTCTCGCTGTCAAGACGCTATCGGTGACGTGCAGAACGAAATATCGTGTCATCTGACCCGCCCAGCTTCCCAAAGATAAGAATCGATACAATTTAAAAAGCAGTGGTAAAACGGATTTTTCGAACAGTAAAGTGCTATACCAAAGTGCAAAGGGATGTGCAAACTAAAACCCGAGAAGGATCACAGAATTTACAAAAAATAAATACACAATAATAAATAAATGCTTACAGTAGTGCAAAGAGAATCAGTTAAAACAAGCGTGCAATCATGCCACAAGTTGAAGTAAATAAACAAGACTCGTTTTCAATTGTGATTCAATTATATTTGCATGATTGCTGTGATTGTGATAATGACTAGCAACAAAGCTTATATGTTTGTTTCTTTGGCATTTCGACGTGACAATAGCATCTCTAAGCATTCACGCGCAATTTTTTGAAGGCTTTGCAATCTTTACTTCTCCATACAATTTTAATCAATGCGTGCCCGGTGTGTTTTGGCAAAGCCGTACACATAAGTGAAGTTTCTTTCCATGTTCATAAACTCATCTCCAAAGAAGCACTTACTGTGGCCATTGTTTGGCCCCAGGACAGAATTAATATATAAACGAGCAAAAGTGTATATTTGCAGGGACGCTGGAGATCCACATAGACGGAGATACACGCACAAATTCTACACAGCCGGAATGACTCTTGCAGACTAATGTAATTAATAGCTTTTTATCCATGTAGAATTTGAAATGAAGATGTAAATTGTTCGTTTAACATCGCCATAGGACATGGAGGCTTCTGCTGTCAAAGTCAATTACAGACTCAGCATAGTTCCAGACTTTATGAAAACCTAATCAAGATGTGTGTGCGTGTGTCTGAACACTGGCCTGCCAGCTTTTCCACATGCATGCGCGTGTCGTGTGTTGTACATTGTTTCTGAGCAGTTTTTGCTGATATAAAAATATCTACACGGCACATCTCATCAGAGATAAGAGTTACTTCTGATTCAACTTCTTGCGTCGGAAGAGGGTGATAATCTTTACCAAAAAAAAAAAAAAAAACGAATTCCGCTGGGGCTATTCAATTGAAGTCAGTCTTTGTATTGGAAGTTGAACTTTTTGCACTGCGCGTTCACCGTTGACACCTGTTCTCTTTACAATATGTGTGCATGATGGATCATTTCACTGACGTCAACATCAGAAGGCAAAAGTGGACACTGACGTGTAAAAACAGCATTTTTTTAGATGCCCTCAACTTGAAGTAGGTCGTATTGGGAAAGTATGAAAAAGATATTTATATAAAATGTACAAATTAGATCAGTGTCGTCCAAACTACGGCCCTCAAAATAATATTTGGCGTGGCCCACATCACCATTTTTAGTTCATGTTTTCGTCAAATGGGGCATGAAAAGTGTGCGTATCAACTATTACAAGTCCATGTCTATAACTATGACTACAAATTTGGTTTTATGTCTAAATATGGTCAACAATATTGCAGAGTTGCCAGTCATTTTTTTTAAATATATTTTCGAAAAACAATTGAAAAAATCAACAAACAATGAGAGTCCAGTTGCCTCTATTCAACCTTAATGAATTAGCATGAACAGAATGACTGAGAATTTACACGGATATAAAGAAAACAATGTTTAGATTTTATTTTTATTTTATTTTTTTTACATTGAGAAAACAGTTGTGCTAGTCATGTTGTAGTATGCTAACAATATAATTAAGGTGAGTAAAGCTAATAAACAAAAGTGTTTTCCTCCACTTTCTGTTTCTTGGATCAAGAGTCCTACAAAATTTATTTTCTACAAATTTCTCAAGTTACTACAAATTTGGGAAAAAAAAAACAAATATTAATCATCCAACTTTTGGTACAAAACGGGAAAATGTTTTAGCATTTAAAAAATAGAAACACTATAATTATGTAAGATCTTTTTAGACCAAACAGAATTTATAATAATATGTATGTATGTATTTATTTATTTATTTATTTATCTATTTATTTATTTATTTTTGTTGACCGCTTATTCCTCACAAGGGCTGCGGGGGGTGCTGGAGCCTATCTCAGCTGGCTTTGGGCAGTAGGCGGGGCACACCCTGGACTGGTTGCCAGTCAATGGCAGAAGTTTTTACAATTTTTAATAAATTAAATGTGAAAAAATTCCAACACCCCTAAAGTAGGACTACCTTCCCAGTACACAAATAAACAAGCGTCTAAAGTCTCAGTATATTGTTGTGAAAGCATATTAAATATATATGTTTTATTTTTGTCCATTTTTCAATGTATTCTGCACTTCAAACCTGCTGTGACTGACATAATAAAGTCACTAAATTGGAAAAAAAAATAAAAAATCTTGTAAACACATTTTAAAGCTCTAAAAACAAGTTGTTTTCCATCTTCCTCTCTACACTATTTAGCAATACAGACAGTGGAATATCTCATCAAACTTTCCAACACAACATGTCACGCAAGCAGACAAATGCCAGAAATTCTGTTGACAGAACTCAAATAGTCAAAAACGAGCTCATCGAAGTAACGCATGCAGGCGGAGGTTTGCTTGCGCGGAAAGTCATTTATAAACGCCCAGAGTAGCCATTCATGCTCAATGATTTAGGACTTTCAAAACACATTTCTAGCTCATTTGAATAATAATGGTCATAAAAAGCATTGCCCGAGGCGCTGCGAGCATACATCAAGCGACAACAAATGCCTTCTGAAGTTGTCGAAAGGCCTGCAAACAGCAAAACAATTAGGACACCCAACTTCATTTGCAAAGGGGATACGTTTGTGCGTTCCTGCATGCTCATTTTAATGAGTTTGAAGGAAGCGCCGTCTTGTCGTGATTGATTGACGAGAGCCAGGCGCACAGTTCAAGGTTAGACAGGTCTTTTTTTTTTTTCCCCACAATATACAGAAACATTAAAAGCCCATCTTGCTTTTCCCGGCTTCTTCAAGCCTGACTTAATCACACCAGGTAGCTGATGATGAGACTCCACACAAGGATGGATCAAACGAAGCCATCCACTTAAAGCAGATGACCTCATGATTGCCTTACATCAAAACTAGCACGCAATTAGAGATGAGTAGTGTTCATCAGGCTGCCTTCGCTTTGTACGGAGGCTTTTCATTGTCCAGCGCACTTAGCAGCAAACATCATTGAAAGGGAATCAAGAGACAAGTACAATTACATTGTTTTTGTATCTGGGGAGAAAAAAAGGAGAGGAGGATCTACCTTGTCTAAGACATTTGTAAGCTACTTCAAAAATATAACTCCACAATTTCACGAGAGAATTAATGCTGCATCAGGCCACAATGGCTTGTTTACGATGTAGGTGGGTAATGTTGAGCAACTTTCAGGTGTAATTTGTTTTGATTTCTCAGCTAATACCCTCTGATCTGGTTTTGTTAGCCGATTAGCTTCATTAGATTCCAGGGGGATGAATTAATGCTGCAAAATAGCACAATACGTCACTTTACATGGTAAGAGTTTTTGAGACAAACGTGTCTGATTTGTTTATTCTAATTCTGAAGGAGCATGAACAAAAGCAACATGATTACAAAACAAATGCTAATGAGAATATAAATACATAAAATTCAGATGCGGGCACTTCCATCTGTCTCAGGTGCTCACTTTTTCGGCAAGTGCTTTATGACACAAAGCCTCGAAAATATACAGACTGAAGCAGGTTTTCGTCCGTCGAACCAGGTTATTACAGACGGCGCTTCTCATTCTGCGTATTGTTCTCATACTTTGCGTCATAAAGCGCTCACCGAAAAGGTGGGCATCAGACAATGATGGGCCGAACAACCTTTTGTGGTACTAGAAATTAGAAAAGAGAAGAATAGAAAATTGCCATTAATTTCATGCAATTCAGAAAAGACATTATATTGGAATATAAGTCATAATATTACATGTGGTGTACCGCAGGGGTCTATCTTGGGACCCAAGCATTTTTTTTTTTTTTTTTTTTTTTAAATTATGTATCAAAAGTACTAGGGGTATCAGTATCGGTTGACTACTCGTTATGATAGAGTTCTGAAAATAAGTGGTATTGAGAATCTTATAAACAAATAGAAGATAATCGAAAATAAGGATAACATCATCATCAAAAATTGCAATTAATTCTGTGCATTTTTAAGGAAAATTGCCATACTGGGATATTGTAAAACTATCTCTTTTTTTATGCATTGTCTATCAGTATTTTTTTCTGAAAAAAAATGTTTGTTGTGTAAAAGTAGTTGTGGTTGAAGAGTTGTGTGAGTCCTCATACTGCTTTCGGTCTGAAAAAAAGTGATATCAAACATCCCTAATCATCATCATCATTTGAATTAGAAATGGACTTGTTTCAAGATGAGATATAATTTTTCTTTGTGCGTTCCCTCAAAATTAGTAGGATCGCATTGTCAATCAAATCTTCTTTATATTGAATTAGAAATGTATACGAAATTTCCTGTACTTGATCTTCTAAAACAAAGTTGTATGGCTTCTTGTCCAACACTTGTTTACGCTCACAGCTTTTTTTTAGGGAGCGTCAATAACTGAAACTTGAACAACATTTGAACTAATTGTTCGCGCACATGTTGCGATTGTTTGTTGTATGTCATCTCTCGCAGCTCTGCTTGCTGTGGCATTCAATAGGAAATCCTAAGCAATCATTATGCCCTGTCCGTGTTTATGCTTAGCAGGGAGCGGTAGATAATGAGAAAAGGACAAGGCAAAATCTAATGATGAAAAGAAACTCAAACGCGCTTACATAAACTTTCTTGTCTAGTGCGGACTTTTAAAAAGTCTTTGAACTTGAGTCAAATAATTGTTCTCCCTGTTCCGCAACCTGCCATACACGCCGTCCTCAATGATTGTTTTTCGTTCTGTGCGTGTAAAACTGACGATGGACACATTTCCGAGCGCCACCGGAGACGATCGTGCACATAAAAAGACGCAGCACGTGCTCATAGGGCCGCTTAGGTGGCGCTGGCACAAACAAACACGTGAGCTCACATGACGGCCGGGAAAAGAGCTCGCAGCAAAACAATGCAAAATGAAACGGGATTAATATTTAAATAGATCATTTGCAAGATTGGTATAATTAGCGGCTCATATTCATGTATTCACTTGAGGGGATATCACGTTGAAACATGTCTACTTATTCAAATGGGATGCAACATGTCACCGGGCGCACGTATGCAAATGCACATATGCCACTAATTACGCGGCGCCTGTCACGGAGCGACAGAGGCTCGCCGCAAAAAAATGTTCAAAGTTGCCTATGAACTGTTCAACCAGGCTGCTCAGGTCTAATTAAAACACGCGCGTCCCCCAGGCCTTATCAAAGCACGGCACAAATATGTACATTTCAAATGGAGGAGAATTAGCGAAATAAAGGACCTCCGACGTGCTCACAAACTTTATTTCTGATAGTCTGGGATTCGAGACGACTTTGACCTGAGGCGGGGGACTATTATTTTGACATCTCCTCCCCTGGCACAGCACTAAATGTGACACCGTCGGAATGGAAGTCTGTTTTGATGGTGACTTTATTTATTTCATTTTATTTTTAATGAGAGCTAATGCTTTGATTCACATTCACCCAGCGGGTTTGTCTCTCGGCATACTCTGATCTATACGTGATTTAGTCATTTTAATGAGAAATTATTGGATTCTTCACCTGGCTATCTCAAGTTTTAGTCTCACCGAGAAGACCGTTTTAACGTCGTTGATGTTGTGGGAAAGAAAGACCCAATAAACTTGACATGATCTAAATATAAATACGTACCAACTACACGTGACACCTGACAGTTAATATATTTTTAGTTTACAGTTCAACCTCTAAAATCTTGCCAATGTTCTTGATAGTTTGTTCGAAATTGAAATCAAATTGTCTGCCGCACATTCCAAAAACGCGCATGTTAAGTTCATTGAGGGCTCTAAATTATCGACCCAAATTCTGCTGAGATACATCTCACCTGCGACCTTTATACAGACAAACGGGGTAAAGGATGGATAATACGCTCTGCTCTTGCATTATATGTTATTATATAATATTTGAACTTTCTTAACTGTCACAAAAGAGTACAAGTTAAAAATAGCAGAATATACTAAATGAATATAAAATGGTACAAAACCCTTTAAGCTAACTTAATGCATTTTATTTATCAATTTGTAAAAAAAATAAACCTGTTGTCTTTGTTATGAGGTAGGTTAAGTTGAGCCATCGTGTGATCCTGCAACTTTATGATCCCGTTTTAAAGAACTGCCGAAAGGGAAAAAGATGGATTCTTCAGCAAAAGTAATTATTGTACGCTTATTTTCTGCTACAAAAACGCTAAATAATATGTTTCGTTAGCTATTTACAAACAGGAAACAAAGGGCTGTGCTCCACCCATTGCTAGCTAAAATGTGTCATTTCCCGTATGTCATTTTTCGTGCGCCAGTACGTGAATGTTGACGTTTGACACAAAATATAAAAGATGAAATAGTGAATAATACAGAAAGCTGTTTAAGTAGCTGATGTGTCATCTCCTCAAAATTCGCTTGAGTGAAAAACGTACTCACTACAGCTTTCAACAACAAATTATACAACTTAGGAGACATTAAACTAAGAAGACGATAGGCCCCATTGTACAGTAAGTGGTTTCTACACCTTGCTGTGGTATTTTTGTTTTCTTCATAATACGGTTAGCATTTTTACAGTTGAATCAACAGTGCAGCTTAAATCATCACCTTGTCTATTTTGGTTGCCTTTTTGTCCTTTCCATTCATCAGCACAGATTACTTTTGAAGACGTATTTCACACGTTTCATAAATACGTACTGTAAACATTTTCAAATGAGCCTCTCAGCCCAAATGTAAAAAAAAAAAAAGCCAAAACAATTTGAGTCATTTCTCTAAAAGCTGACAGGAGTAATACAATAATAAAAGCTGCAGTCGAAAATAATTGCCGCAAAGGACATTTTGTGTCTCACTCGCTTGCATTCCAAAATGTATCAATTTGTGTTAACATAAATTTGCATCTGCTCGCACAAACACAAAAGGGCAGCATGGAGAGGAGCTCCGTGTGCCGAGCTGTCCATGAAGCCCGTCTGCGCCGGGAAAATAAATGTATGCAGGCTCAAATCAAAGTCATGTTGCACACTGTAATCTTTCTCCATTAAGGATGTCACTTTTTTGCAATCGTTTTGCAATTGCCGCCTAATATCTTTTACCACTCCACTGCAGGGGTTGGTGAGCTTTTGTCAGCACGTGCACACGCATGCACACACGCCCGTTCATCAAACAGTGCGAAGCTATCCTGCGAAGGACTCGCTCATGTGTGTCGTTCAAATAGAAGATGAGAAATCCCTTGATTAGGATCGGAAGTCATGTGTGGTCAAATTAGCTTCTTTTTTTTTTTGAAAATGACTATATATGCTCTTATCCACCAAATGTTTAAATTGAACCTGTTGCATCCAGCTGTTGGGCAACTGGACCACTTCTAGTTGGCAAAAAGAGAAAAGAAAGAATCATTAGTTACTTGAAGTGTCTTGTGACTGCATTATCACATTATGGCCTATTGATGCGGCTGTCAATGAGGAAATTGCAGCCTGTGTCAGTCCTGTGATGGATTTCCGCCTGATTGCTCAACATGGAAAATGGACAATCCAGAGCGAACCCATTCCTCTTTGATTGTCAGCAACTGACAATAGACAGATAATACTTTCAAGAGGATGTTTCAGGTACATCAGATGATTCCAGCTCTGAGTGACGCTCATGTTTGTGAATAACTGTCTCATTTATTTATGACAAACACTTTTAAAATCAACTATTTGGAAAATGGTAGTGTTAGAAAGCCAAGATTGGCATCGAGATGAGTCAAAAAATATCACAAGTGCTTCATGAAGCTTCATTTTCCCGTCACTAGTTAGTTATATGCATCCTAGAAGTTCATATATTATTGTAGTGGGCAGGATCTTGGTTTAAATGAATACTTGACTTATTTAGCCATTTTTGGCAGTCAAACATTAATATTTTTCCCATAATAAATTTGATATTTTCATTATTTTTCATGTACAATTCGTACCTTTAAAAAGACATTTTGCAACTTGCTGTCGACTGAAAATGACATCACAAGGGCTCAGGTAACCAATCACAGCTCAGCTTGTGAATGTCACATGACCAAACCTAGAAAACAGTTGAGCAGTGATTGGTTACCTGAACCCTTGTGATGTCATTTTCAGTCGACAGCAAGTTGCAAAATGTCTTTTTAAAGGGACTAATGAAACTACGTGAAAAATAATGAAAGTGTCAAATTAACAATTTGTTTATTTATAGACAATATATTAACTTTTTATTGCTAGAATGGGCTAAATAAGTGAAGTATCCCTTTAAATTGCGGCTACCAAGTGTTTCATGAAGCTTCATTTTCCCATGAAGCTTCATGAAACACTCGCAATGTTTTTTTTTTTACTCCTCTAGATGGTGCTCTGGGTTTAAAGATACAGTGTAGTAATTTCCCACTGGTGTCTTTAAACCAAGAGTGTCATTTCGAAAAGTAAGAAAGATCACAAGTGCTTCATGACGCTTCGTTTTCCCATATGTATCACAACAAATGTTACGATACAACTGCTCCTATGATAGCACCTCATTTATGTTGCTTATTTTATGCAAGATTTATTTAAGTAATATCTCAAAAATGAGCAGATTTTTTTTATTTTATTTTTTTCATAATAGATTGCCCAGGTATGACTATTGAAGTGAACATTATCTGGCCACACTGATGATACCTCATTGGCATAAATATCATTTGGTTTGTAACAATCTCCATGAAGATAAGTAGAGATATAAGATGAAGGTATATCACTTTTTTTATGATTGTTTCATGCTGTTTATTGTGTAAAAATGGTCGTATTCGAGCACCATTATTACTGTTATTGCACAAACACAGCCCACCTACATGAAGCCGTCCGGCATCCATTTTGTCGTATTGACCGAGGTCCATAGGCTGTAATTTCAAGTTGTAGTGACACCGCAGGGTCCGGAATATTCTTTGGATTGAATATGCTTTGGATGAAGCACCATGAAAACATTGGACGAGTAAAAAGGTAAAGGTTTCCTCGATGCAGATGGAGCGATCTGAAATCAAGCCTCCCATATTCTGCCCTCCCCTTCCTCACGCGCACCCCCATCTCAATTGTGTCCCTCGCCTCTGGCAAATGGGAATCATTTGTTTGCGTGAACTTGCCATAACCTGCAGTGCGTGAGACACTTATCATTCAGTGGCGGGGCTCCTTCGTCCTCCTTCGTTATAATACCTCATCTATTCTCTTGCCCCTTTCTTTACCGCCTTTCAATATCTATTGTTTTCTTTTTTTTTTTAAATATGACTGATCTCTGCTTTCATTGAAAATGGAACCCGTAAAGCGCTTCATAAAGGTCAAGAGGTCGTTTATGTCCTCATATCCAGGACATCCGATGGAGGGGAATGTTGCTTAAAAACAAACATTTGACGCATTTTGAACTCAAAATGTGCTTTTGTTGTTGTTTATTTGCTTTTTTTGGCAGCACAGTAGCTGAGCAGTTAGCAGGTTTTCCCACACTTTAAAAACAAACATGCACGTTAAACAAAGCAGGATCCTTACATGTTGTGTACATTGAGAGTGAAGAGCATTCATTCATTCATTCATTCATTCATTCATTCTCTACATGGCTATACCATCTACTAACATGAAAGAATCTTTTATTGTATCTATATTATTTTTATCTAACTATTTATTTAGTTATTCGAAAAAACTTGATGCAACCTAATGTGATTTGGACCGCCAGTGTTAACCAATTCATCGAAATCAGCCATATTTGTTGTTTATGTTCGCTTTGAATGCTTTGAGGTTGGAACTGTAAGATTCCAAGTTACATATGTCCGACTTCCCACCTTGCTGCAATGCAACATAATCCTTCCATCCATTTTCTTGATCGCTTATTCCTCACTAGGGTCGCGGGGGGGGTGCTGGTGCCTACCTCAGCTGGTTCTGGGCAGTTTTCTTGTTCTTTTTTACGGTATATATTATGATATATTGAACAATGTAAGTGAGCGAGTAACGTTTCCCCATTTTGTCAGTGATGTCTCTGAATAACAACACGCACGATTGTGGCTTTCTATGACAAATTTGCTGATCCAAATTGCATTGCGGTGCCTTTGTGAGTGCGATTGTAGTTTTGAATGTAAAGCAATGGGAACATTATGCAGTATTTTCTTTGGCACGTTTTGATCATCATAAAAACAGAAGCAATGAATCGCTTGCTGGTGGTCAAAGGTCATCTGCTCTTCTTATACCTAAATGAAGTCCTATCTAGCTGACTATTATGGTTTTGTATAAATGAGTGCCCATTTTTCTCAATTCGTTCACTTCCTGCCTTAATCCCAGTACCCCCCCCATGCCTGGCTTTTCAACCCCCACCACCAATCTCCTTCCCCATGTAATTTCAGGGTGCACAGGACTGTTTTCATTACGCCACCACTCATCTTATCGTCCACCCTGTCATCTCCTCTGTCTCCTGTCTTTTTTTCTTTCTTTTTTTTTTTTTTATATGCCTTTATTCTAACAAGTCTGCGTCTCGGAAGCCGGCAGCGGGTCCGCCCCTTTTTCATTTCCCTAATGTTCCCCACCAGACACACCCTTGCCTCCCCCTAACCCCTAATTTCATTCCCCTAACCTGGTCGCCATCATCATCATGATGTACGGCACACAACCCAGAAACCCCCTCCCCTCCCCTCGCTCACTGTGTGTGTATGTGGTGGCTTGTGTTTTTCAATGGCCTTTTTGGTCTGCTGTATATCTGTACGAAAAAACAGAAACAAAAAAAAAAAGGAAGGGGGGAAAGATGGACAGAAAGAGAGGAAGCAGTCGTTGGGGCCGCCGAGGTGAGCCCCGAATCTTCTTGCTTGCTTTAATCCCTCATTTATGTGAACTCAGCTTTGGAAATGAAGCTGTCACTGTATTTGACTTCCTTTCAGCCAGCCGCCGGTATAATCACAAACCACACGCACACGCGTCAGGCAGACAAAAATCGCTCCGGAGAGGTGGAAATTCATTCCTGAGGTAGAAGCAGGAGGCTCACCTTGTCTCCTGCTCGGGGAATCTTCGGATATGTTGGAGACAGAGAGGAATTATGGGTAAATGCAGTGCTGAGGAATTGATAGGCTACAATCTGTGACTTTAATCTGAGTTCGGTGACACATGCCATTCATTTCAGACCAATATTCTGTAGTGGCACATATCCTATGGAGTCTTTTTACTCATTTTGAAATGGAAAAACTATGCATGCTGTATTATGTATCATAAAGTGCTAATGTATTAGCTTCTTATGTGATAAGATTTGGCTGCATTTGCATTCACTGGCTTGTTTTTAACAGTATATGATCATATATTACCACAATTTCTCTTTTAAAATAATAATTGTTCCTAATTTTGATTGCTAATTTAACTCAGAATGCGCATTGAAAGACATACAGTGCATTATTATAACGGCCATGGAAAGGGTCAGCCTGTAATGTCATGAAGCAAAGACTTGCACTGCCATCTAGTGGTTATGTGGAAGTACTCAAAAGCTGGTGACAAAAAGAAATGTGAATGCGGTGCGTCAAAAAACCACCACCCACATATTAAATATATTTACATCGTTGTATTTGTTGTATTTAACTTTTTCTGAATTTGAACAGCGACGAAGTCAAATTAAAAAATAAATACATCATGAAGAGAAAGCTTTCTATAGATTTTTTACTTACATTATTTAGTTGATATTACACTTCACAAAATGAGCATATAGTTACAGATAATGGTGCATACAACCAAAAAAACAGTCTATTTTTTCATC
Organism: Festucalex cinctus; assembly: GCF_051991245.1. NCBI lineage: Eukaryota > Metazoa > Chordata > Actinopteri > Syngnathiformes > Syngnathidae > Festucalex > Festucalex cinctus. The sequence continues at coordinate 21,547,728 of NC_135430.1, read as the reverse complement.
ATTTTCTTAACCGTCTATTTGTACAGAATCACAGGCTCGTTAACAAAAACAACAAACTCAAGGTTTTAAAAATGAAATATCCCTGTCCCTCTTCTACTCCTCCATCCCTATATCTTGACATCCCCCCTTCGTCATCCCGCTCAGGTGAAGCCGCCATCACGGCGGCGTGCGATAGCGTGCTGTGGGAAGGTGTGAGGAAGAGCCTCTCAGATGAGATATGTGACTGGCATGCTAACGCGCAGTTTTATCTGCGGAAGAAGAGGGCGACCAGGCCCCCCCCCCCCCCTCGTGTCTCCACACTGTGCCTTTGATTAAAGTTCCTTGGCTATACACTCGTCCAAAAAAAACACACAGTGTGCACACAAATAAATTGCAGCATATACATGTGCGCCTTGCTCCATTGTGGTTTGGTGTTATTTTGACCTGAGCCAGGCAGCGTGTCCATTATGGAGTTGATATGGAGGATTTGGCCAGTGTAAATAACCTGAGTGGGTTTTTTGTTTTTTTTTCACAACAATATACAAAGAAGAGCTCTCAGTTTTATCCCCTGGCCTCATCCGCAGCGTGTGAAACCACACACATACACAGTGCACACTCCGACAATAGGATTTATGTACAAACATATTTCAAAGTCCAGCTTGTCCAGTCGAGCTCAGTTTCAGCTGGAAATGAATGTTTTACATTGCAGCACATCGCCTGGATGTGTGTCTTCTCAAATAAATGATGGAGGGAAACGAGTTAGGATTTTGGATGAACATCATCATCATCCAGCAGTCAGTTTTCAATAGTCTGGGAACAAACTTTATATCGCTGAGCGATGGAAGCGCGCGAGGAAATGATGACTTTCTTGGAGAAGTAATGGGCAAACATGCTTTGGTGTTATTGCACATGGGAAAAAAAAAACACATCCTAAATATATTTGTATCAACATATTTCTGCGGATATCCTTGTAGAAGTAAATAAAGTAAAAGTCTTCCATTTTTGTGAGTAAAAATTCACATTTCTTGCGACAGCAAAGGATCCTATACATTGGACGGAAACCATTTTCTTTTTCTGTCAAGTTACCCTTTGCTTACTTTTAATTAAAAAAAAAAAAAAAAGTATAGATAATAATCATTATGTGTACACATGATGCATTAATGAATATATTCAACCATATATTTTCAGTACAACATCCAGTAAAATAATTGTATCAAAAAATCTTCACGATCTAAACACAAGATTCATTTTTGATTGACATTGAGGTATTAATTTTGGTTTATTGTGATTGCAGTGTGCAACAATTCTCATATTGAGAATAAGGTAACCAAAATATTAGATCCATATGTTACAGTGCATCATTTTTTTTTTCACCCCTTGATGGAGGAGCATTTTAATTTGCATAACATGCACACGTATGCATGCAACATATCTACATTGGTTCCAAGAAAAAATAAAGTATCAATTCTAAAGTGATTCCAGTAATTCTCTTAATTAACTTTATATACATCACCTGAATTGCCCTTTATGTACAGTAACTTATCAAACATCATATTGCAAGCATGTATTATTTTAAACTGTCTTCTATGTACATTTTATATCAAAACTGTTTTGATAATTCAGGAGTGTGACAATGTAGCTTTTATTGTGTCAGTAGTCGAGTTGAGCGCTGATATTTTTAACTACTCGGATATTCAAGTGCTAAATTAAAATAATGTACAACACAGACACATTTTCACCTGAGACCTTTGATGCAATCACTTTGAAAAGATATTGCATTTTGGCCACTGGACTATTTTAATCTCAGCTCTTTTATTTATTTATTTATTTTTTTAGAGCAAAGTCATGATGTAATGCGACCCTGGTCCCATGTCAGGAGTCTGAAAACAATGGTCTCACAAAATATTGGCCCAATATAGACATTTTCAATGCTGTAATCACTTTTGTTGCAAATGGTTCAGACATGAATGGCTGTGTATTGATTGTGTATGTAACTTTATACTTATTAAACAGTATGTACATAAACCCGTGTAAATTTACGGTTCCCTCAAAAGAACTCAACACGCATCCATTTGGCAACAAAAGTGAGTACACCCCTAAATGCAAATGTCACAATTGTGCCCAAAGTGTCGATATTTTGCGCAACCACCGTTATTTCGCTGCTGGGCATTGCTCTATTTTTCATACATTATGATTGAGACAAAAGGCATAATGTAATAATGGACACTGATGCCGTGTCAGGGGTCCGTCTGTGTGGAAGGTGAAGGACTGGCTGGAGGACAAATAGGTTGGGGAAAGTGTTTGTACATCTCAGAGGCCGGACCTTGAGGAGGTGATGGAATGGGCGTGTCTGGGGAGGCTGCAGGGAAAGAGACATTTATGGATTCAAAATCACGTTTTTCAATGGATGCTCTGAGGTGTGTGTATTTGCTCTACCTATCTGTTGAGCGTGTGTAATAGGCGTGGTGCTGATGAGAAGAGTGTGTCCAGTCACGGGGTCCTGGGTTAGCTGGGTGTGTGCTGGATGGTGCAGGTGTGCGTTCTCCGACGTCAAGCCTGGACAGAAAACACACACGCGACTAACTGTATGAGCTGGATGTTACAAAATAACATTTATATTTTTTATATCATTTACTACAAGGATTGGCAACTAGCAGCCCGCGACCTCTATGAGTTGTCCCTTGATTGATTGATTTTTATTTTTTTTACAAAAAAATATTCTGTAAAGACACTGATGAAGTTTCAATAGGTAAAAAATAAATCCAAGACATGGGGAAAAGTGAGTTAAAATAAATAAATAAATAAATGCAAATCCAGATAATAAAGAGAAAATGCAAAAGTCTAAATTAATCAAATCAATCAAAGAAAAAGTAAATAAATAAATAAGAAAAAAGAAAAATAATTTGCAAATATGTCAATTTGGGGGTGCTGAACAGTGAATATGCACGAGTCGACTGCAGTTTATCAGCAATCCCCACTAGACATGAGCTGAAACTGGGTCTTGTACTGTCCTATACTACATCATGACGAGGCCTAATATACCGGTGTTTTTTTTTTTTTTTTTTAACCAATTGGGAATAATTTATAGGACAAATATAGTGCCTTATTGATACTGTGAGTGTGTTAATTTTTGTGAAAAAAAACAATGATTTATTGCCGTTGATTTCTTTTTCAGCAGTTTTGTGCAGTCCTTGGATAGTAATTTTTTTATGCAAGAAAGCCTCTTGCGCGTTGGAAAAAAAACAACAATATGTTATTATTTTGTTGTTTACTTTCCTCACTTTGTTGTTGGCACAGTGTATCCCAAATTAGCCCTGATGAAAAATTTAAGTTGCCCATTCCTGCTTTACCATATTCCCAAACTTTCCTAATGATACTTTTCTGCATAGTTTGCTCCAAGCATCTACCACAAAGAACGCCGCTGTTATATTGCCAGTGTTTCCGTGGACACACGTTCTCACCTCCCAGCAGCATCTCGTGCAGCAAGTTGTCGATCTTGGCGAGCCCGCAAAGCTTAATGAACTGCAGTTGTTCGATCATTTGCCAGGTGATGCTCTGCAGGGTGGGCAGAAGGAGCAACAGCTCCCCGAAACGCCCCCGCGAGTCATACTGCCGGTCATTAATGTAGTCTTCCAGACTCATCTGAACCTGCAACCCACAATGCCCACATTCTTTTAGCATGAAAAAAAAACTGCATCGTGAATAACCACAATTTGAGTTTTGTGTGTTATTAAGGGAACTCATGATTGTGTTCATTATAATCTAAAACTTGAGCAAAACTGCACGCTTGCACTTACCTGCTGACGTGTGGCTTTGATCTTCGAAGGCTCCCGCAAAGATTTTGCATCTGCAAATTTGTCGGACAAGATATGATGAATAGAGTGCAGGTGATATCATGGGGAAAAAAAACAAAAAACAAAATTGTGACTGAAATCGGCATATGACTGGAACTTATTAAATGATTCATTCTGGACGTGAAGGAATTTAAGGATTAACAGACTAGCATTGTCTTTATGATTATTTCATCACTTAATACCTTAATAATATTTCATGGTCTAATTTATGAATCAAATTTTATTTTATTTTTTTTCCATCCTATTTGCTTTCTATAAAGGTTTTTAACTCATTTTAAACAACTTAATATTTCCATGTCATTTTGTGTTATTCCAACACGAGTGTTGAGTCAAATAAAATTGAAGTTTTTTTTGTTAAATTATCGTCACTTATCTTTTCTAAAAATGTAAACGTTAACTCTAGTTTCAGATCGTTTTCATTTTTTAAAAAGCATTTTTGTTTTTATTTTATTTCGCTGACATTTTATTTTATTTTTTTTATATATTTTATTTTTTGTTATTTTGTTAGTTTTTGTTAACTAAAAATAATTAGATTGAAACCTGGCCATTGGCCACCCCGATCGCGTGACATTTTTCTTGTCCAGAATTAGGTTTCTCTGAGAAGTGCAACATTTCTCAAGTGCCACAAGACACTAAAAAAAACATTTCACCTTGTGCCCATGCACATACATGTCGGACAGTTTTAGATTTGTGAGCTATAAAACCCCAAAGCAATGATAACAAGTGGATTATTATTAATAAGTTAACAATAACAGAGTGAAGGGCATTTGTAAATTTCATCAAATTTGCAGAGAAAAAGCTAGCAAACATTTAAAACTCGCTATGTGTTATGCTAACAATGTCAAAACAATTGAAATGTTCTTGCATACATATGTGGAGTTGTATACTAATTTTACTGTTGGCTATTTTTACTCATTAAGTGCCACCTCTGGTCTCACCCAGCCCATCCCACTGAATAAATATCAAATGTGAGGGCAAGCCAGTAAGTTACCAGGGTCAAAGAAGACGATGGCCTTAAGTGCGGCATATTCATTGTCGTCAATTTGGATATCCTGAAACGGTTGTACCAGCTCATCCAAAACTCGGTTTGCAACCCGGCTGAGTTCGGGTTCTGGACTGTTCCTGTGTATCACACACCCATTGCCTGCACACACACACACACATAATCATTTATGCTGTTAGGAACAAAGGAGGGCGCTAAGGTGTGACCCAGGGACCCTTGTTGGGCCTCTTTCAAGAATCCAGTTCAGGTCATGGCGAAGGTGTGAGAATTGCGTTTTGTGCACTTCAAAGTAGGTTGGTAACAGTACGACGCTGCCATTTACACTTTTGAAGTCACAAAGAGAGAGAGAGCCCTTTTTAGTCAATCATTGCTCAGCGAACACAACATTGAATCAGTCATCGCATTTGAGTGCCGAATCGCGGGAATGCGCCGCGTATAGAAGCAGATGACATTCTCGCAGCCATTTACCTAAAAGCAGGAAGTCCTTGAATGGTATTGACCTTTTGGCCACTCCCAGCAAGAGGTGCTCGCCTGCATGAGCCCTGAGCAAGCTCACCTGGAGACAAACACAAAACACTTTAAACGCAAACAATGAAACAATGCACGCCTTTGGTTCCTACATTAATAACACTTGGAAAATATCCAGACTGAAGTACAGCATACAATTTCTGTATGATAATAACTCTTGGGTTAATCATTACTTGGAATATTGCTTTACAGGACTAAGTATACTTGCATTAGGTTTTCATACGCTTGTTAACAAAAGTGGGGAAAAAAAGTTTAATAGAAATATGGCTGTATCTTTTAGTCATCGATACAAGTAATTTCATAATCATTCATAAAAATTAGTTAAAATTAAAAAGATATACTGTAAAAAAAAAAAAGTGTGATATTGATTTTTGTTGAGCTCATTTTTCTGCCACTAGATAGCATAACTGCATTTGTAATACGTTGGTGCCAGCTCAGTGAATTTTTCTTTTCATATAAAGAGCTATCTAATCTTGAGCATGAAGTAACGTGTGAAATTCTGCACATTTTTCAAAATTGTAAAATACAATTTGACCCGTTTCCACAAATATATGCATTATTATTCAAATTATTGCTGATACATTTTAGCATTGACATGTCTGCTACATTGCTAAAGGCTAAAGAGCACGTTAAAAAAAAAAAAAAAAAAGTGGCATTAAAGGAACTTTAACTCAAAATTAACTCACTAATTTTGACACCCCTAATTTAAAATAATAATGTACATGAGTCTCTAAATTCTAAGTTTCTAAATTCAAAATTTATGACTTAGAGTAGTTAGAGGACCGGAGTGGAACTAGAACCTAATGTCAACATAAGTCTGGGACTTGATAGGCCTTCATGATCGTTAATTGATTTCATAAGCAAGCCATTTTGAAGCCTTGGGAACAGTTTGCAATTTCTGAATGTTGAAAAAAAAGCTATTAGAGTATACTGTACAACTGTTTGATAGAAAGGTGATCGACCCCAGAATGTCCTCTTACCTGGTCATCCAGAGGTAGTTCTCCAAAGGATGGAATGTATTTGGCCCACTCCACCAAAACCAGTAGTTGCTGTCTCGTGGAATCGCACACATCCCCAACAGTGGCCGATTTCTGCTCTCTTATGTCTGCTATGCCAACTGGAGTGCTGATCTGGACAGGAACAGGAACAGAAGATTGAGTGGGTCACGTACAGACCGTATTTATTGATTATCTTGACCTGTTGGCTCACCTGTTGGGATAGTGATTCCGCTTGCGCTAAAACTGTGATGGTCGGAAGGTCCTGAGGGTCGGGCATACTTCTTCGAGAGCTGATCCGATCTCTCTCGTTTTGCACGGCTAAAACAGAATGCACGGATTAGCAAATAACGACTAAATACTCGCTGTTTAGTGAAACGTCGACGGGCCTTAGATGAGAGCAGACAGCACGTTGGGCAGTTAATATTTCGGAGAATAGTCATGGAGGCTGGCGTCAGGAAGAGGAGTCAAACGTTAACCAGTTGCAATCCAGAACAACAGCTTGGAATAGCACATGATTAGGGGTCATAAAACACTCCGCCAAGGTTATTCTCCTCATAAACACACAAACACGTAATCAGCTATTTTACAGCCGCCACAATTTCAACCATTTTGAAGGCGATTTTGGAATTGAGCCCATTTACACACGCACACACACATATGGGTCAGTTATGAGGCTAACAATTAGCCATCTAAACAAAACAAGCTAGCTAGCTACACAAGTAAAATTATAATGAATATATGTAGGCTATTTGTTGGACAAAATTAATCTTTTTTTTTTTTCCACGTCATACCACATAATGTACAAATATGACCACTACATATGTGTTGCTAAAAGGGTATCTTTTTAAAAAAATAAAAATAAAAAATCTTTTGTGAGACAGTACAAACCTGCTAGCTGCTCGCATTTGTTCTTGACTGTCTTGTGGATTATGCAAACTCCTCTCTTTAAATGTATTTCAAAATAAAAGCTTTGCTAATCGGTCGGACCGCATGATAATTCATAAAATGGGCATGTCTCTACGTGAGTAGTGTTATTATGGTCTGGTGCCATGGAAATTTCCTGTAAAGCAGGATGCCAAAAAACTGTAAATGACCTTCTTTTTTCATCCCAGCTCGGAAACATTTGTTGAGTCTGCAGAAACGGCACTGGTTTCTCTTATCTTTGTCGACGATGCACTGCCTGCTGAACCTGCAGGTGACCAAATATAGTTCTGTTATAGCTTTCCAAGAAAAAGATGAGTCACATTGTCTAGTGTACCAACAATGTCCACTACAGCAACACAATCATTTTTTTAAGCTACATCCTCAGTCTTTCTGTATTTATCTGCATAGAGACTATAAGAAGTTGGATTTGTGCACATCTTTTACAATCGGTATACCTGCAAGTGTAGATGTGACTCTTGCGTATGGAGCGCCTAAAGAAACCTTTGCATCCGTCACAGCTGGATGCGCCGTAGTGTTTTCCCGTGGCTTTGTCCCCGCAGATGGCGCAGTTACTGTTGGTCCCATCCGGACAAGGTAGGCTGGAATCTGTCGGCATGCTCTCTGAGACAGACAAAAACACGGGCAAATATACGAAAATGCACTACTTTACAGTCATGTAGTTCCCAAGAGAACATAATATTTAATGCCCATCATATTAAAAAGTTGTATGATTAGTTGAAAAGTTTTGTGATGTACGGATGCAGAAGTGAGTGTTTGGGTGACAGTATTGCAAACTACTGACAGAAAGTCAAGCAGGAAATAGCAAACATTGGATTCAATCAGTGGCCCTAATAAACATTCCGGTTGATATCCTTATTTCCACAGTCATCTCCGCATGGTTATTGCCCTTATCATTTTGATTATGATGATAAGCGTTGCCGCTTTTGTCACTATAAACAAAACCATAATCATTATCGTTGTTTGGCTGTTTGCCACCTTGAAAAAAGTCTGCCAAATAGAAATGAAATCAGCATCACGTGAGGATTGAAAGATGTCATTTCTGCCGCTGTTTTATCATCACGTACGCTGGGATGACATCAGGAAAATAGTCACGGGTCAATAAAGCATTTTTATGACTCGTACCTGCAATTTCTACCAAACTGTTCTCAGCTTTATTAAAATTCTGATTGTATCTTTTTATTAGACTTCGCTGCCCTCCGAATTTCTCATCTTGCGCGCAATCAAAGAAATAAACATAATTCACAACAACAACAACAATCAGTGGAGAACAGGGGACACGCACAACATAAAATGATAATAACATAATCAGTTTTCCAATCATCAACAGTTATAAGCCATTTATTTGCCTTATGTAACTTCCACTTACTCTTTTCATACAGTCTTTTGTTGTCTATTTATATTTTGAATGGACTTGTGATATAATCAGTTAATTTTACATTTGTTTATTTACAGTATCATGCCTACCCAACATTTGTGAACCGTATGTTCACATACTGTAACCAGCACATATACCAAAAAATATAAATAAAATAAATGGTGGTGTTTGCGTTTCAAAGAGTTCTGGCCAAATTATTGCAGAGTGCAGCTTTAAGTAAATATGTTATGTTCATCAGAGGGAAAAAAAATAATGTACAATAATATGTACTAGTTTAAACATGGCATTCTGATTGCCGTAATATTGTGTTTGTGGAATATGAATTAAGCGGCAAAATCCATCCATTTTTATCCATCTCGGGGGGGCGGCGGCCATTTTGGCACTTGCTGTCAATTGAAAATGACATCACAGTGCCTCAGCTTGTAAAGGTCACATGACCAAAATCCGACAACAGGTGAGTCGTTATTGGTCGTAACCGGCGCCCTTCGGTTACTCTGTGACGTCAGTTTCAGTCGGCAGCAAGTGATGCCCTGAGATGGATTTTAAAAATGTGGATTTTTACTTGTATGCTGTTGATTGTTGTACTGCGTTTATTATTGCGTTTTTTTTTGTTTTGTTTTGGTTTTTGTTTTGTTTGTTTTTTAATCTGTCACTAATGATTGTCGTAACAAAAACATTTTTTTAACAAAAAAAACAAAAAAAAAAATTTTTTAACAATCAATGTGACCAGTATTTAACAGTAAAGATAAATTTTTAAAAGAAAATAAAAAGCTTTTTGCCAATGTATTGACAGTGTTTATTACCGATTCTTTTCAGACTTAACTTTTGTTCTTTAGTGAGAGAGTCTAAGGTAGCAATATCGAGACATTTCTTTCTAAAGTAGAACGTTCTAATCCATTCAATTAACAAGCACATCATATTAAGTGTTAGCCATGAAAGGAGGCAACTTGCTACTAGAAGCACCTGAATGAATACATTTTGTTTCCGTGGTAGCATTTAGCACATTCAAAGTATCTTTGCCATTTACTGTACCGACCTCCATCCTCAGCTTTCATTGTGTTGTATATGCTCAAAAGTTGTCTATATTTCCTTCCTATACACAACATTTGCCCTGCTTGTAGTTCAATTTCAAGGTATGTTTCAGTATCTCTCCAGACTTACCTCCTCCTCCGTAAAGTACATCAGCATTGTCAAAGCCCAGTGTGCTGTATGAAGGATCCAGACAGTCAGAGTAGTTGGCAACTTCCATATCTAATAGAGATTTACTCTGAGCGACACTTGGATACTTCATTCCTGTTATCCTCACGCTTATTTCCGTCCTGCCACTTTTTCCTTGTACTTGCTTGCGTCCACTTTATCTGACATCTTACAGAGATGACATGGGAGATCCCTTAAATAAAAGATCTATAATCTCATGTGATTGGCCCGTAAACAAGGGGAGGAGGAGGAGGAGCTGTGGAAGACTTCTCACCTTATTGTACAATACTTATCTCTCCTCTCCCCTGCACTTATCACAAGGATGGAAAGATTACGGTGTGAGAAATCACATTTTTTTTCAATGTTTTAAAAAGTCTGACATGTGTTTCCTTTGATTTTGTTGCATATACCTCCACTTTTTTTTCTTTTTTTTTTTTGTCGGAAAATGTGCAAAGGCATGACGATGTGCACAAATTTATGAACGTTGCGTGTGCGTGTCCTCCTGAGGCCTAATCTAATCAATAGTGGAGTAATAGCACCACCAGCTCAGCAGATATTATCTGTAAAGGCACCCTTTGAAAGTGCCAAACACTGATAAGTCCATTAAAGCCTTCTGCAAACACAATCTCTGTTCAGAAAACTTTTCTCAGAAATTCACAGACTAACCTCACCATACTCCATTCATTTAAAATTGTAATTTTTTTTGGGGTTAAGTGACAAAATAAACCTAAATAAATATGTGTAAATGTGTACTGCATATTAGTTTCTCTATGCAGCAGTAATTATATTACTCCCACAGCTCAGTATTTACATTTAAAATCGACAAATTTGTTCTACTGTACAATGGCGAGAGATGTCAACATTATGGAAGTCACCCAAAATTAGAAGTCACCCTGTTTTCTTTCACTTTTGCGTGTCACTGAGCTCTCTCGGCCACATTAGTGTGATGCCTCACCTGTTGAGCCAGGAGCGCTTCACTTTGCCACCATAAACCAGTTTTCTACGTGCAGCCAATTGTGTCTCAAAGGTTGCCATTTTGGGGCTATTGTCTTGAAGACACTTGTAAAAGATAAGACCATGTATCTTGGAACGACGTGAGACAGGATGATGATACACCCACAGGCAATACTCGTGTCAAAAACCTTGCCTTTAATTGAATTATCCTGATTTTACTTTTTAAACAGAATTGAGTAAAGATTTATGATTCTATGGGGTATCTAATGTAGACCAGTATTTCATATACGGCACTGTATATGTCAAGGGTGGTTGCTTGGTTACAATAAAAGAGAGAGGTGTGATAGATTACATTTTAACCAGACGGTGTGCTCAGTCCTCCCGACTCATCACGTTTGTGGAGAGTGAAAATGTGCTCTTAACTATTACGCCTAACAAACAAAGCCATTGACAAAAATCATTGACAGGAATTAGGATGTGGCCATAATGTGTGCCGCTGATACTGTTAACACATTCATTGCCAGACCAGCAAAAAATGCATCATTTGCATCGTCTTTTTCCGTCAATGGCAGTGAATGAGTGAAAGTAACTATCATGTCCTCATGAGTCTTTTTCTGCAACAATCCCAGATTTAATAAGAACATTTGTCCACATGGATGCTAAACGGACACAAAATGCAACAAGATGCCAATGTAGCATCCTTCATGACAAAGCCAACAAGGGAATTCTGAGAAACATTGTTTCTGCTTGGAAACCACATACTCTCATGCAGCCATAAAACCCGTGGGCAACCACCGTCTATGTGTGTGCGTGTCAGTGTGAGTTTACGAGTCATAAGACTGTCAACACTATTGAGATTTCAATTGTTCATATTGTTGCATACGTAACAATATAACCTACCCAAGTGACTTAACTGAAACTTCCTTCAAATAGTTGAAAAACTCAATGTCCAATTCATAATACTGGATATGTTTATTGTTTATAATATTTGTGTGTTCCACTCACTGCACAGGATCACATAGTACAGCATTATAACATCATCCATTGCAGCAAAATATTAGCTAAATGTTTTCATTATTTACAACGTTCCAAAACAAAAATGTATGTTGTACATCCATTATTTTCATCCAAAAATGTTAATATTTAAGTTGTCTATTATAATGATTAAAGCAATGATCTCAATATGCAACGCTGATGTATATTTTCTTGTTTTTTTTGTTTGTTTGTTTTTTCCACACACATTATGTGTGTATTTTTTTAATGTAGTTATGCTTATTGCTCAAACACAAACTGTGCTGTCTTTAACGTGTGATTAATCTGCGTTAATACATGATTGTGATCATTTGATTAATCAATGAGTTAACTTTGACTGCACCAGTAAAAAAAAAAAAAAAAAAAGATGACATTAAATATTGCTATTGCTTTAATCCAGGTGATAATTTAGCAAAACATTTATATTATGGTTGCAATTTGCAGTGATGTTGAATTGCACCACAATTCCAATGTTTTGGTTAGCTTCATCAATGAGAGGTAGAAATATCAGAAACACCTCTCACATATATACACAAGATCTCATGCATTTCAATTCACTCATTCTGCAGGTATACTTGGGCTAAGGATCCACTCAAATGTAGAAGCTAAGCTTTTGGGGAGAGTAAATTGCTGCTACAGTTTGTAATTAACTCATTCACTGCCATTGACGGTTATAGACGTTTTTGAGTAGCCTCACCGAGTCAAGATTAGCACTACATCATTTACTAAAAATATACATTAATTTATGTGTAGGGGGTAAAAAAATACGAAAAAAAAAAAAGATATGTCTTTGTTAGCTGGTAAATCTGAACCGGCATCCACGTAGCAGAAGTTCATATAGTCTAGAGAATGTGAAAGTGGACTATCACATGATCTTTACAGCACATCATGCGCATCTGCCTAATGTCAGGTGGCAGCATCATACCACCAAACATACTTGAAAAAAAAAAGGTATATAATAAAGGTTTGAGTGATCATCATCACTGTGTTGTACCAATAATACAAAACAACACTACTAATGCTAAGATTAATCATGGAGGATGAACAACTTCTTGATGATATTTTTCATTTCAGTGACTTATAATAGACGCGCCTTACCTGTATTTCTGTTCCTGTCTGGGATGTGCATTTATCCAGGTGTGTACTTTGTCAGTGAGCAAGTCCTGCAGGGAGAGGCTGCCAATGTTTGAAGGTGAATGCAGTCAACCGCTTTAAAAAGTGAAGTTTGGCGAGGCGAGCGGCCTATAATTCATGGAGCGACGCATTGAATGGCACCACCATAGCCCCGCCATTAGATCGATTTACTAAACAAACTCAAAAATGGGTGTGGATGTTAAACAGTAACCCAAGCGCCATAAAATCCAAAAGGAGAGGGATCACCAGGTGTGAGTGTTTGCGTGCATGCGCGGAAGTCAAGCGAGGTCTTCAAGCTAAGAGAGCCGCGATGAGTCGAGGTAATGTTTCACAAAGCAGTGGTGACAAAGTAACAGTTTATTTGTCACTCTCAGCAAGACAAGTTGTGCATACAAAAGTCAAGTGTGAGACAATACCATTAAATATATATTAAGAGCAATTTCAATACTAAAAAATAAATACAGTGATGTCTTGAGATACAAGCGATTCGGTTTACGAACTGCCACTGTCGCCGAACGGTGGCAATGAAATCAACTGGACAGCCTTCACGATAAGCAACAGTTTGGTAAATAGTAAACAATTTGTCAAAACGAAGCTTCAAGCTGTTGAATGCCACTCCCAGTTGAGGTTTATGGTTAAAATAAACAAAATTACACTTTATGCATTTAAAACAACCACGTAGCCTGTCAGTGTGCTCTCTCAATGCTAATGCTAATTAGCAATCTGTTACGGTGCTTTAATACCCTATAATGTAATAATGTCTTGAAAATATAATGAAAATTAACTTGATCAAAATTTGTAATAAAACCAATTATGTAAATCATTTAACTAATAATGTAACACGTCATGACTGATATTGTCGTAAAATTTTTATTGGTAATGTAATACCTTATTACATTATTTCAGGTGTATTATTTTTTAATTTTTATTTTTTTCAATATCAGTCAGGATTTTTTTTTAATTATATTATTGGTCTGATTGGTTATATTATTGGGTTTCATTACATTTTTGATCGAGGTTAGTCCAAATTGTATTACGTTTTCAGGCGATATTACATTTTCAGGAATTTATTGGGGTGTTAGAGGCAAGCATGAAAAGTATGGGAAAGTATGGAATTTGATTTAATAAAACGTTACATCTGGAAAAGTATGCAAAATGGAAAATATAATATGGATAAATTCTCATGTTTCAAAGAAGGTAAAACGAACATGTATAGTAAGGCTTTAAAAAAAAAAAAAAAACGACCATGTATAGGAAAACTTTTTTAATTCTTTTAAAAAACGGCCATGTATAGTAAGGCTTTTTAATTTATTTTTTTTTAAAACGACCATGTATCGTAAGACTTTTTTTTATTTATTTTTTTAAAACGACCATGTATAGTAAGGCTTTTTTAATTCTTTTAAAAACGACCATGTATAGGAAGGCTTTTTAAATTAAAAAAACAAAAAAAAAAACGACCATGTATAGTAAGGCTTTTTTAATTAAAAAAAAAAAAAATTACCATGTATAGTAAGGCTTTTTTAATTTTTAAAAACGATAGTAAGGCTTTTTTATTTTATTTTTAAAAAACGACCATGTTTAGTAAGGCTATTTAATTTTTTTTTTTTTTAAACGACCATGTATCGTAAAGCTTTTTTAATTCTTTTAAAAACGACCATGTATAGTAAGGCTATTTATTTATTTTTTTGTTCGTTTTTTTGTTTTTTTTGTTTTTTAAAGCCTTACTATACATGGTCATTTTTTTACAAAAATAAAACGCCTTACTATACATGGTCGTTTTTTTACAAAAATAAAACGCCTTACTATACATGGTCATTTTTTTTACAAGAATAAAACGCCTTACTATACATGGTCGTCTTTTTACAAAAATAAAACGCCTTACTATACATGGTCGTTTTTTTACAAAAATAAAACGCCTTACTATACATGGTCATTTTTTTACAAAAATAAAACGCCTTACTATACATGGTCGTTTTTTTATAAAAAAATAAAACGACTTACTATACATGGTCGTTTTTTTCCAAAAATAAAACGCCTTACTATACATTGTCGTTTTTTTCCAAAAATAAAACGCCTTACTATACATGGTCGTTTTTTGTGTGTGTGTCTTTTTTTAAATAAAACGCCTTACTATACATGGTCGATTTTTCCAAAAATAAAACGCCTTACTATACATGGTCGATTTTTCCAAAAATAAAACGCCTTACTATACATGGTCGTTTTTTTACAAAAATAAAATGCCTTACGAGACATGGTCGTTTTTTTTCCAAAAATAAAACGCCTTACTATACATGGTCGTTTTTTTTCCCCAAAATAAAACGCCTTACTATACATGGTCGTTTTTTTTACAAAAATAAAACGCCTTACTATACATGGTCGTTTTTTTTACAAAAATAAAACGCTTTTCCTATACATGGTCGTTTTTTTACAAAAATAAAATGCCTTACTATACATGGTCGTTTTTTTTCCAAAAATAAAACGCCTTACTATACATGGTCATTTTTTTACAAAAATAAAATGCCTTACGAGACATGGTCGTTTTTTTTCCAAAAATAAAACGCTTTACTATACATGGTCGTTTTTTTTCCCCAAAATAAAACGCCTTACTATACATGGTCGTTTTTTTTACAAAAATAAAACGCCTTACTATACATGGCCGTTTATTTATTTATTTATTTTTTTAAAGCCTTACTATACATGGTCGTTTTTTTTTACAAAAATAAAACGCCTTACTATACATGGTCTTTTTTTTTTCAATAAATAAAACGCCTTACTATACATGGCCGTTTTTTTTCCAAAAATAAAACTCCTTACTATACATGGTTGTTTTTTTTCAAAAATTAAAACGCCTTACTATACATGGTCGTTTTTTTTTTTGTGTATTTTTTTTTTTAAATAAAACGCCTTACTATCCATGGTCGTTTATTTACAAAAATAAAACGACCATGTATAATAAGGCGTTTTATTTTTGTAAAAAAACGACCATGTATAGTAAGGCGTTTTATTTTTGTAAAAAAAACGACCATGTATAGTAAGGCGTTTTATTTTTGGGAAAAAACGACCATGTATTGTAAGGCGTTTTATTTTTGGAAAAAAAACGACCATGTATAGTAAGGCGTTTTATTTTTGTAAAAAAACGACCATGTATAGTAAGGCGTTTTATTTTTGGGAAAAAACGACCATGTATATTAAGGCGTTTTATTTTTGTAAAAAAACGACCATGTATAGTAAGGCGTTTTATTTTTGTAAAAAGACGACCATGTATAGTAAGGCGTTTTATTTTTGTAAAAAAACGACCATGTATAGTAAGGCGTTTTATTTTTGGAAAAAAACGACCATGTATAGTAAGGCATTTTATTTTTGGAAAAAAAACGACCATGTATAGTAAGGCGTTTTATTTTTGGAAAAAAACGACCATGTATAGTAAGGCTTTTTTTTCCGACAAAAAAACGACCATGTATCGTAAGGCTTTTTTTTCCGACAAAAAAACGACCATGTATAGTAAGGCTTTTTTTTCCGACAAAAAAACGACCATGTATAGTAAGGCTTTTTTTTCCGACAAAAAAATGACCATGTATAGTAAGGCTTTTTTTCCGACAAAAAAAACGACCATGTATAGTAAGGCTTTTTTTTCCGACAAAAAAAACGACCATGTATAGTAAGGCTTTTTTTTCCGACATAAAAACGACCATGTATAGTAAGGCTTTTTTTTCCGACAAAAAAACGACCATGTATAGTAAGGCTTTTTTTTCAGACAAAAAAACGACCATGTATAGTAAGGCTTTTTTTTCCGACAAAAAAACGACCATGTATAGTAAGGCTTTTTTTCCGACAAAAAAAACGACCATGTATAGTAAGGCTTTTTTTTCCGACAAAAAAACGACCATGTATAGTAAGGCTTTTTTTTCCGACAAAAAAACGACCATGTATAGTAAGGCTTTTTTTTCCGACAAAAAAACGACCATGTATAGTAAGGCGTTTTATTTTTGGGAAAAAAAAACAACCATGTATAGTAAGGCGTTTTATTTTTGTAAAAAAACGACGATGTATAGTAAAGCGTTTTATTTTTGTAAAAAAACGACCATGTATAGTAAGGCGTTTTATTTTTGTAAAAAAACGACCATGTATAGTAAAGCGTTTTATTTTTGTAAAAAAACGACCATGTATAGTAAGGTGTTTTATTTTTGGAATAAAACGACCATGTATAGTAAGGCATTTTATTTTTGGAAAAAAAACGACCATGTATAGTAAGGCGTTTTATTTTTGGAAAAAAACGACCATGTATAGTAAGGCTTTTTTTTCCGACAAAAAAACGACCATGTATAGTAAGGCATTTTATTTTTGGAAAAAAAACGACCATGTATAGTAAGGCATTTTATTTTTGGAAAAAAAACGACCATGTATAGTAAGGCGTTTTATTTTTGGAAAAAAACCACCATGTATAGTAAGGCTTTTTTTTCCGACAAAAAAACGACCATGTATAGTAAGGCTTTTTTTTCCGACAAAAAAACGACCATGTATAGTAAGGCTTTTTTTCCGACAAAAAAACGACCATGTATAGTAAGGCTTTTTTTTTCCGACAAAAAAACGACCATGTATAGTAAGGCTTTTTTTTCCAACAAAAAAAACGACCATGTATAGTAAGGCTTTTATTTCCGACATAAAAACGACCATGTATAGTAAGGCTTTTTTTTCCGACAAAAAACGACCATGTATAGTAAGGCTTTTTTTTCCGACAAAAAAAACGACCATGTATATATAGTAAGGCTTTTTTTTCCCGACAAAAAAAACGACCATGTATAGTAAGGCTTTTTTTTCCGACAAAAAAACGACCATGTATAGTAAGGCTTTTTTTTCCGACAAAAAAACGACCATGTATAGTAAGGCTTTTTTTTCCGACAAGAAAACGACCATGTATAGTAAGGCTTTTTTTTCCGACATAAAAACGACCATGTATAGTAAGGCTTTTTATTTTTGGAAAAAAAACGACCATGTATAGTAAGGCTTTTTTTTCCGACAAAAAAACGACCATGTATAGTAAGGCTTTTTTTTCCGACAAAAAAACGACCATGTATAGTAAGGCTTTTTTTTCCGACAAAAAAACGACCATGTATAGTAAGGCGTTTTATTTTTGGGAAAAAAAACGACCATGTATAGTAAGGCGTTTTATTTTTGTAAAAAAACGACCATGTATATAGTAAGGCGTTTTATTTTTGTAAAAAAACGACCATGTATAGTAAGGCGTTTTATTTTTGTAAAAAAACGACCATGTATAGTAAAGCGTTTTATTTTTGTAAAAAAAACGACCATGTATAGTAAGGTGTTTTATTTTTGGAATAAAACGACCATGTATAGTAAGGCATTTTATTTTTGGAAAAAAAACGACCATGTATAGTAAGGCGTTTTATTTTTGGAAAAAAACGACCATGTATAGTAAGGCTTTTTTTTCCGACAAAAAAACGACCATGTATAGTAAGGCTTTTTTTTCCGACAAAAAAACGACCATGTATAGTAAGGCATTTTATTTTTGGAAAAAAAAACGACCATGTATAGTAAGGCGTTTTATTTTTGGAAAAAAACGACCATGTATAGTAAGGCTTTTTTTTCCGACAAAAAAACGACCATGTATAGTAAGGCTTTTTTTTCCGACAAAAAAACGACCATGTATCGTAAGGCTTTTTTTTTCGACAAAAAAACAACCATGTATAGTAAGGCTTTTTTTTCCAACAAAAAAACGACCACGTATAGTAAGGCTTTTTTTTCCGACAAAAAAACGACCATGTATAGTAAGGCTTTTTTTCCGACAAAAAAAACGACCATGTTATAGTAAGGCTTTTTTTTCCGACAAAAAAAACGACCATGTATAGTAAGGCTTTTTTTTCCGACAAAAAAACGACCATGTATAGTAAGGCTTTTTTTTCCGACAAAAAAACGACCATGTATAGTAAGGCTTTTTTTTCCGACAAAAAAACGACCATGTATAGTAAGGCTTTTTTTTCCGACAAAAAAACGACCATGTATAGTAAGGCTTTTTTTTCCGACAAAAAAACGACCATGTATAGTAAGGCTTTTTTTTCCGACAAAAAAACGACCATGTATAGTAAGGCTTTTTTTTCCGACAAAAAAACGACCATGAATAGTAAGGCTTTTTTTTCCGACAAAAAAACGACCATGTATAGTAAGGCTTTTTTTCCGACAAAAAAAAACGACCATGTATAGTAAGGCTTTTTTTTCCGACAAAAAAAACGACCATGTATAGTAAGGGTTTTTTTTCCGACAAAAAAACGACCATGTATAGTAAGGCTTTTTTTTCAGACAAAAAAACGACCATGTATAGTAAGGCTTTTTTTTCCGACAAAAAAAGGACCATGTATAGTAAGGCTTTTTTTTCCGACAAAAAAACGACCATGTATAGTAAGGCTTTTTTTTCCGACAAAAAAACGACCATGTATAGTAAGGCTTTTTTTTCCGACAAAAAAACGACCATGTATAGTAAGGCTTTTTTTTCCGACAAAAAAACGACCATGTATAGTAAGGCTTTTTTTTCCAACAAAAAAAACGACCATGTATAGTAAGGCTTTTTTTTCCGACATAAAAACGACCATGTATAGTAAGGCTTTTTTTTCCGACAAAAAAACGACCATGTATAGTAAGGCTTTTTTTTCCGACATAAAAACGACCATGTATAGTAAGGCTTTTTATTTTTGGAAAAAAAACGACCATGTATAGTAAGGCGTTTTATTTTTGGAAAAAAACGACCATGTATAGTAAGGCTTTTTTTTCCGACAAAAAAACGACCATGTATAGTAAGGCTTTTTTTTTCGACAAAAAAACGACCATGTATAGTAAGGCTTTTTTTTCCGACAAAAAAACGACCATGTATAGTAAGGCGTTTTATTTTTGGGAAAAAAAACGACCATGTATAGTAAGGCGTTTTATTTTTGTAAAAAAACGACCATGTATAGTAAGGCGTTTTATTTTTGTAAAAAAAACGACCATGTATAGTAAGGCGTTTTATTTTTGGGAAAAAACGACCATGTATAGTAAGGCGTTTTATTTTTGGAAAAAAAACGACCATGTATAGTAAGGCGTTTTATTTTTGTAAAAAAACGACCATGTATAGTAAGGCGTTTTATTTTTGGGAAAAAACGACCATGTATAGTAAGGCGTTTTATTTTTGTAAAAAAACGACCATGTATAGTAAGGCGTTTTATTTTTGTAAAAAAACGACCATGTATAATAAGGCGTTTTATTTTTGTAAAAAAACGACCATGTATAGTAAGGCGTTTTATTTTTGGGAAAAAACAACCATGTATAGTAAGGCATTTTATTTTTTGAAAAAAAACGACCATGTATAGTAAGGCGTTTTATTTTTGGGAAAAAACGACCATGTATAGTAAGGCTTTTTTTTCCGACAAAAAAACGACCATGTATAGTAAGGCTTTTTTTTCCGACAAAAAAACGACCATGTATAGTAAGGCTTTTTTTTTTCGACAAAAAAACGACCATGTATAGTAAGGCTTTTTTTTCCGACAAAAAAACGACCATGTATAGTAAGGCGTTTTATTTTTGTAAAAAAACGACCATGTATAGTAAGGCGTTTTATTTTTGGGAAAAAACAACCATGTATAGTAAGGCATTTTATTTTTGGAAAAAAAACGACCATGTATAGTAAGGCGTTTTATTTTTGGGAAAAAACGACCATGTATAGTAAGGCTTTTTTTTCCGACAAAAAAACGACCATGTATAGTAAGGCTTTTTTTTCCGACAAAAAAACGACCATGTATAGTAAGGCTTTTTTTTCTGACAAAAAAACGACCATGTATAGTAAGGCGTTTTATTTTTGTAAAAAAACGACCATGTATAGTAAGGCGTTTCATTTTTGGGAAAAAACGACCATGTATAGTAAGGCGTTTTATTTTTGTAAAAAAACGACCATGTATAGTAAGGCGTTTTATTTTTGGAAAAAAAAGACTATGTATAGTAAGGCGTTTTATTTTTGGAAAAAAACGACCATGTATAGTAAGGCGTTTTATTTTTGGAAAAAAACGACCATGTATAGTAAGGCTTTTTTTTCCAACAAAAAAAACGACCATGTATAGTAAGGCTTTTTTTTCCGACATAAAAACGACCATGTATAGTAAGGCTTTTTTTTCCGACAAAAAAGCGACCATGTATAGTAAGGCTTTTTTTTCCGACATAAAAACGACCATGTATAGTAAGGCTTTTTTTTCCGACATAAAAACGACCATGTATAGTAAGGCTTTTTTTTCCGACATAAAAACGACCATGTATAGTAAGGCTTTTTTTTCCGACAAAAAAACGACCATGTATAGTAAGGCTTTTTTTTCAGACAAAAAAACGACCATGTATAGTAAGGCTTTTTTTTCCGACAAAAAAACGACCATGTATAGTAAGGCTTTTTTTTCAGACAAAAAAACGACCATGTATAGTAAGGCTTTTTTTTCCGACAAAAAACGACCATGTATAGTAAGGCTTTTTTTTCCGACAAAAAAACGACCATGTATATATAGTAAGGCTTTTTTTTCCCGACAAAAAAAACGACCATGTATAGTAAGGCTTTTTTTTCCGACAAAAAAACGACCATGTATAGTAAGGCTTTTTTTTCCGACAAAAAAACGACCATGTATAGTAAGGCTTTTTTTTCCGACAAAAAAACGACCATGTATAGTAAGGCTTTTTTTTCCGACATAAAAACGACCATGTATAGTAAGGCGTTTTATTTTTGTAAAAAAACGACCATGTATAGTAAGGCGTTTTATTTTTGTAAAAAAACGACCATGTATAGTAAGGCGTTTTATTTTTGTAAAAAAACGACCATGTATAGTAAGGCGTTTTATTTTTGTAAAAAAACGACCATGTATAGTAAGGCGTTTTATTTTTGGAAAAAAACGACCATGTATAGTAAGGCGTTTTATTTTTGTAAAAAAACGACCATGTATAATAAGGCGTTTTATTTTTGTAAAAAAACGACCATGTATAGTAAGGCGTTTTATTTTTGGGAAAAAACAACCATGTATAGTAAGGCATTTTATTTTTGGAAAAAAAACGACCATGTATAGTAAGGCGTTTTATTTTTGGGAAAAAACGACCATGTATAGTAAGGCTTTTTTTTCCGACAAAAAAACGACCATGTATAGTAAGGCTTTTTTTTCCGACAAAAAAACGACCATGTATAGTAAGGCTTTTTTTTTTCGACAAAAAAACGACCATGTATTGTAAGGCTTTTTTTTCCGACAAAAAAACGACCATGTATAGTAAGGCTTTTTTTTCTGACAAAAAAACGACCATGTATAGTAAGGCGTTTTATTTTTGTAAAAAAACGACCATGTATAGTAAGGCGTTTTATTTTTGGGAAAAAACGACCATGTATAGTAAGGCGTTTTATTTTTGTAAAAAAACGACCATGTATAGTAAGGCGTTTTATTTTTGGAAAAAAAAGACCATGTATAGTAAGGCGTTTTATTTTTGGAAAAAAACGACCATGTATAGTAAGGCGTTTTATTTTTGGAAAAAAACGACCATGTATAGTAAGGCTTTTTTTTCCAACAAAAAAAACGACCATGTATAGTAAGGCTTTTTTTTCCGACATAAAAACGACCATGTATAGTAAGGCTTTTTTTTCCGACAAAAAAGCGACCATGTATAGTAAGGCTTTTTTTTCCGACATAAAAACGACCATGTATAGTAAGGCTTTTTTTTCCCGACATAAAAACGACCATGTATAGTAAGGCTTTTTTTTCCGACATAAAAACGACCATGTATAGTAAGGCTTTTTTTTCAGACAAAAAAACGACCATGTATAGTAAGGCTTTTTTTTCAGACAAAAAAACGACCATGTATAGTAAGGCTTTTTTTTCCGACAAAAAAACGACCATGTATAGTAAGGCTTTTTTTTCCGACAAAAAAACGACCATGTATAGTAAGGCTTTTTTTCCGACAAAAAAAAAACGACCATGTATAGTAAGGCTTTTTTTTCCGACAAAAAAACGACCATGTATAGTAAGGGTTTTTTTTCAGACAAAAAAACGACCATGTATAGTAAGGCTTTTTTTTCAGACAAAAAAACGACCATGTATAGTAAGGCTTTTTTTTCCGACAAAAAAACGACCATGTATAGTAAGGCTTTTTTTCCGACAAAAAAAAACGACCATGTATAGTAAGGCTTTTTTTTCCGACAAAAAAAACGACCATGTATAGTAAGGGTTTTTTTTCCGACAAAAAAACGACCATGTATAGTAAGGCTTTTTTCTCAGACAAAAAAACGACCATGTATAGTAAGGCTTTTTTTTCCGACAAAAAAACGACCATGTATAGAAAGGCTTTTTTTTCCGACAAAAAAACGACCATGTATAGTAAGGCTTTTTTTTCCGACAAAAAAACGACCATGTATAGTAAGGCTTTTTTTTCCGACAAAAAAACGACCATGTATAGTAAGGCTTTTTTTTCCAACAAAAAAAACGACCATGTATAGTAAGGCTTTTTTTTCCGACATAAAAACGACCATGTATAGTAAGGCTTTTTTTTCCGACAAAAAAACGACCATGTATAGTAAGGCTTTTTTTTCCGACATAAAAACGACCATGTATAGTAAGGCTTTTTATTTTTGGAAAAAAAACGACCATGTATAGTAAGGCGTTTTATTTTTGGAAAAAAACGACCATGTATAGTAAGGCTTTTTTTTCCGACAAAAAAACGACCATGTATAGTAAGGCTTTTTTTTTCGACAAAAAAACGACCATGTATAGTAAGGCTTTTTTTTCCGACAAAAAAACGACCATGTATAGTAAGGCGTTTTATTTTTGGGAAAAAAAACGACCATGTATAGTAAGGCGTTTTATTTTTGTAAAAAAACGACCATGTATAGTAAGGCGTTTTATTTTTGTAAAAAAAACGACCATGTATAGTAAGGCGTTTTATTTTTGGGAAAAAACGACCATGTATAGTAAGGCGTTTTATTTTTGGAAAAAAAACGACCATGTATAGTAAGGCGTTTTATTTTTGTAAAAAAACGACCATGTATAGTAAGGCGTTTTATTTTTGGGAAAAAACGACCATGTATAGTAAGGCGTTTTATTTTTGTAAAAAAACGACCATGTATAGTAAGGCGTTTTATTTTTGTAAAAAAACGACCATGTATAATAAGGCGTTTTATTTTTGTAAAAAAACGACCATGTATAGTAAGGCGTTTTATTTTTGGGAAAAAACAACCATGTATAGTAAGGCATTTTATTTTTGGAAAAAAAACGACCATGTATAGTAAGGCGTTTTATTTTTGGGAAAAAACGACCATGTATAGTAAGGCTTTTTTTTCCGACAAAAAAACGACCATGTATAGTAAGGCTTTTTTTTCCGACAAAAAAACGACCATGTATAGTAAGGCTTTTTTTTTTCGACAAAAAAACGACCATGTATTGTAAGGCTTTTTTTTTCCGACAAAAAAACGACCATGTATAGTAAGGCTTTTTTTTCTGACAAAAAAACGACCATGTATAGTAAGGCGTTTTATTTTTGTAAAAAAATGACCATGTATAGTAAGGCGTTTTATTTTTGGGAAAAAACGACCATGTATAGTAAGGCGTTTTATTTTTGTAAAAAAACGACCATGTATAGTAAGGCGTTTTATTTTTGGAAAAAAAAGACCATGTATAGTAAGGCGTTTTATTTTTGGAAAAAAACGACCATGTATAGTAAGGCGTTTTATTTTTGGAAAAAAACGACCATGTATAGTAAGGCTTTTTTTTCCAACAAAAAAAACGACCATGTATAGTAAGGCTTTTTTTTCCGACATAAAAACGACCATGTATAGTAAGGCTTTTTTTTCCGACAAAAAAGCGACCATGTATAGTAAGGCTTTTTTTTCCGACATAAAAACGACCATGTATAGTAAGGCTTTTTTTTCCGACATAAAAACGACCATGTATAGTAAGGCTTTTTTTTCCAACAAAAAAAACGACCATGTATAGTAAGGCTTTTTTTTCCGACAAAAAACCGACCATGTATAGTAAGGCTTTTTTTTCCGACATAAAAACGACCATGTATAGTAAGGCTTTTTTTTCCGACAAAAAAACGACCATGTATAGTAAGGCTTTTTTTTCAGACAAAAAAACGACCATGTATAGTAAGGCTTTTTTTTCCGACAAAAAAACGACCATGTATAGTAAGGCTTTTTTTTCAGACAAAAAAACGACCATGTATAGTAAGGCTTTTTTTTCCGACAAAAAACGACCATGTATAGTAAGGCTTTTTTTTCCGACAAAAAAACGACCATGTATATATAGTAAGGCTTTTTTTTCCAACAAAAAAAACGACCATGTATAGTAAGGCTTTTTTTTCCGACAAAAAACCGACCATGTATAGTAAGGCTTTTTTTTCCGACATAAAAACGACCATGTATAGTAAGGCTTTTTTTTCCGACAAAAAAACGACCATGTATAGTAAGGCTTTTTTTTCAGACAAAAAAACGACCATGTATAGTAAGGCTTTTTTTTCCGACAAAAAAACGACCATGTATAGTAAGGCTTTTTTTTCAGACAAAAAAACGACCATGTATAGTAAGGCTTTTTTTTCCGACAAAAAACGACCATGTATAGTAAGGCTTTTTTTTCCGACAAAAAAACGACCATGTATATATAGTAAGGCTTTTTTTTCCCGACAAAAAAAACGACCATGTATAGTAAGGCTTTTTTTTCCGACAAAAAAACGACCATGTATAGTAAGGCTTTTTTTTCCGACAAAAAAACGACCATGTATAGTAAGGCTTTTTTTTCCGACAAAAAAACGACCATGTATAGTAAGGCTTTTTTTTCCGACATAAAAACGACCATGTATAGTAAGGCGTTTTATTTTTGTAAAAAAACGACCATGTATAGTAAGGCGTTTTATTTTTGTAAAAAAACGACCATGTATAGTAAGGCGTTTTATTTTTGTAAAAAAACGACCATGTATAGTAAGGCGTTTTATTTTTGTAAAAAAACGACCATGTATAGTAAGGCGTTTTATTTTTGGAAAAAAACGACCATGTATAGTAAGGCATTTTATTTTTGGAAAAAAAACGACCATGTATAGTAAGGCGTTTTATTTTTGGAAAAAAACGACCATGTATAGTAAGGCTTTTTTTTCCGACAAAAAAACGACCATGTATAGTAAGGCTTTTTTTTCCGACAAAAAAACGACCATGTATAGTAAGGCGTTTTATTTTTGGGAAAAAAAACGACCATGTATAGTAAGGCGTTTTATTTTTGTAAAAAAAACGACCATGTATAGTAAGGCGTTTTATTTTTGTAAAAAAAACGACCATGTATAGTAAGGCGTTTTATTTTTGGGAAAAAACGACCATGTATAGTAAGGCGTTTTATTTTTGGAAAAAAAACGACCATGTATAGTAAGGCGTTTTATTTTTGTAAAAAAACGACCATGTATAGTAAGGCGTTTTATTTTTGGGAAAAAACGACCATGTATAGTAAGGCGTTTTATTTTTGTAAAAAAACGACCATGTATAGTAAGGCGTTTTATTTTTGTAAAAAAACGACCATGTAGAGTAAGGCGTTTTATTTTTGTAAAAAAACGACCATGTATAGTAAGGTGTTTTATTTTTGGAAAAAAACGACCATGTATAGTTAGGCATTTTATTTTTGGAAAAAAAACGACCATGTATAGTAAGGCGTTTTATTTTTGGAAAAAAACGACCATGTATAGTAAGGCTTTTTTTTCCGACAAAAAAACGACCATTTATAGTAAGGCTTTTTTTTCCGACAAAAAAACGACCATGTATAGTAAGGCTTTTTTTTTCCGACAAAAAAACGACCATGTATTGTAAGGCTTTTTTTTCCGACAAAAAAACGACCATGTATAGTAAGGCTTTTTTTTCTGACAAAAAAACGACCATGTATAGTAAGGCGTTTTATTTTTGTAAAAAAACGACCATGTATAGTAAGGCGTTTTATTTTTGGGAAAAAACGACCATGTATAGTAAGGCGTTTTATTTTTGTAAAAAAACGACCATGTATAGTAAGGCGTTTTATTTTTGTAAAAAAACGACCATGTATAGTAAGGCGTTTTATTTTTGGAAAAAAACGACCATGTATAGTAAGGCGTTTTATTTTTGGAAAAAAACGACCATGTATAGTAAGGCGTTTATTTTTGGAAAAAAAACGACCATGTATAGTAAGGCGTTTTATTTTTGGAAAAAAACGACCATGTATATAGTAAGGCTTTTTTTTCCGACAAAAAAACGACCATGTATAGTAAGGCTTTTTTTTCCGACAAAAAAACGACCATGTATAGTAAGGCTTTTTTTTCCGACAAAAAAACGACCATGTATCGTAAGGCTTTTTTTTCCGACAAAAAAACGACCATGTATAGTAAGGCTTTTTTTCCCGACAAAAAAACGACCATGTATAGTAAGGCTTTTTTTTCCGACAAAAAAACGACCATGTATAGTAAGGCTTTTTTTCCGACAAAAAAAACGACCATGTATAGTAAGGCTTTTTTTTCCGACAAAAAAAACGACCATGTATAGTAAGGCTTTTTTTTCCGACAAAAAAACGACCATGTATAGTAAGGCTTTTTTTTCCGACAAAAAAACGACCATGTATAGTAAGGCTTTTTTTTCCGACAAAAAAACGACCATGTATAGTAAGGCTTTTTTTCCGACAAAAAAAACGACCATGTATAGTAAGGCTTTTTTTTCCGACAAAAAAAACGACCATGTATAGTAAGGCTTTTTTTTCCGACAAAAAAACGACCATGTATAGTAAGGCTTTTTTTTCCGACAAAAAAACGACCATGTATCGTAAGGCTTTTTTTTCCGACAAAAAAACGACCATGTATAGTAAGGCTTTTTTTTCCGACAAAAAAACGACCATGTATAGTAAGGCTTTTTTTCCGACAAAAAAAAACGACCATGTATAGTAAGGCTTTTTTTTCCGACAAAAAAAACGACCATGTATAGTAAGGGTTTTTTTTCAGACAAAAAAACGACCATGTATAGTAAGGCTTTTTTTTCAGACAAAAAAACGACCATGTATAGTAAGGCTTTTTTTTCCGACAAAAAAACGACCATGTATAGTAAGGCTTTTTTTCCGACAAAAAAAAACGACCATGTATAGTAAGGCTTTTTTTTCCGACAAAAAAAACGACCATGTATAGTAAGGGTTTTTTTTCCGACAAAAAAACGACCATGTATAGTAAGGCTTTTTTTTCAGACAAAAAAACGACCATGTATAGTAAGGCTTTTTTTTCCGACAAAAAAACGACCATGTATAGAAAGGCTTTTTTTTCCGACAAAAAAACGACCATGTATAGTAAGGCTTTTTTTTCCGACAAAAAAACGACCATGTATAGTAAGGCTTTTTTTTCCGACAAAAAAACGACCATGTATAGTAAGGCTTTTTTTTCCAACAAAAAAAACGACCATGTATAGTAAGGCTTTTTTTTCCGACATAAAAACGACCATGTATAGTAAGGCTTTTTTTTCCGACAAAAAAACGACCATGTATAGTAAGGCTTTTTTTTCCGACATAAAAACGACCATGTATAGTAAGGCTTTTTATTTTTGGAAAAAAAACGACCATGTATAGTAAGGCGTTTTATTTTTGGAAAAAAACGACCATGTATAGTAAGGCTTTTTTTTCCGACAAAAAAACGACCATGTATAGTAAGGCTTTTTTTTTCGACAAAAAAACGACCATGTATAGTAAGGCTTTTTTTTCCGACAAAAAAACGACCATGTATAGTAAGGCGTTTTATTTTTGGGAAAAAAAACGACCATGTATAGTAAGGCGTTTTATTTTTGTAAAAAAACGACCATGTATAGTAAGGCGTTTTATTTTTGTAAAAAAAACGACCATGTATAGTAAGGCGTTTTATTTTTGGGAAAAAACGACCATGTATAGTAAGGCGTTTTATTTTTGGAAAAAAAACGACCATGTATAGTAAGGCGTTTTATTTTTGTAAAAAAACGACCATGTATAGTAAGGCGTTTTATTTTTGGGAAAAAACGACCATGTATAGTAAGGCGTTTTATTTTTGTAAAAAAACGACCATGTATAGTAAGGCGTTTTATTTTTGTAAAAAAACGACCATGTATAATAAGGCGTTTTATTTTTGTAAAAAAACGGCCATGTATAGTAAGGCGTTTTATTTTTGGGAAAAAACAACCATGTATAGTAAGGCATTTTATTTTTGGAAAAAAAACGACCATGTATAGTAAGGCGTTTTATTTTTGGGAAAAAACGACCATGTATAGTAAGGCTTTTTTTTCCGACAAAAAAACGACCATGTATAGTAAGGCTTTTTTTTCCGACAAAAAAACGACCATGTATAGTAAGGCTTTTTTTTTTCGACAAAAAAACGACCATGTATTGTAAGGCTTTTTTTTTCCGACAAAAAAACGACCATGTATAGTAAGGCTTTTTTTTCTGACAAAAAAACGACCATGTATAGTAAGGCGTTTTATTTTTGTAAAAAAATGACCATGTATAGTAAGGCGTTTTATTTTTGTAAAAAAACGACCATGTAGAGTAAGGCGTTTTATTTTTGTAAAAAAACGACCATGTATAGTAAGGCGTTTTATTTTTGGAAAAAAACGACCATGTATAGTTAGGCATTTTATTTTTGGAAAAAAAACGACCATGTATAGTAAGGCGTTTTATTTTTGGAAAAAAACGACCATGTATAGTAAGGCTTTTTTTTCCGACAAAAAAACGACCATTTATAGTAAGGCTTTTTTTTCCGACAAAAAAACGACCATGTATAGTAAGGCTTTTTTTTTCCGACAAAAAAACGACCATGTATTGTAAGGCTTTTTTTTCCGACAAAAAAACGACCATGTATAGTAAGGCTTTTTTTTCTGACAAAAAAACGACCATGTATAGTAAGGCGTTTTATTTTTGTAAAAAAACGACCATGTATAGTAAGGCGTTTTATTTTTGGGAAAAAACGACCATGTATAGTAAGGCGTTTTATTTTTGTAAAAAAACGACCATGTATAGTAAGGCGTTTTATTTTTGTAAAAAAACGACCATGTATAGTAAGGCGTTTTATTTTTGGAAAAAAACGACCATGTATAGTAAGGCGTTTTATTTTTGGAAAAAAACGACCATGTATAGTAAGGCGTTTATTTTTGGAAAAAAAACGACCATGTATAGTAAGGCGTTTTATTTTTGGAAAAAAACGACCATGTATATAGTAAGGCTTTTTTTTCCGACAAAAAAACGACCATGTATAGTAAGGCTTTTTTTTCCGACAAAAAAACGACCATGTATAGTAAGGCTTTTTTTTCCGACAAAAAAACGACCATGTATCGTAAGGCTTTTTTTTCCGACAAAAAAACGACCATGTATAGTAAGGCTTTTTTTCCCGACAAAAAAACGACCATGTATAGTAAGGCTTTTTTTTCCGACAAAAAAACGACCATGTATAGTAAGGCTTTTTTTCCGACAAAAAAAACGACCATGTATAGTAAGGCTTTTTTTTCCGACAAAAAAAACGACCATGTATAGTAAGGCTTTTTTTTCCGACAAAAAAACGACCATGTATAGTAAGGCTTTTTTTTCCGACAAAAAAACGACCATGTATAGTAAGGCTTTTTTTTCCGACAAAAAAACGACCATGTATAGTAAGGCTTTTTTTCCGACAAAAAAAACGACCATGTATAGTAAGGCTTTTTTTTCCGACAAAAAAAACGACCATGTATAGTAAGGCTTTTTTTTCCGACAAAAAAACGACCATGTATAGTAAGGCTTTTTTTTCCGACAAAAAAACGACCATGTATCGTAAGGCTTTTTTTTCCGACAAAAAAACGACCATGTATAGTAAGGCTTTTTTTTCCGACAAAAAAACGACCATGTATAGTAAGGCTTTTTTTCCGACAAAAAAAAACGACCATGTATAGTAAGGCTTTTTTTTCCGACAAAAAAAACGACCATGTATAGTAAGGGTTTTTTTTCAGACAAAAAAACGACCATGTATAGTAAGGCTTTTTTTTCAGACAAAAAAACGACCATGTATAGTAAGGCTTTTTTTTCCGACAAAAAAACGACCATGTATAGTAAGGCTTTTTTTCCGACAAAAAAAAACGACCATGTATAGTAAGGCTTTTTTTTCCGACAAAAAAAACGACCATGTATAGTAAGGGTTTTTTTTCAGACAAAAAAACGACCATGTATAGTAAGGCTTTTTTTTCAGACAAAAAAACGACCATGTATAGTAAGGCTTTTTTTTCCGACAAAAAAACGACCATGTATAGAAAGGCTTTTTTTTCCGACAAAAAAACGACCATGTATAGTAAGGCTTTTTTTTCCGACAAAAAAACGACCATGTATAGTAAGGCTTTTTTTTCCGACAAAAAAACGACCATGTATAGTAAGGCTTTTTTTTCCAACAAAAAAAACGACCATGTATAGTAAGGCTTTTTTTTCCGACATAAAAACGACCATGTATAGTAAGGCTTTTTTTTCCGACAAAAAAACGACCATGTATAGTAAGGCTTTTTTTTCCGACATAAAAACGACCATGTATAGTAAGGCTTTTTATTTTTGGAAAAAAAACGACCATGTATAGTAAGGCGTTTTATTTTTGGAAAAAAACGACCATGTATAGTAAGGCTTTTTTTTCCGACAAAAAAACGACCATGTATAGTAAGGCTTTTTTTTTCGACAAAAAAACGACCATGTATAGTAAGGCTTTTTTTTCCGACAAAAAAACGACCATGTATAGTAAGGCGTTTTATTTTTGGGAAAAAAAACGACCATGTATAGTAAGGCGTTTTATTTTTGTAAAAAAACGACCATGTATAGTAAGGCGTTTTATTTTTGTAAAAAAAACGACCATGTATAGTAAGGCGTTTTATTTTTGGGAAAAAACGACCATGTATAGTAAGGCGTTTTATTTTTGGAAAAAAAACGACCATGTATAGTAAGGCGTTTTATTTTTGTAAAAAAACGACCATGTATAGTAAGGCGTTTTATTTTTGGGAAAAAACGACCATGTATAGTAAGGCGTTTTATTTTTGTAAAAAAACGACCATGTATAGTAAGGCGTTTTATTTTTGTAAAAAAACGACCATGTATAATAAGGCGTTTTATTTTTGTAAAAAAACGGCCATGTATAGTAAGGCGTTTTATTTTTGGGAAAAAACAACCATGTATAGTAAGGCATTTTATTTTTGGAAAAAAAACGACCATGTATAGTAAGGCGTTTTATTTTTGGGAAAAAACGACCATGTATAGTAAGGCTTTTTTTTCCGACAAAAAAACGACCATGTATAGTAAGGCTTTTTTTTCCGACAAAAAAACGACCATGTATAGTAAGGCTTTTTTTTTTCGACAAAAAAACGACCATGTATTGTAAGGCTTTTTTTTTCCGACAAAAAAACGACCATGTATAGTAAGGCTTTTTTTTCTGACAAAAAAACGACCATGTATAGTAAGGCGTTTTATTTTTGTAAAAAAATGACCATGTATAGTAAGGCGTTTTATTTTTGGGAAAAAACGACCATGTATAGTAAGGCGTTTTATTTTTGTAAAAAAACGACCATGTATAGTAAGGCGTTTTATTTTTGGAAAAAAAAGACCATGTATAGTAAGGCGTTTTATTTTTGGAAAAAAACGACCATGTATAGTAAGGCGTTTTATTTTTGGAAAAAAACGACCATGTATAGTAAGGCTTTTTTTTCCAACAAAAAAAACGACCATGTATAGTAAGGCTTTTTTTTCCGACATAAAAACGACCATGTATAGTAAGGCTTTTTTTTCCGACAAAAAAGCGACCATGTATAGTAAGGCTTTTTTTTCCGACATAAAAACGACCATGTATAGTAAGGCTTTTTTTTCCGACATAAAAACGACCATGTATAGTAAGGCTTTTTTTTCCGACATAAAAACGACCATGTATAGTAAGGCTTTTTTTTCCGACAAAAAAACGACCATGTATAGTAAGGCTTTTTTTTCAGACAAAAAAACGACCATGTATAGTAAGGCTTTTTTTTCCGACAAAAAAACGACCATGTATAGTAAGGCTTTTTTTTCAGACAAAAAAACGACCATGTATAGTAAGGCTTTTTTTTCCGACAAAAAACGACCATGTATAGTAAGGCTTTTTTTTCCGACAAAAAAACGACCATGTATATATAGTAAGGCTTTTTTTTCCCGACAAAAAAAACGACCATGTATAGTAAGGCTTTTTTTTCCGACAAAAAAACGACCATGTATAGTAAGGCTTTTTTTTCCGACAAAAAAACGACCATGTATAGTAAGGCTTTTTTTTCCGACAAAAAAACGACCATGTATAGTAAGGCTTTTTTTTCCGACATAAAAACGACCATGTATACTAAGGCGTTTTATTTTTGTAAAAAAACGACCATGTATAGTAAGGCGTTTTATTTTTGTAAAAAAACGACCATGTATAGTAAGGCGTTTTATTTTTGTAAAAAAACGACCATGTATAGTAAGGTGTTTTATTTTTGGGAAAAAACGACCATGTATAGTAAGGCGTTTTATTTTTGGAAAAAAAACGACCATGTATAGTAAGGCGTTTTATTTTTGTAAAAAAACGACCATGTATAGTAAGGCGTTTTATTTTTGGGAAAAAACGACCATGTATAGTAAGGCGTTTTATTTTTGTAAAAAAACGACCATGTATAGTAAGGCGTTTTATTTTTGTAAAAAAACGACCATGTATAATAAGGCGTTTTATTTTTGTAAAAAAACGGCCATGTATAGTAAGGCGTTTTATTTTTGGGAAAAAACAACCATGTATAGTAAGGCATTTTATTTTTGGAAAAAAAACGACCATGTATAGTAAGGCGTTTTATTTTTGGGAAAAAACGACCATGTATAGTAAGGCTTTTTTTTCCGACAAAAAAACGACCATGTATAGTAAGGCTTTTTTTTCCGACAAAAAAACGACCATGTATAGTAAGGCTTTTTTTTTTCGACAAAAAAACGACCATGTATTGTAAGGCTTTTTTTTTCCGACAAAAAAACGACCATGTATAGTAAGGCTTTTTTTTCTGACAAAAAAACGACCATGTATAGTAAGGCGTTTTATTTTTGTAAAAAAATGACCATGTATAGTAAGGCGTTTTATTTTTGGGAAAAAACGACCATGTATAGTAAGGCGTTTTATTTTTGTAAAAAAACGACCATGTATAGTAAGGCGTTTTATTTTTGGAAAAAAAAGACCATGTATAGTAAGGCGTTTTATTTTTGGAAAAAAACGACCATGTATAGTAAGGCGTTTTATTTTTGGAAAAAAACGACCATGTATAGTAAGGCTTTTTTTTCCAACAAAAAAAACGACCATGTATAGTAAGGCTTTTTTTTCCGACATAAAAACGACCATGTATAGTAAGGCTTTTTTTTCCGACATAAAAACGACCATGTATAGTAAGGCTTTTTTTTCCGACATAAAAACGACCATGTATAGTAAGGCTTTTTTTTCCGACAAAAAAACGACCATGTATAGTAAGGCTTTTTTTTCAGACAAAAAAACGACCATGTATAGTAAGGCTTTTTTTTCCGACAAAAAAACGACCATGTATAGTAAGGCTTTTTTTTCAGACAAAAAAACGACCATGTATAGTAAGGCTTTTTTTTCCGACAAAAAACGACCATGTATAGTAAGGCTTTTTTTTCCGACAAAAAAACGACCATGTATATATAGTAAGGCTTTTTTTTCCCGACAAAAAAAACGACCATGTATAGTAAGGCTTTTTTTTCCGACAAAAAAACGACCATGTATAGTAAGGCTTTTTTTTCCGACAAAAAAACGACCATGTATAGTAAGGCTTTTTTTTCCGACAAAAAAACGACCATGTATAGTAAGGCTTTTTTTTCCGACATAAAAACGACCATGTATACTAAGGCGTTTTATTTTTGTAAAAAAACGACCATGTATAGTAAGGCGTTTTATTTTTGTAAAAAAACGACCATGTATAGTAAGGCGTTTTATTTTTGTAAAAAAACGACCATGTATAGTAAGGCGTTTTATT
Organism: Festucalex cinctus; assembly: GCF_051991245.1. Lineage (NCBI taxonomy): Eukaryota > Metazoa > Chordata > Actinopteri > Syngnathiformes > Syngnathidae > Festucalex > Festucalex cinctus. The sequence continues at coordinate 21,512,714 of NC_135430.1, read as the reverse complement.
TTTGTAAAAAAACGACCATGTATAGTAAGGCGTTTTATTTTTGGAAAAAAACGACCATGTATAGTAAGGCATTTTATTTTTGGAAAAAAAACGACCATGTATAGTAAGGCGTTTTATTTTTGGAAAAAAACGACCATGTATAGTAAGGCTTTTTTTTCCGACAAAAAAACGACCATGTATAGTAAGGCTTTTTTTTCCGACAAAAAAACGACCATGTATAGTAAGGCGTTTTATTTTTGGGAAAAAAAACGACCATGTATAGTAAGGCGTTTTATTTTTGTAAAAAAAACGACCATGTATAGTAAGGCGTTTTATTTTTGTAAAAAAAACGACCATGTATAGTAAGGCGTTTTATTTTTGGGAAAAAACGACCATGTATAGTAAGGCGTTTTATTTTTGGAAAAAAAACGACCATGTATAGTAAGGCGTTTTATTTTTGTAAAAAAACGACCATGTATAGTAAGGCGTTTTATTTTTGGGAAAAAACGACCATGTATAGTAAGGCGTTTTATTTTTGTAAAAAAACGACCATGTATAGTAAGGCGTTTTATTTTTGTAAAAAAACGACCATGTAGAGTAAGGCGTTTTATTTTTGTAAAAAAACGACCATGTATAGTAAGGCGTTTTATTTTTGGAAAAAAACGACCATGTATAGTAAGGCATTTTATTTTTGGAAAAAAAACGACCATGTATAGTAAGGCGTTTTATTTTTGGAAAAAAACGACCATGTATAGTAAGGCTTTTTTTTCCGACAAAAAAACGACCATTTATAGTAAGGCTTTTTTTTCCGACAAAAAAACGACCATGTATAGTAAGGCTTTTTTTTTCCGACAAAAAAACGACCATGTATTGTAAGGCTTTTTTTTCCGACAAAAAAACGACCATGTATAGTAAGGCTTTTTTTTCTGACAAAAAAACGACCATGTATAGTAAGGCGTTTTATTTTTGTAAAAAAACGACCATGTATAGTAAGGCGTTTTATTTTTGGGAAAAAACGACCATGTATAGTAAGGCGTTTTATTTTTGTAAAAAAACGACCATGTATAGTAAGGCGTTTTATTTTTGTAAAAAAACGACCATGTATAGTAAGGCGTTTTATTTTTGGAAAAAAACGACCATGTATAGTAAGGCGTTTTATTTTTGGAAAAAAACGACCATGTATAGTAAGGCGTTTATTTTTGGAAAAAAAACGACCATGTATAGTAAGGCGTTTTATTTTTGGAAAAAAACGACCATGTATATAGTAAGGCTTTTTTTTCCGACAAAAAAACGACCATGTATAGTAAGGCTTTTTTTTCCGACAAAAAAACGACCATGTATAGTAAGGCTTTTTTTTCCGACAAAAAAACGACCATGTATCGTAAGGCTTTTTTTTCCGACAAAAAAACGACCATGTATAGTAAGGCTTTTTTTCCCGACAAAAAAACGACCATGTATAGTAAGGCTTTTTTTTCCGACAAAAAAACGACCATGTATAGTAAGGCTTTTTTTCCGACAAAAAAAACGACCATGTATAGTAAGGCTTTTTTTTCCGACAAAAAAAACGACCATGTATAGTAAGGCTTTTTTTTCCGACAAAAAAACGACCATGTATAGTAAGGCTTTTTTTTCCGACAAAAAAACGACCATGTATAGTAAGGCTTTTTTTTCCGACAAAAAAACGACCATGTATAGTAAGGCTTTTTTTCCGACAAAAAAAACGACCATGTATAGTAAGGCTTTTTTTTCCGACAAAAAAAACGACCATGTATAGTAAGGCTTTTTTTTCCGACAAAAAAACGACCATGTATAGTAAGGCTTTTTTTTCCGACAAAAAAACGACCATGTATCGTAAGGCTTTTTTTTCCGACAAAAAAACGACCATGTATAGTAAGGCTTTTTTTCCCGACAAAAAAACGACCATGTATAGTAAGGCTTTTTTTTCCGACAAAAAAACGACCATGTATAGTAAGGCTTTTTTTCCGACAAAAAAAACGACCATGTATAGTAAGGCTTTTTTTTCCGACAAAAAAAACGACCATGTATAGTAAGGCTTTTTTTTCCGACAAAAAAACGACCATGTATAGTAAGGCTTTTTTTTCCGACAAAAAAACGACCATGTATAGTAAGGCTTTTTTTTCCGACAAAAAAACGACCATGTATAGTAAGGCTTTTTTTCCGACAAAAAAAACGACCATGTATAGTAAGGCTTTTTTTTCCGACAAAAAAAACGACCATGTATAGTAAGGCTTTTTTTTCCGACAAAAAAACGACCATGTATAGTAAGGCTTTTTTTTCCGACAAAAAAACGACCATGTATCGTAAGGCTTTTTTTTCCGACAAAAAAACGACCATGTATAGTAAGGCTTTTTTTTCCGACAAAAAAACGACCATGTATAGTAAGGCTTTTTTTCCGACAAAAAAAAACGACCATGTATAGTAAGGCTTTTTTTTCCGACAAAAAAAACGACCATGTATAGTAAGGGTTTTTTTTCAGACAAAAAAACGACCATGTATAGTAAGGCTTTTTTTTCAGACAAAAAAACGACCATGTATAGTAAGGCTTTTTTTTCCGACAAAAAAACGACCATGTATAGTAAGGCTTTTTTTCCGACAAAAAAAAACGACCATGTATAGTAAGGCTTTTTTTTCCGACAAAAAAAACGACCATGTATAGTAAGGGTTTTTTTTCAGACAAAAAAACGACCATGTATAGTAAGGCTTTTTTTTCAGACAAAAAAACGACCATGTATAGTAAGGCTTTTTTTTCCGACAAAAAAACGACCATGTATAGAAAGGCTTTTTTTTCCGACAAAAAAACGACCATGTATAGTAAGGCTTTTTTTTCCGACAAAAAAACGACCATGTATAGTAAGGCTTTTTTTTCCGACAAAAAAACGACCATGTATAGTAAGGCTTTTTTTTCCAACAAAAAAAACGACCATGTATAGTAAGGCTTTTTTTTCCGACATAAAAACGACCATGTATAGTAAGGCTTTTTTTTCCGACAAAAAAACGACCATGTATAGTAAGGCTTTTTTTTCCGACATAAAAACGACCATGTATAGTAAGGCTTTTTATTTTTGGAAAAAAAACGACCATGTATAGTAAGGCGTTTTATTTTTGGAAAAAAACGACCATGTATAGTAAGGCTTTTTTTTCCGACAAAAAAACGACCATGTATAGTAAGGCTTTTTTTTTCGACAAAAAAACGACCATGTATAGTAAGGCTTTTTTTTCCGACAAAAAAACGACCATGTATAGTAAGGCGTTTTATTTTTGGGAAAAAAAACGACCATGTATAGTAAGGCGTTTTATTTTTGTAAAAAAACGACCATGTATAGTAAGGCGTTTTATTTTTGTAAAAAAAACGACCATGTATAGTAAGGCGTTTTATTTTTGGGAAAAAACGACCATGTATAGTAAGGCGTTTTATTTTTGGAAAAAAAACGACCATGTATAGTAAGGCGTTTTATTTTTGTAAAAAAACGACCATGTATAGTAAGGCGTTTTATTTTTGGGAAAAAACGACCATGTATAGTAAGGCGTTTTATTTTTGTAAAAAAACGACCATGTATAGTAAGGCGTTTTATTTTTGTAAAAAAACGACCATGTATAATAAGGCGTTTTATTTTTGTAAAAAAACGGCCATGTATAGTAAGGCGTTTTATTTTTGGGAAAAAACAACCATGTATAGTAAGGCATTTTATTTTTGGAAAAAAAACGACCATGTATAGTAAGGCGTTTTATTTTTGGGAAAAAACGACCATGTATAGTAAGGCTTTTTTTTCCGACAAAAAAACGACCATGTATAGTAAGGCTTTTTTTTCCGACAAAAAAACGACCATGTATAGTAAGGCTTTTTTTTTTCGACAAAAAAACGACCATGTATTGTAAGGCTTTTTTTTTCCGACAAAAAAACGACCATGTATAGTAAGGCTTTTTTTTCTGACAAAAAAACGACCATGTATAGTAAGGCGTTTTATTTTTGTAAAAAAATGACCATGTATAGTAAGGCGTTTTATTTTTGGGAAAAAACGACCATGTATAGTAAGGCGTTTTATTTTTGTAAAAAAACGACCATGTATAGTAAGGCGTTTTATTTTTGGAAAAAAAAGACCATGTATAGTAAGGCGTTTTATTTTTGGAAAAAAACGACCATGTATAGTAAGGCGTTTTATTTTTGGAAAAAAACGACCATGTATAGTAAGGCTTTTTTTTCCAACAAAAAAAACGACCATGTATAGTAAGGCTTTTTTTTCCGACATAAAAACGACCATGTATAGTAAGGCTTTTTTTTCCGACAAAAAAGCGACCATGTATAGTAAGGCTTTTTTTTCCGACATAAAAACGACCATGTATAGTAAGGCTTTTTTTTCCGACATAAAAACGACCATGTATAGTAAGGCTTTTTTTTCCGACATAAAAACGACCATGTATAGTAAGGCTTTTTTTTCCGACAAAAAAACGACCATGTATAGTAAGGCTTTTTTTTCAGACAAAAAAACGACCATGTATAGTAAGGCTTTTTTTTCCGACAAAAAAACGACCATGTATAGTAAGGCTTTTTTTTCAGACAAAAAAACGACCATGTATAGTAAGGCTTTTTTTTCCGACAAAAAACGACCATGTATAGTAAGGCTTTTTTTTCCGACAAAAAAACGACCATGTATATATAGTAAGGCTTTTTTTTCCCGACAAAAAAAACGACCATGTATAGTAAGGCTTTTTTTTCCGACAAAAAAACGACCATGTATAGTAAGGCTTTTTTTTCCGACAAAAAAACGACCATGTATAGTAAGGCTTTTTTTTCCGACAAAAAAACGACCATGTATAGTAAGGCTTTTTTTTCCGACATAAAAACGACCATGTATACTAAGGCGTTTTATTTTTGTAAAAAAACGACCATGTATAGTAAGGCGTTTTATTTTTGTAAAAAAACGACCATGTATAGTAAGGCGTTTTATTTTTGTAAAAAAACGACCATGTATAGTAAGGTGTTTTATTTTTGGGAAAAAACGACCATGTATAGTAAGGCGTTTTATTTTTGGAAAAAAAACGACCATGTATAGTAAGGCGTTTTATTTTTGTAAAAAAACGACCATGTATAGTAAGGCGTTTTATTTTTGGGAAAAAACGACCATGTATAGTAAGGCGTTTTATTTTTGTAAAAAAACGACCATGTATAGTAAGGCGTTTTATTTTTGTAAAAAAACGACCATGTATAATAAGGCGTTTTATTTTTGTAAAAAAACGGCCATGTATAGTAAGGCGTTTTATTTTTGGGAAAAAACAACCATGTATAGTAAGGCATTTTATTTTTGGAAAAAAAACGACCATGTATAGTAAGGCGTTTTATTTTTGGGAAAAAACGACCATGTATAGTAAGGCTTTTTTTTCCGACAAAAAAACGACCATGTATAGTAAGGCTTTTTTTTCCGACAAAAAAACGACCATGTATAGTAAGGCTTTTTTTTTTCGACAAAAAAACGACCATGTATTGTAAGGCTTTTTTTTTCCGACAAAAAAACGACCATGTATAGTAAGGCTTTTTTTTCTGACAAAAAAACGACCATGTATAGTAAGGCGTTTTATTTTTGTAAAAAAATGACCATGTATAGTAAGGCGTTTTATTTTTGGGAAAAAACGACCATGTATAGTAAGGCGTTTTATTTTTGTAAAAAAACGACCATGTATAGTAAGGCGTTTTATTTTTGGAAAAAAAAGACCATGTATAGTAAGGCGTTTTATTTTTGGAAAAAAACGACCATGTATAGTAAGGCGTTTTATTTTTGGAAAAAAACGACCATGTATAGTAAGGCTTTTTTTTCCAACAAAAAAAACGACCATGTATAGTAAGGCTTTTTTTTCCGACATAAAAACGACCATGTATAGTAAGGCTTTTTTTTCCGACATAAAAACGACCATGTATAGTAAGGCTTTTTTTTCCGACATAAAAACGACCATGTATAGTAAGGCTTTTTTTTCCGACAAAAAAACGACCATGTATAGTAAGGCTTTTTTTTCAGACAAAAAAACGACCATGTATAGTAAGGCTTTTTTTTCCGACAAAAAAACGACCATGTATAGTAAGGCTTTTTTTTCAGACAAAAAAACGACCATGTATAGTAAGGCTTTTTTTTCCGACAAAAAACGACCATGTATAGTAAGGCTTTTTTTTCCGACAAAAAAACGACCATGTATATATAGTAAGGCTTTTTTTTCCCGACAAAAAAAACGACCATGTATAGTAAGGCTTTTTTTTCCGACAAAAAAACGACCATGTATAGTAAGGCTTTTTTTTCCGACAAAAAAACGACCATGTATAGTAAGGCTTTTTTTTCCGACAAAAAAACGACCATGTATAGTAAGGCTTTTTTTTCCGACATAAAAACGACCATGTATACTAAGGCGTTTTATTTTTGTAAAAAAACGACCATGTATAGTAAGGCGTTTTATTTTTGTAAAAAAACGACCATGTATAGTAAGGCGTTTTATTTTTGTAAAAAAACGACCATGTATAGTAAGGCGTTTTATTTTTGTAAAAAAACGACCATGTATAGTAAGGCGTTTTATTTTTGGAAAAAAACGACCATGTATAGTAAGGCATTTTATTTTTGGAAAAAAAACGACCATGTATAGTAAGGCGTTTTATTTTTGGAAAAAAACGACCATGTATAGTAAGGCTTTTTTTTCCGACAAAAAAACGACCATGTATAGTAAGGCTTTTTTTTCCGACAAAAAAACGACCATGTATAGTAAGGCGTTTTATTTTTGGGAAAAAAAACGACCATGTATAGTAAGGCGTTTTATTTTTGTAAAAAAAACGACCATGTATAGTAAGGCGTTTTATTTTTGTAAAAAAAACGACCATGTATAGTAAGGCGTTTTATTTTTGGGAAAAAACGACCATGTATAGTAAGGCGTTTTATTTTTGGAAAAAAAACGACCATGTATAGTAAGGCGTTTTATTTTTGTAAAAAAACGACCATGTATAGTAAGGCGTTTTATTTTTGGGAAAAAACGACCATGTATAGTAAGGCGTTTTATTTTTGTAAAAAAACGACCATGTATAGTAAGGCGTTTTATTTTTGTAAAAAAACGACCATGTAGAGTAAGGCGTTTTATTTTTGTAAAAAAACGACCATGTATAGTAAGGCGTTTTATTTTTGGAAAAAAACGACCATGTATAGTAAGGCATTTTATTTTTGGAAAAAAAACGACCATGTATAGTAAGGCGTTTTATTTTTGGAAAAAAACGACCATGTATAGTAAGGCTTTTTTTTCCGACAAAAAAACGACCATTTATAGTAAGGCTTTTTTTTCCGACAAAAAAACGACCATGTATAGTAAGGCTTTTTTTTTCCGACAAAAAAACGACCATGTATTGTAAGGCTTTTTTTTCCGACAAAAAAACGACCATGTATAGTAAGGCTTTTTTTTCTGACAAAAAAACGACCATGTATAGTAAGGCGTTTTATTTTTGTAAAAAAACGACCATGTATAGTAAGGCGTTTTATTTTTGGGAAAAAACGACCATGTATAGTAAGGCGTTTTATTTTTGTAAAAAAACGACCATGTATAGTAAGGCGTTTTATTTTTGTAAAAAAACGACCATGTATAGTAAGGCGTTTTATTTTTGGAAAAAAACGACCATGTATAGTAAGGCGTTTTATTTTTGGAAAAAAACGACCATGTATAGTAAGGCGTTTATTTTTGGAAAAAAAACGACCATGTATAGTAAGGCGTTTTATTTTTGGAAAAAAACGACCATGTATATAGTAAGGCTTTTTTTTCCGACAAAAAAACGACCATGTATAGTAAGGCTTTTTTTTCCGACAAAAAAACGACCATGTATAGTAAGGCTTTTTTTTCCGACAAAAAAACGACCATGTATCGTAAGGCTTTTTTTTCCGACAAAAAAACGACCATGTATAGTAAGGCTTTTTTTCCCGACAAAAAAACGACCATGTATAGTAAGGCTTTTTTTTCCGACAAAAAAACGACCATGTATAGTAAGGCTTTTTTTCCGACAAAAAAAACGACCATGTATAGTAAGGCTTTTTTTTCCGACAAAAAAAACGACCATGTATAGTAAGGCTTTTTTTTCCGACAAAAAAACGACCATGTATAGTAAGGCTTTTTTTTCCGACAAAAAAACGACCATGTATAGTAAGGCTTTTTTTTCCGACAAAAAAACGACCATGTATAGTAAGGCTTTTTTTCCGACAAAAAAAACGACCATGTATAGTAAGGCTTTTTTTTCCGACAAAAAAAACGACCATGTATAGTAAGGCTTTTTTTTCCGACAAAAAAACGACCATGTATAGTAAGGCTTTTTTTTCCGACAAAAAAACGACCATGTATCGTAAGGCTTTTTTTTCCGACAAAAAAACGACCATGTATAGTAAGGCTTTTTTTCCCGACAAAAAAACGACCATGTATAGTAAGGCTTTTTTTTCCGACAAAAAAACGACCATGTATAGTAAGGCTTTTTTTCCGACAAAAAAAACGACCATGTATAGTAAGGCTTTTTTTTCCGACAAAAAAAACGACCATGTATAGTAAGGCTTTTTTTTCCGACAAAAAAACGACCATGTATAGTAAGGCTTTTTTTTCCGACAAAAAAACGACCATGTATAGTAAGGCTTTTTTTTCCGACAAAAAAACGACCATGTATAGTAAGGCGTTTTATTTTTGGGGGAAAAAACGACCATGTATAGTAAGGCGTTTTATTTTTGTAAAAAAAACGACCATGTATAGTAAGGCGTTTTATTTTTGTAAAAAAAACGACCATGTATAGTAAGGCGTTTTATTTTTGGGAAAAAACGACCATGTATAGTAAGGCGTTTTATTTTTGGAAAAAAAACGACCATGTATAGTAAGGCGTTTTATTTTTGTAAAAAAACGACCATGTATAGTAAGGCGTTTTATTTTTGGGAAAAAACGACCATGTATAGTAAGGCGTTTTATTTTTGGAAAAAAACGACCATGTATAGTAAGGCATTTTATTTTTGGAAAAAAAACGACCATGTATAGTAAGGCGTTTTATTTTTGGAAAAAAACGACCATGTATAGTAAGGCTTTTTTTTCCGACAAAAAAACGACCATGTATAGTAAGGCGTTTTATTTTTGGGAAAAAAAACGACCATGTATAGTAAGGCGTTTTATTTTTGTAAAAAAACGACCATGTATAGTAAGGCGTTTTATTTTTGGAAAAAAACGACCATGTATAGTAAGGCTTTTTTTTCCGACAAAAAAAAACGACCATGTATAGTAAGGCTTTTTTTTCCGACAAAAAAACGACCATGTATAGTAAGGCTTTTTTTTCCGACAAAAAAACGACCATGTATAGTATGGCTTTTTTTTTCCGACAAAAAAACGACCATGTATAGTAAGGCGTTTTATTTTTGGGAAAAAAAACGACCATGTATAGTAAGGCGTTTTATTTTTGTAAAAAAACGACCATGTATAGTAAGGCGTTTTATTCTTGTAAAAAAAACGACCATGTATAGTAAGGCGTTTTATTTTTGGGAAAAAACGACCATGTATAGTAAGGCGTTTTATTTTTGGAAAAAAAACGACCATGTATAGTAAGGCGTTTTATTTTTGTAAAAAAACGACCATGTATAGTAAGGCGTTTTATTTTTGTAAAAAAACGACCATGTATAGTAAGGCGTTTTATTTTTGTAAAAAAACGACCATGTATAGTAAGGCGTTTTATTTTTGTAAAAAAACGACCATGTATAGTAAGGCGTTTTATTTTTGGAAAAAAACGACCATGTATAGTAAGGCATTTTATTTTTGGAAAAAAAACGACCATGTATAGTAAGGCGTTTTATTTTTGGAAAAAAACGACCATGTATAGTAAGGCTTTTTTTTCCGACAAAAAAACGACCATGTATCGTAAGGCTTTTTTTTCCGACAAAAAAACGACCATGTATAGTAAGGCTTTTTTTCCCGACAAAAAAACGACCATGTATAGTAAGGCTTTTTTTTCCGACAAAAAAACGACCATGTATAGTAAGGCTTTTTTTCCGACAAAGAAACGACCATGTATAGTAAGGCTTTTTTTTCCGACAAAAAAAACGACCATGTATAGTAAGGCTTTTTTTTCCGACAAAAAAACGACCATGTATAGTAAGGCTTTTTTTTCCGACAAAAAAACGACCATGTATAGTAAGGCTTTTTTTTCCGACAAAAAAACGACCATGTATAGTAAGGCGTTTTATTTTTGGGGAAAAAAACGACCATGTATAGTAAGGCGTTTTATTTTTGTAAAAAAAACGACCATGTATAGTAAGGCGTTTTATTTTTGTAAAAAAAACGACCATGTATAGTAAGGCGTTTTATTTTTGGGAAAAAACGACCATGTATAGTAAGGCGTTTTATTTTTGGGAAAAAAACGACCATGTATAGTAAGGCGTTTTATTTTTGTAAAAAAACGACCATGTATAGTAAGGCGTTTTATTTTTGGGAAAAAACGACCATGTATAGTAAGGCGTTTTATTTTTGTAAAAAAACGACCATGTATAGTAAGGCGTTTTATTTTTGTAAAAAAACGACCATGTATAGTAAGGCGTTTTATTTTTGGAAAAAAACGACCATGTATAGTAAGGCGTTTTATTTTTGGAAAAAAACGACCATGTATAGTAAGGCATTTTATTTTTGGAAAAAAAACGACCATGTATAGTAAGGCGTTTTATTTTGGGAAAAAAACGACCATGTATAGTAAGGCTTTTTTTTCCGACAAAAAAACGACCATGTATAGTAAGGCGTTTTATTTTTGGGAAAAAAAACGACCATGTATAGTAAGGCGTTTTATTTTTGTAAAAAAACGACCATGTATAGTAAGGCGTTTTATTTTTGTAAAAAAAACCGACCATGTATAGTAAGGCGTTTTATTTTTGGAAAAAAACGACCATGTATAGTAAGGCTTTTTTTTCCGACAAAAAAAAACGACCATGTATAGTAAGGCTTTTTTTTCCGACAAAAAAACGACCATGTATAGTAAGGCTTTTTTTTCCGACAAAAAAACGACCATGTATAGTAAGGCTTTTTTTTCCGACAAAAAAACGACCATGTATAGTAAGGCGTTTTATTTTTGGGAAAAAAAACGACCATGTATAGTAAGGCGTTTTATTTTTGTAAAAAAACGACCATGTATAGTAAGGCGTTTTATTCTTGTAAAAAAAACGACCATGTATAGTAAGGCGTTTTATTTTTGGGAAAAAACGACCATGTATAGTAAGGCGTTTTATTTTTGGAAAAAAAACGACCATGTATAGTAAGGCGTTTTATTTTTGTAAAAAAACGACCATGTATAGTAAGGCGTTTTATTTTTGTAAAAAAACGACCATGTATAGTAAGGCGTTTTATTTTTGTAAAAAAACGACCATGTATAGTAAGGCGTTTTATTTTTGTAAAAAAACGACCATGTATAGTAAGGCGTTTTATTTTTGGAAAAAAACGACCATGTATAGTAAGGCATTTTATTTTTGGAAAAAAAACGACCATGTATAGTAAGGCGTTTTATTTTTGGAAAAAAACGACCATGTATAGTAAGGCTTTTTTTTCCGACAAAAAAACGACCATGTATAGTAAGGCGTTTTATTTTTGGGAAAAAAAACGACCATGTATAGTAAGGCGTTTTATTTTTGTAAAAAAACGACCATGTATAGTAAGGCGTTTTATTTTTGTAAAAAAAAACGACCATGTATAGTAAGGCGTTTTATTTTTGGAAAAAAACGACCATGTATAGTAAGGCATTTTATTTTTGGAAAAAAAACGACCATGTAGAGTAAGGCGTTTTATTTTTGGAAAAAAACGACCATGTATAGTAAGGCTTTTTTTTCCGACAAAAAAACGACCATGTATAGTAAGGCTTTTTTTTCCGACAAAAAAACGACCATGTATAGTAAGGCTTTTTTTTCCCGACAAAAAAACGACCATGTATCGTAAGGCTTTTTTTTCCGACAAAAAAACGACCATGTATAGTAAGGCTTTTTTTTCCGACAAAAAAACTACCATGTATAGTAAGGCTTTTTTTTCCGACAAAATAACGACCATGTATAGTAAGGCTTTTTTTTTCCGACAAAAAAACGACCATGTATCGTAAGGCTTTTTTTTCCGACAAAAAAACGACCATGTATAGTAAGGCTTTTTTTCCGACAAAAAAAACGACCATGTATAGTAAGGCTTTTTTTTCCGACAAAAAAAACGACCATGTATAGTAAGGCTTTTTTTTCCGACAAAAAAACGACCATGTATAGTAAGGCTTTTTTTCCGACAAAAAAAACGACCATGTATAGTAAGGCTTTTTTTTCCGACAAAAAAAAACGACCATGTATAGTAAGGCTTTTTTTTCCGACAAAAAAACGACCATGTATAGTAAAGCTTTTTTTTCCGACAAAAAAACGACCATGTATAGTAAGGCTTTTTTTTCCGACAAAAAAACGACCATGTATAGTAAGGCTTTTTTTCCGACAAAAAAAACGACCATGTATAGTAAGGCTTTTTTTTCCGACAAAAAAAACGACCATGTATAGTAAGGCTTTTTTTTCCGACAAAAAAACGACCATTTATAGTAAGGCTTTTTTTTCCGACAAAAAAACGACCATGTATAGTAAGGCTTTTTTTTCCGACAAAAAAACGACCATGTATAGTAAGGCTTTTTTTTCATTAAAAAATGACCATGTATAGTAAGGGTTTTTTTTTTTCATAAAAAAATGACCATGTATTGTAAGGCTTTTTTTTTTTCATAAAAAAATGACCATGTATAGTAAGGCTTTTTTTTCATAAAAAAAGGACCATGTATAGTAAGGCTTTTTTTTCCGACAAAAAAACGACCATGTATAGTAAGGCTTTTTTTTTCATAAAAAAATGACCATGTATAGTAAGGCTTTTTTTTTCATTAAAAAATGACCATGTATAGTAAGGCTTTTTTTTCATAAAAAAAAATGACCATGTATAGTAAGGCTTTTTTTAATAAAAAAAAATGACCATGTATAGTAAGGCTTTTTTTTCATAAAAAAATGACCATGTATAGTAAGGCTTTTTTTTTTTCATAAAAAAAATGACCATGTATAGTAAGGCTTTTTTTTCATAAAAAAATGACCATGTATAGTAAGGCTTTTTTTTCCGACATAAAAACGACCATGTATAGTAAGGCTTTTTTTTCCGACAAAAAAACGACCATGTATAGTAAGGCTTTTTTTTTCCGACAAAAAAACGACCATGTATAGTAAGGCTTTTTTTTTTTCTGACAAAAAAAACGGCCATGTATAGTAAGGCTTTTTTTTCCGACAAAAAAACAACCATGTATAGTAAGGCTTTTTTTTCCGACAAAAAAACGACCATGTATAGTAAGGCTTTTTTTTCCGACAAAAAAACGACCATGTATAGTAAGGCTTTTTTTTCCGACAAAAAAACGACCATGTATAGTAAGGCGTTTTATTTTTGGGAAAAAAAACGACCATGTATAGTAAGGCGTTTTATTTTTGTAAAAAAACGACCATGTATAGTAAGGCTTTTTTTTCCGACAAAAAAACGACCATGTATAGTAAGGCTTTTTTTCCGACAAAAAAAACGACCATGTATAGTAAGGCTTTTTTTTCCGACAAAAAAAAACGACCATGTATAGTAAGGCTTTTTTTTCCGACAAAAAAACGACCATGTATAGTAAGGCTTTTTTTTTCGACAAAAAAACGACCATGTATAGTAAGGCTTTTTTTTCCGACAAAAAAACGACCATGTATAGTAAGGCTTTTTTTCCGACAAAAAAAACGACCATGTATAGTAAGGCTTTTTTTTCCGACAAAAAAAACGACCATGTATAGTAAGGCTTTTTTTTCCGACAAAAAAACGACCATTTATAGTAAGGCTTTTTTTTCCGACAAAAAAACGACCATGTATAGTAAGGCTTTTTTTTCCGACAAAAAAACGACCATGTATAGTAAGGCTTTTTTTTCATTAAAAAATGACCATGTATAGTAAGGGTTTTTTTTTTTCATAAAAAAATGACCATGTATTGTAAGGCTTTTTTTTTTCATAAAAAAATGACCATGTATAGTAAGGCTTTTTTTTCATAAAAAAATGACCATGTATAGTAAGGCTTTTTTTTCCGACAAAAAAACGACCATGTATAGTAAGGCTTTTTTTTTTCATAAAAAAATGACCATGTATAGTAAGGCTTTTTTTTTCATTAAAAAATGACCATGTATAGTAAGGCTTTTTTTTCATAAAAAAAATGACCATGTATAGTAAGGCTTTTTTTAATAAAAAAAAATGACCATGTATAGTAAGGCTTTTTTTTCATAAAAAAATGACCATGTATAGTAAGGCTTTTTTTTTTTCATAAAAAAAATGACCATGTATAGTAAGGCTTTTTTTTCATAAAAAAATGACCATGTATAGTAAGGCTTTTTTTTCCGACATAAAAACGACCATGTATAGTAAGGCTTTATTTTCCGACAAAAAAACGACCATGTATAGTAAGGCTTTTTTTTTCCGACAAAAAAACGACCATGTATAGTAAGGCTTTTTTTTTTTCTGACAAAAAAAACGGCCATGTATAGTAAGGCTTTTTTTTCCGACAAAAAAACAACCATGTATAGTAAGGCTTTTTTTTCCGACAAAAAAACGACCATGTATAGTAAGGCTTTTTTTTCCGACAAAAAAACGACCATGTATAGTAAGGCTTTTTTTTCCGACAAAAAAACGACCATGTATAGTAAGGCGTTTTATTTTTGGGAAAAAACGACCATGTATAGTAAGGCGTTTTATTTTTGGAAAAAAAACGACCATGTATAGTAAGGCGTTTTATTTTTGTAAAAAAACGACCATGTATAGTAAGGCGTTTTATTTTTGTAAAAAAACGACCATGTATAGTAAGGCGTTTTATTTTTGTAAAAAAACGACCATGTATAGTAAGGCGTTTTATTTTTGTAAAAAAACGACCATGTATAGTAAGGCGTTTTATTTTTGGAAAAAAACGACCATGTATAGTAAGGCGTTTTATTTTTGGAAAAAAACGACCATGTATAGTAAGGCTTTTTTTTCCGACAAAAAAACGACCATGTATAGTAAGGCGTTTTATTTTTGGGAAAAAAAACGACCATGTATAGTAAGGCGTTTTATTTTTGTAAAAAAACGACCATGTATAGTAAGGCGTTTTATTTTTGTAAAAAAACGACCATGTATAGTAAGGCATTTTATTTTTGGAAAAAAAACGACCATGTAGAGTAAGGCGTTTTATTTTTGGAAAAAAACGACCATGTATAGTAAGGCTTTTTTTTCCGACAAAAAAACGACCATGTATAGTAAGGCTTTTTTTTCCGACAAAAAAACGACCATGTATAGTAAGGCTTTTTTTTTCCGACAAAAAAACGACCATGTATCGTAAGGCTTTTTTTTCCGACAAAAAAACGACCATGTATAGTAAGGCTTTTTTTCCGACAAAAAAACTACCATGTATATTAAGGCTTTTTTTTCCGACAAAAAAACGACCATGTATAGTAAGGCTTTTTTTTTCCGACAAAAAAACGACCATGTATCGTAACGCTTTTTTTTCCGACAAAAAAACGACCATGTATAGTAAGGCTTTTTTTTCCGACAAAAAAACGACCATGTATAGTAAGGCTTTTTTTTCCGACAAAAAAACGACCATGTTAGTAAGGCTTTTTTTCCGACAAAAAAAACGACCATGTATAGTAAGGCTTTTTTTTCCGACAAAAAAAACGACCATGTATAGTAAGGCTTTTTTTTCCGACAAAAAAACGACCATGTATAGTAAGGCTTTTTTTTCCGACAAAAAAACGACCATGTATAGTAAGGCTTTTTTTTCCGACAAAAAAACGACCATGTATAGTAAGGCTTTTTTTCCGACAAAAAAAACGACCATGTATAGTAAGGCTTTTTTTTCCGACAAAAAAAAACGACCATGTATAGTAAGGCTTTTTTTTCCGACAAAAAAACGACCATGTATAGTAAGGCTTTTTTTTCCGACAAAAAAACGACCATGTATAGTAAGGCTTTTTTTTCCGACAAAAAAACGACCATGTATAGTAAGGCTTTTTTTCCGACAAAAAAAACGACCATGTATAGTAAGGCTTTTTTTTTCCGACAAAAAAAACGACCATGTATAGTAAGGCTTTTTTTTCCGACAAAAAAAACGACCATTTATAGTAAGGCTTTTTTTTCCGACAAAAAAACGACCATGTATAGTAAGGCTTTTTTTTCCGACAAAAAGACGACCATGTATAGTAAGGCTTTTTTTCATTAAAAAATGACCATGTATAGTAAGGGTTTTTTTTTTTCATTAAAAAATGACCATGTATAGTAAGGCTTTTTTTTTTCATAAAAAAATGACCATGTATAGTAAGGCTTTTTTTTCATAAAAAAATGACCATGTATAGTAAGGCTTTTTTTTCCGACATAAAAACGACCATGTATAGTAAGGCTTTTTTTTTCATAAAAAAATGACCATGTATAGTAAGGCTTTTTTTTTCATAAAAAAATGACCATGTATAGTAAGGCTTTTTTTTCATTAAAAAAATGACCATGTATAGTAAGGCTTTTTTTAATAAAAAAAAATGACCATGTATAGTAAGGCTTTTTTTTCATAAAAAAATGACCATGTATAGTAAGGCTTTTTTTTTTTTTCATAAAAAAAATGACCATGTATAGTAAGGCTTTTTTTTCATAAAAAAATGACCATGTATAGTAAGGCTTTTTTTTCCGACATAAAAACGACCATGTATAGTAAGGCTTTTTTTTCCGACAAAAAAACGACCATGTATAGTAAGGCTTTTTTTTTCCGACAAAAAAACGACCATGTATAGTAAGGCTTTTTTTTTTTCTGACAAAAAAAACGGCCATGTATAGTAAGGCTTTTTTTTCCGACAAAAAAACAACCATGTATAGTAAGGCTTTTTTTTCCGACAAAAAAACGACCATGTATAGTAAGGCTTTTTTTTTCGACAAAAAAACGACCATGTATAGTAAGGCGTTTTATTTTTGGAAAAAAACGACCATGTATAGTAAGGCTTTTTTTTCCGACAAAAAAACGACCATGTATAGTAAGGCTTTTTTTTCCGACAAAAAAACGACCATGTATAGTAAGGCTTTTTTTTCCGACAAAAAAACGACCATGTATAGTAAGGCTTTTTTTCCGACAAAAAAAACGACCATGTATAGTAAGGCTTTTTTTTCCGACAAAAAAAACGACCATGTATAGTAAGGCTTTTTTTTCCGACATAAAAACGACCATGTATAGTAAGGCTTTTTTTTCCGACAAAAAAACGACCATGTATAGTAAGGCTTTTTTTTCCGACAAAAAAACGACCATGTATAGTAAGGCTTTTTTTTCCGACAAAAAAACGACCATGTATAGTAAGGCTTTTTTTTCCGACAAAAAAACGACCATGTATCGTAACGCTTTTTTTTCCGACAAAAAAACGACCATGTATAGTAAGGCTTTTTTTTTCCGACAAAAAAACGACCATGTATAGTAAGGCTTTTTTTTCCGACAAAAAAACGACCATGTATAGTAAGGCTTTTTTTCCGACAAAAAAAACGACCATGTATAGTAAGGCTTTTTTTTCCGACAAAAAAAACGACCATGTATAGTAAGGCTTTTTTTTCCGACATAAAAACGACCATGTATAGTAAGGCTTTTTTTTCTGACAAAAAAACGACCATGTATAGTAAGGCTTTTTTTTCCGACAAAAAAACGACCATGTATAGTAAGGCTTTTTTTTCCGACAAAAAAACGACCATGTATAGTAAGGCTTTTTTTCCGACAAAAAAAACGACCATGTATAGTAAGGCTTTTTTTTCCGACATAAAAACGACCATGTATAGTAAGGCTTTTTTTTCCGACAAAAAAAAACGACCATGTATAGTAAGGCTTTTTTTTCCGACAAAAAAAACCGACCATGTATAGTAAGGCTTTTTTTTCCGACAAAAAAACGACCATGTATAGTAAGGCTTTTTTTTCCGACAAAAAAACGACCATGTATAGTAAGGCTTTTTTTTCCGACAAAAAAACGACCATGTATAGTAAGGCTTTTTTTCCGACAAAAAAAACGACCATGTATAGTAAGGCTTTTTTTTCCGACAAAAAAAACGACCATGTATAGTAAGGCTTTTTTTTTCCGACAAAAAAACGACCATTTATAGTAAGGCTTTTTTTTCCGACAAAAAAACGACCATGTATAGTAAGGCTTTTTTTTTCCGACAAAAAAAACGACCATGTATAGTAAGGCTTTTTTTTCATTAAAAAATGACCATGTATAGTAAGGCTTTTTTTTTTTTCATAAAAAAATGACCATGTATAGTAAGGCTTTTTTTTCATAAAAAAATGACCATGTATAGTAAGGGTTTTTTTTTTCTCATAAAAAAATGACCATGTATAGTAAGGCTTTTTTTTTCATAAAAAAACGACCATGTATAGTAAGGCTTTTTTTTTTTTTTTTTTTTTTTTTTTTTTTTTAAATTCCTAGTCATACTTACTAAACTCATTGCTCGTCTTTCCAGTAAACAGACTAACAGCCCCGTGGTCTAGTGGTAGAGTGTCTACACTCTGACACTGAGGTTGTGGGTTCGATCCCAGGCTCAGTCAAACCAAATGACCTTGTATAGTAAGGCTTTTTTTTCCCGACAAAAAAAACGACCATGTATAGTAAGGCTTTTTTTTTTCATAAAAAAATGACCATGTATAGTAAGGCTTTTTTTTCATTAAAAAATGACCATGTATAGTAAGTGGTTTTTTTTTTCATAAAAAAATGACCATGTATAGTAAGGCTTTTTTTTTCATAAAAAAATGACCATGTATAGTAAGGCTTTTTTTTCATAAAAAAATGACCATGTATAGTAAGGCTTTTTTGTTCCGACAAAAAAACGACCATGTATAGTAAGGCTTTTTTTTTCATAAAAAAATGACCATGTATAGTAAGGCTTTTTTTTTCATAAAAAAAATGACCATGTATAGTAAGGCTTTTTTTTCATAAAAAAAATGACCATGTATAGTAAGGCTTTTTTTAATCAAAAAAATGACCATGTATAGTAAGGCTTTTTTTTCATAAAAAAATGACCATGTATAGTAAGGCTTTTTTTTTTTTCATAAAAAAATGACCATGTATAGTAAGGCTTTTTTTTCATAAAAAAAATGACCATGTATAGTAAGGCTTTTTTTTCCGACATAAAAACGACCATGTATAGTAAGGCTTTTTTTTCCGACAAAAAAACGACCATGTATAGTAAGGCTTTTTTTTTTCTGACAAAAAAAACGACCATGTATAGTAAGGCTTTTTTTTTCATAAAAAAAATGACCATGTATAGTAAGGCTTTTTTTTCCGACATAAAAACGACCATGTATAGTAAGGCTTTTTTTTCCGACATAAAAACGACCATGTATAGTAAGGCTTTTTTTTCCGACAAAAAAACGACCATGTATAGTAAGGCTTTTTTTTTCCGACAAAAAAACGACCATGTATAGTAAGGCTTTTTTTTTCATAAAAAAATGACCATGTATAGTAAGGGTTTTTTTTTCATAAAAAAATGACCATGTATATAGTAAGGCTTTTTTTTTTTTCATAAAAAAAAGACCATGTATAGTAAGGGTTTTTTTTCATAAAAAAACGACCATGTATAGTAAGGCTTTTTTTTCATAAAAAAATGACCATGTATAGTAAGGCTTTTTTTTCCGACATAAAAACGACCATGTATAGTAAGGCTTTTTTTTCCGACAAAAAAACGACCATGTATAGTAAGGCTTTTTTTTTCCGACAAAAAAACGACCATGTATAGTAAGGCTTTTTTTTCCGACAAAAAAACGACCATGTATAGTAAGGCTTTTTTTTCCGACAAAAAAAACGACCATGTATAGTAAGGCTTTTTTTTCCGACAAAAAAACGACCATGTATAGTAAGGCTTTTTTTTCATTAAAAAATGACCATGTATAGTAAGGCTTTTTTTTTTCATAAAAAAATGACCATGTATAGTAAGGCTTTTTTTTCATAAAAAAAATGACCATGTATAGTAAGTGTTTTTTTTTTTCATAAAAAAATGACCATGTATAGTAAGGCTTTTTTTTTCATAAAAAAATGACCATGTATAGTAAGGCTTTTTTTTCATAAAAAAATGACCATGTATAGTAAGGCTTTTTTGTTCCGACAAAAAAACGACCATGTATAGTAAGGCTTTTTTTTTTCATAAAAAAATGACCATGTATAGTAAGGCTTTTTTTTTCATAAAAAAAATGACCATGTATAGTAAGGCTTTTTTTTCATAAAAAAAATGACCATGTATAGTAAGGCTTTTTTTAATCAAAAAAAATGACCATGTATAGTAAGGCTTTTTTTTCATAAAAAAATGACCATGTATAGTAAGGCTTTTTTTTTTTTCATAAAAAAATGACCATGTATAGTAAGGCTTTTTTTTCATAAAAAAAATGACCATGTATAGTAAGGCTTTTTTTTCCGACATAAAAACGACCATGTATAGTAAGGCTTTTTTTTCCGACAAAAAAACGACCATGTATAGTAAGGCTTTTTTTCCGACAAAAAAAACGACCATGTATAGTAAGGCTTTTTTTTTCCGACAAAAAAACGACCATGTATAGTAAGGCTTTTTTTTTTCTGACAAAAAAAACGACCATGTATAGTAAGGCTTTTTTTTTTTTTTTTTTTTTTTTTTTTTTTTTTTTTTTTTTTAAATTCCTAGTCATACTGACTAAACTCATTGCTCGTCTTTCCAGTAAACAGACTAACAGCCCAGTGGTCTAGTGGTAGAGTGTCTACACTCTGACACTGAGGTTGTGGGTTTGATCCCAGGCTCAGTCAAACCTAATGACCTTGTATAGTAAGGCTTTTTTTTCCCGACAAAAAAAACGACCATGTATAGTAAGGCTTTTTTTTCCGACAAAAAAACGACCATGTATAGTAAGGCTTTTTTTCCGACAAAAAAAACGACCATGTATAGTAAGGCTTTTTTTTCCGACAAAAAAACGACCATATAGTAAGGCTTTTTTTTCATTAAAAAATGACCATGTATAGTAAGGCTTTTTTTTTTCATAAAAAAATGACCATGTATAGTAAGGCTTTTTTTTCATAAAAAAATGACCATGTATAGTAAGTGGTTTTTTTTTTCATAAAAAAATGACCATGTATAGTAAGGCTTTTTTTTTCATAAAAAAATGACCATGTATAGTAAGGCTTTTTTTTCATAAAAAAATGACCATGTATAGTAAGGCTTTTTTGTTCCGACAAAAAAACGACCATGTATAGTAAGGCTTTTTTTTTCATAAAAAAATGACCATGTATAGTAAGGCTTTTTTTTTCATAAAAAAAATGACCATGTATAGTAAGGCTTTTTTTTCATAAAAAAAATGACCATGTATAGTAAGGCTTTTTTTAATCAAAAAAATGACCATGTATAGTAAGGCTTTTTTTTCATAAAAAAATGACCATGTATAGTAAGGCTTTTTTTTTTTTCATAAAAAAATGACCATGTATAGTAAGGCTTTTTTTTCATAAAAAAAATGACCATGTATAGTAAGGCTTTTTTTTCCGACATAAAAACGACCATGTATAGTAAGGCTTTTTTTTCCGACAAAAAAACGACCATGTATAGTAAGGCTTTTTTTCCGACAAAAAAAACGACCATGTATAGTAAGGCTTTTTTTTTCCGACAAAAAAACGACCATGTATAGTAAGGCTTTTTTTTTTCTGACAAAAAAAACGACCATGTATAGTAAGGCTTTTTTTTTCATAAAAAAAATGACCATGTATAGTAAGGCTTTTTTTTCCGACATAAAAACGACCATGTATAGTAAGGCTTTTTTTTCCGACATAAAAACGACCATGTATAGTAAGGCTTTTTTTTCCGACAAAAAAACGACCATGTATAGTAAGGCTTTTTTTTTCCGACAAAAAAACGACCATGTATAGTAAGGCTTTTTTTTTCATAAAAAAATGACCATGTATAGTAAGGGTTTTTTTTTCATAAAAAAATGACCATGTATATAGTAAGGCTTTTTTTTTTTTCATAAAAAAAAGACCATGTATAGTAAGGGTTTTTTTTCATAAAAAAACGACCATGTATAGTAAGGCTTTTTTTTCATAAAAAAATGACCATGTATAGTAAGGCTTTTTTTTCCGACATAAAAACGACCATGTATAGTAAGGCTTTTTTTTCCGACAAAAAAACGACCATGTATAGTAAGGCTTTTTTTTTCCGACAAAAAAACGACCATGTATAGTAAGGCTTTTTTTTCCGACAAAAAAACGACCATGTATAGTAAGGCTTTTTTTTCCGACAAAAAAAACGACCATGTATAGTAAGGCTTTTTTTTCCGACAAAAAAACGACCATGTATAGTAAGGCTTTTTTTTCATTAAAAAATGACCATGTATAGTAAGGCTTTTTTTTTTCATAAAAAAATGACCATGTATAGTAAGGCTTTTTTTTCATAAAAAAAATGACCATGTATAGTAAGTGTTTTTTTTTTTCATAAAAAAATGACCATGTATAGTAAGGCTTTTTTTTTCATAAAAAAATGACCATGTATAGTAAGGCTTTTTTTTCATAAAAAAATGACCATGTATAGTAAGGCTTTTTTGTTCCGACAAAAAAACGACCATGTATAGTAAGGCTTTTTTTTTCATAAAAAAATGACCATGTATAGTAAGGCTTTTTTTTTCATAAAAAAAATGACCATGTATAGTAAGGCTTTTTTTTCATAAAAAAAATGACCATGTATAGTAAGGCTTTTTTTAATCAAAAAAAATGACCATGTATAGTAAGGCTTTTTTTTCATAAAAAAATGACCATGTATAGTAAGGCTTTTTTTTTTTTCATAAAAAAATGACCATGTATAGTAAGGCTTTTTTTTCATAAAAAAAATGACCATGTATAGTAAGGCTTTTTTTTCCGACATAAAAACGACCATGTATAGTAAGGCTTTTTTTTCCGACAAAAAAACGACCATGTATAGTAAGGCTTTTTTTCCGACAAAAAAAACGACCATGTATAGTAAGGCTTTTTTTTTCCGACAAAAAAACGACCATGTATAGTAAGGCTTTTTTTTTTCTGACAAAAAAAACGACCATGTATAGTAAGGCTTTTTTTTTTTTTTTTTTTTTTTTTTTTTTTTTTTTTTTTTAAATTCCTAGTCATACTGACTAAACTCATTGCTCGTCTTTCCAGTAAACAGACTAACAGCCCAGTGGTCTAGTGGTAGAGTGTCTACACTCTGACACTGAGGTTGTGGGTTTGATCCCAGGCTCAGTCAAACCTAATGACCTTGTATAGTAAGGCTTTTTTTTCCCGACAAAAAAAACGACCATGTATAGTAAGGCTTTTTTTTCCGACAAAAAAACGACCATGTAGAGTAAGGCTTTTTTTTCATTAAAAAATGACCATGTATAGTAAGGCTTTTTTTTCATAAAAAAATGACCATGTATAGTAAGGCTTTTTTTTTTTTCATAAAAAAATGACCATGTATAGTAAGGCTTTTTTTTTTCATAAAAAAATGACCATGTATAGTAAGGCTTTATTTTTTTTCCTAAAAAAATGACCATGTATAGTAAGGCTTTTTTTTCCGACATAAAAACGACCATGTATAGTAAGGCTTTTTTTTCCGACAAAAAAACGACCATGTATAGTAAGGCTTTTTTTTTTCCGACAAAAAAACGACCATGTAGAGTAAGGCTTTTTTTTCATTAAAAAATGACCATGTATAGTAAGGCTTTTTTTTCATAAAAAAATGACCATGTATAGTAAGGCTTTTTTTTTTTTCATAAAAAAATGACCATGTATAGTAAGGCTTTTTTTTTCATAAAAAAATGACCATGTATAGTAAGGCTTTATTTTTTTTCCTAAAAAAATGACCATGTATAGTAAGGCTTTTTTTTCCGACATAAAAACGACCATGTATAGTAAGGCTTTTTTTTCCGACAAAAAAACGACCATGTATAGTAAGGCTTTTTTTTTCCGACAAAAAAACGACCATGTATAGTAAGGCTTTTTTTTTTCTGACAAAAAAAACGACCATGTATAGTAAGGCTTTATTTATTTATTTTTTTTAAATTCCTAGTCATACTTACTAAACTCATTGCTCGTCTTTCCAGTAAACAGACTAACAGCCCAGTGGTCTAGTGGTAGAGTGTCTACACTCTGACACTGAGGTTGTGGGTTTGATCCCAGGCTCAGTCAAACCAAACGACCTTGTATAGTAAGGCTTTTTTTCCCCGACAAAAAAAACCACCATGTATAGTAAGGCTTTTTTTTCCGACAAAAAAACGACCATGTATAGTAAGGCTTTTTTTTCATTAAAAAATGACCATGTATAGTAAGGCTTTTTTTTTTCATAAAAAAATGACCATGTATAGTAAGGCTTTTTTTTCATAAAAAAATGACCATGTATAGTAAGTGGGTTTTTTTTTCATAAAAAAATGACCATGTATAGTAAGGCTTTTTTTTTCATAAAAAAATGACCATGTATAGTAAGGCTTTTTTTTCATAAAAAAATGACCATGTATAGTAAGGCTTTTTTGTTCCGACAAAAAAACGACCATGTATAGTAAGGCTTTTTTTTTCATAAAAAAATGACCATGTATAGTAAGGCTTTTTTTTCATAAAAAAAATGACCATGTATAGTAAGGCTTTTTTTTCATAAAAAAAATGACCATGTATAGTAAGGCTTTTTTTAATCAAAAAAATGACCATGTATAGTAAGGCTTTTTTTTCATAAAAAAATGACCATGTATAGTAAGGCTTTTTTTTTTTTCATAAAAAAATGACCATGTATAGTAAGGCTTTTTTTTCATAAAAAAATGACCATGTATAGTAAGGCTTTTTTTTCCGACATAAAAACGACCATGTATAGTAAGGCTTTTTTTTCCGACAAAAAAACGACCATGTATAGTAAGGCTTTTTTTCCGACAAAAAAAACGACCATGTATAGTAAGGCTTTTTTTTCCGACAAAAAAAACGACCATGTATAGTAAGGCTTTTTTTTCCGACAAAAAAACGACCATGTATAGTAAGGCTTTTTTTTCCGACAAAAAAACGACCATGTATAGTAAGGCTTTTTTTTCTGACAAAAAAACGACCATGTATAGTAAGGCTTTTTTTTCCGACAAAAAAACGACCATGTATAGTAAGGCTTTTTTTCCGACAAAAAAACGACCATGTATAGTAAGGCTTTTTTTCCGACAAAAAAAACGACCATGTATAGTAAGGCTTTTTTTTCCGACATAAAAACGACCATGTATAGTAAGGCTTTTTTTTCCGACAAAAAAAAACGACCATGTATAGTAAGGCTTTTTTTTCCGACAAAAAAAACCGACCATGTATAGTAAGGCTTTTTTTTCCGACAAAAAAACGACCATGTATAGTAAGGCTTTTTTTTCCGACAAAAAAACGACCATGTATAGTAAGGCTTTTTTTTCCGACAAAAAAACGACCATGTATAGTAAGGCTTTTTTTCCGACAAAAAAAACGACCATGTATAGTAAGGCTTTTTTTTCCGACAAAAAAAACGACCATGTATAGTAAGGCTTTTTTTTTCCGACAAAAAAACGACCATTTATAGTAAGGCTTTTTTTTCCGACAAAAAAACGACCATGTATAGTAAGGCTTTTTTTTTCCGACAAAAAAAACGACCATGTATAGTAAGGCTTTTTTTTCATTAAAAAATGACCATGTATAGTAAGGCTTTTTTTTTTTTCATAAAAAAATGACCATGTATAGTAAGGCTTTTTTTTCATAAAAAAATGACCATGTATAGTAAGGGTTTTTTTTTTCTCATAAAAAAATGACCATGTATAGTAAGGCTTTTTTTTTCATAAAAAAACGACCATGTATAGTAAGGCTTTTTTTTTTTTTTTTTTTTTTTTTTTTTTTTTAAATTCCTAGTCATACTTACTAAACTCATTGCTCGTCTTTCCAGTAAACAGACTAACAGCCCAGTGGTCTAGTGGTAGAGTGTCTACACTCTGACACTGAGGTTGTGGGTTTGATCCCAGGCTCAGTCAAACCTAATGACCTTGTATAGTAAGGCTTTTTTTTCCCGACAAAAAAAACGACCATGTATAGTAAGGCTTTTTTTTCCGACAAAAAAACGACCATGTATAGTAAGGCTTTTTTTCCGACAAAAAAAACGACCATGTATAGTAAGGCTTTTTTTTCCGACAAAAAAACGACCATATAGTAAGGCTTTTTTTTCATAAAAAAATGACCATGTATAGTAAGGCTTTTTTTTTCATAAAAAAATGACCATGTATAGTAAGGCTTTATTTTTTTTCCTAAAAAAATGACCATGTATAGTAAGGCTTTTTTTTCCGACATAAAAACGACCATGTATAGTAAGGCTTTTTTTTCCGACAAAAAAACGACCATGTATAGTAAGGCTTTTTTTTTCCGACAAAAAAACGACCATGTATAGTAAGGCTTTTTTTTTTCTGACAAAAAAAACGACCATGTATAGTAAGGCTTTATTTATTTATTTTTTTTAAATTCCTAGTCATACTTACTAAACTCATTGCTCGTCTTTCCAGTAAACAGACTAACAGCCCAGTGGTCTAGTGGTAGAGTGTCTACACTCTGACACTGAGGTTGTGGGTTTGATCCCAGGCTCAGTCAAACCAAACGACCTTGTATAGTAAGGCTTTTTTTCCCCGACAAAAAAAACCACCATGTATAGTAAGGCTTTTTTTTCCGACAAAAAAACGACCATGTATAGTAAGGCTTTTTTTTCATTAAAAAATGACCATGTATAGTAAGGCTTTTTTTTTTCATAAAAAAATGACCATGTATAGTAAGGCTTTTTTTTCATAAAAAAATGACCATGTATAGTAAGTGGGTTTTTTTTTCATAAAAAAATGACCATGTATAGTAAGGCTTTTTTTTTCATAAAAAAATGACCATGTATAGTAAGGCTTTTTTTTCATAAAAAAATGACCATGTATAGTAAGGCTTTTTTGTTCCGACAAAAAAACGACCATGTATAGTAAGGCTTTTTTTTTCATAAAAAAATGACCATGTATAGTAAGGCTTTTTTTTCATAAAAAAAATGACCATGTATAGTAAGGCTTTTTTTTCATAAAAAAAATGACCATGTATAGTAAGGCTTTTTTTAATCAAAAAAATGACCATGTATAGTAAGGCTTTTTTTTCATAAAAAAATGACCATGTATAGTAAGGCTTTTTTTTTTTTCATAAAAAAATGACCATGTATAGTAAGGCTTTTTTTTCATAAAAAAATGACCATGTATAGTAAGGCTTTTTTTTCCGACATAAAAACGACCATGTATAGTAAGGCTTTTTTTTCCGACAAAAAAACGACCATGTATAGTAAGGCTTTTTTTCCGACAAAAAAAACGACCATGTATAGTAAGGCTTTTTTTTCCGACAAAAAAAACGACCATGTATAGTAAGGCTTTTTTTTCCGACAAAAAAACGACCATGTATAGTAAGGCTTTTTTTTCCGACAAAAAAACGACCATGTATAGTAAGGCTTTTTTTTCTGACAAAAAAACGACCATGTATAGTAAGGCTTTTTTTTCCGACAAAAAAACGACCATGTATAGTAAGGCTTTTTTTCCGACAAAAAAACGACCATGTATAGTAAGGCTTTTTTTCCGACAAAAAAAACGACCATGTATAGTAAGGCTTTTTTTTCCGACATAAAAACGACCATGTATAGTAAGGCTTTTTTTTCCGACAAAAAAAAACGACCATGTATAGTAAGGCTTTTTTTTCCGACAAAAAAAACCGACCATGTATAGTAAGGCTTTTTTTTCCGACAAAAAAACGACCATGTATAGTAAGGCTTTTTTTTCCGACAAAAAAACGACCATGTATAGTAAGGCTTTTTTTTCCGACAAAAAAACGACCATGTATAGTAAGGCTTTTTTTCCGACAAAAAAAACGACCATGTATAGTAAGGCTTTTTTTTCCGACAAAAAAAACGACCATGTATAGTAAGGCTTTTTTTTTCCGACAAAAAAACGACCATTTATAGTAAGGCTTTTTTTTCCGACAAAAAAACGACCATGTATAGTAAGGCTTTTTTTTTCCGACAAAAAAAACGACCATGTATAGTAAGGCTTTTTTTTCATTAAAAAATGACCATGTATAGTAAGGCTTTTTTTTTTTTCATAAAAAAATGACCATGTATAGTAAGGCTTTTTTTTCATAAAAAAATGACCATGTATAGTAAGGGTTTTTTTTTTCTCATAAAAAAATGACCATGTATAGTAAGGCTTTTTTTTTCATAAAAAAACGACCATGTATAGTAAGGCTTTTTTTTTTTTTTTTTTTTTTTTTTTTTTTTTAAAATTCCTAGTCATACTTACTAAACTCATTGCTCGTCTTTCCAGTAAACAGACTAACAGCCCAGTGGTCTAGTGGTAGAGTGTCTACACTCTGACACTGAGGTTGTGGGTTTGATCCCAGGCTCAGTCAAACCTAATGACCTTGTATAGTAAGGCTTTTTTTTCCCGACAAAAAAAACGACCATGTATAGTAAGGCTTTTTTTTCCGACAAAAAAACGACCATGTATAGTAAGGCTTTTTTTCCGACAAAAAAAACGACCATGTATAGTAAGGCTTTTTTTTCCGACAAAAAAACGACCATATAGTAAGGCTTTTTTTTCATTAAAAAATGACCATGTATAGTAAGGCTTTTTTTTTTCATAAAAAAATGACCATGTATAGTAAGGCTTTTTTTTCATAAAAAAATGACCATGTATAGTAAGTGGTTTTTTTTTTCATAAAAAAATGACCATGTATAGTAAGGCTTTTTTTTTCATAAAAAAATGACCATGTATAGTAAGGCTTTTTTTTCATAAAAAAATGACCATGTATAGTAAGGCTTTTTTGTTCCGACAAAAAAACGACCATGTATAGTAAGGCTTTTTTTTTCATAAAAAAATGACCATGTATAGTAAGGCTTTTTTTTTTCATAAAAAAAATGACCATGTATAGTAAGGCTTTTTTTTCATAAAAAAAATGACCATGTATAGTAAGGCTTTTTTTAATCAAAAAAATGACCATGTATAGTAAGGCTTTTTTTTCATAAAAAAATGACCATGTATAGTAAGGCTTTTTTTTTTTCATAAAAAAATGACCATGTATAGTAAGGCTTTTTTTTCATAAAAAAAATGACCATGTATAGTAAGGCTTTTTTTTCCGACATAAAAACGACCATGTATAGTAAGGCTTTTTTTTCCGACAAAAAAACGACCATGTATAGTAAGGCTTTTTTTCCGACAAAAAAAACGACCATGTATAGTAAGGCTTTTTTTTTCCGACAAAAAAACGACCATGTATAGTAAGGCTTTTTTTTTTCTGACAAAAAAAACGACCATGTATAGTAAGGCTTTTTTTTTCATAAAAAAAATGACCATGTATAGTAAGGCTTTTTTTTCCGACATAAAAACGACCATGTATAGTAACGCTTTTTTTTCCGACATAAAAACGACCATGTATAGTAAGGCTTTTTTTTCCGACAAAAAAACGACCATGTATAGTAAGGCTTTTTTTTTCCGACAAAAAAACGACCATGTATAGTAAGGCTTTTTTTTTCATAAAAAAATGACCATGTATAGTAAGGGTTTTTTTTTCATAAAAAAATGACCATGTATATAGTAAGGCTTTTTTTTTTTTCATAAAAAAAAGACCATGTATAGTAAGGGTTTTTTTTCATAAAAAAACGACCATGTATAGTAAGGCTTTTTTTTCATAAAAAAATGACCATGTATAGTAAGGCTTTTTTTTCCGACATAAAAACGACCATGTATAGTAAGGCTTTTTTTTCCGACAAAAAAACGACCATGTATAGTAAGGCTTTTTTTTTTCCGACAAAAAAACGACCATGTATAGTAAGGCTTTTTTTTCCGACAAAAAAACGACCATGTATAGTAAGGCTTTTTTTTCCGACAAAAAAAACGACCATGTATAGTAAGGCTTTTTTTTCCGACAAAAAAACGACCATGTATAGTAAGGCTTTTTTTTCATTAAAAAATGACCATGTATAGTAAGGCTTTTTTTTTTCATAAAAAAATGACCATGTATAGTAAGGCTTTTTTTTCATAAAAAAAATGACCATGTATAGTAAGTGTTTTTTTTTTTCATAAAAAAATGACCATGTATAGTAAGGCTTTTTTTTTCATAAAAAAATGACCATGTATAGTAAGGCTTTTTTTTCATAAAAAAATGACCATGTATAGTAAGGCTTTTTTGTTCCGACAAAAAAACGACCATGTATAGTAAGGCTTTTTTTTTCATAAAAAAATGACCATGTATAGTAAGGCTTTTTTTTTCATAAAAAAAATGACCATGTATAGTAAGGCTTTTTTTTCATAAAAAAAATGACCATGTATAGTAAGGCTTTTTTTAATCAAAAAAAATGACCATGTATAGTAAGGCTTTTTTTTCATAAAAAAATGACCATGTATAGTAAGGCTTTTTTTTTTTTCATAAAAAAATGACCATGTATAGTAAGGCTTTTTTTTCATAAAAAAAATGACCATGTATAGTAAGGCTTTTTTTTCCGACATAAAAACGACCATGTATAGTAAGGCTTTTTTTTCCGACAAAAAAACGACCATGTATAGTAAGGCTTTTTTTCCGACAAAAAAAACGACCATGTATAGTAAGGCTTTTTTTTTCCGACAAAAAAACGACCATGTATAGTAAGGCTTTTTTTTTTCTGACAAAAAAAACGACCATGTATAGTAAGGCTTTTTTTTTTTTTTTTTTTTTTTTTTTTTTTTTTTTTTTTAAATTCCTAGTCATACTGACTAAACTCATTGCTCGTCTTTCCAGTAAACAGACTAACAGCCCAGTGGTCTAGTGGTAGAGTGTCTACACTCTGACACTGAGGTTGTGGGTTTGATCCCAGGCTCAGTCAAACCTAATGACCTTGTATAGTAAGGCTTTTTTTTCCCGACAAAAAAAACGACCATGTATAGTAAGGCTTTTTTTTCCGACAAAAAAACGACCATGTAGAGTAAGGCTTTTTTTTCATTAAAAAATGACCATGTATAGTAAGGCTTTTTTTTCATAAAAAAATGACCATGTATAGTAAGGCTTTTTTTTTTTTCATAAAAAAATGACCATGTATAGTAAGGCTTTTTTTTTTCATAAAAAAATGACCATGTATAGTAAGGCTTTATTTTTTTTCCTAAAAAAATGACCATGTATAGTAAGGCTTTTTTTTCCGACATAAAAACGACCATGTATAGTAAGGCTTTTTTTTCCGACAAAAAAACGACCATGTATAGTAAGGCTTTTTTTTTTCCGACAAAAAAACGACCATGTAGAGTAAGGCTTTTTTTTCATTAAAAAATGACCATGTATAGTAAGGCTTTTTTTTCATAAAAAAATGACCATGTATAGTAAGGCTTTTTTTTTTTTCATAAAAAAATGACCATGTATAGTAAGGCTTTTTTTTTCATAAAAAAATGACCATGTATAGTAAGGCTTTATTTTTTTTCCTAAAAAAATGACCATGTATAGTAAGGCTTTTTTTTCCGACATAAAAACGACCATGTATAGTAAGGCTTTTTTTTCCGACAAAAAAACGACCATGTATAGTAAGGCTTTTTTTTTCCGACAAAAAAACGACCATGTATAGTAAGGCTTTTTTTTTTCTGACAAAAAAAACGACCATGTATAGTAAGGCTTTATTTATTTATTTTTTTTAAATTCCTAGTCATACTTACTAAACTCATTGCTCGTCTTTCCAGTAAACAGACTAACAGCCCAGTGGTCTAGTGGTAGAGTGTCTACACTCTGACACTGAGGTTGTGGGTTTGATCCCAGGCTCAGTCAAACCAAACGACCTTGTATAGTAAGGCTTTTTTTCCCCGACAAAAAAAACCACCATGTATAGTAAGGCTTTTTTTTCCGACAAAAAAACGACCATGTATAGTAAGGCTTTTTTTTCATTAAAAAATGACCATGTATAGTAAGGCTTTTTTTTTTCATAAAAAAATGACCATGTATAGTAAGGCTTTTTTTTCATAAAAAAATGACCATGTATAGTAAGTGGTTTTTTTTTTCATAAAAAAATGACCATGTATAGTAAGGCTTTTTTTTTCATAAAAAAATGACCATGTATAGTAAGGCTTTTTTTTCATAAAAAAATGACCATGTATAGTAAGGCTTTTTTGTTCCGACAAAAAAACGACCATGTATAGTAAGGCTTTTTTTTTCATAAAAAAATGACCATGTATAGTAAGGCTTTTTTTTCATAAAAAAAATGACCATGTATAGTAAGGCTTTTTTTTCATAAAAAAAATGACCATGTATAGTAAGGCTTTTTTTAATCAAAAAAATGACCATGTATAGTAAGGCTTTTTTTTCATAAAAAAATGACCATGTATAGTAAGGCTTTTTTTTTTTCATAAAAAAATGACCATGTATAGTAAGGCTTTTTTTTCATAAAAAAATGACCATGTATAGTAAGGCTTTTTTTTCCGACATAAAAACGACCATGTATAGTAAGGCTTTTTTTTCCGACAAAAAAACGACCATGTATAGTAAGGCTTTTTTTCCGACAAAAAAAACGACCATGTATAGTAAGGCTTTTTTTTCCGACAAAAAAAACGACCATGTATAGTAAGGCTTTTTTTTCCGACAAAAAAACGACCATGTATAGTAAGGCTTTTTTTTCCGACAAAAAAACGACCATGTATAGTAAGGCTTTTTTTTCTGACAAAAAAACGACCATGTATAGTAAGGCTTTTTTTTCCGACAAAAAAACGACCATGTATAGTAAGGCTTTTTTTCCGACAAAAAAACGACCATGTATAGTAAGGCTTTTTTTCCGACAAAAAAAACGACCATGTATAGTAAGGCTTTTTTTTCCGACAAAAAAAACGACCATGTATAGTAAGGCTTTTTTTTCCGACAAAAAAAACGACCATGTATAGTAAGGCTTTTTTTAATCAAAAAAATGACCATGTATAGTAAGGCTTTTTTTTCATAAAAAAATGACCATGTATAGTAAGGCTTTTTTTTTTTTCATAAAAAAATGACCATGTATAGTAAGGCTTTTTTTTCATAAAAAAAATGACCATGTATAGTAAGGCTTTTTTTTCCGACATAAAAACGACCATGTATAGTAAGGCTTTTTTTTCCGACATAAAAACGACCATGTATAGTAAGGCTTTTTTTTCCGACAAAAAAACGACCATGTATAGTAAGGCTTTTTTTTTCCGACAAAAAAACGACCATGTATAGTAAGGCTTTTTTTTTCATAAAAAAATGACCATGTATAGTAAGGGGTTTTTTTTCATAAAAAAATGACCATGTATATAGTAAGGCTTTTTTTTTTTTCATAAAAAAAAGACCATGTATAGTAAGGGCTTTTTTTCATAAAAAAACGACCATGTATAGTAAGGCTTTTTTTTCATAAAAAAATGACCATGTATAGTAAGGCTTTTTTTTCCGACATAAAAACGACCATGTATAGTAAGGCTTTTTTTTCCGACAAAAAAACGACCATGTATAGTAAGGCTTTTTTTTTCCGACAAAAAAACGACCATGTATAGTAAGGCTTTTTTTTCCGACAAAAAAACGACCATGTATAGTAAGGCTTTTTTTTCCGACAAAAAAAACGACCATGTATAGTAAGGCTTTTTTTTCCGACAAAAAAACGACCATGTATAGTAAGGCTTTTTTTTCATTAAAAAATGACCATGTATAGTAAGGCTTTTTTTTTCATAAAAAAATGACCATGTATAGTAAGGCTTTTTTTTCATAAAAAAATGACCATGTATAGTAAGTGTTTTTTTTTTTCATAAAAAAATGACCATGTATAGTAAGGCTTTTTTTTTCATTAAAAAATGACCATGTATAGTAAGGCTTTTTTTTCATAAAAAAATGACCATGTATAGTAAGGCTTTTTTGTTCCGACAAAAAAACGACCATGTATAGTAAGGCTTTTTTTTTCATAAAAAAATGACCATGTATAGTAAGGCTTTTTTTTTCATAAAAAAAATGACCATGTATAGTAAGGCTTTTTTTTCATAAAAAAAATGACCATGTATAGTAAGGCTTTTTTTAATCAAAAAAATGACCATGTATAGTAAGGCTTTTTTTTCATAAAAAAATGACCATGTATAGTAAGGCTTTTTTTTTTTTCATAAAAAAATGACCATGTATAGTAAGGCTTTTTTTTCATAAAAAAAATGACCATGTATAGTAAGGCTTTTTTTTCCGACATAAAAACGACCATGTATAGTAAGGCTTTTTTTTCCGACAAAAAAACGACCATGTATAGTAAGGCTTTTTTTCCGACAAAAAAAACGACCATGTATAGTAAGGCTTTTTTTTTCCGACAAAAAAACGACCATGTATAGTAAGGCTTTTTTTTTTCTGACAAAAAAAACGACCATGTATAGTAAGGCTTTTTTTTTTTTTTTTTTTTTTTTTTTTTTTTTTTTTTAAATTCCTAGTCATACTGACTAAACTCATTGCTCGTCTTTCCAGTAAACAGACTAACAGCCCAGTGGTCTAGTGGTAGAGTGTCTACACTCTGACACTGAGGTTGTGGGTTTGATCCCAGGCTCAGTCAAACCTAATGACCTTGTATAGTAAGGCTTTTTTTTCCCGACAAAAAAAACGACCATGTATAGTAAGGCTTTTTTTTCCGACAAAAAAACGACCATGTAGAGTAAGGCTTTTTTTTCATTAAAAAATGACCATGTATAGTAAGGCTTTTTTTTCATAAAAAAATGACCATGTATAGTAAGGCTTTTTTTTTTTTCATAAAAAAATGACCATGTATAGTAAGGCTTTTTTTTTTCATAAAAAAATGACCATGTATAGTAAGGCTTTATTTTTTTTCCTAAAAAAATGACCATGTATAGTAAGGCTTTTTTTTCCGACATAAAAACGACCATGTATAGTAAGGCTTTTTTTTCCGACAAAAAAACGACCATGTATAGTAAGGCTTTTTTTTTCCGACAAAAAAACGACCATGTATAGTAAGGCTTTTTTTTTTCTGACAAAAAAAACGACCATGTATAGTAAGGCTTTATTTTTTTTTTTTTTTTTTTTTAAATTCCTAGTCATACTTACTAAACTCATTGCTCGTCTTTCCAGTAAACAGACTAACAGCCCAGTGGTCTAGTGGTAGAGTGTCTACACTCTGACACTGAGGTTGTGGGTTTGATCCCAGGCTCTGTCAAACCAAACGACCTTGTATAGTAAGGCTTTTTTTCCCCGACAAAAAAAACGACCATGTATAGTAAGGCTTTTTTTTCCGACATAAAAACGACCATGTATAGTAAGGATTTTTTTTCCGACAAAAAAACGACCATGTATAGTAAGGCTTTTTTTCCGACAAAAAAAACGACCATGTATAGTAAGGCTTTTTTTTTCCGACAAAAAAACGACCATGTATAGTAAGGCTTTTTTTTTTCTGACAAAAAAAACGACCATGTATAGTAAGGCTTTTTTTTTTTTTTTTTTTTTTTAAATTCCTAGTCATACTGACTAAACTCATTGCTCGTCTTTCCAGTAAAGAGACTAACAGCCCAGTGGTCTAGTGGTAGAGTGTCTACACTCTGACACTGAGGTTGTGGGTTTGATCCCAGGCTCAGTCAAACCTAATGACCTTGTATAGTAAGGCTTTTTTTTCCCGACAAAAAAAACGACCATGTATAGTAAGGCTTTTTTTTCCGACAAAAAAACGACCATGTAGAGTAAGGCTTTTTTTTCATTAAAAAATGACCATGTATAGTAAGGCTTTTTTTTCATAAAAAAATGACCATGTATAGTAAGGCTTTTTTTTTTTTCATAAAAAAATGACCATGTATAGTAAGGCTTTTTTTTTCATAAAAAAATGACCATGTATAGTAAGGCTTTATTTTTTTTCCTAAAAAAATGACCATGTATAGTAAGGCTTTTTTTTCCGACATAAAAACGACCATGTATAGTAAGGCTTTTTTTTCCGACAAAAAAACGACCATGTATAGTAAGGCTTTTTTTTTCCGACAAAAAAACGACCATGTAGAGTAAGGCTTTTTTTTCATTAAAAAATGACCATGTATAGTAAGGCTTTTTTTTCATAAAAAAATGACCATGTATAGTAAGGCTTTTTTTTTTTTCATAAAAAAATGACCATGTATAGTAAGGCTTTTTTTTCATAAAAAAATGACCATGTATAGTAAGGCTTTATTTTTTTTCCTAAAAAAATGACCATGTATAGTAAGGCTTTTTTTTCCGACATAAAAACGACCATGTATAGTAAGGCTTTTTTTTCCGACAAAAAAACGACCATGTATAGTAAGGCTTTTTTTTTCGGACAAAAAAACGACCATGTATAGTAAGGCTTTTTTTTTTCTGACAAAAAAAACGACCATGTATAGTAAGGCTTTATTTTTTTTTTTTTTTTTTTTTTAAATTCCTAGTCATACTTACTAAACTCATTGCTCGTCTTTCCAGTAAACAGACTAACAGCCCAGTGGTCTAGTGGTAGAGTGTCTACACTCTGACACTGAGGTTGTGGGTTTGATCCCAGGCTCAGTCAAACCAAACGACCTTGTATAGTAAGGCTTTTTTTCCCCGACAAAAAAAACGACCATGTATAGTAAGGCTTTTTTTTCCGACAAAAAAACGACCATGTATAGTAAGGCTTTTTTTTCATTAAAAAATGACCATGTATAGTAAGGCTTTTTTTTTTCATAAAAAAATGACCATGTATAGTAAGGCTTTTTTTCATAAAAAAATGACCATGTATAGTAAGTGGGTTTTTTTTTCATAAAAAAATGACCATGTATAGTAAGGCTTTTTTTTTCATAAAAAAATGACCATGTATAGTAAGGCTTTTTTTTCATAAAAAAATGACCATGTATAGTAAGGCTTTTTTGTTCCGACAAAAAAACGACCATGTATAGTAAGGCTTTTTTTTTCATAAAAAAATGACCATGTATAGTAAGGCTTTTTTTTCATAAAAAAAATGACCATGTATAGTAAGGCTTTTTTTTCATAAAAAAAATGACCATGTATAGTAAGGCTTTTTTTAATCAAAAAAATGACCATGTATAGTAAGGCTTTTTTTTCATAAAAAAATGACCATGTATAGTAAGGCTTTTTTTTTTTTCATAAAAAAATGACCATGTATAGTAAGGCTTTTTTTTCATAAAAAAATGACCATGTATAGTAAGGCTTTTTTTTCCGACATAAAAACGACCATGTATAGTAAGGCTTTTTTTTCCGACAAAAAAACGACCATGTATAGTAAGGCTTTTTTTCCGACAAAAAAAACGACCATGTATAGTAAGGCTTTTTTTTCCGACAAAAAAAACGACCATGTATAGTAAGGCTTTTTTTTCCGACAAAAAAACGACCATGTATAGTAAGGCTTTTTTTTCCGACAAAAAAACGACCATGTATAGTAAGGCTTTTTTTCCGACAAAAAAAACGACCATGTATAGTAAGGCTTTTTTTTCCGACAAAAAAAACGACCATGTATAGTAAGGCTTTTTTTTCCGACAAAAAAAACGACCATGTATAGTAAGGCTTTTTTTTCCGACAAAAAAACGACCATGTATAGTAAGGCTTTTTTTCCCGACAAAAAAACGACCATGTATAGTAAGGCTTTTTTTCCGACAAAAAAAACGACCATGTATAGTAAGGCTTTTTTTTCCGACATAAAAACGACCATGTATAGTAAGGCTTTTTTTTTCGACAAAAAAATGACCATGTATAGTAAGGCTTTTTTTTTCATAAAAAAATGACCATGTATAGTAAGGCTTTTTTTTCATAAAAAAAATGACCATGTATAGTAAGGCTTTTTTTTCATTAAAAAATGACCATGTATAGTAAGGCTTTTTTTTTTCATAAAAAAATGACCATGTATAGTAAGGCTTTTTTTCATAAAAAAATGACCATGTATAGTAAGTGGGTTTTTTTTTCATAAAAAAATGACCATGTATAGTAAGGCTTTTTTTTTCATAAAAAAATGACCATGTATAGTAAGGCTTTTTTTTCATAAAAAAATGACCATGTATAGTAAGGCTTTTTTGTTCCGACAAAAAAACGACCATGTATAGTAAGGCTTTTTTTTTCATAAAAAAATGACCATGTATAGTAAGGCTTTTTTTTCATAAAAAAAATGACCATGTATAGTAAGGCTTTTTTTTCATAAAAAAAATGACCATGTATAGTAAGGCTTTTTTTAATCAAAAAAATGACCATGTATAGTAAGGCTTTTTTTTCATAAAAAAATGACCATGTATAGTAAGGCTTTTTTTTTTTTCATAAAAAAATGACCATGTATAGTAAGGCTTTTTTTTCATAAAAAAATGACCATGTATAGTAAGGCTTTTTTTTCCGACATAAAAACGACCATGTATAGTAAGGCTTTTTTTTCCGACAAAAAAACGACCATGTATAGTAAGGCTTTTTTTCCGACAAAAAAAACGACCATGTATAGTAAGGCTTTTTTTTCCGACAAAAAAAACGACCATGTATAGTAAGGCTTTTTTTTCCGACAAAAAAACGACCATGTATAGTAAGGCTTTTTTTTCCGACAAAAAAAACGACCATGTATAGTAAGGCTTTTTTTTCCGACAAAAAAACGACCATGTATAGTAAGGCTTTTTTGTTCCGACAAAAAAACGACCATGTATAGTAAGGCTTTTTTTTTCATAAAAAAATGACCATGTATAGTAAGGCTTTTTTTTCATAAAAAAAATGACCATGTATAGTAAGGCTTTTTTTTCATAAAAAAAATGACCATGTATAGTAAGGCTTTTTTTAATCAAAAAAATGACCATGTATAGTAAGGCTTTTTTTTCATAAAAAAATGACCATGTATAGTAAGGCTTTTTTTTTTTTCATAAAAAAATGACCATGTATAGTAAGGCTTTTTTTTCATAAAAAAATGACCATGTATAGTAAGGCTTTTTTTTCCGACATAAAAACGACCATGTATAGTAAGGCTTTTTTTTCCGACAAAAAAACGACCATGTATAGTAAGGCTTTTTTTCCGACAAAAAAAACGACCATGTATAGTAAGGCTTTTTTTTCCGACAAAAAAAACGACCATGTATAGTAAGGCTTTTTTTTCCGACAAAAAAACGACCATGTATAGTAAGGCTTTTTTTTCCGACAAAAAAACGACCATGTATAGTAAGGCTTTTTTTCCGACAAAAAAACGACCATGTATAGTAAGGCTTTTTTTTCCGACATAAAAACGACCATGTATAGTAAGGCTTTTTTTTCCGACAAAAAAACGACCATGTATAGTAAGGCTTTTTTTCAGACAAAAAAAACGACCATGTATAGTAAGGCTTTTTTTTCCGACAAAAAAAACGACCATGTATAGTAAGGCTTTTTTTTCCGACAAAAAAACGACCATGTATAGTAAGGCTTTTTTTTCCGACAAAAAAACGACCATGTATAGTAAGGCTTTTTTTCCGACAAAAAAAACGACCATGTATAGTAAGGCTTTTTTTTCCGACAAAAAAAACGACCATGTATAGTAAGGCTTTTTTTTCCGACAAAAAAAACGACCATGTATAGTAAGGCTTTTTTTTCCGACAAAAAAACGACCATGTATAGTAAGGCTTTTTTTCCGACAAAAAAACGACCATGTATAGTAAGGCTTTTTTTCCGACAAAAAAAACGACCATGTATAGTAAGGCTTTTTTTTCCGACATAAAAACGACCATGTATAGTAAGGCTTTTTTTTTCGACAAAAAAATGACCATGTATAGTAAGGCTTTTTTTTTCATAAAAAAATGACCATGTATAGTAAGGCTTTTTTTTCATAAAAAAAATGACCATGTATAGTAAGGCTTTTTTTTCATAAAAAAATGACCATGTATAGTAAGGCTTTTTTTTTTCATAAAAAAATGACCATGTATAGTAAGGCTTTTTTTTCCGACATAAAAACGACCATGTATAGTAAGGCTTTTTTTTCCGACATAAAAACGACCATGTATAGTAAGGCTTTTTTTTCCGACAAAAAAAACGACCATGTATAGTAAGGCTTTTTTTTCCGACAAAAAAACGACCATGTATAGTAAGGCTTTTTTTTCATTAAAAAATGACCATGTATAGTAAGGCTTTTTTTTCATAAAAAAATGACCATGTATAGTAAGGCTTTTTTTTTTTTCATAAAAAAATGACCATGTATAGTAAGGCTTTTTTTTTTCATAAAAAAATGACCATGTATAGTAAGGCTTTATTTTTTTTCCTAAAAAAATGACCATGTATAGTAAGGCTTTTTTTTCCGACAAAAAAACGACCATGTATAGTAAGGCTTTTTTTTCCGACAAAAAAAAACGACCATGTATAGTAAGGCTTTTTTTTCCGACAAAAAAACGACCATGTATAGTAAGGCTTTTTTTTCCGACAAAAAAACGACCATGTATAGTAAGGCTTTTTTTCCGACAAAAAAAACGACCATGTATAGTAAGGCTTTTTTTTCCGACAAAAAAAACGACCATGTATAGTAAGGCTTTTTTTTTCCGACAAAAAAACGACCATTTATAGTAAGGCTTTTTTTTCCGACAAAAAAACGACCATGTATAGTAAGGCTTTTTTTTTCCGACAAAAAAAACGACCATGTATAGTAAGGCTTTTTTTTCCGACAAAAAAACAACCATGTATAGTAAGGCTTTTTTTTCATTAAAAAATGACCATGTATAGTAAGGCTTTTTTTTTTTTCATAAAAAAATGACCATGTATAGTAAGGCTTTTTTTTCATAAAAAAATGACCATGTATAGTAAGGGTTTTTTTTTTCTCATAAAAAAATGACCATGTATAGTAAGGCTTTTTTTTTTCATAAAAAAACGACCATGTATAGTAAGGCTTTTTTTTTTTTTTTTTTTTTTTTTTTTTTTTTTTTTTAAATTCCTAGTCATACTTACTAAACTCATTGCTCGTCTTTCCAGTAAACAGACTAACAGCCCCGTGGTCTAGTGGTAGAGTGTCTACACTCTGACACTGAGGTTGTGGGTTCGATCCCAGGCTCAGTCAAACCAAATGACCTTGTATAGTAAGGCTTTTTTTTCCCGACAAAAAAACGACCATGTATAGTAAGGCTTTTTTTTCATAAAAAAATGACCATGTATAGTAAGGGTTTTTTTTTTTTCATAAAAAAATGACCATGTATAGTAAGGCTTTTTTTTTTCTTTTTTTTTTTTTTTTTTTTTTTTTTTTTTTTTTTTTTTAAATTCCTAGTCATACTTACTAAACTCATTGCTCCTCTTTCCAGTAAACAGACTAACAGCCCCGTGGTCTAGTGGTAGAGTGTCTACACTCTGACACTGAGGTTGTGGGTTCGATCCCAGGCTCAGTCAAACCAAATGACCTTGTATAGTAAGGTTTTTTTTTCCCGACAAAAAAAACGACCATGTATAGTAAGGCTTTTTTTTCCGACAAAAAAACGACCATGTATAGTAAGGCTTTTTTTTCATTAAAAAATGACCATGTATAGTAAGGCTTTTTTTTCATAAAAAAATGACCATGTATAGTAAGGCTTTTTTTTTCATAAAAAAATGACCATGTATAGTAAGGCTTTTTTTTCATAAAAAAATGACCATGTATAGTAAGGCTTTTTTGTTCCGACAAAAAAACTACCATGTATAGTAAGGCTTTTTTTTTCATAAAAAAATGACCATGTATAGTAAGGCTTTTTTTTTCATAAAAAAAATGACCATGTATAGTAAGGCTTTTTTTTCATAAAAAAAATGACCATGTATAGTAAGGCTTTTTTTTCATAAAAAAATGACCATGTATAGTAAGGGTTTTTTTTTTCTCATAAAAAAATGACCATGTATAGTAAGGCTTTTTTTTTTCATAAAAAAACGACCATGTATAGTAAGGCTTTTTTTTTTTTTTTTTTTTTTTTTTTTTTTTTTTTTTAAATTCCTAGTCATACTTACTAAACTCATTGCTCGTCTTTCCAGTAAACAGACTAACAGCCCCGTGGTCTAGTGGTAGAGTGTCTACACTCTGACACTGAGGTTGTGGGTTCGATCCCAGGCTCAGTCAAACCAAATGACCTTGTATAGTAAGGCTTTTTTTTCCCGACAAAAAAACGACCATGTATAGTAAGGCTTTTTTTTCATAAAAAAATGACCATGTATAGTAAGGGTTTTTTTTTTTTCATAAAAAAATGACCATGTATAGTAAGGCTTTTTTTTTTCTTTTTTTTTTTTTTTTTTTTTTTTTTTTTTTTTTTTTTAAATTCCTAGTCATACTTACTAAACTCATTGCTCCTCTTTCCAGTAAACAGACTAACAGCCCCGTGGTCTAGTGGTAGAGTGTCTACACTCTGACACTGAGGTTGTGGGTTCGATCCCAGGCTCAGTCAAACCAAATGACCTTGTATAGTAAGGTTTTTTTTTCCCGACAAAAAAAACGACCATGTATAGTAAGGCTTTTTTTTCCGACAAAAAAACGACCATGTATAGTAAGGCTTTTTTTTCATTAAAAAATGACCATGTATAGTAAGGCTTTTTTTTCATAAAAAAATGACCATGTATAGTAAGGCTTTTTTTTTCATAAAAAAATGACCATGTATAGTAAGGCTTTTTTTTCATAAAAAAATGACCATGTATAGTAAGGCTTTTTTGTTCCGACAAAAAAACTACCATGTATAGTAAGGCTTTTTTTTTCATAAAAAAATGACCATGTATAGTAAGGCTTTTTTTTTCATAAAAAAAATGACCATGTATAGTAAGGCTTTTTTTTCATAAAAAAAATGACCATGTATAGTAAGGCTTTTTTTAATCAAAAAAATGACCATGTATAGTAAGGCTTTTTTTTCATAAAAAAATGACCATGTATAGTAAGGCTTTTTTTTTTTTCATAAAAAAATGACCATGTATAGTAAGGCTTTTTTTTCATAAAAAAAATGACCATGTATAGTAAGGCTTTTTTTTCCGACATAAAAACGACCATGTATAGTAAGGCTTTTTTTTCCGACAAAAAAACGACCATGTATAGTAAGGCTTTTTTTCCGACAAAAAAAACGACCATGTATAGTAAGGCTTTTTTTTTCCGACAAAAAAACGACCATGTATAGTAAGGCTTTTTTTTTTCTGACAAAAAAAACGACCATGTATAGTAAGGCTTTTTTTTTTTTTTTTTTTTTTTTTTTTTTTTTTTTTTTTTTTTAAATTCCTAGTCATACTTACTAAACTCATTGCTCGTCTTTCCAGTAAACAGACTAACAGCCCAGTGGTCTAGTGGTAGAGTGTCTACACTCTGACACTGAGGTTGTGGGTTTGATCCCAGGCTCAGTCAAACCTAATGACCTTGTTGCGTAAGGCTTTTTTTTCCCGACAAAAAAAACGACCATGTATAGTAAGGCTTTTTTTTCCGACAAAAAAACGACCATGTAGAGTAAGGCTTTTTTTTCATTAAAAAATGACCATGTATAGTAAGGCTTTTTTTTCATAAAAAAATGACCATGTATAGTAAGGCTTTTTTTTTTTTCATAAAAAAATGACCATGTATAGTAAGGCTTTTTTTTTTCATAAAAAAATGACCATGTATAGTAAGGCTTTATTTTTTTTCCTAAAAAAATGACCATGTATAGTAAGGCTTTTTTTTCCGACATAAAAACGACCATGTATAGTAAGGCTTTTTTTTCCGACAAAAAAACGACCATGTATAGTAAGGCTTTTTTTTTCCGACAAAAAAACGACCATGTAGAGTAAGGCTTTTTTTTCATTAAAAAATGACCATGTATAGTAAGGCTTTTTTTTCATTAAAAAATGACCATGTATAGTAAGGCTTTTTTTTTTCATAAAAAAATGACCATGTATAGTAAGGCTTTTTTTTCATAAAAAAATGACCATATATAGTAAGTGGTTTTTTTTTTCATAAAAAAATGACCATGTATAGTAAGGCTTTTTTTTTCATAAAAAAATGACCATGTATAGTAAGGCTTTTTTTTCATAAAAAAATGACCATGTATAGTAAGGCTTTTTTGTTCCGACAAAAAAACGACCATGTATAGTAAGGCTTTTTTTTTCATAAAAAAATGACCATGTATAGTAAGGCTTTTTTTTCATAAAAAAATGACCATGTATAGTAAGGCTTTTTTTTCATAAAAAAAATGACCATGTATAGTAAGGCTTTTTTTAATCAAAAAAATGACCATGTATAGTAAGGCTTTTTTTTCATAAAAAAATGACCATGTATAGTAAGGCTTTTTTTTTTTTCATAAAAAAATGACCATGTATAGTAAGGCTTTTTTTTCATAAAAAAATGACCATGTATAGTAAGGCTTTTTTTTCCGACATAAAAACGACCATGTATAGTAAGGC
This sequence comes from Festucalex cinctus, assembly GCF_051991245.1. Classification (NCBI taxonomy): domain Eukaryota; kingdom Metazoa; phylum Chordata; class Actinopteri; order Syngnathiformes; family Syngnathidae; genus Festucalex; species Festucalex cinctus. The sequence goes on along the minus strand of NC_135430.1, from coordinate 21,468,423 downwards.
TTTTTTTTCCGACAAAAAAACGACCATGTATAGTAAGGCTTTTTTTCCGACAAAAAAAACGACCATGTATAGTAAGGCTTTTTTTTCCGACAAAAAAACCGACCATGTATAGTAAGGCTTTTTTTTCCGACAAAAAAACGACCATGTATAGTAAGGCTTTTTTTCCGACAAAAAAACGACCATGTATAGTAAGGCTTTTTTTTCTGACAAAAAAACGACCATGTATAGTAAGGCTTTTTTTTCCGACAAAAAAACGACCATGTATAGTAAGGCTTTTTTTCCGACAAAAAAACGACCATGTATAGTAAGGCTTTTTTTCCGACAAAAAAAACGACCATGTATAGTAAGGCTTTTTTTTCCGACAAAAAAAACGACCATGTATAGTAAGGCTTTTTTTTCCGACAAAAAAAACGACCATGTATAGTAAGGCTTTTTTTTCCGACAAAAAAACGACCATGTATAGTAAGGCTTTTTTTTCCGACAAAAAAACGACCATGTATAGTAAGGCTTTTTTTTCCGACATAAAAACGACCATGTATAGTAAGGCTTTTTTTTTCCGACAAAAAAACGACCATGTATAGTAAGGCTTTTTTTTTCCGACAAAAAAAACGACCATGTATAGTAAGGCTTTTTTTTCCGACAAAAAAAACGACCATGTATAGTAAGGCTTTTTTTTCATTAAAAAATGACCATGTATAGTAAGGCTTTTTTTTTTTTATAAAAAAATGACCATGTATAGTAAGGCTTTTTTTTCATAAAAAAAAATGACCATGTATAGTAAGGCTTTTTTTTCCGACATAAAAACGACCATGTATAGTAAGGCTTTTTTTTCCGACAAAAAAACGACCATGTATAGTAAGGCTTTTTTTCCGACAAAAAAAACGACCATGTATAGTAAGGCTTTTTTTCCGACAAAAAAAACGACCATGTATAGTAAGGCTTTTTTTTCCGACAAAAAAACGACCATGTATAGTAAGGCTTTTTTTTCCGACAAAAAAACGACCATGCATAGTAAGGCTTTTTTTTCTGACAAAAAAACGACCATGTATAGTAAGGCTTTTTTTTCCGACAAAAAAACGACCATGTATAGTAAGGCTTTTTTTCCGACAAAAAAACGACCATGTATAGTAAGGCTTTTTTTCCGACAAAAAAAACGACCATGTATAGTAAGGCTTTTTTTTCCGACAAAAAAAACGACCATGTATAGTAAGGCTTTTTTTTGGGGGAAAAAAACGACCATGTATAGTAAGGCTTTTTTTTCTGACAAAAAAACGACCATGTATAGTAAGGCTTTTTTTTCCGACAAAAAAACGACCATGTTTCGTAAGGCTTTTTTTTTTTTCATAAAAAAATGACCATGTATAGTAAGGCTTTTTTTTCATAAAAAAATGACCATGTATAGTAAGGCTTTTTTTTCCGACATAAAAACGACCATGTATAGTAAGGCTTTTTTTTCCGACAAAAAAACGACCATGTATAGTAAGGCTTTTTTTTTCCGACAAAAAAACGACCATGTATAGTAAGGCTTTTTTTTTCATAAAAAAATGACCATGTATAGTAAGGGGTTTTTTTTCATAAAAAAATGACCATGTATATAGTAAGGCTTTTTTTTTTTTCATAAAAAAAAGACCATGTATAGTAAGGGTTTTTTTTCATAAAAAAACGACCATGTATAGTAAGGCTTTTTTTTCATAAAAAAATGACCATGTATAGTAAGGCTTTTTTTTCCGACATAAAAACGACCATGTATAGTAAGGCTTTTTTTTCCGACAAAAAAACGACCATGTATAGTAAGGCTTTTTTTTTCCGACAAAAAAACGACCATGTATAGTAAGGCTTTTTTTTCCGACAAAAAAACGACCATGTATAGTAAGGCTTTTTTTTCCGACAAAAAAACGACCATGTATAGTAAGGCTTTTTTTTCCGACAAAAAAATGACCATGTATAGTAAGGCTTTTTTTTTTCATAAAAAAATGACCATGTATAGTAAGGCTTTTTTTTCATAAAAAAAATGACCATGTATAGTAAGGCTTTTTTTAATCAAAAAAATGACCATGTATAGTAAGGCTTTTTTTTCATAAAAAAATGACCATGTATAGTAAGGCTTTTTTTTTTTTTCATAAAAAAATGACCATGTATAGTAAGGCTTTTTTTTCATTAAAAAAATGACCATGTATAGTAAGGCTTTTTTTTCTGACATAAAAACGACCATGTATAGTAAGGCTTTTTTTTCCGACATAAAAACGACCATGTATAGTAAGGCTTTTTTTTCCGACATAAAAACGACCATGTATAGTAAGGCTTTTTTTTCCGACAAAAAAACGACCATGTATAGTAAGGCTTTTTTTTCCGACAAAAAAACGACCATGTATAGTAAGGCTTTTTTTTCATTAAAAAATGACCATGTATAGTAAGGCTTTTTTTTTTTCATAAAAAAATGACCATATATAGTAAGGCTTTTTTTTTCATAAAAAAATGACCATGTATAGTAAGGGTTTTTTTTTTCATAAAAAAATGACCATGTATAGTAAGGCTTTTTTTTCATTAAAAAAATGACCATGTATAGTAAGGCTTTTTTTTCATAAGAAAAATGACCATGTATAGTAAGGCTTTTTTTTTTCATAAAAAAATGACCATGTATAGTAAGGCTTTTTTTTTTCATAAAAAAATGACCATGTATAGTAAGGCTTTTTTTTTCATAAAAAAATGACCATGTATAGTAAGGCTTTTTTTTCCGACATAAAAACGACCATGTATAGTAAGGCTTTTTTTTCCGACATAAAAACGACCATGTATAGTAAGGCTTTTTTTTCCGACAAAAAAACGACCATGTATAGTAAGGCTTTTTTTTCCGACATAAAAACGACCATGTATAGTAAGGCTTTTTTTTTCGACAAAAAAACGACCATGTTTCGTAAGGCTTTTTTTTTTTTCATAAAAAAATGACCATGTATAGTAAGGCTTTTTTTTCATAAAAAAATGACCATGTATAGTAAGGCTTTTTTTTCCGACATAAAAACGACCATGTATAGTAAGGCTTTTTTTTCCGACAAAAAAACGACCATGTATAGTAAGGCTTTTTTTTTCCGACAAAAAAACGACCATGTATAGTAAGGCTTTTTTTTTCATAAAAAAATGACCATGTATAGTAAGGGGTTTTTTTTCATAAAAAAACGACCATGTATAGTAAGGCTTTTTTTTCCGACAAAAAAACGACCATGTATAGTAAGGCTTTTTTTTCATTAAAAAATGACCATGTATAGTAAGGCTTTTTTTTTTCATAAAAAAATGACCATGTATAGTAAGGCTTTTTTTTCATAAAAAAATGACCATGTATAGTAAGGGTTTTTTTTTTTCATAAAAAAATGACCATGTATAGTAAGGCTTTTTTTTTTTCATAAAAAAATGACCATGTATAGTAAGGCTTTTTTTTTTCATAAAAAAATGACCATGTTTCGTAAGGCTTTTTTTTTTTCATAATAAAATGACCATGTATAGTAAGGCTTTTTTTTCATAAAAAAATGACCATGTATAGTAAGGCTTTTTTTTCCGACATAAAAACGACCATGTATAGTAAGGCTTTTTTTTCCGACAAAAAAACGACCATGTATAGTAAGGCTTTTTTTTCCGACATAAAAACGACCATGTATAATAAGGCTTTTTTTCCGACAAAAAAACGACCATGTATAGTAAGGCTTTTTTTTCCGACATAAAAACGACCATGTATAGTAAGGCTTTTTTTTCCGACAAAAAAACGACCATGTATAGTAAGGCTTTTTTTTCCGACAAAAAAACGACCATGTATAGTAAGGCTTTTTTTTCATTAAAAAATGACCATGTATAGTAAGGCTTTTTTTTTTCATAAAAAAATGACCATGTATAGTAAGGCTTTTTTTTCATAAAAAAATGACCATGTATAGTAAGGGTTTTTTTTTTTTCATAAAAAAATGACCATGTATAGTAAGGCTTTTTTTTTCATAAAAAAATGACCATGTATAGTAAGGCTTTTTTTTCATAAAAAAATGACCATGTATAGTAAGGCTTTTTTTTCCGACAAAAAAACGACCATGTATAGTAAGGCTTTTTTTTTCCGACAAAAAAACGACCATGTATAGTAAGGCTTTTTTTTGGGGGAAAAAAACGACCATGTATAGTAAGGCTTTTGTTTCCGACAAAAAAACGACCATGTATAGTAAGGCTTTTTTTTTCGACAAAAAAACGACCATGTTTCGTAAGGCTTTTTTTTTTTTCATAAAAAAATGACCATGTATAGTAAGGCTTTTTTTTCATAAAAAAATGACCATGTATAGTAAGGCTTTTTTTTCCGACATAAAAACGACCATGTATAGTAAGGCTTTTTTTTCCGACAAAAAAACGACCATGTATAGTAAGGCTTTTTTTTTCCGACAAAAAAACGACCATGTATAGTAAGGCTTTTTTTTTCATAAAAAAATGACCATGTATAGTAAGGGGTTTTTTTTCATAAAAAAATGACCATGTATATAGTAAGGCTTTTTTTTTTTTCATAAAAAAAAGACCATGTATAGTAAGGGTTTTTTTTCATAAAAAAACGACCATGTATAGTAAGGCTTTTTTTTCATAAAAAAATGACCATGTATAGTAAGGCTTTTTTTTCCGACATAAAAACGACCATGTATAGTAAGGCTTTTTTTTCCGACAAAAAAACGACCATGTATAGTAAGGCTTTTTTTTTCCGACAAAAAAACGACCATGTATAGTAAGGCTTTTTTTTCCGACAAAAAAACGACCATGTATAGTAAGGCTTTTTTTTCCGACAAAAAAACGACCATGTATAGTAAGGCTTTTTTTTCCGACAAAAAAATGACCATGTATAGTAAGGCTTTTTTTTTTCATAAAAAAATGACCATGTATAGTAAGGCTTTTTTTTCATAAAAAAAATGACCATGTATAGTAAGGCTTTTTTTAATCAAAAAAATGACCATGTATAGTAAGGCTTTTTTTTCATAAAAAAATGACCATGTATAGTAAGGCTTTTTTTTTTTTTCATAAAAAAATGACCATGTATAGTAAGGCTTTTTTTTCATTAAAAAAATGACCATGTATAGTAAGGCTTTTTTTTCTGACATAAAAACGACCATGTATAGTAAGGCTTTTTTTTCCGACATAAAAACGACCATGTATAGTAAGGCTTTTTTTTCCGACATAAAAACGACCATGTATAGTAAGGCTTTTTTTTCCGACAAAAAAACGACCATGTATAGTAAGGCTTTTTTTTCCGACAAAAAAACGACCATGTATAGTAAGGCTTTTTTTTCATTAAAAAATGACCATGTATAGTAAGGCTTTTTTTTTTTCATAAAAAAATGACCATATATAGTAAGGCTTTTTTTTTCATAAAAAAATGACCATGTATAGTAAGGGTTTTTTTTTTCATAAAAAAATGACCATGTATAGTAAGGCTTTTTTTTCATAAAAAAAATGACCATGTATAGTAAGGCTTTTTTTTCATAAGAAAAATGACCATGTATAGTAAGGCTTTTTTTTTTCATAAAAAAATGACCATGTATAGTAAGGCTTTTTTTTTTCATAAAAAAATGACCATGTATAGTAAGGCTTTTTTTTTCATAAAAAAATGACCATGTATAGTAAGGCTTTTTTTTCCGACATAAAAACGACCATGTATAGTAAGGCTTTTTTTTCCGACATAAAAACGACCATGTATAGTAAGGCTTTTTTTTCCGACAAAAAAACGACCATGTATAGTAAGGCTTTTTTTTCCGACATAAAAACGACCATGTATAGTAAGGCTTTTTTTCCGACAAAAAAACGACCATGTATAGTAAGGCTTTTTTTTCCGACAAAAAAACGACCATGTATAGTAAGGCTTTTTTTTCATTAAAAAATGACCATGTATAGTAAGGCTTTTTTTTTCATAAAAAAATGACCATGTATAGTAAGGCTTTTTTTTCATAAAAAAATGACCATGTATAGTAAGGGTTTTTTTTTTTTCATAAAAAAATGACCATGTATAGTAAGGCTTTTTTTTCATTAAAAAAATGACCATGTATAGTAAGGCTTTTTTTTCATAAAAAAATGACCATGTATAGTAAGGCTTTTTTTTTCCGACAAAAAAACGACCATGTATAGTAAGGCTTTTTTTGGGGGGAAAAAAACGACCATGTATAGTAAGGCTTTTGTTTCCGACAAAAAAACGACCATGTATAGTAAGGCTTTTTTTTTCGACAAAAAAACGACCATGTTTCGTAAGGCTTTTTTTTTTTTCATAAAAAAATGACCATGTATAGTAAGGCTTTTTTTTCATAAAAAAATGACCATGTATAGTAAGGCTTTTTTTTCCGACATAAAAACGACCATGTATAGTAAGGCTTTTTTTTCCGACAAAAAAACGACCATGTATAGTAAGGCTTTTTTTTTCCGACAAAAAAACGACCATGTATAGTAAGGCTTTTTTTTTCATAAAAAAATGACCATGTATAGTAAGGGGTTTTTTTTCATAAAAAAATGACCATGTATATAGTAAGGCTTTTTTTTTTTTCATAAAAAAAAGACCATGTATAGTAAGGGTTTTTTTTCATAAAAAAACGACCATGTATAGTAAGGCTTTTTTTTCATAAAAAAATGACCATGTATAGTAAGGCTTTTTTTTCCGACATAAAAACGACCATGTATAGTAAGGCTTTTTTTTCCGACAAAAAAACGACCATGTATAGTAAGGCTTTTTTTTTCCGACAAAAAAACGACCATGTATAGTAAGGCTTTTTTTTCCGACAAAAAAACGACCATGTATAGTAAGGCTTTTTTTTCCGACAAAAAAACGACCATGTATAGTAAGGCTTTTTTTTCCGACAAAAAAATGACCATGTATAGTAAGGCTTTTTTTTTTCATAAAAAAATGACCATGTATAGTAAGGCTTTTTTTTCATAAAAAAATGACCATGTATAGTAAGGCTTTTTTTTCCGACAAAAAAACGACCATGTATAGTAAGGCTTTTTTTTCATAAAAAAATGACCATGTATAGTAAGGCTTTTTTTTTCATAAAAAAATGACCATGTATAGTAAGGCTTTTTTTTCATAAAAAAAATGACCATGTATAGTAAGGCTTTTTTTAATCAAAAAAATGACCATGTATAGTAAGGCTTTTTTTTCATAAAAAAATGACCATGTATAGTAAGGCTTTTTTTTTTTTTCATAAAAAAATGACCATGTATAGTAAGGCTTTTTTTTCATTAAAAAAATGACCATGTATAGTAAGGCTTTTTTTTCTGACATAAAAACGACCATGTATAGTAAGGCTTTTTTTTCCGACATAAAAACGACCATGTATAGTAAGGCTTTTTTTTCCGACATAAAAACGACCATGTATAGTAAGGCTTTTTTTTCCGACAAAAAAACGACCATGTATAGTAAGGCTTTTTTTTCCGACAAAAAAACGACCATGTATAGTAAGGCTTTTTTTTTCATTAAAAAATGACCATGTATAGTAAGGCTTTTTTTTTTTCATAAAAAAATGACCATGTATAGTAAGGCTTTTTTTTTCATAAAAAAATGACCATGTATAGTAAGGGTTTTTTTTTTCATAAAAAAATGACCATGTATAGTAAGGCTTTTTTTTCATTAAAAAAATGACCATGTATAGTAAGGCTTTTTTTTCATAAAAAAATGACCATGTATAGTAAGGCTTTTTTTTTTCATAAAAAAATGACCATGTATAGTAAGGCTTTTTTTTTCATAAAAAAATGACCATGTATAGTAAGGCTTTTTTTTCCGACATAAAAACGACCATGTATAGTAAGGCTTCTTTTTCCGACATAAAAACGACCATGTATAGTAAGGCTTTTTTTTCCGACAAAAAAACGACCATGTATAGTAAGGCTTTTTTTTCCGACATAAAAACGACCATGTATAGTAAGGCTTTTTTTCCGACAAAAAACCGACCATGTATAGTAAGGCTTTTTTTTCCGACAAAAAAACGACCATGTATATAGTAAGGCTTTTTTTTCCGACAAAAAAACGACCATGTATAGTAAGGCTTTTTTTTTCGACAAAAAAATGACCATGTATAGTAAGGCTTTTTTTTTCATAAAAAAATGACCATGTATAGTAAGGGGGTTTTTTTTTTCATAAAAAAATGACCATGTATAGTAAGGCTTTTTTTTCATAAAAAAACGACCATGTATAGTAAGGCTTTTTTTTCCGACAAAAAAACGACCATGTATAGTAAGGCTTTTTTTTCCGACAAAAAAAACGACCATGTATAGTAAGGCTTTTTTTTCCGACAAAAAAACGACCATGTATAGTAAGGCTTTTTTTTCCGACAAAAAAAACGACCATGTATAGTAAGGCTTTTTTTTCCGACATAAAAACGACCATGTATAGTAAGGCTTTTTTTTTCGACAAAAAAACGACCATGTATAGTAAGGCTTTTTTTTTTCATTAAAAAAATGACCATGTATAGTAAGGGGTTTTTTTTTTTCATAAAAAAATGACCATGTATAGTAAGGCTTTTTTTTCATAAAAAAACGACCATGTATAGTAAGGCTTTTTTTTCCGACAAAAAAACGACCATGTATAGTAAGGCTTTTTTTTCCGACAAAAAAAACGACCATGTATAGTAAGGCTTTTTTTTCCGACATAAAAACGACCATGTATAGTAAGGCTTTTTTTTTCGACAAAAAAACGACCATGTATAGTAAGGCTTTTTTTTTTTTTTTTTTTTTTTTTTTTTTAATTCCTAGTCATACTTACTAAACTCATTGCTCCTCTTTCCAGTAAACAACCAAACCAAACGACGTTGTATAGTAAGGCTTTTTTTTCCCGACAAAAAAACGACCATGTATAGTAAGGCTTTTTTTTCCGACAAAAAAACGACCATGTATAGTAAGGCTTTTTTTTCATTAAAAAATGACCATGTATAGTAAGGCTTTTTTTTTTTCATAAAAAAATGACCATGTATAGTAAGGCTTTTTTTTCATAAAAAAATGACCATGTATAGTAAGGGTTTTTTTTTTTCATAAAAAAATGACCATGTATAGTAAGGCTTTTTTTTCATAAAAAAACGACCATGTATAGTAAGGCTTTTTTTTTTCATAAAAAAATGACCATGTATAGTAAGGCTTTTTTTTTCATAAAAAAATGACCATGTTTCGTAAGGCTTTTTTTTTTTCATAAAAAAATGACCATGTATAGTAAGGCTTTTTTTTCATAAAAAAATGACCATGTATAGTAAGGCTTTTTTTTCCGACATAAAAACGACCATGTATAGTAAGGCTTTTTTTTCCGACAAAAAAACGACCATGTATAGTAAGGCTTTTTTTTCCGACATAAAAACGACCATGTATAGTAAGGCTTTTTTTCCGACAAAAAACCGACCATGTATAGTAAGGCTTTTTTTTCCGCCAAAAAAACGACCATGTATAGTAAGGCTTTTTTTTCCGACAAAAAAACGACCATGTATAGTAAGGCTTTTTTTTCCGACATAAAAACGACCATGTATAGTAAGGCTTTTTTTTTCGACAAAAAAACGACCATGTATAGTAAGGCTTTTTTTTTTTTTTTTTAATTCCTAGTCATACTTACTAAACTCATTGCTCCTCTTTCCAGTAAACAACCAAACCAAACGACGTTGTATAGTAAGGCTTTTTTTTCCCGACAAAAAAACGACCATGTATAGTAAGGCTTTTTTTTCCGACAAAAAAACGACCATGTATAGTAAGGCTTTTTTTTCATTAAAAAATGACCATGTATAGTAAGGCTTTTTTTTTTTCATAAAAAAATGACCATGTATAGTAAGGCTTTTTTTTCATAAAAAAATGACCATGTATAGTAAGGCTTTTTTTTTCATAAAAAAATGACCATGTATAGTAAGGCTTTTTTTTTTCATAAAAAAATGACCATGTATAGTAAGGCTTTATTTTTTTTCATAAAAAAATGACCATGTATAGTAAGGCTTTTTTTTCCGACAAAAAAACGACCATGTATAGTAAGGCTTTTTTTTTCCGACAAAAAAACGACCATGTATAGTAAGGCTTTTTTTTTTCTGACAAAAAAAACGACCATGTATAGTAAGGCTTTTTTTTTCCGACAAAAAAAACGACCATGTATAGTAAGGCTTTTTTTTCCGACATAAAAACGACCATGTATAGTAAGGCTTTTTTTTTCGACAAAAAAACGACCATGTATAGTAAGGCTTTTTTTTTTTTTTTTTTTTTTTTTTTTTTAAATTCCTAGTCATACTTACTAAACTCATTGCTCCTCTTTCCAGTAAACAACCAAACCAAACGACGTTGTATAGTAAGGCTTTTTTTTCCCGACAAAAAAACGACCATGTATAGTAAGGCTTTTTTTTCCGACAAAAAAACGACCATGTATAGTAAGGCTTTTTTTTCATTAAAAAATGACCATGTATAGTAAGGCTTTTTTTTTTTCATAAAAAAATGACCATGTATAGTAAGGCTTTTTTTTCATAAAAAAATGACCATGTATAGTAAGGGTTTTTTTTTTTCATAAAAAAATGACCATGTATAGTAAGGCTTTTTTTTCATAAAAAAACGACCATGTATAGTAAGGCTTTTTTTTTTCATAAAAAAATGACCATGTATAGTAAGGCTTTTTTTTTCATAAAAAAATGACCATGTTTTGTAAGGCTTTTTTTTTTTCATAAAAAAATGACCATGTATAGTAAGGCTTTTTTTTCATAAAAAAATGACCATGTATAGTAAGGCTTTTTTTTCCGACATAAAAACGACCATGTATAGTAAGGCTTTTTTTTCCGACAAAAAAACGACCATGTATAGTAAGGCTTTTTTTTCCGACATAAAAACGACCATGTATAGTAAGGCTTTTTTTCCGACAAAAAACCGACCATGTATAGTAAGGCTTTTTTTTCCGCCAAAAAAACGACCATGTATAGTAAGGCTTTTTTTTCCGACAAAAAAACGACCATGTATAGTAAGGCTTTTTTTTTTTCATAAAAAAATGACCATGTATAGTAAGGCTTTTTTTTCCGACAAAAAAACGACCATGTATAGTAAGGCTTTTTTTTCCGCCAAAAAAACGACCATGTATAGTAAGGCTTTTTTTTCCGACAAAAAAACGACCATGTATAGTAAGGCTTTTTTTTTTTCATTAAAAAATGACCATGTATAGTAAGGCTTTTTTTTTTTCATAAAAAAATGACCATGTATAGTAAGGCTTTTTTTTTCATAAAAAAATGACCATGTATAGTAAGGGGTTTTTTTTTTTCATAAAAAAATGACCATGTATAGTAAGGCTTTTTTTTCATAAAAAAACGACCATGTATAGTAAGGCTTTTTTTTCCGACAAAAAAACGACCATGTATAGTAAGGCTTTTTTTTTCATTAAAAAATGACCATGTATAGTAAGGCTTTTTTTTTTTCATAAAAAAATGACCATGTATAGTAAGGCTTTTTTTTCATAAAAAAATGACCATGTATAGTAAGGGTTTTTTTTTTTCATAAAAAAATGACCATGTATAGTAAGGCTTTTTTTTTTTCATAAAAAAATGACCATGTATAGTAAGGCTTTTGTTTCCGACAAAAAAACGACCATGTTTCGTAAGGCTTTTTTTTCCGACAAAAAAACGACCATGTATAGTAAGGCTTTTTTTTCATAAAAAAATGACCATGTATAGTAAGGCTTTTTTTTTCATAAAAAAATGACCATGTATAGTAAGGCTTTTTTTTCATAAAAAAAATGACCATGTATAGTAAGGCTTTTTTTAATCAAAAAAATGACCATGTATAGTAAGGCTTTTTTTTCATAAAAAAATGACCATGTATAGTAAGGCTTTTTTTTTTTTTCATAAAAAAATGACCATGTATAGTAAGGCTTTTTTTTCATTAAAAAAATGACCATGTATAGTAAGGCTTTTTTTTCTGACATAAAAACGACCATGTATAGTAAGGCTTTTTTTTCCGACATAAAAACGACCATGTATAGTAAGGCTTTTTTTTCCGACATAAAAACGACCATGTATAGTAAGGCTTTTTTTTCCGACAAAAAAACGACCATGTATAGTAAGGCTTTTTTTTCCGACAAAAAAACGACCATGTATAGTAAGGCTTTTTTTTTCATTAAAAAATGACCATGTATAGTAAGGCTTTTTTTTTTCATAAAAAAATGACCATGTATAGTAAGGCTTTTTTTTTCATAAAAAAATGACCATGTATAGTAAGGGTTTTTTTTTTCATAAAAAAATGACCATGTATAGTAAGGCTTTTTTTTCATTAAAAAAATGACCATGTATAGTAAGGCTTTTTTTTCATAAAAAAAATGACCATGTATAGTAAGGCTTTTTTTTTTCATAAAAAAATGACCATGTATAGTAAGGCTTTTTTTTTTCATAAAAAAATGACCATGTATAGTAAGGCTTTTTTTTTCATAAAAAAATGACCATGTATAGTAAGGCTTTTTTTTCCGACATAAAAACGACCATGTATAGTAAGGCTTTTTTTTCCGACATAAAAACGACCATGTATAGTAAGGCTTTTTTTTCCGACAAAAAAACGACCATGTATAGTAAGGCTTTTTTTTTCCGACATAAAAACGACCATGTATAGTAAGGCTTTTTTTCCGACAAAAAACCGACCATGTATAGTAAGGCTTTTTTTTCCGACAAAAAAACGACCATGTATATAGTAAGGCTTTTTTTTCCGACAAAAAAACGACCATGTATAGTAAGGCTTTTTTTTCATTAAAAAATGACCATGTATAGTAAGGCTTTTTTTTTTCATAAAAAAATGACCATGTATAGTAAGGCTTTTTTTTCATAAAAAAATGACCATGTATAGTAAGGGTTTTTTTTTTTCATAAAAAAATGACCATGTATAGTAAGGCTTTTTTTTCATTAAAAAAATGACCATGTATAGTAAGGCTTTTTTTCATAAAAAAATGACCATGTATAGTAAGGCTTTTTTTTTCATAAAAAAATGACCATGTATAGTAAGGCTTTTTTTTTTCATAAAAAAATGACCATGTATAGTAAGGCTTTATTTTTTTTCATAAAAAAATGACCATGTATAGTAAGGCTTTTTTTTCCGACAAAAAAGCGACCATGTATAGTAAGGCTTTTTTTTCCGACAAAAAAACGACCATGTATAGTAAGGCTTTTTTTTCCGCCAAAAAAACGACCATGTATAGTAAGGCTTTTTTTTCCGACAAAAAAACGACCATGTATAGTAAGGCTTTTTTTTTTTCATTAAAAAATGACCATGTATAGTAAGGCTTTTTTTTTTTCATAAAAAAATGACCATGTATAGTAAGGCTTTTTTTTTCATAAAAAAATGACCATGTATAGTAAGGGGTTTTTTTTTTTCATAAAAAAATGACCATGTATAGTAAGGCTTTTTTTTCATAAAAAAACGACCATGTATAGTAAGGCTTTTTTTTCCGACAAAAAAACGACCATGTATAGTAAGGCTTTTTTTTTCATTAAAAAATGACCATGTATAGTAAGGCTTTTTTTTTTCATAAAAAAATGACCATGTATAGTAAGGCTTTTTTTTCATAAAAAAATGACCATGTATAGTAAGGCTTTTTTTTCCGACATAAAAACGACCATGTATAGTAAGGCTTTTTTTCCGACAAAAAACCGACCATGTATAGTAAGGCTTTTTTTTCCGACAAAAAAACGACCATGTATATAGTAAGGCTTTTTTTTCCGACAAAAAAACGACCATGTATAGTAAGGCTTTTTTTTCATTAAAAAATGACCATGTATAGTAAGGCTTTTTTTTTTCATAAAAAAATGACCATGTATAGTAAGGCTTTTTTTTCATAAAAAAATGACCATGTATAGTAAGGGTTTTTTTTTTTCATAAAAAAATGACCATGTATAGTAAGGCTTTTTTTTCATTAAAAAAATGACCATGTATAGTAAGGCTTTTTTTCATAAAAAAATGACCATGTATAGTAAGGCTTTTTTTTTCATAAAAAAATGACCATGTATAGTAAGGCTTTTTTTTTTCATAAAAAAATGACCATGTATAGTAAGGCTTTATTTTTTTTCATAAAAAAATGACCATGTATAGTAAGGCTTTTTTTTCCGACAAAAAAGCGACCATGTATAGTAAGGCTTTTTTTTCCGACAAAAAAACGACCATGTATAGTAAGGCTTTTTTTTCCGCCAAAAAAACGACCATGTATAGTAAGGCTTTTTTTTCCGACAAAAAAACGACCATGTATAGTAAGGCTTTTTTTTTTTCATTAAAAAATGACCATGTATAGTAAGGTTTTTTTTTTTTCATAAAAAAATGACCATGTATAGTAAGGCTTTTTTTTTCATAAAAAAATGACCATGTATAGTAAGGGGTTTTTTTTTTTCATAAAAAAATGACCATGTATAGTAAGGCTTTTTTTTCATAAAAAAACGACCATGTATAGTAAGGCTTTTTTTTCCGACAAAAAAACGACCATGTATAGTAAGGCTTTTTTTTTCATTAAAAAATGACCATGTATAGTAAGGCTTTTTTTTTTTCATAAAAAAATGACCATGTATAGTAAGGCTTTTTTTTCATAAAAAAATGACCATGTATAGTAAGGGTTTTTTTTTTTCATAAAAAAATGACCATGTATAGTAAGGCTTTTTTTTTTTCATAAAAAAATGACCATGTATAGTAAGGCTTTTGTTTCCGACAAAAAAACGACCATGTTTCGTAAGGCTTTTTTTTTTCATAAAAAAATGACCATGTATAGTAAGGCTTTTTTTTCATAAAAAAATGACCATGTATAGTAAGGCTTTTTTTTCCGACAAAAAAACGACCATGTATAGTAAGGCTTTTTTTTCATAAAAAAATGACCATGTATAGTAAGGCTTTTTTTTTCATAAAAAAATGACCATGTATAGTAAGGCTTTTTTTTCATAAAAAAAATGACCATGTATAGTAAGGCTTTTTTTAATCAAAAAAATGACCATGTATAGTAAGGCTTTTTTTTCATAAAAAAATGACCATGTATAGTAAGGCTTTTTTTTTTTTTCATAAAAAAATGACCATGTATAGTAAGGCTTTTTTTTCATTAAAAAAATGACCATGTATAGTAAGGCTTTTTTTTCTGACATAAAAACGACCATGTATAGTAAGGCTTTTTTTTCCGACATAAAAACGACCATGTATAGTAAGGCTTTTTTTTCCGACATAAAAACGACCATGTATAGTAAGGCTTTTTTTTCCGACAAAAAAACGACCATGTATAGTAAGGCTTTTTTTTCCGACAAAAAAACGACCATGTATAGTAAGGCTTTTTTTTTCATTAAAAAATGACCATGTATAGTAAGGCTTTTTTTTTTTCATAAAAAAATGACCATGTATAGTAAGGCTTTTTTTTTCATAAAAAAATGACCATGTATAGTAAGGGTTTTTTTTTTCATAAAAAAATGACCATGTATAGTAAGGCTTTTTTTTCATTAAAAAAATGACCATGTATAGTAAGGCTTTTTTTTCATAAAAAAAATGACCATGTATAGTAAGGCTTTTTTTTTTCATAAAAAAATGACCATGTATAGTAAGGCTTTTTTTTTTCATAAAAAAATGACCATGTATAGTAAGGCTTTTTTTTTCATAAAAAAATGACCATGTATAGTAAGGCTTTTTTTTCCGACATAAAAACGACCATGTATAGTAAGGCTTTTTTTTCCGACATAAAAACGACCATGTATAGTAAGGCTTTTTTTTCCGACAAAAAAACGACCATGTATAGTAAGGCTTTTTTTTCCGACATAAAAACGACCATGTATAGTAAGGCTTTTTTTCCGACAAAAAACCGACCATGTATAGTAAGGCTTTTTTTTCCGACAAAAAAACGACCATGTATATAGTAAGGCTTTTTTTTCCGACAAAAAAACGACCATGTATAGTAAGGCTTTTTTTTCATTAAAAAATGACCATGTATAGTAAGGCTTTTTTTTTTCATAAAAAAATGACCATGTATAGTAAGGCTTTTTTTTCATAAAAAAATGACCATGTATAGTAAGGGTTTTTTTTTTTCATAAAAAAATGACCATGTATAGTAAGGCTTTTTTTTCATTAAAAAAATGACCATGTATAGTAAGGCTTTTTTTCATAAAAAAATGACCATGTATAGTAAGGCTTTTTTTTTCATAAAAAAATGACCATGTATAGTAAGGCTTTTTTTTTCATAAAAAAATGACCATGTATAGTAAGGCTTTATTTTTTTTCATAAAAAAATGACCATGTATAGTAAGGCTTTTTTTTCCGACAAAAAAACGACCATGTATAGTAAGGCTTTTTTTTTTCGACAAAAAAACGACCATGTATAGTAAGGCTTTTTTTTTTCTGACAAAAAAAACGACCATGTATAGTAAGGCTTTTTTTTTCCGACAAAAAAAACGACCATGTATAGTAAGGCTTTTTTTTCATAAAAAAATGACCATGTATAGTAAGGCTTTTTTTTTCATAAAAAAATGACCATGTATAGTAAAGGCTTTTTTTTTTCATAAAAAAATGACCATGTATAGTAAGGCTTTATTTTTTTTCATAAAAAAATGACCATGTATAGTAAGGCTTTTTTTTCCGACAAAAAAACGACCATGTATAGTAAGGCTTTTTTTTTCCGACAAAAAAACGACCATGTATAGTAAGGCTTTTTTTTTTCTGACAAAAAAAACGACCATGTATAGTAAGGCTTTTTTTTTCCGACAAAAAAAACGACCATGTATAGTAAGGCTTTTTTTTCCGACATAAAAACGACCATGTATAGTAAGGCTTTTTTTTTCGACAAAAAAACGACCATGTATAGTAAGGCTTTTTTTTTTTTAATTCCTAGTCATACTTACTAAACTCATTGCTCCTCTTTCCAGTAAACAACCAAACCAAACGACGTTGTATAGTAAGGCTTTTTTTTCCCGACAAAAAAACGACCATGTATAGTAAGGCTTTTTTTTCCGACAAAAAAACGACCATGTATAGTAAGGCTTTTTTTTCATTAAAAAATGACCATGTATAGTAAGGCTTTTTTTTTTTCATAAAAAAATGACCATGTATAGTAAGGTTTTTTTTTCATAAAAAAATGACCATGTATAGTAAGGGTTTTTTTTTTCATAAAAAAATGACCATGTATAGTAAGGCTTTTTTTTCATAAAAAAACGACCATGTATAGTAAGGCTTTTTTTTTTCATAAAAAAATGACCATGTATAGTAAGGCTTTTTTTTTCATAAAAAAATGACCATGTTTCGTAAGGCTTTTTTTTTTTCATAAAAAAATGACCATGTATAGTAAGGCTTTTTTTTCATAAAAAAATGACCATGTATAGTAAGGCTTTTTTTTCCGACATAAAAACGACCATGTATAGTAAGGCTTTTTTTTCCGACAAAAAAACGACCATGTATAGTAAGGCTTTTTTTTCCGACATAAAAACGACCATGTATAGTAAGGCTTTTTTTCCGACAAAAAACCGACCATGTATAGTAAGGCTTTTTTTTCCGCCAAAAAAACGACCATGTATAGTAAGGCTTTTTTTTCCGACAAAAAAACGACCATGTATAGTAAGGCTTTTTTTTCATTAAAAAATGACCATGTATAGTAAGGCTTTTTTTTTTTCATAAAAAAATGACCATGTATAGTAAGGCTTTTTTTTTCATAAAAAAATGACCATGTATAGTAAGGGGGTTTTTTTTTTCATAAAAAAATGACCATGTATAGTAAGGCTTTTTTTTCATAAAAAAACGACCATGTATAGTAAGGCTTTTTTTTCCGACAAAAAAACGACCATGTATAGTAAGGCTTTTTTTTTCATAAAAAAATGACCATGTATAGTAAGGGTTTTTTTTTTTCATAAAAAAATGACCATGTATAGTAAGGCTTTTTTTTTTCATAAAAAAATGACCATGTATAGTAAGGGTTTTTTTTTTTCATAAAAAAATGACCATGTATAGTAAGGCTTTTTTTTTTTCATAAAAAAATGACCATGTATAGTAAGGCTTTTGTTTCCGACAAAAAAACGACCATGTTTCGTAAGGCTTTTTTTTTTCATAAAAAAATGACCATGTATAGTAAGGCTTTTTTTTCATAAAAAAATGACCATGTATAGTAAGGCTTTTTTTTTTCGACAAAAAAACGACCATGTTTCGTAAGGCTTTTTTTTTTCATAAAAAAATGACCATGTATAGTAAGGCTTTTTTTTCATAAAAAAATGACCATGTAGAGTAAAGCTTTTTTTTCTGACATAAAAACGACCATGTATAGTAAGGCTTTTTTTTCCGACAAAAAAACGACCATGTTTCGTAAGGCTTTTTTTTTTCATAAAAAAATGACCATGTATAGTAAGGCTTTTTTTTCATAAAAAAATGACCATGTATAGTAAAGCTTTTTTTTCCGACATAAAAACGACCATGTATAGTAAGGCTTTTTTTTCCGACATAAAAACGACCATGTATAGTAAGGCTTTTTTTTTCCGACAAAAAAACGACTATGTATAGTAAGGCTTTTTTTTTCATAAAAAAACGACCATGTATAGTAAGGCTTTTTTTTTCCGACAAAAAAACGACCATGTATAGTAAGGCTTTTTTTTCCGACAAAAAAACGTCCATGTATAGTAAGGCTTTTTTTTCATTAAAAAATGACCATGTATAGTAAGGCTTTTTTTTTTTCATAAAAAAATGACCATGTATAGTAAGGCTTTTTTTTCATAAAAAAATGACCATGTATAGTAAGGGGTTTTTTTTTCATAAAAAAATGACCATGTATAGTAAGGCTTTTTTTTCATAAAAAAACGACCATGTATAGTAAGGCTTTTTTTTCCGACAAAAAAACGACCATGTATAGTAAGGCTTTTTTTTCATTAAAAAATGACCATGTATAGTAAGGCTTTTTTTTTCATAAAAAAATGACCATGTATAGTAAGGCTTTTTTTTTCATAAAAAAATGACCATGTATAGTAAGGGTTTTTTTTTTTCATAAAAAAATGACCATGTATAGTAAGGCTTTTTTTTCATAAAAAAATGACCATGTATAGTAAGGCTTTTTTTTTCCATAAAAAAATGACCATGTATAGTAAGGCTTTTTTTTCATAAAAAAATGACCATGTATAGTAAGGCTTTTTTTTCCGACAAAAAAACGACCATGTATAGTAAGGCTTTTTTTTCCGACAAAAAAACGACCATGTATAGTAAGGCTTTTTTTTCCGACATAAAAACGACCATGTATAGTAAGGCTTTTTTTCCGACAAAAAACGACCATGTATAGTAAGGCTTTTTTTTCCGACAAAAAAACGACCATGTATAGTAAGGCTTTTTTTTCCGACAAAAAAACGACCATGTATAGTAAGGCTTTTTTTTCATTAAAAAATGACCATGTATAGTAAGGCTTTTTTTTTTTCATAAAAAAATGACCATGTATAGTAAGGCTTTTTTTTCATAAAAAAATGACCATGTATAGTAAGGGTTTTTTTTTTTCATAAAAAAATGACCATGTATAGTAAGGCTTTTTTTTTTTCATAAAAAAATGACCATGTATAGTAAGGCTTTTGTTTCCGACAAAAAAACGACCATGTTTCGTAAGGCTTTTTTTTCCGACAAAAAAACGACCATGTATAGTAAGGCTTTTTTTTCCGACAAAAAAACGACCATGTATAGTAAGGCTTTTTTTTCATAAAAAAATGACCATGTATAGTAAGGCTTTTTTTTTCATAAAAAAATGACCATGTATAGTAAGGCTTTTTTTTCATAAAAAAAATGACCATGTATAGTAAGGCTTTTTTTAATCAAAAAAATGACCATGTATAGTAAGGCTTTTTTTTCATAAAAAAATGACCATGTATAGTAAGGCTTTTTTTTTTTTTCATAAAAAAATGACCATGTATAGTAAGGCTTTTTTTTCATTAAAAAAATGACCATGTATAGTAAGGCTTTTTTTTCTGACATAAAAACGACCATGTATAGTAAGGCTTTTTTTTCCGACATAAAAACGACCATGTATAGTAAGGCTTTTTTTTCCGACATAAAAACGACCATGTATAGTAAGGCTTTTTTTTCCGACAAAAAAACGACCATGTATAGTAAGGCTTTTTTTTCCGACAAAAAAACGACCATGTATAGTAAGGCTTTTTTTTTCATTAAAAAATGACCATGTATAGTAAGGCTTTTTTTTTTTCATAAAAAAATGACCATGTATAGTAAGGCTTTTTTTTTCATAAAAAAATGACCATGTATAGTAAGGGTTTTTTTTTTCATAAAAAAATGACCATGTATAGTAAGGCTTTTTTTTCATTAAAAAAAATGACCATGTATAGTAAGGCTTTTTTTTCATAAAAAAAATGACCATGTATAGTAAGGCTTTTTTTTTTCATAAAAAAATGACCATGTATAGTAAGGCTTTTTTTTTTCATAAAAAAATGACCATGTATAGTAAGGCTTTTTTTTTCATAAAAAAATGACCATGTATAGTAAGGCTTTTTTTTCCGACATAAAAACGACCATGTATAGTAAGGCTTTTTTTTCCGACATAAAAACGACCATGTATAGTAAGGCTTTTTTTTCCGACAAAAAAACGACCATGTATAGTAAGGCTTTTTTTTCCGACATAAAAACGACCATGTATAGTAAGGCTTTTTTTCCGACAAAAAACCGACCATGTATAGTAAGGCTTTTTTTTCCGACAAAAAAACGACCATGTATATAGTAAGGCTTTTTTTTCCGACAAAAAAACGACCATGTATAGTAAGGCTTTTTTTTCATTAAAAAATGACCATGTATAGTAAGGCTTTTTTTTTTCATAAAAAAATGACCATGTATAGTAAGGCTTTTTTTTCATAAAAAAATGACCATGTATAGTAAGGGTTTTTTTTTTTCATAAAAAAATGACCATGTATAGTAAGGCTTTTTTTTCATTAAAAAAATGACCATGTATAGTAAGGCTTTTTTTCATAAAAAAATGACCATGTATAGTAAGGCTTTTTTTTTCATAAAAAAATGACCATGTATAGTAAGGCTTTTTTTTTTCATAAAAAAATGACCATGTATAGTAAGGCTTTATTTTTTTTCATAAAAAAATGACCATGTATAGTAAGGCTTTTTTTTCCGACAAAAAAGCGACCATGTATAGTAAGGCTTTTTTTTCCGACAAAAAAACGACCATGTATAGTAAGGCTTTTTTTTCCGCCAAAAAAACGACCATGTATAGTAAGGCTTTTTTTTCCGACAAAAAAACGACCATGTATAGTAAGGCTTTTTTTTTTTCATTAAAAAATGACCATGTATAGTAAGGCTTTTTTTTTTTCATAAAAAAATGACCATGTATAGTAAGGCTTTTTTTTTCATAAAAAAATGACCATGTATAGTAAGGGGTTTTTTTTTTTCATAAAAAAATGACCATGTATAGTAAGGCTTTTTTTTCATAAAAAAACGACCATGTATAGTAAGGCTTTTTTTTCCGACAAAAAAACGACCATGTATAGTAAGGCTTTTTTTTTCATTAAAAAATGACCATGTATAGTAAGGCTTTTTTTTTTTCATAAAAAAATGACCATGTATAGTAAGGCTTTTTTTTCATAAAAAAATGACCATGTATAGTAAGGGTTTTTTTTTTTCATAAAAAAATGACCATGTATAGTAAGGCTTTTTTTTTTTCATAAAAAAATGACCATGTATAGTAAGGCTTTTGTTTCCGACAAAAAAACGACCATGTTTCGTAAGGCTTTTTTTTTTCATAAAAAAATGACCATGTATAGTAAGGCTTTTTTTTCATAAAAAAATGACCATGTATAGTAAGGCTTTTTTTTCCGACAAAAAAACGACCATGTATAGTAAGGCTTTTTTTTCATAAAAAAATGACCATGTATAGTAAGGCTTTTTTTTTCATAAAAAAATGACCATGTATAGTAAGGCTTTTTTTTCATAAAAAAAATGACCATGTATAGTAAGGCTTTTTTTAATCAAAAAAATGACCATGTATAGTAAGGCTTTTTTTTCATAAAAAAATGACCATGTATAGTAAGGCTTTTTTTTTTTTTCATAAAAAAATGACCATGTATAGTAAGGCTTTTTTTTCATTAAAAAAATGACCATGTATAGTAAGGCTTTTTTTTCTGACATAAAAACGACCATGTATAGTAAGGCTTTTTTTTCCGACATAAAAACGACCATGTATAGTAAGGCTTTTTTTTCCGACATAAAAACGACCATGTATAGTAAGGCTTTTTTTTCCGACAAAAAAACGACCATGTATAGTAAGGCTTTTTTTTCCGACAAAAAAACGACCATGTATAGTAAGGCTTTTTTTTTCATTAAAAAATGACCATGTATAGTAAGGCTTTTTTTTTTTCATAAAAAAATGACCATGTATAGTAAGGCTTTTTTTTTCATAAAAAAATGACCATGTATAGTAAGGGTTTTTTTTTTCATAAAAAAATGACCATGTATAGTAAGGCTTTTTTTTCATTAAAAAAATGACCATGTATAGTAAGGCTTTTTTTTCATAAAAAAAATGACCATGTATAGTAAGGCTTTTTTTTTTCATAAAAAAATGACCATGTATAGTAAGGCTTTTTTTTTTCATAAAAAAATGACCATGTATAGTAAGGCTTTTTTTTTCATAAAAAAATGACCATGTATAGTAAGGCTTTTTTTTCCGACATAAAAACGACCATGTATAGTAAGGCTTTTTTTTCCGACATAAAAACGACCATGTATAGTAAGGCTTTTTTTTCCGACAAAAAAACGACCATGTATAGTAAGGCTTTTTTTTCCGACATAAAAACGACCATGTATAGTAAGGCTTTTTTTCCGACAAAAAACCGACCATGTATAGTAAGGCTTTTTTTTTCATAAAAAAATGACCATGTATAGTAAGGCTTTTTTTTTCATAAAAAAATGACCATGTATAGTAAGGCTTTTTTTTCCGACATAAAAACGACCATGTATAGTAAGGCTTTTTTTTCCGACATAAAAACGACCATGTATAGTAAGGCTTTTTTTTCCGACATAAAAACGACCATGTATAGTAAGGCTTTTTTTTCCGACAAAAAAACGACCATGTATAGTAAGGCTTTTTTTTCCGACAAAAAAACGACCATGTATAGTAAGGCTTTTTTTTTCATTAAAAAATGACCATGTATAGTAAGGCTTTTTTTTTTTCATAAAAAAATGACCATGTATAGTAAGGCTTTTTTTTTCATAAAAAAATGACCATGTATAGTAAGGGTTTTTTTTTTCATAAAAAAATGACCATGTATAGTAAGGCTTTTTTTTCATTAAAAAAAATGACCATGTATAGTAAGGCTTTTTTTTCATAAAAAAAATGACCATGTATAGTAAGGCTTTTTTTTTTCATAAAAAAATGACCATGTATAGTAAGGCTTTTTTTTTTCATAAAAAAATGACCATGTATAGTAAGGCTTTTTTTTTCATAAAAAAATGACCATGTATAGTAAGGCTTTTTTTTCCGACATAAAAACGACCATGTATAGTAAGGCTTTTTTTTCCGACATAAAAACGACCATGTATAGTAAGGCTTTTTTTTCCGACAAAAAAACGACCATGTATAGTAAGGCTTTTTTTTCCGACATAAAAACGACCATGTATAGTAAGGCTTTTTTTCCGACAAAAAACCGACCATGTATAGTAAGGCTTTTTTTTCCGACAAAAAAACGACCATGTATATAGTAAGGCTTTTTTTTCCGACAAAAAAACGACCATGTATAGTAAGGCTTTTTTTTCATTAAAAAATGACCATGTATAGTAAGGCTTTTTTTTTTCATAAAAAAATGACCATGTATAGTAAGGCTTTTTTTTCATAAAAAAATGACCATGTATAGTAAGGGTTTTTTTTTTTCATAAAAAAATGACCATGTATAGTAAGGCTTTTTTTTCATTAAAAAAATGACCATGTATAGTAAGGCTTTTTTTCATAAAAAAATGACCATGTATAGTAAGGCTTTTTTTTTCATAAAAAAATGACCATGTATAGTAAGGCTTTTTTTTTTCATAAAAAAATGACCATGTATAGTAAGGCTTTATTTTTTTTCATAAAAAAATGACCATGTATAGTAAGGCTTTTTTTTCCGACAAAAAAGCGACCATGTATAGTAAGGCTTTTTTTTCCGACAAAAAAACGACCATGTATAGTAAGGCTTTTTTTTCCGCCAAAAAAACGACCATGTATAGTAAGGCTTTTTTTTCCGACAAAAAAACGACCATGTATAGTAAGGCTTTTTTTTTTTCATTAAAAAATGACCATGTATAGTAAGGCTTTTTTTTTTTCATAAAAAAATGACCATGTATAGTAAGGCTTTTTTTTTCATAAAAAAATGACCATGTATAGTAAGGGGTTTTTTTTTTTCATAAAAAAATGACCATGTATAGTAAGGCTTTTTTTTCATAAAAAAACGACCATGTATAGTAAGGCTTTTTTTTCCGACAAAAAAACGACCATGTATAGTAAGGCTTTTTTTTTCATTAAAAAATGACCATGTATAGTAAGGCTTTTTTTTTTTCATAAAAAAATGACCATGTATAGTAAGGCTTTTTTTTCATAAAAAAATGACCATGTATAGTAAGGGTTTTTTTTTTTCATAAAAAAATGACCATGTATAGTAAGGCTTTTTTTTTTTCATAAAAAAATGACCATGTATAGTAAGGCTTTTGTTTCCGACAAAAAAACGACCATGTTTCGTAAGGCTTTTTTTTTTCATAAAAAAATGACCATGTATAGTAAGGCTTTTTTTTCATAAAAAAATGACCATGTATAGTAAGGCTTTTTTTTCCGACAAAAAAACGACCATGTATAGTAAGGCTTTTTTTTCATAAAAAAATGACCATGTATAGTAAGGCTTTTTTTTTCATAAAAAAATGACCATGTATAGTAAGGCTTTTTTTTCATAAAAAAAATGACCATGTATAGTAAGGCTTTTTTTAATCAAAAAAATGACCATGTATAGTAAGGCTTTTTTTTCATAAAAAAATGACCATGTATAGTAAGGCTTTTTTTTTTTTTCATAAAAAAATGACCATGTATAGTAAGGCTTTTTTTTCATTAAAAAAATGACCATGTATAGTAAGGCTTTTTTTTCTGACATAAAAACGACCATGTATAGTAAGGCTTTTTTTTCCGACATAAAAACGACCATGTATAGTAAGGCTTTTTTTTCCGACATAAAAACGACCATGTATAGTAAGGCTTTTTTTTCCGACAAAAAAACGACCATGTATAGTAAGGCTTTTTTTTCCGACAAAAAAACGACCATGTATAGTAAGGCTTTTTTTTTCATTAAAAAATGACCATGTATAGTAAGGCTTTTTTTTTTTCATAAAAAAATGACCATGTATAGTAAGGCTTTTTTTTTCATAAAAAAATGACCATGTATAGTAAGGGTTTTTTTTTTCATAAAAAAATGACCATGTATAGTAAGGCTTTTTTTTCATTAAAAAAATGACCATGTATAGTAAGGCTTTTTTTTCATAAAAAAAATGACCATGTATAGTAAGGCTTTTTTTTTTCATAAAAAAATGACCATGTATAGTAAGGCTTTTTTTTTCATAAAAAAATGACCATGTATAGTAAGGCTTTTTTTTCCGACATAAAAACGACCATGTATAGTAAGGCTTTTTTTTCCGACATAAAAACGACCATGTATAGTAAGGCTTTTTTTTCCGACAAAAAAACGACCATGTATAGTAAGGCTTTTTTTTCCGACATAAAAACGACCATGTATAGTAAGGCTTTTTTTCCGACAAAAAACCGACCATGTATAGTAAGGCTTTTTTTTCCGACAAAAAAACGACCATGTATATAGTAAGGCTTTTTTTTCCGACAAAAAAACGACCATGTATAGTAAGGCTTTTTTTTCATTAAAAAATGACCATGTATAGTAAGGCTTTTTTTTTTCATAAAAAAATGACCATGTATAGTAAGGCTTTTTTTTCATAAAAAAATGACCATGTATAGTAAGGGTTTTTTTTTTTCATAAAAAAATGACCATGTATAGTAAGGCTTTTTTTTCATTAAAAAAATGACCATGTATAGTAAGGCTTTTTTTCATAAAAAAATGACCATGTATAGTAAGGCTTTTTTTTTCATAAAAAAATGACCATGTATAGTAAGGCTTTTTTTTTTCATAAAAAAATGACCATGTATAGTAAGGCTTTATTTTTTTTCATAAAAAAATGACCATGTATAGTAAGGCTTTTTTTTCCGACAAAAAAGCGACCATGTATAGTAAGGCTTTTTTTTCCGACAAAAAAACGACCATGTATAGTAAGGCTTTTTTTTCCGCCAAAAAAACGACCATGTATAGTAAGGCTTTTTTTTCCGACAAAAAAACGACCATGTATAGTAAGGCTTTTTTTTTTTCATTAAAAAATGACCATGTATAGTAAGGCTTTTTTTTTTTCATAAAAAAATGACCATGTATAGTAAGGCTTTTTTTTTCATAAAAAAATGACCATGTATAGTAAGGGGTTTTTTTTTTTCATAAAAAAATGACCATGTATAGTAAGGCTTTTTTTTCATAAAAAAACGACCATGTATAGTAAGGCTTTTTTTTCCGACAAAAAAACGACCATGTATAGTAAGGCTTTTTTTTTCATTAAAAAATGACCATGTATAGTAAGGCTTTTTTTTTTTCATAAAAAAATGACCATGTATAGTAAGGCTTTTTTTTCATAAAAAAATGACCATGTATAGTAAGGGTTTTTTTTTTTCATAAAAAAATGACCATGTATAGTAAGGCTTTTTTTTTTTCATAAAAAAATGACCATGTATAGTAAGGCTTTTGTTTCCGACAAAAAAACGACCATGTTTCGTAAGGCTTTTTTTTTTCATAAAAAAATGACCATGTATAGTAAGGCTTTTTTTTCATAAAAAAATGACCATGTATAGTAAGGCTTTTTTTTCCGACAAAAAAACGACCATGTATAGTAAGGCTTTTTTTTCATAAAAAAATGACCATGTATAGTAAGGCTTTTTTTTTCATAAAAAAATGACCATGTATAGTAAGGCTTTTTTTTCATAAAAAAAATGACCATGTATAGTAAGGCTTTTTTTAATCAAAAAAATGACCATGTATAGTAAGGCTTTTTTTTCATAAAAAAATGACCATGTATAGTAAGGCTTTTTTTTTTTTTCATAAAAAAATGACCATGTATAGTAAGGCTTTTTTTTCATTAAAAAAATGACCATGTATAGTAAGGCTTTTTTTTCTGACATAAAAACGACCATGTATAGTAAGGCTTTTTTTTCCGACATAAAAACGACCATGTATAGTAAGGCTTTTTTTTCCGACATAAAAACGACCATGTATAGTAAGGCTTTTTTTTCCGACAAAAAAACGACCATGTATAGTAAGGCTTTTTTTTCCGACAAAAAAACGACCATGTATAGTAAGGCTTTTTTTTTCATTAAAAAATGACCATGTATAGTAAGGCTTTTTTTTTTTCATAAAAAAATGACCATGTATAGTAAGGCTTTTTTTTTCATAAAAAAATGACCATGTATAGTAAGGGTTTTTTTTTTCATAAAAAAATGACCATGTATAGTAAGGCTTTTTTTTCATTAAAAAAATGACCATGTATAGTAAGGCTTTTTTTTCATAAAAAAAATGACCATGTATAGTAAGGCTTTTTTTTTTCATAAAAAAATGACCATGTATAGTAAGGCTTTTTTTTTTCATAAAAAAATGACCACGTATAGTAAGGCTTTTTTTTTCATAAAAAAATGACCATGTATAGTAAGGCTTTTTTTTCCGACATAAAAACGACCATGTATAGTAAGGCTTTTTTTTCCGACATAAAAACGACCATGTATAGTAAGGCTTTTTTTTCCGACAAAAAAACGACCATGTATAGTAAGGCTTTTTTTTCCGACATAAAAACGACCATGTATAGTAAGGCTTTTTTTCCGACAAAAAACCGACCATGTATAGTAAGGCTTTTTTTTCCGACAAAAAAACGACCATGTATATAGTAAGGCTTTTTTTTCCGACAAAAAAACGACCATGTATAGTAAGGCTTTTTTTTCATTAAAAAATGACCATGTATAGTAAGGCTTTTTTTTTTTCATAAAAAAATGACCATGTATAGTAAGGCTTTTTTTTCATAAAAAAATGACCATGTATAGTAAGGGTTTTTTTTTTTCATAAAAAAATGACCATGTATAGTAAGGCTTTTTTTTCATTAAAAAAATGACCATGTATAGTAAGGCTTTTTTTCATAAAAAAATGACCATGTATAGTAAGGCTTTTTTTTTCATAAAAAAATGACCATGTATAGTAAGGCTTTTTTTTTTCATAAAAAAATGACCATGTATAGTAAGGCTTTATTTTTTTTCATAAAAAAATGACCATGTATAGTAAGGCTTTATTTTTTTTCATAAAAAAATGACCATGTATAGTAAGGCTTTTTTTTCCGACAAAAAAACGACCATGTATAGTAAGGCTTTTTTTTTCCGACAAAAAAACGACCATGTATAGTAAGGCTTTTTTTTTTCTGACAAAAAAAACGACCATGTATAGTAAGGCTTTTTTTTTCCGACAAAAAAAACGACCATGTATAGTAAGGCTTTTTTTTCATAAAAAAATGACCATGTATAGTAAGGCTTTTTTTTTCATAAAAAAATGACCATGTATAGTAAAGGCTTTTTTTTTTCATAAAAAAATGACCATGTATAGTAAGGCTTTATTTTTTTTCATAAAAAAATGACCATGTATAGTAAGGCTTTTTTTTCCGACAAAAAAACGACCATGTATAGTAAGGCTTTTTTTTTCCGACAAAAAAACGACCATGTATAGTAAGGCTTTTTTTTTTCTGACAAAAAAAACGACCATGTATAGTAAGGCTTTTTTTTTCCGACAAAAAAAACGACCATGTATAGTAAGGCTTTTTTTTCCGACATAAAAACGACCATGTATAGTAAGGCTTTTTTTTTCGACAAAAAAACGACCATGTATAGTAAGGCTTTTTTTTTTTTAATTCCTAGTCATACTTACTAAACTCATTGCTCCTCTTTCCAGTAAACAACCAAACCAAACGACGTTGTATAGTAAGGCTTTTTTTTCCCGACAAAAAAACGACCATGTATAGTAAGGCTTTTTTTTCCGACAAAAAAACGACCATGTATAGTAAGGCTTTTTTTTCATTAAAAAATGACCATGTATAGTAAGGCTTTTTTCTTTTCATAAAAAAATGACCATGTATAGTAAGGTTTTTTTTTCATAAAAAAATGACCATGTATAGTAAGGGTTTTTTTTTTCATAAAAAAATGACCATGTATAGTAAGGCTTTTTTTTCATAAAAAAACGACCATGTATAGTAAGGCTTTTTTTTTTCATAAAAAAATGACCATGTATAGTAAGGCTTTTTTTTTCATAAAAAAATGACCATGTTTCGTAAGGCTTTTTTTTTTTCATAAAAAAATGACCATGTATAGTAAGGCTTTTTTTTCATAAAAAAATGACCATGTATAGTAAGGCTTTTTTTTCCGACATAAAAACGACCATGTATAGTAAGGCTTTTTTTTCCGACAAAAAAACGACCATGTATAGTAAGGCTTTTTTTTCCGACATAAAAACGACCATGTATAGTAAGGCTTTTTTTCCGACAAAAAACCGACCATGTATAGTAAGGCTTTTTTTTCCGCCAAAAAAACGACCATGTATAGTAAGGCTTTTTTTTCCGACAAAAAAACGACCATGTATAGTAAGGCTTTTTTTTCATTAAAAAATGACCATGTATAGTAAGGCTTTTTTTTTTTCATAAAAAAATGACCATGTATAGTAAGGCTTTTTTTTTCATAAAAAAATGACCATGTATAGTAAGGGGGTTTTTTTTTTCATAAAAAAATGACCATGTATAGTAAGGCTTTTTTTTCATAAAAAAACGACCATGTATAGTAAGGCTTTTTTTTCCGACAAAAAAACGACCATGTATAGTAAGGCTTTTTTTTTCATAAAAAAATGACCATGTATAGTAAGGGTTTTTTTTTTTCATAAAAAAATGACCATGTATAGTAAGGCTTTTTTTTTTCATAAAAAAATGACCATGTATAGTAAGGGTTTTTTTTTTTCATAAAAAAATGACCATGTATAGTAAGGCTTTTTTTTTTTCATAAAAAAATGACCATGTATAGTAAGGCTTTTGTTTCCGACAAAAAAACGACCATGTTTCGTAAGGCTTTTTTTTTTCATAAAAAAATGACCATGTATAGTAAGGCTTTTTTTTCATAAAAAAATGACCATGTATAGTAAGGCTTTTTTTTTTCGACAAAAAAACGACCATGTTTCGTAAGGCTTTTTTTTTTCATAAAAAAATGACCATGTATAGTAAGGCTTTTTTTTCATAAAAAAATGACCATGTAGAGTAAAGCTTTTTTTTCTGACATAAAAACGACCATGTATAGTAAGGCTTTTTTTTCCGACAAAAAAACGACCATGTTTCGTAAGGCTTTTTTTTTTCATAAAAAAATGACCATGTATAGTAAGGCTTTTTTTTCATAAAAAAATGACCATGTATAGTAAAGCTTTTTTTTCCGACATAAAAACGACCATGTATAGTAAGGCTTTTTTTTCCGACATAAAAACGACCATGTATAGTAAGGCTTTTTTTTTCCGACAAAAAAACGACTATGTATAGTAAGGCTTTTTTTTTCATAAAAAAACGACCATGTATAGTAAGGCTTTTTTTTTCCGACAAAAAAACGACCATGTATAGTAAGGCTTTTTTTTCCGACAAAAAAACGTCCATGTATAGTAAGGCTTTTTTTTCATTAAAAAATGACCATGTATAGTAAGGCTTTTTTTTTTTCATAAAAAAATGACCATGTATAGTAAGGCTTTTTTTTCATAAAAAAATGACCATGTATAGTAAGGGGTTTTTTTTTCATAAAAAAATGACCATGTATAGTAAGGCTTTTTTTTCATAAAAAAACGACCATGTATAGTAAGGCTTTTTTTTCCGACAAAAAAACGACCATGTATAGTAAGGCTTTTTTTTCATTAAAAAATGACCATGTATAGTAAGGCTTTTTTTTTTCATAAAAAAATGACCATGTATAGTAAGGCTTTTTTTTTCATAAAAAAATGACCATGTATAGTAAGGGTTTTTTTTTTTCATAAAAAAATGACCATGTATAGTAAGGCTTTTTTTTCATAAAAAAATGACCATGTATAGTAAGGCTTTTTTTTTCCATAAAAAAATGACCATGTATAGTAAGGCTTTTTTTTCATAAAAAAATGACCATGTATAGTAAGGCTTTTTTTTCCGACAAAAAAACGACCATGTATAGTAAGGCTTTTTTTTCCGACAAAAAAACGACCATGTATAGTAAGGCTTTTTTTTCCGACATAAAAACGACCATGTATAGTAAGGCTTTTTTTCCGACAAAAAACGACCATGTATAGTAAGGCTTTTTTTTCCGACAAAAAAACGACCATGTATAGTAAGGCTTTTTTTTCCGACAAAAAAACGACCATGTATAGTAAGGCTTTTTTTTCATTAAAAAATGACCATGTATAGTAAGGCTTTTTTTTTTTCATAAAAAAATGACCATGTATAGTAAGGCTTTTTTTTCATAAAAAAATGACCATGTATAGTAAGGGTTTTTTTTTTTTCATAAAAAAATGACCATGTATAGTAAGGCTTTTTTTTCATAAAAAAACGACCATGTATAGTAAGGCTTTTTTTTCCGACAAAAAAACGACCATGTATAGTAAGGCTTTTTTTTTCATTAAAAAATGACCATGTATAGTAAGGCTTTTTTTTTTCATAAAAAAATGACCATGTATAGTAAGGCTTTTTTTTCATAAAAAAATGACCATGTATAGTAAGGGTTTTTTTTTTCATAAAAAAATGACCATGTATAGTAAGGCTTTTTTTTTTCCATAAAAAAATGACCATGTATAGTAAGGCTTTTTTTTTTCATAAAAAAATGACCATGTTTCGTAAGGCTTTTTTTTTTTCATAATAAAATGACCATGTATAGTAAGGCTTTTTTTTCATAAAAAAATGACCATGTATAGTAAGGCTTTTTTTTCCGACATAAAAACGACCATGTATAGTAAGGCTTTTTTTTTCGACAAAAAAACGACCATGTATAGTAAGGCTTTTTTTTCCGACATAAAAACGACCATGTATAATAAGGCTTTTTTTCCGACAAAAAACCGACCATGTATAGTAAGGCTTTTTTTTCCGACATAAAAACGACCATGTATAGTAAGGCTTTTTTTTCCGACAAAAAAACGACCATGTATAGTAAGGCTTTTTTTTCCGACAAAAAAACGACCATGTATAGTAAGGCTTTTTTTTCATTAAAAAATGACCATGTATAGTAAGGCTTTTTTTTTTCATAAAAAAATGACCATGTATAGTAAGGCTTTTTTTTCATAAAAAAATGACCATGTATAGTAAGGGTTTTTTTTTTTTCATAAAAAAATGACCATGTATAGTAAGGCTTTTTTTTTCATAAAAAAATGACCATGTATAGTAAGGCTTTTTTTTCATAAAAAAAATGACCATGTATAGTAAGGCTTTTTTTTCCGACAAAAAAACGACCATGTATAGTAAGGCTTTTTTTTTCCGACAAAAAAACGACCATGTATAGTAAGGCTTTTTTTGGGGGGAAAAAAACGACCATGTATAGTAAGGCTTTTGTTTCCGACAAAAAAACGACCATGTATAGTAAGGCTTTTTTTTTTTCGACAAAAAAACGACCATGTTTCGTAAGGCTTTTTTTTTTTTCATAAAAAAATGACCATGTATAGTAAGGCTTTTTTTTCATAAAAAAATGACCATGTATAGTAAGGCTTTTTTTTCCGACATAAAAACGACCATGTATAGTAAGGCTTTTTTTTCCGACAAAAAAACGACCATGTATAGTAAGGCTTTTTTTTTCCGACAAAAAAACGACCATGTATAGTAAGACTTTTTTTTTCATAAAAAAATGACCATGTATAGTAAGGGTTTTTTTTTCATAAAAAAATGACCATGTATATAGTAAGGCTTTTTTTTTTTTCATAAAAAAAAGACCATGTATAGTAAGGGTTTTTTTTCATAAAAAAAATGACCATGTATAGTAAGGCTTTTTTTTTCATAAAAAAACGACCATGTATAGTAAGGCTTTTTTTTCCGACATAAAAACGACCATGTATAGTAAGGCTTCTTTTTCCGACAAAAAAACGACCATGTATAGTAAGGCTTTTTTTTTTCCGACAAAAAAACGACCATGTATAGTAAGGCTTTTTTTTCCGACAAAAAAACGACCATGTATAGTAAGGCTTTTTTTTCCGACAAAAAAACGACCATGTATAGTAAGGCTTTTTTTTCCGACAAAAAAATGACCATGTATAGTAAGGCTTTTTTTTTTCATAAAAAAATGACCATGTATAGTAAGGCTTTTTTTTCATAAAAAAATGACCATGTACAGTAAGGCTTTTTTTTCCGACAAAAAAACGACCATGTATAGTAAGGCTTTTTTTTCATAAAAAAATGACCATGTATAGTAAGGCTTTTTTTTCATAAAAAAATGACCATGTATAGTAAGGCTTTTTTTTTTTTCATAAAAAAATGACCATGTATAGTAAGGCTTTTTTTTCATTAAAAAAATGACCATGTTTAGTAAGGCTTTTTTTTCTGACATAAAAACGACCATGTATAGTAAGGCTTTTTTTCCGACAAAAAAACGACCATGTATAGTAAGGCTTTTTTTTCCGACATAAAAACGACCATGTATAGTAAGGCTTTTTTTTCCGACAAAAAAACGACCATGTATAGTAAGGCTTTTTTTTCCGACAAAAAAACGACCATGTATAGTAAGGCTTTTTTTTCATTAAAAAATGACCATGTATAGTAAGGCTTTTTTTTTTTCATAAAAAAATGACCATGTATAGTAAGGCTTTTTTTTCATAAAAAAATGACCATGTATAGTAAGGGGTTTTTTTTTTCATAAAAAAATGACCATGTATAGTAAGGGTTTTTTTTTTTCATAAAAAAATGACCATGTATATTAAGGCTTTTTTTTTCATAAAAAAATGACCATGTATAGTAAGGCTTTTTTTTTTTTCATAAAAAAATGACCATGTATAGTAAGGCTTTTTTTTTTCATAAAAAAATGACCATGTTTCGTAAGGCTTTTTTTTTTCATAAAAAAATGACCATGTATAGTAAGGCTTTTTTTTCATAAAAAAATGACCATGTATAGTAAGGCTTTTTTTTCCGACATAAAAACGACCATGTATAGTAAGGCTTTTTTTTCCGACAAAAAAACGACCATGTATAGTAAGGCTTTTTTTTCCGACAAAAAAACGACCATGTATAGTAAGGCTTTTTTTTCCGACAAAAAAACGACCATGTATAGTAAGGCTTTTTTTTCCGACAAAAAAATGACCATGTATAGTAAGGCTTTTTTTTTTCATAAAAAAATGACCATGTATAGTAAGGCTTTTTTTTCATAAAAAAATGACCATGTACAGTAAGGCTTTTTTTTCCGACAAAAAAACGACCATGTATAGTAAGGCTTTTTTTTCATAAAAAAATGACCATGTATAGTAAGGCTTTTTTTTCATAAAAAAATGACCATGTATAGTAAGGCTTTTTTTTTTTTCATAAAAAAATGACCATGTATAGTAAGGCTTTTTTTTCATTAAAAAAATGACCATGTTTAGTAAGGCTTTTTTTTCTGACATAAAAACGACCATGTATAGTAAGGCTTTTTTTCCGACAAAAAAACGACCATGTATAGTAAGGCTTTTTTTTCCGACATAAAAACGACCATGTATAGTAAGGCTTTTTTTTCCGACAAAAAAACGACCATGTATAGTAAGGCTTTTTTTTCCGACAAAAAAACGACCATGTATAGTAAGGCTTTTTTTTCATTAAAAAATGACCATGTATAGTAAGGCTTTTTTTTTTTCATAAAAAAATGACCATGTATAGTAAGGCTTTTTTTTCATAAAAAAATGACCATGTATAGTAAGGGGTTTTTTTTTTCATAAAAAAATGACCATGTATAGTAAGGGTTTTTTTTTTTCATAAAAAAATGACCATGTATATTAAGGCTTTTTTTTTCATAAAAAAATGACCATGTATAGTAAGGCTTTTTTTTTTTTCATAAAAAAATGACCATGTATAGTAAGGCTTTTTTTTTTCATAAAAAAATGACCATGTTTCGTAAGGCTTTTTTTTTTTTCATAAAAAAATGACCATGTATAGTAAGGCTTTTTTTTCATAAAAAAATGACCATGTATAGTAAGGCTTTTTTTTCCGACATAAAAACGACCATGTATAGTAAGGCTTTTTTTTCCGACAAAAAAACGACCATGTATAGTAAGGCTTTTTTTTCCGACATAAAAACGACCATGTATAGTAAGGCTTTTTTTCCGACAAAAAAACGACCATGTATAGTAAGGCTTTTTTTTCCGACATAAAAACGACCATGTATAGTAAGGCTTTTTTTTCCGACAAAAAAACGACCATGTATAGTAAGGCTTTTTTTTCATTAAAAAATGACCATGTATAGTAAGGCTTTTTTTTTTCATAAAAAAATGACCATGTATAGTAAGGCTTTTTTTTCCGACATAAAAACGACCATGTATAGTAAGGCTTTTTTTTCCGACATAAAAACGACCATGTATAGTAAGGCTTTTTTTTCCGACAAAAAAACGACCATGTATTAAGGCTTTTTTTTCCGACAAAAAAACGACCATGTATAGTAAGGCTTTTTTTTCATTAAAAAATGACCATGTATAGTAAGGCTTTTTTTTTCATAAAAAAATGACCATGTATAGTAAGGCTTTTTTTTTTCATAAAAAAATGACCATGTTTCGTAAGGCTTTTTTTTTTTCATAAAAAAATGACCATGTATAGTAAGGCTTTTTTTTCCGACAAAAAAACGACCATGTATAGTAAGGCTTTTTTTTCCGACAAAAAAACGACCATGTATAGTAAGGCTTTTTTTTCATTAAAAAATGACCATGTATAGTAAGGCTTTTTTTTTCATAAAAAAATGACCATGTATGGTAAGGCTTTTTTTTCCGACATAAAAACGACCATGTATAGTAAGGCTTTTTTTTCCGACATAAAAACGACCATGTATAGTAAGGGTTTTTTTTCCGACAAAAAAACGACCATGTATAGTAAGGCTTTTTTTTCCGACAAAAAAACGACCATGTATAGTAAGGCTTTTTTTTCATTAAAAAATGACCATGTATAGTAAGGCTTTTTTTTTTCATAAAAAAATGACCATGTATAGTAAGGCTTTTTTTTTTTCATAAAAAAATGACCATGTATAGTAAGGCTTTTTTTTCCGACAAAAAAACGACCATGTATAGTAAGGCTTTTTTTTCATTAAAAAATGACCATGTATAGTAAGGCTTTTTTTTTCATTAAAAAATGACCATGTATAGTAAGGCTTTTTTTTTTCATAAAAAAATGACCATGTTTCGTAAGGCTTTTTTTTTTTCATAAAAAAATGACCATGTATAGTAAGGCTTTTTTTTCCGACAAAAAAACGACCATGTATAGTAAGGCTTTTTTTTCCGACAAAAAAACGACCATGTATAGTAAGGCTTTTTTTTCATTAAAAAATGACCATGTATAGTAAGGCTTTTTTTTTCATAAAAAAATGACCATGTATGGTAAGGCTTTTTTTTCCGACATAAAAACGACCATGTATAGTAAGGCTTTTTTTTCCGACATAAAAACGACCATGTATAGTAAGGGTTTTTTTTCCGACAAAAAAACGACCATGTATAGTAAGGCTTTTTTTTCCGACAAAAAAACGACCATGTATAGTAAGGCTTTTTTTTCATTAAAAAATGACCATGTATAGTAAGGCTTTTTTTTTTCATAAAAAAATGACCATGTATAGTAAGGCTTTTTTTTCATAAAAAAATGACCATGTATAGTAAGGCTTTTTTTTTTTTTTCATAAAAAAATGACCATGTATAGTAAGGCTTTTTTTTCATAAAAAAATGACCATGTATAGTAAGGGTTTTTTTTTTTCATAAAAAAATGACCATGTATATTAAGGCTTTTTTTTCATTAAAAAATGACCATGTATAGTAAGGCTTTTTTTTTTTCATAAAAAATGACCATGTATAGTAAGGCTTTTTTTTTTCATAAAAAAATGACCATGTTTCGTAAGGCTTTTTTTTTTTTCATAAAAAAATGACCATGTATAGTAAGGCTTTTTTTTCATAAAAAAATGACCATGTATAGTAAGGCTTTTTTTTCCGACATAAAAACGACCATGTATAGTAAGGCTTTTTTTTCCGACAAAAAAACGACCATGTATAGTAAGGCTTTTTTTTCCGACATAAAAACGACCATGTATAGTAAGGCTTTTTTTCCGACAAAAAACCGACCATGTATAGTAAGGCTTTTTTTTCCGACATAAAAACGACCATGTATAGTAAGGCTTTTTTTTCCGACAAAAAAACGACCATGTATAGTAAGGCTTTTTTTTCCGACAAAAAAACGACCATGTATAGTAAGGCTTTTTTTTCATAAAAAAATGACCATGTATAGTAAGGCTTTTTTTTTCATAAAAAAATGACCATGTATAGTAAGGCTTTTTTTTCATAAAAAAAATGACCATGTATAGTAAGGCTTTTTTTTCATAAAAAAATGACCATGTATAGTAAGGCTTTTTTTTTTCATAAAAAAATGACCATGTATAGTAAGGCTTTTTTTTCCGACAAAAAAACGACCATGTATAGTAAGGCTTTTTTTTCATTAAAAAATGACCATGTATAGTAAGGCTTTTTTTTTTCATAAAAAAATGACCATGTATAGTAAGGCTTTTTTTTCCGACATAAAAACGACCATGTATAGTAAGGCTTTTTTTTCCGACATAAAAATGACCATGTATAGTAAGGCTTTTTTTTCCGACATAAAAACGACCATGTATAGTAAGGCTTTTTTTTCCGACATAAAAACGACCATGTATAGTAAGGCTTTTTTTTCCGACAAAAAAACGACCATGTATAGTAAGGCTTTTTTTTCCGACAAAAAAACGACCATGTATAGTAAGGCTTTTTTTTCATTAAAAAATGACCATGTATAGTAAGGCTTTTTTTTTCATAAAAAAATGACCATGTATAGTAAGGCTTTTTTTTTTCATAAAAAAATGACCATGTTTCGTAAGGCTTTTTTTTTTTCATAAAAAATGACCATGTATAGTAAGGCTTTTTTTTTTCATAAAAAAATGACCATGTTTCGTAAGGCTTTTTTTTTTTTCATAAAAAAATGACCATGTATAGTAAGGCTTTTTTTTCATAAAAAAATGACCATGTATAGTAAGGCTTTTTTTTCCGACATAAAAACGACCATGTATAGTAAGGCTTTTTTTTCCGACAAAAAAACGACCATGTATAGTAAGGCTTTTTTTTCCGACATAAAAACGACCATGTATAGTAAGGCTTTTTTTCCGACAAAAAACCGACCATGTATAGTAAGGCTTTTTTTTCCGACATAAAAACGACCATGTATAGTAAGGCTTTTTTTTCCGACAAAAAAACGACCATGTATAGTAAGGCTTTTTTTTCCGACAAAAAAACGACCATGTATAGTAAGGCTTTTTTTTCATTAAAAAATGACCATGTATAGTAAGGCTTTTTTTTTTCATAAAAAAATGACCATGTATAGTAAGGCTTTTTTTTCATAAA
The DNA here is from genome assembly GCF_051991245.1 of Festucalex cinctus. Taxonomy (NCBI): domain Eukaryota; kingdom Metazoa; phylum Chordata; class Actinopteri; order Syngnathiformes; family Syngnathidae; genus Festucalex; species Festucalex cinctus. Next base: position 21,429,799 of record NC_135430.1, on the reverse strand, counting down.
AAAATGACCATGTATAGTAAGGGTTTTTTTTTTTCATAAAAAAATGACCATGTATAGTAAGGCTTTTTTTTTCATTAAAAAAATGACCATGTATAGTAAGGCTTTTTTTTCATAAAAAAATGACCATGTATAGTAAGGCTTTTTTTTTTCATAAAAAAATGACCATGTATAGTAAGGCTTTTTTTTTTCATAAAAAAATGACCATGTATAGTAAGGCTTTATTTTTTTTCATAAAAAAATGACCATGTATAGTAAGGCTTTTTTTTCCGACAAAAAAACGACCATGTATAGTAAGGCTTTTTTTTCATAAAAAAATGACCATGTATAGTAAGGCTTTTTTTTTCATAAAAAAATGACCATGTATAGTAAGGCTTTTTTTTCATAAAAAAAATGACCATGTATAGTAAGGCTTTTTTTTCATAAAAAAATGACCATGTATAGTAAGGCTTTTTTTTTTCATAAAAAAATGACCATGTATAGTAAGGCTTTTTTTTTTCAGAAAAAAATGACCATGTATAGTAAGGCTTTTTTTTCATAAAAGAATGACCATGTATAGTAAGGGGTTTTTTTTTTCATAAAAAAATGACCATGTATAGTAAGGCTTTTTTTTCATAAAAAAATGACCATGTATAGTAAGGCTTTTTTTTTTTCATAAAAAAATGACCATGTATGGTAAGGCTTTTTTTTTTCATTAAAAAATGACCATGTTTCGTAAGGCTTTTTTTTTTTTTCATAAAAAAATGACCATGTATAGTAAGGCTTTTTTTTCATAAAAAAATGACCATGTATAGTAAGGCTTTTTTTTCCGACATAAAAACGACCATGTATAGTAAGGCTTTTTTTTCCGACAAAAAAACGACCATGTATAGTAAGGCTTTTTTTTCCGACATAAAAACGACCATGTATAGTAAGGCTTTTTTTTCCGACAAAAAAACGACCATGTATAGTAAGGCTTTTTTTTCATTAAAAAATGACCATGTATAGTAAGGCTTTTTTTTTCATAAAAAAATGACCATGTATAGTAAGGCTTTTTTTTTTCATAAAAAAATGACCATATTAAGGCTTTTTTTTCATTAAAAAATGACCATGTATAGTAAGGCTTTTTTTTTTTCATAAAAAATGACCATGTATAGTAAGGCTTTTTTTTTTCATAAAAAAATGACCATGTTTCGTAAGGCTTTTTTTTTTTTCATAAAAAAATGACCATGTATAGTAAGGCTTTTTTTTCATAAAAAAATGACCATGTATAGTAAGGCTTTTTTTTCCGACATAAAAACGACCATGTATAGTAAGGCTTTTTTTTCCGACAAAAAAACGACCATGTATAGTAAGGCTTTTTTTTCCGACATAAAAACGACCATGTATAGTAAGGCTTTTTTTCCGACAAAAAACCGACCATGTATAGTAAGGCTTTTTTTTCCGACATAAAAACGACCATGTATAGTAAGGCTTTTTTTTCCGACAAAAAAACGACCATGTATAGTAAGGCTTTTTTTTCATTAAAAAATGACCATGTATAGTAAGGCTTTTTTTTTTCATAAAAAAATGACCATGTATAGTAAGGCTTTTTTTTCATAAAAAAATGACCATGTATAGTAAGGGTTTTTTTTTTTCATAAAAAAATGACCATGTATAGTAAGGCTTTTTTTTTCATTAAAAAAATGACCATGTATAGTAAGGCTTTTTTTTCATAAAAAAATGACCATGTATAGTAAGGCTTTTTTTTTTCATAAAAAAATGACCATGTATAGTAAGGCTTTTTTTTTTTCATAAAAAAATGACCATGTATAGTAAGGCTTTTTTTTCATAAAAAAATGACCATGTATAGTAAGGCTTTTTTTTCCGACATAAAAACGACCATGTATAGTAAGGCTTTTTTTTCCGACAAAAAAACGACCATGTATAGTAAGGCTTTTTTTTCCGACATAAAAACGACCATGTATAGTAAGGCTTTTTTTCCGACAAAAAAACGACCATGTATAGTAAGGCTTTTTTTTCCGACAAAAAAACGACCATGTATAGTAAGGCTTTTTTTTCATTAAAAAATGACCATGTATAGTAAGGCTTTTTTTTTTCATAAAAAAATGACCATGTATAGTAAGGCTTTTTTTTCATAAAAAAATGACCATGTATAGTAAGGGTTTTTTTTTTTCATAAAAAAATGACCATGTATAGTAAGGCTTTTTTTTTCATTAAAAAAATGACCATGTATAGTAAGGCTTTTTTTTCATAAAAAAATGACCATGTATAGTAAGGCTTTTTTTTTTCATAAAAAAATGACCATGTATAGTAAGGCTTTTTTTTTTCATAAAAAAATGACCATGTATAGTAAGGCTTTATTTTTTTTCATAAAAAAATGACCATGTATAGTAAGGCTTTTTTTTCCGACAAAAAAACGACCATGTATAGTAAGGCTTTTTTTTCATAAAAAAATGACCATGTATAGTAAGGCTTTTTTTTCATTAAAAAATGACCATGTATAGTAAGGCTTTTTTTTCATTAAAAAATGACCATGTATAGTAAGGCTTTTTTTTTTCATAAAAAAATGACCATGTATAGTAAGGCTTTTTTTTCATAAAAAAATGACCATGATTAGTAAGGCTTTTTTTTTTTCATAAAAAAATGACCATGTATAGTAAGGCTTTTTTTTCATAAAAAAATGACCATGTTTCGTAAGGCTTTTTTTTCCGACAAAAAAACGACCATGTATAGTAAGGCTTTTTTTTCCGACAAAAAAACGACCATGTATAGTAAGGCTTTTTTTTTTCTGACAAAAAAAACGACCATGTATAGTAAGGCTTTTTTTTCCGACAAAAAAACGACCATGTATAGTAAGGCTTTTTTTTCCGACATAAAAACGACCATGTATAGTAAGGCTTTTTTTCCGACAAAAAACCGACCATGTATAGTAAGGCTTTTTTTTCCGACATAAAAACGACCATGTATAGTAAGGCTTTTTTTTCCGACAAAAAAACGACCATGTATAGTAAGGCTTTTTTTTCATTAAAAAATGACCATGTATAGTAAGGCTTTTTTTTTTCATAAAAAAAATGACCATGTATAGTAAGGCTTTTTTTCCGACATAAAAACGACCATGTATAGTAAGGCTTTTTTTTCCGACATAAAAACGACCATGTATAGTAAGGCTTTTTTTTCCGACAAAAAAACGACCATGTATAGTAAGGCTTTTTTTTCCGACAAAAAAACGACCATGTATAGTAAGGCTTTTTTTTCATTAAAAAATGACCATGTATAGTAAGGCTTTTTTTTTTTCATAAAAAAATGACCATGTATAGTAAGGCTTTTTTTTCATAAAAAAATGACCATGTATAGTAAGGCTTTTTTTTTTTTTTCATAAAAAAATGACCATGTATAGTAAGGCTTTTTTTTCATAAAAAAATGACCATGTATAGTAAGGTTTTTTTTTTTTCATAAAAAAATGACCATGTATATTAAGGCTTTTTTTTCATTAAAAAATGACCATGTATAGTAAGGCTTTTTTTTTTTTCATAAAAAATGACCATGTATAGTAAGGCTTTTTTTTTTCATAAAAAAATGACCATGTTTCGTAAGGCTTTTTTTTTTTTCATAAAAAAATGACCATGTATAGTAAGGCTTTTTTTTCATAAAAAAATGACCATGTATAGTAAGGCTTTTTTTTCCGACATAAAAACGACCATGTATAGTAAGGCTTTTTTTTCCGACAAAAAAACGACCATGTATAGTAAGGCTTTTTTTTCCGACATAAAAACGACCATGTATAGTAAGGCTTTTTTTCCGACAAAAAACCGACCATGTATAGTAAGGCTTTTTTTTCCGACATAAAAACGACCATGTATAGTAAGGCTTTTTTTTCCGACAAAAAAAACGACCATGTATAGTAAGGCTTTTTTTTCATTAAAAAATGACCATGTATAGTAAGGCTTTTTTTTTTCATAAAAAAATGACCATGTATAGTAAGGCTTTTTTTTCATAAAAAAATGACCATGTATAGTAAGGGTTTTTTTTTTTCATAAAAAAATGACCATGTATAGTAAGGCTTTTTTTTCATTAAAAAAATGACCATGTATAGTAAGGCTTTTTTTTCATAAAAAAATGACCATGTATAGTAAGGCTTTTTTTTTTCATAAAAAAATGACCATGTATAGTAAGGCTTTTTTTTTTCATAAAAAAATGACCATGTATAGTAAGGCTTTATTTTTTTTCATAAAAAAATGACCATGTATAGTAAGGCTTTTTTTTCCGACAAAAAAACGACCATGTATAGTAAGGCTTTTTTTTCATAAAAAAATGACCATGTATAGTAAGGCTTTTTTTTTCATAAAAAAATGACCATGTATAGTAAGGCTTTTTTTTCATAAAAAAAATGACCATGTATAGTAAGGCTTTTTTTTCATAAAAAAATGACCATGTATAGTAAGGCTTTTTTTTTTTTTCATAAAAAAATGACCATGTATAGTAAGGCTTTTTTTTCATAAAAAAATGACCATGTATAGTAAGGTTTTTTTTTTTTCATAAAAAAATGACCATGTATATTAAGGCTTTTTTTTCATTAAAAAATGACCATGTATAGTAAGGCTTTTTTTTTTTTCATAAAAAATGACCATGTATAGTAAGGCTTTTTTTTTTCATAAAAAAATGACCATGTTTCGTAAGGCTTTTTTTTTTTTCATAAAAAAATGACCATGTATAGTAAGGCTTTTTTTTCATAAAAAAATGACCATGTATAGTAAGGCTTTTTTTTCCGACATAAAAACGACCATGTATAGTAAGGCTTTTTTTTCCGACAAAAAAACGACCATGTATAGTAAGGCTTTTTTTTCCGACATAAAAACGACCATGTATAGTAAGGCTTTTTTTCCGACAAAAAACCGACCGTGTATAGTAAGGCTTTTTTTTCCGACATAAAAACGACCATGTATAGTAAGGCTTTTTTTTCCGACAAAAAAAACGACCATGTATAGTAAGGCTTTTTTTTCATTAAAAAATGACCATGTATAGTAAGGCTTTTTTTTTTCATAAAAAAATGACCATGTATAGTAAGGCTTTTTTTTCATAAAAAAATGACCATGTATAGTAAGGGTTTTTTTTTTTCATAAAAAAATGACCATGTATAGTAAGGCTTTTTTTTCATTAAAAAAATGACCATGTATAGTAAGGCTTTTTTTTCATAAAAAAATGACCATGTATAGTAAGGCTTTTTTTTTTCATAAAAAAATGACCATGTATAGTAAGGCTTTTTTTTTTCATAAAAAAATGACCATGTATAGTAAGGCTTTATTTTTTTTCATAAAAAAATGACCATGTATAGTAAGGCTTTTTTTTCCGACAAAAAAACGACCATGTATAGTAAGGCTTTTTTTTCATAAAAAAATGACCATGTATAGTAAGGCTTTTTTTTTCATAAAAAAATGACCATGTATAGTAAGGCTTTTTTTTCATAAAAAAAATGACCATGTATAGTAAGGCTTTTTTTTCATAAAAAAATGACCATGTATAGTAAGGCTTTTTTTTTTCATAAAAAAATGACCATGTATAGTAAGGCTTTTTTTTTTCATAAAAAAATGACCATGTATAGTAAGGCTTTTTTTTCATAAAAAAATGACCATGTATAGTAAGGGGTTTTTTTTTTCATAAAAAAATGACCATGTATAGTAAGGCTTTTTTTTCATAAAAAAATGACCATGTATAGTAAGGCTTTTTTTTTTTCATAAAAAAATGACCATGTATGGTAAGGCTTTTTTTTTTCATTAAAAAATGACCATGTTTCGTAAGGCTTTTTTTTTTTTTCATAAAAAAATGACCATGTATAGTAAGGCTTTTTTTTCATAAAAAAATGACCATGTATAGTAAGGCTTTTTTTTCCGACATAAAAACGACCATGTATAGTAAGGCTTTTTTTTCCGACAAAAAAACGACCATGTATAGTAAGGCTTTTTTTTCCGACATAAAAACGACCATGTATAGTAAGGCTTTTTTTCCGACAAAAAACCGACCATGTATAGTAAGGCTTTTTTTTCCGACATAAAAACGACCATGTATAGTAAGGCTTTTTTTTCCGACAAAAAAACGACCATGTATAGTAAGGCTTTATTTTTTTTCATAAAAAAATGACCATGTATAGTAAGGCTTTTTTTTTCCGACAAAAAAACGACCATGTATAGTAAGGCTTTTTTTGGGGGGAAAAAAACGACCATGTATAGTAAGGCTTTTGTTTCCGACAAAAAAACGACCATGTATAGTAAGGCTTTTTTTTTTTCGACAAAAAAACGACTATGTTTCGTAAGGCTTTTTTTTTTTTCATAAAAAAATGACCATGTATAGTAAGGCTTTTTTTTCATAAAAAAATGACCATGTATAGTAAGGCTTTTTTTTCATAAAAAAATGACCATGTATAGTAAGGCTTTTTTTTTCCGACAAAAAAACGACCATGTATAGTAAGGCTTTTTTTTTTCTGACAAAAAAAACGACCATGTATAGTAAGGCTTTTTTTTTCCGACATAAAAACGACCATGTATAGTAAGGCTTTTTTTTTCCGACAAAAAAACGACCATGTATAGTAAGGCTTTTTTTTCCGACATAAAAACGACCATGTATAGTAAGGCTTTTTTTTCCGACAAAAAAAACGACCATGTATAGTAAGGCTTTTTTTTCATTAAAAAATGACCATGTATAGTAAGGCTTTTTTTTTTCATAAAAAAATGACCATGTATAGTAAGGCTTTTTTTTCATAAAAAAATGACCATGTATAGTAAGGGTTTTTTTTTTTCATAAAAAAATGACCATGTATAGTAAGGCTTTTTTTTCATTAAAAAAATGACCATGTATAGTAAGGCTTTTTTTTCATAAAAAAATGACCATGTATAGTAAGGCTTTTTTTTTTCATAAAAAAATGACCATGTATAGTAAGGCTTTTTTTTTTCATAAAAAAATGACCATGTATAGTAAGGCTTTATTTTTTTTCATAAAAAAATGACCATGTATAGTAAGGCTTTTTTTTCCGACAAAAAAACGACCATGTATAGTAAGGCTTTTTTTTCATAAAAAAATGACCATGTATAGTAAGGCTTTTTTTTTCATAAAAAAATGACCATGTATAGTAAGGCTTTTTTTTCATAAAAAAAATGACCATGTATAGTAAGGCTTTTTTTTCATAAAAAAATGACCATGTATAGTAAGGCTTTTTTTTTTCATAAAAAAATGACCATGTATAGTAAGGCTTTTTTTTTTCATAAAAAAATGACCATGTATAGTAAGGCTTTTTTTTCATAAAAAAATGACCATGTATAGTAAGGGGTTTTTTTTTTCATAAAAAAATGACCATGTATAGTAAGGCTTTTTTTTCATAAAAAAATGACCATGTATAGTAAGGCTTTTTTTTTTTCATAAAAAAATGACCATGTATGGTAAGGCTTTTTTTTTTCATTAAAAAATGACCATGTTTCGTAAGGCTTTTTTTTTTTTTCATAAAAAAATGACCATGTATAGTAAGGCTTTTTTTTCATAAAAAAATGACCATGTATAGTAAGGCTTTTTTTTCCGACATAAAAACGACCATGTATAGTAAGGCTTTTTTTTCCGACAAAAAAACGACCATGTATAGTAAGGCTTTTTTTTCCGACATAAAAACGACCATGTATAGTAAGGCTTTTTTTCCGACAAAAAACCGACCATGTATAGTAAGGCTTTTTTTTCCGACATAAAAACGACCATGTATAGTAAGGCTTTTTTTTCCGACAAAAAAACGACCATGTATAGTAAGGCTTTATTTTTTTTCATAAAAAAATGACCATGTATAGTAAGGCTTTTTTTTTCCGACAAAAAAACGACCATGTATAGTAAGGCTTTTTTTGGGGGGAAAAAAACGACCATGTATAGTAAGGCTTTTGTTTCCGACAAAAAAACGACCATGTATAGTAAGGCTTTTTTTTTTTCGACAAAAAAACGACTATGTTTCGTAAGGCTTTTTTTTTTTTCATAAAAAAATGACCATGTATAGTAAGGCTTTTTTTTCATAAAAAAATGACCATGTATAGTAAGGCTTTTTTTTCATAAAAAAATGACCATGTATAGTAAGGCTTTTTTTTTCCGACAAAAAAACGACCATGTATAGTAAGGCTTTTTTTTTTCTGACAAAAAAAACGACCATGTATAGTAAGGCTTTTTTTTTCCGACATAAAAACGACCATGTATAGTAAGGCTTTTTTTTTCCGACAAAAAAACGACCATGTATAGTAAGGCTTTTTTTTTCATAAAAAAATGACCATGTATAGTAAGGCTTTTTTTTTCATAAAAAAATGACCATGTATATAGTAAGGCTTTTTTTTTTTCATAAAAAAAAGACCATGTATAGTAAGGGTTTTTTTTCATAAAAAAATGACCATGTATAGTAAGGCTTTTTTTTCATAAAAAAACGACCATGTATAGTAAGGCTTTTTTTTCATTAAAAAAATGACCATGTATAGTAAGGCTTTTTTTTCTGACATAAAAACGACCATGTATAGTAAGGCTTTTTTTTTCCCGACAAAAAAACGACCATGTATAGTAAGGCTTTTTTTTTCTGACAAAAAAAACGACCATGTATAGTAAGGCTTTTTTTTCCGACAAAAAAAACGACCATGTATAGTAAGGCTTTTTTTTCCGACAAAAAAACGACCATGTATAGTAAGGCTTTTTTTTTCGACAAAAAAACGACCATGTATAGTAAGGCTTTTTTTTTTTTTTTTTTTTTTTTAATTCCTAGTCATACTTACTAAACTCATTGCTCCTCTTTCCAGTAAACAGACTAACAGCCCCGTGGTCTAGTGGTAGAGTGTCTACACTCTGACACTGAGGTTGTGGGTTCGATCCCAGGCTCAGTCAAACCAAACGACCTTGTATAGTAAGGCTTTTTTTTCCCGACAAAAAAACGACCATTTATAGTAAGGCTTCTTTTTCCGACAAAAAAACGACCATTTATAGTAAGGCTTTTTTTTCCGACAAAAAAACGACCATGTATAGTAAGGCTTTTTTTTCATTAAAAAATGACCATGTATAGTAAGGCTTTTTTTTTTCATAAAAAAAATGACCATGTATAGTAAGGCTTTTTTTTCATAAAAAAATGACCATGATTAGTAAGGCTTTTTTTTTTTCATAAAAAAATGACCATGTATAGTAAGGCTTTTTTTTCCCGACAAAAAAACGACCATGTATAGTAAGGCTTTTTTTTCATTAAAAAATGACCATGTATAGTAAGGCTTTTTTTTTTCATAAAAAAATGACCATGTATAGTAAGGCTTTTTTTTCATAAAAAAATGACCATGATTAGTAAGGCTTTTTTTTCCGACATAAAAACGACCATGTATAGTAAGGCTTTTTTTTCCGACAAAAAAACGACCATGTATAGTAAGGCTTTTTTTTCCGACAAAAAAACGACCATGTATAGTAAGGCTTTTTTTTTTCTGACAAAAAAAACGACCATGTATAGTAAGGCTTTTTTTTCCGACAAAAAAAACGACCATGTATAGTAAGGCTTTTTTTTCCGACAAAAAAACGACCATGTATAGTAAGGCTTTTTTTTCCGACAAAAAAACGACCATGTATAGTAAGGCTTTTTTTTCATTAAAAAATGACCATGTATAGTAGGGGTTTTTTTTTTTTCATAAAAAAATGACCATGTATAGTAGGGTTTTTTTTTTTTTCATAAAAAAATGACCATGTATAGTAAGGCTTTTTTTTTTCATAAAAAAATGACCATGTATAGTAAGGCTTTTTTTTTTCATAAAAAAATGACCATGTTTCGTAAGGCTTTTTTTTTTTTTCATAAAAAAATGACCATGTTTCGTAAGGCTTTTTTTTCTTAAAAAAATGACCATGTATAGTAAGGCTTTTTTTTCCGACATAAAAACGACCATGTATAGTAAGGCTTTTTTTTTCATAAAAAAATGACCATGTATATACTAAGGCTTTTTTTTTTCATAAAAAAAAAGACCATGTATAGTAAGGCTTTTTTTTCATAAAAAAAATGACCATGTATAGTAAGGCTTTTTTTTTCATAAAAAAAATGACCATGTATAGTAAGGCTTTTTTTTCCGACATAAAAACGACCATGTATAGTAAGGCTTTTTTTTTCCGACAAAAAAACGACCATGTATAGTAAGGCTTTTTTTTTCCGACAAAAAAACGACCATGTTTCGTAAGGCTTTTTTTTTTTTCATAAAAAAATGACCATGTATAGTAAGGCTTTTTTTTCCGACATAAACCGACCATGTATAGTAAGGCTTTTTTTTTCGACATAAAAACGACCATGTATAGTAAGGCTTTTTTTTCCGACAAAAAAACGACCATGTATAGTAAGGCTTTTTTTTCCGCCAAAAAAAACGACCATGTATAGTAAGGCTTTTTTTTCATTAAAAAATGACCATGTATAGTAAGGCTTTTTTTTTCATAAAAAAATGACCATGTATAGTAAGGCTTTTTTTTCATTAAAAAAATGACCATGTATAGTAAGGCTTTTTTTAATCAAAAAAATGACCATGTATAGTAAGGCTTTTTTTTCATAAAAAAATGACCATGTATAGTAAGGCTTTTTTTTTTTTTTCATAAAAAAATGACCATGTATAGTAAGGCTTTTTTTTCTGACATAAAAACGACCATGTATAGTAAGGCTTTTTTTTCCGACAAAAAAACGACCATGTATAGTAAGGCTTTTTTTTCCGACAAAAAAACGACCATGTATAGTGAGGCTTTTTTTTTTCTGACAAAAAAAACGACCATGTATAGTAAGGCTTTTTTTTCCGACAAAAAAAACGACCATGTATAGTAAGGCTTTTTTTTCCGACAAAAAAACGACCATGTATAGTAAGGCTTTTTTTTCCGACAAAAAAACGACCATGTATAGTAAGGCTTTTTTTTCATTAAAAAATGACCATGTATAGTAGGGGTTTTTTTTTTTCATAAAAAAATGACCATGTATAGTAGGGTTTTTTTTTTTTTCATAAAAAAATGACCATGTATAGTAAGGCTTTTTTTTTTCATAAAAAAACGACCATGTATAGTAAGGCTTTTTTTTCATTAAAAAATGACCATGTATAGTAAGGCTTTTTTTTTTCATAAAAAAATGACCATGTATAGTAAGGCTTTTTTTTCATAAAAAAATGACCATGTATAGTAAGGCTTTTTTTTCATAAAAAAATGACCATGTATAGTAAGGGTTTTTTTTTTTCATAAAAAAATGACCATGTATAGTAAGGCTTTTTTTTTCATTAAAAAAATGACCATGTATAGTAAGGCTTTTTTTTCATAAAAAAATGACCATGTATAGTAAGGCTTTTTTTTTTCATAAAAAAATGACCATGTATAGTAAGGCTTTTTTTTTTTTCATAAAAAAATGACCATGTATAGTAAGGCTTTTTTTTCATAAAAAAATGACCATGTATAGTAAGGCTTTTTTTTCCGACATAAAAACGACCATGTATAGTAAGGCTTTTTTTTCCGACAAAAAAACGACCATGTATAGTAAGGCTTTTTTTTCCGACATAAAAACGACCATGTATAGTAAGGCTTTTTTTCCGACAAAAAACCGACCATGTATAGTAAGGCTTTTTTTTCCGACATAAAAACGACCATGTATAGTAAGGCTTTTTTTTCCGACAAAAAAACGACCATGTATAGTAAGGCTTTTTTTTCATTAAAAAATGACCATGTATAGTAAGGCTTTTTTTTTTCATAAAAAAATGACCATGTATAGTAAGGCTTTTTTTTCATAAAAAAATGACCATGTATAGTAAGGGTTTTTTTTTTTCATAAAAAAATGACCATGTATAGTAAGGCTTTTTTTTTCATTAAAAAAATGACCATGTATAGTAAGGCTTTTTTTTCATAAAAAAATGACCATGTATAGTAAGGCTTTTTTTTTTCATAAAAAAATGACCATGTATAGTAAGGCTTTTTTTTTTCATAAAAAAATGACCATGTATAGTAAGGCTTTATTTTTTTTCATTAAAAAAATGACCATGTATAGTAAGGCTTTTTTTTCATTAAAAAATGACCATGTATAGTAAGGCTTTTTTTTTTCATAAAAAAATGACCATGTATAGTAAGGCTTTTTTTTCATAAAAAAATGACCATGATTAGTAAGGCTTTTTTTTTTTCATAAAAAAATGACCATGTATAGTAAGGCTTTTTTTTCATAAAAAAATGACCATGTTTCGTAAGGCTTTTTTTTTTTCATAAAAAAATGACCATGTATAGTAAGGCTTTTTTTTCCGACAAAAAAACGACCATGTATAGTAAGGCTTTTTTTTCCGACAAAAAAACGACCATGTATAGTAAGGCTTTTTTTTTTCTGACAAAAAAAACGACCATGTATAGTAAGGCTTTTTTTTCCGACAAAAAAACTACCATGTATAGTAAGGCTTTTTTTTCCGACATAAAAACGACCATGTATAGTAAGGCTTTTTTTCCGACAAAAAACCGACCATGTATAGTAAGGCTTTTTTTTCCGACATAAAAACGACCATGTATAGTAAGGCTTTTTTTTCCGACAAAAAAACGACCATGTATAGTAAGGCTTTTTTTTCATTAAAAAATGACCATGTATAGTAAGGCTTTTTTTTTTCATAAAAAAATGACCATGTATAGTAAGGCTTTTTTTTCCGACATAAAAACGACCATGTATAGTAAGGCTTTTTTTTCCGACATAAAAACGACCATGTATAGTAAGGCTTTTTTTTCCGACAAAAAAACGACCATGTATAGTAAGGCTTTTTTTTCCGACAAAAAAACGACCATGTATAGTAAGGCTTTTTTTTTTCATAAAAAAATGACCATGTATAGTAAGGCTTTTTTTTCATAAAAAAATGACCATGTATAGTAAGGCTTTTTTTTTTTTTTCATAAAAAAATGACCATGTATAGTAAGGCTTTTTTTTCATAAAAAAATGACCATGTATAGTAAGGTTTTTTTTTTTTCATAAAAAAATGACCATGTATATTAAGGCTTTTTTTTCATTAAAAAATGACCATGTATAGTAAGGCTTTTTTTTTTTTCATAAAAAATGACCATGTATAGTAAGGCTTTTTTTTTTCATAAAAAAATGACCATGTTTCGTAAGGCTTTTTTTTTTTTCATAAAAAAATGACCATGTATAGTAAGGCTTTTTTTTCATAAAAAAATGACCATGTATAGTAAGGCTTTTTTTTCCGACATAAAAACGACCATGTATAGTAAGGCTTTTTTTTCCGACAAAAAAACGACCATGTATAGTAAGGCTTTTTTTTCCGACATAAAAACGACCATGTATAGTAAGGCTTTTTTTCCGACAAAAAACCGACCATGTATAGTAAGGCTTTTTTTTCCGACATAAAAACGACCATGTATAGTAAGGCTTTTTTTTCCGACAAAAAAACGACCATGTATAGTAAGGCTTTTTTTTCCGACAAAAAAACGACCATGTATAGTAAGGCTTTTTTTTCCGACAAAAAAACGACCATGTATAGTAAGGCTTTTTTTTCATTAAAAAATGACCATGTATAGTAAGGCTTTTTTTTTTTCATAAAAAAATGACCATGTATAGTAAGGCTTTTTTTTCATAAAAAAATGACCATGTATAGTAAGGGTTTTTTTTTTTCATAAAAAAATGACCATGTATAGAAGGCTTTTTTTTTTCATAAAAAAATGACCATGTTTCGTAAGGCTTTTTTTTTTTTCATAAAAAAATGACCATGTTTCGTAAGGCTTTTTTTTCTTTAAAAAATGACCATGTATAGTAAGGCTTTTTTTTCCGACATAAAAACGACCATGTATAGTAAGGCTTTTTTTCCGACAAAAAACCGACCATGTATAGTAAGGCTTTTTTTTCCGACATAAAAACGACCATGTATAGTAAGGCTTTTTTTTCCGACAAAAAAACGACCATGTATAGTAAGGCTTTTTTTTCCGACAAAAAAACGACCATGTATAGTAAGGCTTTTTTTTCCGACAAAAAAACGACCATGTATAGTAAGGCTTTTTTTTCATTAAAAAATGACCATGTATAGTAAGGCTTTTTTTTTTCATAAAAAAATTACCATGTATAGTAAGGCTTTTTTTTCATAAAAAAATGACCATGTATAGTAAGGCTTTTTTTTCCGACATAAAAACGACCATGTATAGTAAGGCTTTTTTTTCCGACAAAAAAACGACCATGTATAGTAAGGCTTTTTTTTTTCATAAAAAAATGACCATGTATAGTAAGGCTTTTTTTTTCATAAAAAAATGACCATGTATAGTAAGGCTTTTTTTTTTCATAAAAAAAATGACCATGTATAGTAAGGCTTTTTTTTTCATAAAAAAATGACCATGTATAGTAAGGCTTTTTTTTAAAAAAAAAACACACACACCCAAAAAAAACAAAAACATGTATAGTAAGGCGTTTTATTAAAAAAAACACACAAAACGACCATGTATAGTAAGGCTTTTAAAAAAAAACAAACAAAAAAAACCAAACAAACAACAACAACAAAAACGACAATGTATAGTAAGTCGTTTTATTTTTGGAATAAAACGACCATGTATAGTAAGGCGTTTTATTTAAAAAAAAAAAAACACACACAAAAAAAAACCGACCATGTATAGTAAGGCGTTTTTTTGGGGGGGGAAAAAACGACCATGTATAGTAAGGCGTTTTATTTTTGTAAAAAAACGACCATGTATAGTAGGGGTGTGAATTGCCTAGTACCTGACGATTCGATTCGTATCACGATTCACAGGTCACGATTCGATTCGATACCGATTAATCCCGATACGAATGGTCACGATTCGATACCGATTAATCCCGATACGAATTTATAAGTCGATTGTTGCGATTTTTTTCCATTCAAATTTAGAAAATACTATCAGTAAATTTGTACATGTACACTGTAAGATTTGTATGAATATATTTATCTAAAACTTGAGGCTTATAACCGTGAGCCACTGTACACAAACAGTTTGCAATCTGTTTCACATTTGAACAGCATTAAAATAAAAATATTAAGGCTTAATGTGCCGTTCATATAACATTCTTCCATGCTCAAGGTGTGAATCCTAAAAAAAAAAAAAAAAAAAAAAAAAAAAAAAAAAAAAAAAAAAAAAATCGAAAAAAAAAAAAAATCGATTCTGCCGATTATTGAATCGATTCGAGAATCGCGCGATGTAGTATCGCGATATATCGCCGAATCGATTTTTTTAACACCCCTAATGTATAGTAAGGCGTTTTATTTTTGGAAAAAAACGACCATGTATAGTAAGGCGTTTTATTTTTGGAAAAAAAACGACCATGTATAGTAAGGCGTTTTATTTTTGTAAAAAAACGACCATGTATAGTAAGGCGTTTTATTTTTGGAAAAAAAACGACCAGGCGTTTTATTTTTGGAAAAAAAAACGACCATGTATAGTAAGGCGTTTTATTTTTGTAAAAAAACGACCATGTATAGTAAGGCGTTTTATTTTTGGAAAAAAAACGACCAGGCGTTTTATTTTTGGAAAAAAAAAACGACCATGTATTGTAAGGCGTTTTATTTTTGTAAAAAAACGACCATGTATAGTAAGGCGTTTTATTTTTGGGAAAAAACGACCATGTATAGTAAGGCGTTTTATTTTTGGAATAAAACGACCATGTATAGTAAGGCGTTTTATTTTTGTAAAAAAACGACCATGTATAGTAAGGCTTTTTATTTTTGGAATAAAACGACCATGTATAGTAAGGCGTTTTATTTTTGTAAAAAAACGACCATGTATAGTAAGGCGTTTTATTTTTGGGAAAAAAAATTCAAAATGAATAAGGCTTTTTTATTTTATTTTTTAAAAACGACCATGTATCGTAAGGCTTTTTTTTAATTTTAAAAACGACCATGTCATGTTTTTTAAATTCTTTTAACGGATGTTTCCCCACTGGCTTCTCTTGTGCATTACTCAGCATTTAGCATAGTTTCACCACAGTTTTCATCAAAGCATGTGAACGTCGTGTTTACCACACACCCCTTTTCCATTGCCATCACTCTTCCGCTTATGTGGTGGAATCAGAAAAACTTCAAAAGCCCAAAAACGGGACGACTAAACAGCCCTTCCGGGGAAGCACACCAAGCATGTCCTCCTTCCCAAGAGGCTGAGCATGTCCATACAGTTGAAGGTGGTCAAACTCAGAAAGACCTCATTGAGATTCTGCAGTTCAATGTGTTTCAAGTAATAAAGTCGGAATATATGATATGGAATGAAACACACCACCATGATGACGACGAAGGACAGACTCTTCATCTGAGCCCCAAAGTCTTGTTGCGACGTGCATCGCTCGCGATGCTTCCTGTATAAAAGGCGCAGGACGTTGGCTTGGAGCCCGCTCAGCACGACGGTCACCGTTATGAACAGCGTGCTGATGATGTAGTTGATCACCCTGGCAGTGGACTCGATGTTGTTGCCAAATCTAAAGCACTGAGAATGACTCTCGCCATTGCTTTTCCCATAGGAAAAATAGATGATGCAGGTGACGATGACCAGCACGATCATCCACACCAAGACGCTGGCGGCCTGCGCGTAAATCCTCGGCGAAGACGCCAAGCGCTCGGCCTTGCCGTAAAACATCAGGAGGCGCGTGACGATGATGACGACGTAGATGCCGAACGACACGTACATGTGGATGTGGACCACGCTGCTGACCACTCGGCACCAGCCCAAGCCGAGGCTCCAGCGCTGAGCCGCGTGGTAGTAGATCCTGAAGGGAACGGTGGCAAGGAAAAGGAAGTGTGCGAAGATCAGATTGAGGACGGCGATGGAGGTGGCGGATGATGTCCTGGACTTTATTATGAGGATCATAACGCTCAGGCTGCTGGTGCCGATGAGCAGAACCATCGTGTAGATGACCATCAGGAGAGTGTGGTACTCTTCTCCGTTGCTATCATCTTGGGGACTTGTGGTCAATGCGGTGGTTAGGTTTGCAGATGGAGTGGTGTGTGTCGGTTTGGAGGCCATCTGGAAGGAGATGGAACGGAATAAGGAGCAGTAAATGGCAACAGTGTATTGAATTGCAGGATAACTTGACATCAAGCAAGATTGTATTTTCAAAAACTACTGCATAAAAGTGTTCTGTTAAAGGTGATAAGACAAATAGTTCAGCATGAATTTTTTTAATTCATCATTTTTTATTTTACTTATTTTATTTTGGACTTTTATTGACTGTTTGTTTGTTTGTTTTTTAACAGTTGGTTTTAATGTGTATAAGAGTGCGCGGATCTCAATGTGCAGCACTTTGGAAATACTTGTTTATAAAATGTGCTACAGAAATAAAGTGGTTTGAATTTTACCGGATAGTTCCACCACTCTATAGCGACCATATCCTGTCTCCACATTCGAACCAAAACAAGATGTTCATAAATCTGACTTTGACACAGAGCAGAAAGTGGAAGAAACATTTTTGGATTCTCAAATTCAATTATTCATTCACGACAGTGTTGAAAACAAACTGTAATTTTAGTTATTAATAATGCAATTGTATCTTTGCAAATCTAGAAAATCCCTACAGTATATCGAATGTCATTTTTTTTTTTTATTAAATGCCGGGGGCCGTTGAAAAATGGATGACGGTCCACAAATGTTTGGTTATTGACCTGGCCGAGACTTCTCCGTGCATTCAACAGTGCCATTGAAACAAGAGTACAGAAAATTCAGGTTGACTCTCAGCTTAAATAAAAAATAATATCCTACTAAAATGAAGCAATAATAATAATAACAATAAAACTAACTGTATTATCCAACTAAATTCAAAATGAAATAAAAACGACCAATTTAAAAAAATATATATATCAAAGAAATTCAGGTATCAAAAGGGAAACATAAATTCCCTTCATCCATTTTCAAAAGTGCACTTCCTCAATACATGCAGGGGCGGAGCTTCAACTCTCCACCCTATGGCCACCCCACATCTAAGGGATTTACAAACACTAAAACTAATATCCTACTAAAATAAAGCAACAACAACAACAACAATAATAATAATAATAAGAATGATACCTGAATTTACAACTAAGTCAAAATGAAAAAAATCCTAAACTGCTCCAACCCTGCTAAAGACAAACAAATAAGCCTATTCACAAATCACAACTATGAATAAATTGGGCTCTTGAACCTAACATTGAAGTTTGGGATGTTTGTGGACATGGAAAAAACAAGAACTCAACCTCAGAATTTTAAGACAGACACGTTAACCGCTATTCCATCATTCATTCATGTTCCCTTCAAAAAAAAAATACAGTTGTTAGTTTTTGTGTAATTCTGCAAACTAAGAAGAAGACACTAATTACACGCACCTGTAGACCATGATTTCAATCTATCATGCTTTCCAAATATTTATAATCCAGCAGTTCATAATTGATCATTTCAATTGAAAAGGAACATGAAATGAGAGCTAATGGACGCCGAGCACTTCATTTAGTCTCACTGAATCAACATCATTACTGCTCTATGGATTTATTTTTGTTCAGAATTATGAGTGATATAGATATGATATATTGTATACAACTGTACCTTTGGGTCCATCAGCGGTTAAAGCATGTGAGATCTCCGTGTTTGTTTCCTCTGCTGCTTGGATTCACGAGTGATTGTCTACGGAAAAGATTGTCAAAATTAATAAACTCTCTTGTCATTATGTTTGTATGAAGTTGACGAAGGACTGCTTTCTCTTTGGTGCTGAGGGTTTTGCGTGCGTGCGTGCGTGCGTGCGTATATGTACAAACAGGTGATTACACAGAATGCAATCCAACCACAAAACACCACAGCTTCCTTCTCTCAACCAGCAACATTTTTGACCTTAATGTCCTCCTAAATGCAATGTATAGGTGAGATATTTAATAGGAGCCGCTTTAAGGTATTATCTAAATCTGCACGTTTTAGTTTGTCATTTTTATCAGCAGCTGACAGACCCAAAAAGTACACAACAATAAATGAGTTGCATTTTAGCTAAGTATGTCAATGGAACAGTCTGAATTATATTATAGGTCATTTATTGTCTTTTATTTATTGCCTGACAGTTTTTTTGTTTTGTTTTTTTTTTGGTGAGATTTTTAGCATTCTTTAAGTCTGCATTCACCCCCAAAAAATACAAATGTATTGCTTTAAAACAATGAAAGAAACACTAGACTTAACGTCAACAGCGGTTCTTAGAGGAAGTAAGACAAAAGAGAAGTAAGACAAAAGGGAAGTAAGAGATGTAGCAAGATGACTGACAGTCCAAAAATCAGTAAGCACTCGAGAGCCCTCGTAACACGCCAGGTTGCAGAACATACTTGAATTATTTCCATGCTCAATTGAATTCCAAAGGACCTTATCTAATTCAATCCAAACCAGTGTTCATTTAAATAATTATTCTGATGGCTCAAGTTTACTTCATGAACTTAATGAGGACAAGCACGACAGAAAAGTGAATTCATTCATTTACAGATTCAATTATATGTGATCATTAATATCTCACCACAATATTAGGTAAATAGTCGTAGTTTGATTACCTTATACAGATCCATAAAATGATTGAAGTATTGTGAACAGCTCCCAGGCAGAACAGTTGACCTCACTGCACGGTTCTGTAACAGAAACGGAATAATAACAGACAATATAAGCACATACAGTAACATTCATAAACACAGAATATGTGTTACATGCTCTGGTTTTCTTACCTTAGTTCACTTAAAAGGAAACTCAACTGTGTTTTCCGCCTTTTCAGGTAAGGCCTAACGTCAATTGGGGTCACACAAAGTAATTCAATAACTTAAATCACGTGCCAGGGACAACAAAGCCAGGTCTTGGTTATCACCACAAAACCATATACTTATTTTAGTATGGTAGAAAAAGAACATTCCTACATACACAGGATGAGGTGATGCAAACAACCAAACTTGAGTTGGGGGGGGGGGTAAAAAAAAAAGTTGGACATCTCTAATATAGGCCACCCATTTAGCTCTTGCAAATGAAAAGTAATCCTGTTTATATTTGCTGTATATTTCCTTGACTGTCTTTATGATTGCCGCAGTTGTGCTTGGACAGGCCACCGATGCCGTAACCTGAAAGTTTGACAATCAAGGACACTGAAGTTACTTCAAAAATGGTAAAAAGCTTTGTGGTTAGTTCTGGATTAAGAACTAGCTGTGTTCAGTAGCATTCATATTGAAGCTATATTTACTACTGCCACCTGCTGCCTCATATTTGTAAACTGCTTTTGAATGTGCATGTGTACCTAATATTGTGGCTTGAAAACAGATTTGTTTTTTAATTGATGATGCATTTGCTGTGTGCATTTAGAAAACACAATTACCAAATGTTTTTCAAGTAAAATGTAGTAAAATGATTTATGCAAAAACAATGAAATGCGCGTTTGTATAAAACATAATACATTTGTGTAAGAGCAGGCTGCTTATATTTTAAGCCTCTTCAACCAAGGAAGGAATCCAGTCTTCATTATTCTATTAAATATACTTTATGTGAAGAATTCAGACAGCTTTTATCATTCTTATCAATGCTAATGTCCCTCCATAACTATTTCCCCTTTGTTCATTTTTTACGTACATATTGTGGCTATAAATAAATACAAGCACGCCATTCTGAATATTTATACGAGTTGAGCTAGCATGTGCTGCGCTGTTGTTGTTGTTTTGTTTGTTTTCAGGGGAAGTGCATCTTGCGTCTCCGCCACAGAACGAGTCTTTGTGATGTGAGGATGTGCGTGAGGACACTCAGCACCATCAGGAAGATGGTCATCAACATGACGATAACATAGTGGCTTATGCTGTGCGGGACAAAGAGAAAACAAGTTGAACCTGTGTTAATAGCAAAAGACATCATAATGGTTGAGCCAAGTTACCTTGTGCCAATATCCAACCAGGAGCCGTAGTCCTGAACGAGAAAGAAAAAGTGCTGTGGAAAAGAAACATAAAATGCTTAGTTGAGATAAGGTAGGTAAGTACATTCATATACAACTTGTCGAGTTTTACCAGAGCCATCACGTCAGAGATGACCAAGACGATCAGAAATAAGCTGCAGATTGAAAATATTATTGCATTACTTGATATGATTTTCAAACACAACACAACAAAATTGGCTGTTGTGGTTCCAACTAAGCGGACAAAAATAAACTAATACGCACCTTCTCGATGACAGCTGTGTTGCCACTTGGATAGTCTCAAATGTGCACATTACGATTATGAATGGAATGATGACCTAGAAGAAAAAAAAAAAAAAAAAAAGGGAATTAGTGGTGACCTTTGATAGGAAAGCAAGTTGAAAAGTTCCTGCATCGTAACTCCACCTTCCACATCAATAACCCTCCCATGATGAAGGGATTGTAGACTGTGAGGAAACAATAGACAGACACTGGGTCAAAACTGAAAGAAAGAGAGAAAAGATTTGAGACAAATTACAAATGCACAATTTAATGACAGCCAGAGTTTCATTAAAATTGTTGCCTTATACAAAGCTATTCAGTGCCTTTAGCAGAGATATGCTAATTTAACAATGTGTCAATTACTGTGCTTTGTTGGTGTCCTTGTTCAGCTGAATAAACACTATATAAACACTGCATATACCTGTTAAGGGAGGCGATGTTCCCCGTGCCAAAAAAAGCTGTTATTATGAAAAAAACCTGAGGAAAGTTCGAGGTCAAGGGCAGCCATTTGGCAGTTGTTGCTATATTATTTGCCTTCACTACATTCGTGAAAGGATACAAAGAAATATGATCGCCGGATGTCATCCAACTTGAGCTGCCGAATTTTGGAGATGTCAATGTTGGCAGAGAAATCAATAGTGGAGAGCTGAAAGAGATTTTAAACAAGTGGGGTTCACACATTTTTGCTTACATCCATATCTTCTTGAAATTGTGCAATCAACATTTCTATTTATCATATGGGTCTTATTAGCATAATTAGTAATAGCATATACAAAAATGAACCGTTTGTTAATAAGACAAGACAACTTAGCCTATGTGTACGATTTTGGAATTTGCAGGGAATTGCACTGAATGTTGTATTAAATATAATTAATTTTCCGGGAGTCATCACTAATAAAGATGACTTGACTTGACTCACATGCTGTTGCCATGGCGACGCACTGTTTTACAAACAATTATGCAGTTTTTGAGGGTGGAAACTTGTGAAACTTTACATACACATCACACCTGGCATGAGAGATTTTGAATTTTTAACAACAAATTTTTAACAACTTCAACTGCATGTTACTGCCGGAGACCTACAAAAAAAAATATTTTGGAGTCATATGTTAAACCTATCAGGAAGGCCCCCTTTTTTACTTTAATTTGGAATTTTGTGCCATTGGGGGCTTTTACAGAGGTCATATTTGAACAAACTCCTCCTACCTGATCGTCTTCAAACTGAGTATTTCATGTAAAAATGTTTAAGACAAACAGTTATTGAAAGCTTTTTATTTCGTTGTCATGGTGATGCACTGATTGCAAAGAAATTTGATGGTGTTTGAGGGTCTAAACCTGGGCTAACACTGGTAACATTTTGCACGACACAAGGCCTATGTGTCAGTACCCAAATGTGCCACTACCCCAACGCGACCCTTGCTGCTCACAGCTGTAGTTTTGAACCAATCTGTTCCAAAATGTATTGTGTAGTCAAGAAGGAGACAATAGATCTCAAGGAAAGAAAAAGACAATATTTATACCTCTTGCCTTCCAGAGACGCCCTCAGCGATCACGGCTTCCTGTTCAATGTTGATCCACACAAACATCAACAAAGATAACACAGGAGGGAACAAGGCCTCGGCCCTGGGTTAGAAATTATGCATGTCATGTGATGATTTATTCACAAAAGAATTCCAACATATTGATATAAAGTTTTGGGTTCCAGTTAGTCTGACTGTGCCGCAATGCACACAATAAGTTCCATAAGGGAATGGTGGGATGTGAGCCCCAACTATTGATTGATGTTTTCTACTTCTGGTTGACACAATAGTTAATGTGAATATAATTGTGACAAATTATGATCATGTGACAGTGTATGCTATTTTACCCAGTGCTAAGCAGAAGGTACGTGGCTGTTAGCGAGAGGAACACGCTGAGAAGCCGATGAAACAGGCGTGTCGAGCTCATCAATGGAACAACTAAGGAAGATGCTGGAGAAAACATTTCGGTAAGCGTTTTGTTTTTGCTGGAAAACGCAACGCAAACGTGCGCTCCCGGTCACATGCCACCTACCTAACGTGAGCCAACTGGCGATCTGACTCAGAAGAGGAAGGCCCCGTTTCTGCTGCAGGCTGGAGTGCGTGAGGTACAGCACGTACGAACACAATGCCACATGCAGCATCTGTTCGGTGACACACATTAAAGTGTTCCTCACTTTAGCTAACTGCATTAACGCAAATACAGTCACGCACAGAACATCATTATCCGCGGTTACCTGTGTGACAAACAGCCGTTTATCACCAAGGTGCAATGATGTCCTGTTCCGTGACGACCAGAGGAAACAGGCAGATAGAAAGACAGTGAGGCCACCGGCACACACCCTAAGAAAATAAATAGGTTCCGACGTTATTTGTATTCTTATCAGGGAGATATTGATTTAACAATATGTTTCATTGTAGTGGATGTAGTTTTTTAATACACTCACACCAGATTTATGTTATGCTCT
Organism: Festucalex cinctus; assembly: GCF_051991245.1. NCBI lineage: Eukaryota > Metazoa > Chordata > Actinopteri > Syngnathiformes > Syngnathidae > Festucalex > Festucalex cinctus. The sequence continues at coordinate 21,406,172 of NC_135430.1, read as the reverse complement.
CTTCCCAGAACAGGCATCAAGGGGAAAGCAGCCAAACAAAGGCAGCCTAGAAACCAGTTCACTGAGCGCCACTAGCAAGCAATAAAGATCAGACAGAGCTCATATAAATTAAGTACACTCAAGGAACACGTGCACAATACAGGGTTTGAATTTAAAAAATAAAGTAGTGCAAACTAGCTAAAAACTGCAATGTGTCAAAGTTCCTTTAGTATTTACTGTATCCACCAACCTAACTTTTATAAGTATCCACTGTGACCACAGAAGCAAATGTGCATGATCTCACTTTCCATCCTACCTTAGCCTTGCCAAAAAGACCCGACAGCATCGGCCAAAGAGAGAGGAGAGCCAGACCCACAGCCAGCATGGCGCGATGGAAAAAACTCACCACCTGGAGGCAGTAGAGGAACAGTTTGTAACTATGACGCCTCATTGCAGTAAAACTTGATTAACTTACAATTTTAAAAACACCTTACCAGTAGTTCAATGCCGACTGCAACCACTACAAAGTAGCCAACACATTTCCACAGTGTCAGGGAAGACGCTGAGTGAATCAAGTCTCTTAGCGTGTTGGACCTGGAATGGAAATGTGCGATTCTGAATTTCTGCTATGACAAGCACAGCAAATGCCCTTTTTATATTATTCAAAGGACACTCACTCTTTCAAGACAGAGTACCACATAGGCACGGGCAGCAGGCAGTAAATATAGTATGTGAATGGACTTCTCTGGATGAGCAGGAATATGCTGATGGCCACCGTGACACACACGCACAGCCACATCAACTTGGAATCGGGTTTCTGTGGATGCAGAGGCCACACATGTAAATTAAAAACGTGGTGAGTGGCTCAAACTGGATTCCAACAAACCTGTTTGAGGATGTCGGGGTGCATGTTAAGGCTGGCGTGAGTCTTCAGAATAACGAGGAAAACGTACGAGGTCCACCCCACAAATCCCAGCACCACGCTGCAACCTAAGAAAAACCTGTCGTAGGTGTGGTAGTAACGTAGGCCTTCGAGGGCATCGGATATCAAAGCCTGGCACAGCGAGATCTAGATCAAGAACAATGCAAAGGAATTTCAAAACAAACAAAAAAAAACGACTGAAATGAAATACTGGAACCAAAATGTCAGCTTTGTGAAGACTACGCAGCCTTCCAGTTTACAATATTTATAACTGTGAACATTTTATTTGCCCATGATACTTACAGCATTTCCATACTTTTCCTGCTGAATCAGTATTCTTGCTTTCTGAATAAATTCTGCCTGCTTTTGCTCAGTCAGCCGTCTGATAAACAGGGAAAGCAAGACATCAGGTTTATGAAATTGCATTTTAGATACGTTGCTAGAGTGGTTAGTGGTGGTTCTGTGGCCATAAAGATAATAAAAAGATAAAAAAAAAAAAAAATAAATATGCTCAAGTTAATATCTCCAGTTTATTGTACTTACTTGTAAGGGGTAAAGAGACATGACAATGTTGTCTCTTTTTTCTGCTTCATTTTCACCTACGCAAACAAAAGAAAGACGTACAGGTGAATAAAAATACATCGTCATTGCCGTTTCTAAATAAAAAAATGCTAACATTGCATTAAATCTGATCAAATGTCCGTGATGTTTGTGGAGTCCCTCAAGGGCCAGTCCCGCTTTCCTTTCAAATGTTTTAGTCTTTTGTTCATGTATTTAAATTATATTCTTTTTAGTAATGCTGGCAAGCTACTTTTATTTTTTCTACTTTGCTTCTGAATGTTGCTAACCGTGTTGATGCGTGTCGGTGTTGCTTGTGTAGAGCATTTTGAGTTTCCTTGTGTATGAAACAAATGATACTGCCTTGCCTAACGTTGGTTGTTACATATCTGGTTCTACTACTATTAAATATTCATCACAGTCTATGATGTTCGTGTGTTTTTATTGATAAAAGACAAATGCTAAACATGTCATCAACAGCAGAACTCCAGACTGCCTCACCTTGAACTGCTCCAATATTTGAATAGCATTAGTGTACATGCACTCCGCTTTGAAGTGATCGCTGTTATTCAGGTAAAGGACAGGTAAAACACCCTGAAGACACACAAACATAATCACAACAATCTTTTAAAAATGAATACATGGAAAAAAAAATCACAGGAATCTTACAGGGCTAAAAAACTTGTCTGTTGCCTCAAAAGACAATGATGTACAAATTACTGTTTACATTCACTGGGCTATTAGTAAAGTAGCAACACTCACAACAGAGTTGACAGGAATGGGTACGCCAATTAGACATGCCATGAGAGGAGCAACGTCAGCCTGCAGTTTTAACACAGCAAATTTTTAGACATAAAACATTGCCCGACCACAAGATGTTATTTCATCATAGAGGTGTCTGCTAAAAACTACGGAAGAGGATTCGGGCCAGTGAAGACAAAAATGTTTGCAAGGATTCTCACTTTATTCTCAGAATTCTGACTTGAAAGTCAGAATTATTCTCCTGACTTTTAAAGTGAGAATTCTGAGAATAAAGTCAGAATTTTCACTTTAAAGTCAGAATTCTCACTTGAAATCTGACTTTAAAGTGAGAATTCTGAGAATAAAGTGAGAATCCTTCCAATTGTTTTTCTCTCTTCACTGGCCCAAATCCTCTTTCGTAAAAAAACGAACAAACAGACAAACAAACACTACATTCATTCATTCAGGACACCACACCTGATTGAGATCAACTCTTCTGAGGTGCTCCAGTTTCCAATCTGGGGTAAAAAATAGAAATCAAGAAATGACGTATCCATTAGCTCACTCAAAACAGTAGAACACATTCCGAACTTTTTTTTTTTTTTTTTTTTCAAATAAAGTGGTGAACAGTAATAGCTTTTTATGAGTGCACCTTGCAAATAGCCATCCTGGTAAAGTTGATCTTCAGTCACTTTGTGGGCTCCCTGTATTCCAGCCCCCCAAGCCACAAAAGGGGTGAGAGTCTCTGAAGTGTCACCAGCACCATGACTACCTAGAGACAGACAAATTTTGGATTAAAATGACATACGAGTAAATTAATTTGAGCTTCTTTTTTTTTTTTTAAATACCCCAATCGGTCATGCCGTGATCAGAAGTGAACAAAAAAGTTGTTTTGCCATCATTGCTGTAGAAGTCTTCAATTACAGAGACCAATTCAGATACACCAGCATCCACTAGGCCAATATTGTTTAGGTACTCTCTGCATGAAAGACAAGAAAAACATTGACGACGTACTACACTTTATTACAAAGGCTAGAGTAGAACTATTCATAAAGAAAACAAAAAACAAAACAAGAACTGACTTGGACTTTGGTTTGTGCGTATGTCCATTTATGTCAAGCCCCAACAGATGCAGAAAGAAGACATTCTTATCTTTAAGCAGGCTGGACATCAAAGTGGAGTTCGACTTTGCCGATTGAAAAAGTGACTGATAAAAGAAGGCACACGCAGAATCATTTTCTTTGGTCACTAATACAGCCAGAACAGAAAACTACACTGAAAATGGTGCTGATCATTTCATTTGTGGATATTACGAGTAGCGACTATCATACTTTGACTTGAGTGAACACCCAGCTGTCTAGCTTGGATGGGTCCGTGGGAGCCAAGTCCTGTTCTGATGCTGGGTAAGTGTGGGTGTACATATGATCTCCACTGGGCCCTGCAAGTATGTAGCGGGGACACAATTGCATCATGCTACATGCTACTGAGCGAGCCATAAAACTTATTTGAAATACTGTGGCCATGTTGAGAAATTCTGCACATCCTACTTATGACCTGACAGTATGTGCTTTACCTTGAGCAAACATGGATACAATATCAGGGCTGCCCCAGGACCACGTATATCTGCTCTGGTTAAACACGGAGTCAAACTCCACAGGATTGACCTTCCAACCTGATGACACACAAACAAACATTAGCTATGAATACTCATGAGTGCCACATGATATACCTTTTTATGTTACACAGTACACAACATACCTTTAGCAACAGCACTAACATCCTCATAGAAGCCAGCAATAAGAGCAACGTGACCAGGACGAGACTCAGTGGGAACACGTGTGTGGGAAATACCCCACGTACCTCTGTCCTCAATTACAGTTCTGTTAGCAGAAAACATAAGCTATTAGTGTCACTCACAAAAGTTTTTTTTTTTTTTTTTTAATTTCCAACCTCAAGTAAGGAGCTCTGGATGAGCCATTAGGAAACAGGGTGTAGAAGCTGTCTGCTCTCAGGCCATCTGCCACTATCAGCACCAGTCTGGAGGCAGGTGGATTCAACGGTGTGGTCTTGGGTGTCATCCCATGGACCAAAGGAGAGGTGAAGTAGATGTCAAAGATGGACATGAAGAAGACAGAATGGACTGTCAGGCCCACCACTAAGAAGGTGATCATCTTCATTTTGAGTTGTGTCAACAGTAGTTCAAGTCTGTAATGCAAGGATAAAGAGGGGATTCAGGAGACCCCTAAAAAGGCATGTTAGTTCACGGCAAGGCATCTTCTTATCTTTACGTGTAGCGACCAATAGTATAAAAAAGAAAACGGAATTTTCCCAAATTACGATTTCTGAGGTTTCGTCCCGACGCGATTTATAATAAACAGATTAGTGTAACTAGAAATGTTGAAAATTGTTGTAACATGTCCACGCCAAAGAAGTGGCTATTTATGTAATTCTTATTCTATAATCGTTGCAAATAATAGCCCACTATTAAATCTTACCTGCATATCAAATCTGAAGTCTTCGATCATTTCAACAAAAAAAACAAAAACAAAAAAAAGACTGCAAATGCGTTTTTAAAGGTCCAAGAACATTACCGCTGTTGGCTTCATGTTACAAAATATATCAACCAGGTCCTTATATGCGTACATTAAAAAAAAAACAGCTGCCGTTCCTTTCTAAATGAGATTACTGAAAGGACCATCCATGTACTTCCTACTTCCTGGTTGTGACGTAACCGTTTACGTTTCAAACACGTGAAGGAATTGTGGGAACTGCAGTCCTACTTAATTGACCCATTGGCGGCTTACTGGGACGAAGGAAGAGCACACACATTCTTCGAAAACACGTGGAAGTCTGCTATTGAACATAGCAAAACGCTGTTGAATACTAAAAAGAAAATAAAAAACACATTTAGGGAAATGGACGCTATGCAAGCAGCACTTTCGCGTCGTGACACACCTCATTGATCTGCGCGCCCACGAGGCTAAGCTAGTGGGGGCAAAGTGTCAAAGCATTCCATTTTTGAAAAAGACAACAAGACGGGGGGAAAAATAACAAGGATGCCTAAACATTGTGAGGCATACGGTTGCACACGATTCCATACAGTAAAATAAGGACACTGTAAAGCAACCTTTCATATGTTAGAATTGTTTATGCGTCCATCCATTAACGTCTGGGCATGGACACATACAAAAGCAAACACAAAAACAATTTTGAGCAGTTGTAAAACAGTTTGAATTCCATTTTTACAATCTAAATTTTTGTTCATGTACATTTACACCTGTTATTAAAAAAATCTCTTGACAATTCAAATCCGCTTTCTTATTTATTTATTTATTTATTTTTTATTTTTTTGCTGATATTGCACTTGTTTTAACCGCTTATAATATATTAACAAATACCAGAATTTGAAACTTCCTTTTGTCCTTTAAAAAATTAAAGGGGGTATAAAAATGGGGCATTTTTTAAAACACATTTATTGACAGGTGGACTGCTATGATAGTTGTGTGATATCTGCTAAAGGACACTGGACAGGCTGATGCAGTTGCAGTACCGCTTTATGGCCGCTTGAGGTCCTCCTCAGCCAAAAAACCAACTGCCTCCTAAAGAATAGATGGCTCGATAGGATTCTCACATTACAATAGACATACACAAACAAACAAAATCAGGCTGTTGATATATTTTAATTATGTGAGTCGCTGACAATATCAGCTTCTGTCAGCTGTTATCATATTTTTAGCACTGAGCTTCAACCTGATATCACTCCTGATGTTCATCTCCAGCGGATGCTCAGCAAGTGGCAGCTGGCAGCCCACAGCTTTAAAGCGGTGCCATCATCTCGACCCGCCCTGCAGGCCGTGGAATGGGCACAGTCCCTGCAAGGAGCGATCCAAACGTGACACGTTGATGCCATCCGGGTGAAAAGAAGCGCGATCGAGGCCCACCGCAGACTCACCTGTAGTGCCCCCCGTTGAGCAGCTCATTCTCAGGAGTGACCACGCAGTAGATGGTGGTGTAGGCGCCCTCTGCTGAAGTCTTGAACAGGCTGGAAAACATTCGGATGATGTCTGCCATCGGCCTCCTGATGTGCCTGGTGATCTCGGTGTTGACAGTGCCAGGGTCCACTGAGTAAGCGGTCACTCCTAAAGCTGGAAGCAAAACGGATTTCGTTCAGACTAGGTAGGAAAAAGTTCCATTTTTATTTTTAAATTTGGCCAGAGGGCCTTATGTGTTTCGTTTTGCGGTTAATGAATTGAAATGGACGCCCAGATAAAGACCGACTCCCGAATGATCTTTCCTCTATCACTCCATCAATTGCATTCCTCAAAGTATATAAAACAAACAACCCCTTTGCTTAGCATAATTAGCTTAAAAGGTACAAATATCACCACTCAAAGGCAAGCATTGTCTCCTCAAAGCCTGCTTAATTCCTTCTCATTCCCTTTCCAAAAGCACTTGTGGTTTAGGCATGAGACTCTCACGTTGGAAAACGTTCATTTCTGCACGGTGAGAAGCGAATTCAAAAGACACATCATACCCTCGGTCCTCTTGGCGAGCTCCCTGGTAAATAGAACGTTGGCCAGCTTGCTCTGCGCGTAAGCCCGCACGGGGTGGTAGTTCTGCTCCCCAGCCAGGTCATCAAACTGGATCCTCCCCATGGTGTGCGTGATTGAGGACAGGGTGATGACCCGGGAAGGGGCGGAGTGCTTGAGCAAGTCCAGCAGCAGGAAGGTGAGGAAAAAATGACCTGGAAGGGTGCAAATGTTAAACGTCAGGGCCTGTTCGTTAGAGCAGGGCTCAGCAAGCAACAGTTCCTGTCAAAAGAAACATTTTAGGCCAAATAAATAACAAAAAATAATCAAGATCTGTCTGGAGCCGCAAAACATTTCAACATTGATCAACGCAACAGTGTGCTCTTCTAATGCACTAAGGGCCCAAGAGCTAATTAGAGCTGCACCCTAACAGAAAAATTACGAAGCGTCAATACTTTGAGATTCATTTTCTTCTACTTTTGGATAAATAGGCCTATATATTTTTTGGGAACATTTTTCATACTTTTTTTTCAGACATTTTTAGTCTTTTATACCTTTCTGTCAAAATTCTAGCTGTTATTTTTGTTGGCAATTTTATGGACATATTGCGGTAATTTTCACCTCTATACTTTTTGGGATAATTTATGGTAAGTTTTAGGATTTCTTGTTTTTCTTTGACATTTTATGTTAATTTTTGAACATGTTTTTTTCCCAATTTATCATTAATTAATTATCTGACCTTTTTTGGCAATTTTTTTGGACATTTTATGGTAATTTTCGGGATTTCTTCTTATTTTTTTTTTCAAAATACATTTTCTGACTTTTTTGGCAATATTGTGGGCATTTTATGGAAACAAAAGAAGAAATCCTTTTGTTTTTTGGCCATTAACAATTCAATTCTCTGACATTTTTGTCAATTTATTGGAAATTTTATGGTCATTTTCTATTTTTCCTCTTCCTTTTGGACATTTTATAGCCACTTTTTGGACATTTTTATTTATTTATTTTGACTGTCTCTGACAACGTTTGACTCTGACTTATTTTCAGTATTATTCATTTATTCATTTTAAATTAATCAAAATAATATTACATCTAAAATAGTAAAAAATAAATATGTAAAAGAATATTAATTTCCACAAATTTTGTTTGACATCCACAGGGAGCCACAGGCGAGGGACTAAAAATTCACAAGTGACTCCAGTCACAAGTTGCAGAGTTAGCGTGGCAGAAAGTGACACGTTTGATTTGTGACCAACATGATCAGTTTTCCTACCGAGGTGATTGACTCCAAACTGCGTCTCAAATCCGTCCACGGTGGTGGCGTACGCGCAAATAGCCACGCCGGCGTTGTTGATCAGGTAGTGCAGACCCTTCTCAGCTGCAAGTCAAATGTATTTCATCAACACTCGATCACATTTTGTAACACGCGAGCACGTCACGTGTGCCACCCACTGTTGTAGACATTCTCGGCAAACTGGCAGATGGATTTGGTGTCGGCCAGATCCAAATGCCTGGCGACGACTTTGGCGCACGACACCTCCCGCATGATGTCTCGGGCCGCCTGCTCTCCCTTCGCCATGTCCCTGCAAGCCAGAATCACCCTTGCGCCTGGGAAGGTTCCAGGAGGAAATTGCACATTGAAATCTGAGTAAGCAAGCTGCTCACCGACAGCTACGTCGCTAAGGCCGAAGACCGTAAATCAGAACACTGCGTTGACTTGTATATCTTGCCTCTGGCAGCCAGATCTTTTGCCGTCTCTTTGCCGATTCCCGTGTTGGCGCCCGTTATGACAGCTGTCTTCCCGTCCAGACGCGTATCGGACGACCACTTGGGGATTAACAGAGACCTGATGAGGAAGAAACACCATTTTCAGATGCAAGCAAGTATTGACACAAACTCTACTTTTATTATTATTTTTTTTTTTGTCAAGGTTGTGGACGTTATTTTGCTCTTGACAATCATTCATCATCACTCATTAACAATTGAGCTCAGACCCTTCTTGGGTTGGACTCCCTCTTTCATCGTCATGGAGGTTTTTCTGCCTCACTTGCTGAGGCCAAAAGACGGTCGTGACTACAAGTGTCAATTGGGGTTGGTGACCTAGCAACTGATAACCCATAAAATAATAATAATAATAACAAATGAGTGAGAATCAGTTGTACTCCAAAAGGTACAATTATTGTGTTTGTTTTGAAGGCAAGTTTGTAAAGTTTCTTACCTGATGGCTTGCATCCTGCAAGGAGGAGGACGGACACAGAAATGAGAGTCTTCCGCTCTTCTCAAGCTACTCTGTTGTGATTGGAACAAATCAATTAAATCGGCATATCGAGACGGATCATCACATGAGCTGCACTTTTTTTTTTTTTTTCCATGAAAAGCCCAACAAACACAAGACTATTCATACTTTGTACATTCCAAGCTTGAAACTGTGTATCACAAAAAGGTATACAAGTTGATGGAACAAATACAGATGGAGAGAAGAAGCGAGTTCACGGAAGTTGATGATGAACAGAACAGATCTTGCGGTGTTGGACGGGTTTTTGCTCAAGACCGAAAAAATGACAGAACTGGATTGAAATGCTTCCATGGAGTTCCAGGAAGTTGGGGATTCAATGTTGGGACACGTTCATCAGTAGCCTCATTGAGACACTGGATGTTCATGTTGTATGTGCATGTTACATTCTTTTGCTATTTTAAAGAAATCAAATGAAATAGAAGGACCTGTTAGTATGAACGTTCGAAAGATTTTAATTGGAGAAGATGATTCATTTGTGGCAAAGCTTACAATATTTACAATACAGACCCCTGGAATTCTGAATCTAAAAAAAACAAACTAAATTACAATGTTAATAATAATAATAATAATATAATGACAATATGTAATATCCCATGTAACCCGCACTCGTGTATAAAACACCAAACTCACCCATAAAGTTTTTTTCCCCCCCTCCCTCTCTGTACTTGTGTTTAACATAGTTCCCCAATTTGCAGGTTAAATTTATGAATTAAAAATAAAGAAAATATTATTTGATTAACTTATTGCTAATATGAATGAATAAAAATTCAAAACAACTCTTAGGTACTGCTTAGGTACTGGTAACGGTCTAGACAGGGTTTCGTATTGAGCTCCCTGTATCCACCCCTCGATTTGGGATGATGGTAATAGTAATAATAATAATAATAATAATAATAATAATGCATCAGATTTATATAGATGTTTTTTTTTGAGTGACAGGATTTTACAGTAATTGTAATAAATTAATATAAATATAAAACATGTTTTGAGATAAATTTAATCATTATTATTATTATTCAATTATAATTGTGATCCAAAATACTGACGACATCATACTAATTTCAGCAGGTCTATTTTGAAAGCTTCCATTATAACTAGACAAAACATTACTGCGTGGTACACAATTTCCTTTGCTATTTCAGATCCATCTGATCTCACCTATATGGAAAACATCAACTTCCTGCTGTACGTGAGACTCCCTGCACAATGAAGTCAAAGCGGAACGGGGAAATCGAACCCTTATATCCACAGGTGACCCTGCTGTAATTGAAGTGCTGCACTAACGTGGATTTTCAGGTGCTTTCCGCTGCAGGAAGGCTCGTCTGACAGTTGACATAAACCTGTAAAGTGATGTACAATTGTCGAGTATTAGAATGGATACCTTTTAATCTCCCCATTTGTCATTGTGAATACAACGTGAGTGCAGTGTGAAAATGAAAATTCAGTGAGAAGGCTGTACACAACTTCCTGTTTTGAAGCCATAAACTAAAGTGAGACGACGAACACACAGCTTATTTAAAAAAAAGAGAAAAAGAGAAAAAGAAAAGGTTTTACAGCCAGCGCTTCTCTCATGTGGTCCCCTCTGCGACTCTGGCCAACAAGACGGTGGCTCGCTCACCCGCTCCTTACAGCTGCATGAAATCCTCCGCCTGATGAAAGCCCGAGCGGCTGTTGACAGCGAGCACAACAGCATAAAGGCCACATGTGTAATTAACTGCGCCTCAAAAAAGAATCGGCCTCATAAACGGCTCTTTCGTTGTAATTTGCCCGTCCCAGAATAGCAAAACTCACAGAGAGAGGCCACAAGACACAGGATGGGCGTCAGCCATCTTTGGAGTGATGAGATGCAAAACATTTTAATTCCACTCAAAATATTCATCTCGTCACCCGTTGCAATTATGATGATTGTCCCTGTCGCCAACAGAAATGGCTGGCATATTCATTCCTCACATATACAGTACATTTTTTGTCACACACAAAAAAAAAGGATGAATGAATACATAAACAATGCCTTTGTGAATTTGTTTCAAACAAATTACTTTATAAACAGATATTCATTTTCTTCAATAAAGCCTGCATGTTAAAACATACTCGAAATAAAAATAGCTTATCAAATGCATAGCATTTTTCCAAGAAAAACTGCACAAAGGGTGCAGTATGAAAAAAACATCTTCATACAGGAAGAAAACAAAACAAACAAAAAAACAGATTCGTACCAAAAATGGATGTGTCGCTTTATTTTATATATATTTATTTAAAAAAAAAATTTCAATGTAAGAAAGTTACATTGAGAAACGCGAGTTCATGTTTTTCTTCAACAAGTTTTGAAATCTCTCGTCTCATCTATTTGGCAGATTCAATTTCCCGCCATAAAAATAATTGCTTTCATGGTATGATTTTATAAGGCTTCAAATCTTCCAAATTGCGAACATTTGGATTTTTCCGAGGAGCATTTCCAACATGTCAAACGACCCCTTTTATTGGTACAATTGAAATCTACTTACTGCCAATCGACCAGCCTGAACTCTAGTTGCCCCAATGCAATGAACTTGATGATTGGCTTGCAATCAGTCCAGCTTGTGATCGAGGCTCCAGCTCACCCTTGACCCGAAACATTGGACACGGACTGAGTTGTTCAAAAGGACGTAAAGATTCGATGGCTCGAAAGCATCATTTCGCTACTGCTTTGTTCCCGTTGTGACACTTACGCAGTCATTTTTTGCGCCCGCGCGGCGTCGTCCCGCAATGGCTTCTGGGTAACAGAGTCCCCCGCTGACCTCAGGCCACTCTGGAAAAACGAGGCGGTCTCATTGGCCTGCTCTTGGACAGGACTGGAAAAGTCGTCTTCCAGCGGCGCCCCGTCACGTCCCAGAGACGTCTGACCCACGTACACGACGATGACGTCGCCGCTGAAGTTCACCACCTGACCGCTGGAGATGAAGGTGGTGTTGTGATTCCCCGACACTTGACCTATGAGAGACAAGTCATTGTGAGGAGATGAAGAATACGCAATATAAGAGCAGTGTAAAAAAAAAAAGAAAAAAAGTCAACCTTAGTAAGGATAATGATGCTCAGTTTTGATATTTGACAGTAAGAAAAAGTTGAAACAATATGTTCATCCTCCTGACTACCAGGAAAAACATATTGTCCAATCATGTTTATTTTGTTATTCCCCAATCTTTGTGAAGGAACTGGAATACTGCAAAATAATTTTTTTTGAAAAAAAAAAAAAAGTTTTTGTTTTTAAGCTAGGATGTGTCCACTACAGAGGACATTTTTTTTTTTTTAACTTTATCTAAATTATTCAAACAATACTTTAATGTGTTCTTAAGAGTCTTATAGAAAACATGCTAACAACATTTAAAGCCTAAATTTGTTCAATAAAAAGTGTTTTCCTCTTCCCTAAAAAGTGCTTGCACTGAGGGAAGCCATTTTCTTTTATGATGCAATCAAAGGTAGCAAAGCCTTACCCTTACACATTTGGTTTCAAAGCACAAAAGGAGTTAATTCAATCGTATGCACTGTGTGGGAGATATTCAGGTTTAAAAAGGTCCACTACAGAGGACAAATTTGAAATGCTGGTAGTCAGGAGGATATTATTGGAGTTTTCAGCAGAGACGAACCCTCCTAGGTTAGCTTACCACTAGCTAGCTGTTCCGATAGACACGACATGGTCGGATGACATGGATGGATTTCAAAGTTTACCAAAACACACACACACAAAACCCCCCCCAAAAAAACGCGAGACACCCCAAAGTCCCGCCACAGTCGTGAAGCTGTCAGTAGACCAGAGGAAGGACCAAAGGAAAGAAAGATGAATCAAAGTGAAATCCAACACCAACCAGACACCACAATCCGCCCACAAAATTACAAATTCAGAATCTCTCACCAACCCCGGATACATCGGTCTCAAGAGACCAGAGGAAAGACTAAAGGAAGGAAGGATAGATCAAGCAGAGTAAGATCCACAAACACCAATTTCAGCGAGCAGTGGGAGAAGCAAATTCTTTTTGAGGTTCAGTAGATGCTGGTGTGGTGGATAGGATTTACAATTTACAAACACACATGCTTGAATGGCCAAAGAAAGGCCCGCAGTTACGTCGTATAATTTACATCTTTGGCGCTACTCATTTACTTTTACTAATCTGCCTGTTTTAGTTTGGGAAACCGAAGACCACCATCAGGAAAAAAAACATTTGCCAAAGTTTTGTACTTTGCAAATGAGCCTCCGGGGATGTCGAAAAACGGTTGCTAAATTCTTTCATTTGGTTCAACTTCAGTCCAAACCATTTTATTTATTTATTTTATTTTTTGCACACCGCCGGCTGCATCCAGGCAGAGCCAATAAACAAAACAAGTGTATTTTCATTTGGGAGCCCTTTTTCTCACTTTCCATTTTATCCAACCCTCCGTCCGACCTTCCCGCCTACGCGAGGAGACGACGAGCCGTTGCGACTCTCACGCGCACGCAAACCGGCATCAGATGCGAGCAAACGGGAAGACGCGTCGAGAGAAAACAGTGACACAAACGAAAGCTGCAGCAGAGGCAGGCAAACAGCCTCGTTTTCCTGGAATAACAGCGTGAGAGGCCCAACTTGAAAATATGTCCTTCCCGCCGCAAGTTTGAAAACAAAACCTCTCTGGAATCTCCTTCTCTTCGTCCCTTCCAATATCTGAGCGATTTCTCTGGATGCCCAACAACAGCAACAAAGCGTCATTTTAAACCGAGCTGAACGCTGACAGAACTTCTCTGCAACGTGTACTCTTTGTTGTTGTAAAGGATCATTCCTTAATGGCAAGGCATCATCTATTAGAGGATATACGGAGCAGACAGGTGACCTTGAACTCAAAATAGTATTTGCGGGAAGCCCGTCTAAATGCACGCGTGATGGGAAATGGTGTTCGTTTCAAGTGTGTAATTATGGAGTCCCGTCATCAGTGAGAGTCTCGCAGATTTTCATGTGTGTGTGTGTGTGTGTTGGGTGGATGTGCTTATAAAAGTATTACTCAAGCTGTGCACATCTTGCTACAATTAAAGCTGCGGTCACTTTACGCAATCCTATAAAAGTCTGCGTAAACAGGAACTCTGTCAATGGCACGGCTCAAACTGACGCACACAAACGCATGCTCACGCACAATGTTGTGTGTCTGAGTGTACCTTAATGGTTGTCCACTATATTTAAAAAAAAAACAAAAAACACAATTATCATATTCCTCTTTTTTTTCTATATGTACTTGATAGAAAGGAAACATAATAACCAGTCCTCTATGTGTGTTTTATTACCTGCGGGTATGTGATATTATCCCACTAATTTTAAACACAAACAATGTAGTTTTCCGTTAGAATAATAGCCTGCAAATATTTGGAACGGTAACCCGCTTTCAAAAAGAAAGTCAATACCATATCTACTTTGCGGTTGAATTTATTGTTGGCCGGGACTCAAAACAAATCTCCTGCCGTGTTAGCTTTAGCGGTATCGCGAGTACTGACTTAAGTCGAGTTGTGCACTTGAACAACAAAACTTGAATGCATTCCAAGTATGTTCATTTCAATATAATGACACAGAAGTAGTTAGCTTTATCACATAATTAAAACTATAATGATAACTGATCATTCAAGCCAATATTCATTTGCAGTAAAAGAGAAAATATTAGCGCAAAAATTAAGGAAAAAAAATTTTACAATGCAATTAAAACAACTTTTCAACAAATTTTCAGCACTTTTAAGTTTTTTCTTTTAATTTTAAATATATGAAGAATATACATCTTTGTTTAAAAAATGATGAAAAAATAAAAATAAACATGCAGTGCGCTTCCCGGGTCATCACCATGTGTGTTAAACAAAATTCTAAACTAAGCAAGTAAAAGACTACTTAAAGTTTTCCACTGTAGATGATGTTTTCAAAAAGAAATCAACATATTTTCTTAATTTTAACAAAATTTGTATTTTTTTTTAATAAACAGTGTAAGTGAGTTCCCAGTGTATCTCACTGAGCGCTAAATGCACGCAAATGTAGCTCATTTAGGGCTTTTGTCAGGGTTCGTAAAAGGTTTCAAAAGATATTCACAGACAGTGAAAAGTTGTCTGAACATTTTCAAAATTTCTTTGCAACAAGTACAAACATTTTACAAATCCTGATGAAAACCCCAAATTTGCTACCTGTGTACGCATTCGCCATTCAATGAGATGCTAGCTTTATCGGCCTTTAGAGTCGGAAAATATGATGTTAATAATTGACAAAATGCCCAAAAATAATCAAGTGTATATGTCTAAATATGCTAAGTAGATATACATTTTAGCTAGCTATGGGCGGGGTCTATCTCCAAAATTAGCACTTTTTCGGAATCCCCCCACAAAAGACAGCAAATTTGCTTGCTTGAGTCATTAACAGCGGCTTGTCAAAGAGAACAAGTACTTTTTAAACACTTTGGGTTGGTCAAAAATGGATTAATCCATAGAAACCTACTCTGGCCATTTTGTGTCTATGTTTTAGTGCGATATGTGATTATGGAGGTCTGTCTTGTTGGCTTCTGTGAGAAATATTCAACAGACGAGCCACGTGACTCTGCAACTTTCCAGTAAAACCCAACATACGTTTCACGTCTGCTATTGTTGTTGGACTCGTCCAACTTTTCTTGCGGAAACCCAAAACTGCGAGTGTATCAAATGTGTACGAGCACGACTGCGTGGCAGAACGGTGAGGTGGCCTACACAAACAGCGCAGCGTCGCCCACCTGGCAAACACAAGCGTTCAATTTTTTTCAAATCAGCCTCGAGTGTCTTGCATCATTGAACTGTCTCGGAATGACTCGTGACTGAGACGTTTGCCCTAAAACAGTTCTTCAAGCGACCACTTGTGGTTCGTGGGCTCCCTCTTGTGGCATATCAAAGAATCACTTAATTAAACTGCAAAACTGTTTTGTTTTGTTTCGAAACATACCTGAGGTAAGAGTTGGTTCTGCAAGCTGACTCTGTAGGCTTCCTGGGGGGCACTCGAGCTCTGCGTCCGCTGACAGGAGTGTTTTTCCATCCCAAGATGCTCCATGGCTTTGCTCCCGACTTGAGGCCTCCCGAGGCCTTTCCGAGTCGAGGTCTCCGATGGATGACGAGGTCTTTAAAGGGCTAACTGAGGTCATCGCGGAGGGTCCGCTGTTGTCTGGCGACGAGGAGTCTGTGCTTTCCGGTCTGTAATATCCCTTCTGCTTAGCTGCTGACATGTCTTTCAGGTGACCTTTGAACTCTGGCCTCGCCCTAGCCTTGCTCAAAGGCACGCAAAGCTCAGGAACCGAGGCGGATTGAGGACCGGCTGAGGAAGAGCGGAGGAGAGGAGGCGAAAAGGAGACAAGAGAGGCAATGCTCGCTTCGCTCTTGGTCACGTGCGCGTCTCTGACTCTGACGCCGGTTTCCTCCTCTGGCGTCCTCTCGGCACGTAGACCACTACAGGAGCAAGTCCAGGGGGTCCCTGGACTGACAGCTTGGCTACAGTCCTCATTCTCCCCGACTTCCAGCGGCTCCCGGACCTGAACGCCGCACACGCACGAACCCGGCAACAGGGGCGATACGCTGCTGAGCTCCTCTTCTTCGGACACCTCCTCCGGACCGCCCGAACTTTCGCTCTGCTCCTTCGTTATGGCCTCCTTCGTTATGGCCTCCTTCACGACCGTTTGCTGGGTCTGGGGGAGGGAGACGGCAACGGCGGGAGCGCGAGGGGGCTCGTCACCGTCGTTGGCGTGAGGCGTTTGGCAGAAGAGTTTGGTGGTCTCGCATGGGATATATTTGAGACCGCCT
This sequence comes from Festucalex cinctus, assembly GCF_051991245.1. Lineage (NCBI taxonomy): Eukaryota > Metazoa > Chordata > Actinopteri > Syngnathiformes > Syngnathidae > Festucalex > Festucalex cinctus. The sequence goes on along the minus strand of NC_135430.1, from coordinate 21,389,358 downwards.
GCTGCCCCGCTGTGGTAAAGGGGGGCCAAAGTCTCCTAAAGCAGCAACAAATAAAACATGCTTGATCTTGCCTTTGACAATTCATTTGTTTGCCTGAAATGTCATCTTACCTGCTGTATCCGTGTCCTTTTTAGATTCTGAACACATGATCGCAAATTAACTAAAAATGAGAAAAGAAAAACAAACCCATCCAGTTACATTTCACACTGGCTGGTAAATCTTAACTCATTTGCTCTCAAAAACGTACAAATGCATTCTAGTTTAAATATAACCATGCTCCCAAAGACGTATTTATATGTTTTTGTTTACAGAAGGCTTTGATGCAACCTATGAACAGAAGAGAATGGGAATAGCAATGGTAGTTATTACAACAAAGGCCAGCCGATGGCAGCAGAGTATAAGAGATCAACCAGGGCCATGCTGCAAAAAGCTCTTTTGTGAATAATGATGAAACTTAGCTATATTCTAATGCCAATTGTTGTAAAACGGAAACAGATAGAAATATACTTTTAGACTCTAATCTTTCTTTTGGTAGGTTCCTTATTTTTATAACAATAGAACACGTTATTATTATGGGCCTTGCAAAATCAATCAAAATCCAGTAAAATAGCCGGGAGCGAAGGGGGTTGCTTCAGTGAAACCAATTGCAGTTGCAATTGTAACTTACAAGAGAGCAACTTGAGTTTGTCTTTGTAGCAAAACAGGAAAAGGATGAGAAGACAGAGGACGGTGATAGCTGACAGCACTGACACGATCACCCAGGAGGGGGCAGCGCCTACAGGTGGGACGACGACGACAGAATGTTTTGAATGACAATTTGATGTATTCATCCCCTCCCCCCATGAATTGATGTGCTCTTCCTTACTGGAGACAGGCGGTCCGCACGCAGCGTCTGCTTGAGCACTGCCTGCTCGTGTCTCACTCCTGCCCTCTGCCTTACAACTGCGAGAATGGGGAATTGAAGAAACAATCAAATGAGTTACAAGTGGAAAGTGATGTGCGTGATCCAGGGTTCCAGAGGAAGCAGTTTATGTGTGCGTGCGTGCGTGCGCGTTACTCATGGCAGCTGGCTCGCAGTGAGCACACCAAATAACCAAATGTTTTTTCCCTTCAGAATGTCAAACCAAGATGGAGCGTGTGCACTCACTTGGTCCACGGTTTGCATCGTTTGGTGTTGTTGTCCGCCGAAAAGAATCCTTTCTTGCACGGGACACAAATCTTCCTTCCGTTTATGGACTCTGGGGTATCAAATCGACATTATTCTATGTGACTTTTGTATTTCTATGCGTGTCTCTGTCTCACCTGGTTCAACCTCGAGTCCATACCCAGGTCGGCAGGAGGGAATCTTCTCACAGTACTCGCAGTTGATGAGAGAGCACTGGAAGTTGGGAAGACAGCGACAAGGCTCCTCCGCCTCCAGATTTTCAGGCCTGGACATAAAACCTTTACCTGCAAATAAGGAGACAGATATGTTTCCGTTTTCTTTTCAGAGGCAGCAGTGCGGCCGCCTGGTTAGCGAGTCTGCCTCCCAGTTCTGCGGCGAGGGTTTGAATCTCGGCTGGGGCCTTCCTGTTTGCAGTCGGCCTGTTCTCCCTTCTGCTCGCGTGGCTTTTCTCCGAGCGCTGTTTTCCTTCCACATTCCGAAACCGTGCGCGTTGGGGCCATTCGGCACTCCAAACTGGGTGAATGCCAGTTGAACGCTTGCTTATTTATACTGTATGTGCTTTGCAAATGGCTGCCGGGGTTTACCATACTTCACGCCTATAAAGTCATTTGGAACACGACTGACAAGTGCTCGACAAATTAGATCAACTGATAATACAGTAGTTTGTGTCTTTTTTTTGTTTTTTATTTGCAACATTTTGACTTTGGTGTCTATACACTACCTGTATATCCATTATTATTATTATTATTATGATGATGATGTTTTGGAAGAGTGACTATTATACGTGTTGTTCACAAGAATTTATGGTATTGCATTGGACATAAAGGAAGAAGAATTGATGATGTAGTTGGTGACGGCAAGAACTGTCAGCGTCAATGTTGCCATATTTGCGCTTAGCATCACAGACTACACCATGAAATCGATTTCAGACATCTTGATCCAATTGACAGAATCGTTCTTCAGTTCCTGACCTGCATCGCATATTCTCTGTTGAAGGCAACGCGTCTCTTGAGTCCAGTAGGGTTGGTACTCCCCATGACCGCATTTCACACATTTAGTCTGCTGGGATTCAGTGCAATCTGCAAACACGCGTAATCCTGCCAGTGAAGAGAGAGAGAGAGAAAACAGGCACAAATCAAATCAAATGTGTTTATGTGTGCTAATTTAGATCATAACTCATTTACTCCCAATAACGTATAAATAAATTCCCAAAGACGTATTTATACGTTTTTTTTTTAATGCTAGAGCATACAGAAGGCTTTGATGCAGCCTCTCAACTGCAAAGAACGGTTGCAGAAATGGTAGTTATTACACAAACGGCCAGCAGGTGGCAGCAGAGCAAAGGAGATCAACCAGGGCCATGTCGGAAAAAAAAGCTCAATTACTTACAATTTGAAATAGATTTGTGAAAACTGATGAAACTTAGCTCTCTTCTAATGCTAATTGCTGCAAAACGTTAACAGATAGAAACATATTTTTTTTTCCCCTGATGAAAGAAGATACTTTAATCTTTCTTTTGATTGGTTCCATGCTTTTATAGCAATAGAACACAATATTCTGTGGGCCTTTCAAAATCTGTCAAAATCCAGTAAAACAGCCGGGAGCGAACGGGATTGCGAAATGTGAAAATGGCGGCGAGTGAATGAGTTAATAATAAAGGGGACATTACCTGGTTTGCACTTGTTGCAGCATCTTGAGCCTTTTAAGTACTGCTGCTCGCCACATTGGAGAACCTTGCAGGCTGCATCCTAAAGACATTATGACAAAAATATCAGTTTTTCCACAATTCTGTCTAGACATTTGAAGCAATAAAAAGGAGAATAATACCAATGTGAGCGGACATTTTTGTTTTTAGGGCCTCTTTCTCCTCTCTCCATATTCATGTGATCATTGGATATGGTGGTGAGTAATGAGAGGAAGAGGACAAAAACGTTTTTTTTTCCGAGACGTGCCCTGGAATTATTTCCGCAAGCTCAGAAGTACCTGACCAGAATCCAGACCATCAAACCAAACTCTAGTGGCACCCACTTACGAGAGAGGAGCCATCTGGAATTGGACACGAGCCTCCATTTGGCTTGAATGGATGAAAGGATTCTCGCAGGAGACTCTTATGAAGTTATTTTTTCCACTTCATACGCCATTAAAGATAATATAAAGGAATACATAAACCATAGATGCTGTCCTGGTGATATGATTGTTTGCAGCTTTGACGAGCGACTACAAAGTGGATGATTCAGTTGATCCAAAATAGTCTGCAAGTAAATATGCCTCAAAAGTCCAACACAACAATCATGTGATCATCATGCTCATGTTACTTCAACAGTACGTTGCAATTCATTTTTATTTGACCAGAAAGTAAATTGAGTTTGTGTGCTGCTACTGTCCACTTTGCTGCTACAAAACCCGAGTTTCCCGACACTCTAAAAACACTTGGGGCAAAAATAACCAAAGTTGTATCGATTTGACTCAACCTGCTGGCTTGTTTTGTTCAAAGTGGCCCAATTTTGTGGGTTGTTTTGTGCAAAACAACCTGGAAAAATGGGTCAAATTGACCCAAGTAGTGGATCCATCCATTTTTGACCCAAAAGTTTTTCTTTTTTTTTTTATATTATTTTAAGCAACTCTGTATTGCGGGAAAAAAAATAGGCGTATCCTTGTCTTCTATTACAATAACGTCTTTTTTTAATTATTATTATTATTTTATGATTTTGAGAATCAAATAAGGATTTTTTTTATTTATCTTTTTTTTTTTTTGGAGCCCATCGTGCAAACTGCTGTGTTAAAAAATAACCCAATTTTGTTTTTTGTTTTTGTTGACCCAACTTTGAGTTGTTTTGTTTCAACACCCCAAGCGTTGAGTTTTTATTTATTTAAAAAAAAAAAAAAAAGTTTCAGTCAAATTGACCCAAGAAACAGGTCAGTCCAATTTTTGACCAATATTGGGTTGTTTTTGAGCGTGCTCAGTGGCACCACTTATTTTCCTCCTGAGAGGCAGGGGTGGAGTCGCCATCTGGCATAGAGGGCAGATGCCCGGTGGGCCAGCATCGTTTGAGACCAATGTGGTGGTATTTCATGATTATTTTCTTCTATTTTGCCCCAAGAGATCAGCCGAGAATTTACAGGACGTAGCCCATTCATCCATTTACGATATAGACAGCAAACTGAACTAAATAAATCACCAAATAAAATGGCGGTATCGAGTAAATTAAGCTTGCCAAAATGTTGCTTTTTACGCAGAATTGATTCTGTTTGTAGTATGTTGAACAGGGTTCGAGATATGTGTGCATTTTATTTCATGAAACGACCAACAATGACTTCACCCAGATTTTTTTTTCCCAGTCCAGCACCTCTGAAAGGAAAAAAAAAAAAAAAAAAAAAAGTTGTATTTTGAACGTTAAGGTAAGCAGTTAATCTATTTTGTGACACCGATTAATGGAGGCAAGACGTCTTTAAGATCGGATGTCATTGTTTGCGGCTCAGTAAGGTTTTATTTCTTTTTTTTTTTTTTGCCACTGCTAATGAGTTCCCAGCCATATTTGAGGTGAACCGCTGACAGTTTTGCGGCGGCAACGACGAACGTCAGGAATGCTCGCAAACGCATACCGCAATCGGAGACGCCAGCCGTGTTCCAGTCTGCTTTCAACACGAGACATTCTTTTGCATTTGGGCGCGAAAGTATTTGTCGTCTCGCCGCGATACGCGTTCCATCCCGACACATCTTTCGTCTTTGTCTTTTTTTGCCATATTAATGCCGCATAGAAGATGAGCTCATTGAGGGAGACAAAAGGCAATAAACGGTAACATAAGCCTCTGGGCTGGCTATCCACGCGCACTCTCTCACTCTCACTCTCGCTCTCGCTCTCTTTTAGGTGGCGGTGGTGAATTCCTTGCCACATTGCTGAAGTTGTGAGTTGGCTGTTATGACAGTAGTGATGCCAAAACCACACAGTCTGATCGAAACGTAGAAAATTATAACCTATAGCCTGCTTCTAAACACTCAGCCCCTTCAAAAAAAAACAAAAAACAAACAACTTCTTTCCCATGAATGCCCTTGCATATAAAAATGATATAAAAAATAATAGAATAAAACCTTTATTAATGCAAGCATCCGTTTTTTTCCATCTGTTCTTTTCATCTCTGCGCCAACCACCTGCAGACCATGTGAGGGAGGAGGTGATGAAAAAAAGGAAATCAGGAAGAATGAAGGTTGGAAGGAAAGAAAAAAAGAAATAATGCAGAGGATGGATGGATGAAGGAAACTCGGGGAGGAGGGAGGAGAGTATGACAGCGCGAATGGGCAGAAGCTACAAAGGATGGAATATAGGACTGGAAGAAGGAAAAAAAAATGGTGGAGAAAAGCACAAAAAGAAGGCAAGAAAACACAGAAGGAACGATGATTTAAGGTAGAAAGGAAGGCAGGAGGAAGTGGGAATGGAGGATGAAGGAAGGGAAGAAAGAAAACAGGATGGAAGAACAGTCAGTAATAAGGAAGAAAGGAATCAAACCAGAAAGGAAAGACAGAATGAACTAAGGCGGGAGGTGATGAAGTAAGGAAGGAAGGAAAGGAGGAATGAAAGAAAGAAGGATAGTGTAACAATAAAGGAAGAAAAGAATGGATGTAGTAGACTGGGAAAGAAGTCAAGAAGGAAGGAAAGAGATTGAAAGCAGGAAGGATGGGCAGCACTTGAAAGGATGGCATGCTAGTTTAGAAGGACAACAAGGAAGGAAATAACGTGAATGAGGAACAAGGAGGCACAAAGGAAAGATTTAAGAGTGGAAGTTGTGAAGTGAAAATGCAGAAAGGAAGGCATGAAGGGAGGAAGGAAATATGGAAGATCAGAGGTGAGGTCCTGTAAACACTGAGGAAGGGAGGAAGGAAGGAAGGAAGGAATGAATGAACGAAATGAACAATTAACAGAGGGAAAGGGGGAGGAAATGAAAGGAAGGCAAGGAAGGAAAGGATGACTGAAACGCTGATGGAAACTGCCTCAAGGAAATTAGAAGGAAATAAAGGACATGGCAAGAAAGGAGGCAGGATGAGAAGAGAGAAGGGAGGGTGACCAGAAAAAAAATAAGAAAAGAATTGAAGGCAAGTCCTTCTAGCATCCATTAAATAGTTCTAACGTCTTTTGCTAGTCACCGTTAGAAAAATATTGCCAACATTTCAAATAAAAGGACTCCGAACTTTTCAGTTGGTGCCATGACCCGGATACTGACAGCAGACAGCGACAGATTGCGTTCTATTCGAGGCGGTTTTGGACGCTAAATATACGCTACATAAGCGTAGTTTGTCCGGCCCTCCTGATTATAGGCAACATTTAGAGGGCCGACCTCAACGCTAACTTTATCCTCTGCGTGGTCACACGCTGTGAGGACGGCTAGAAGGGCGAAAAAGGAGGCTTGGGGGGGGGTGGAAAAATGTGAAAACGAGACTTTGAGCACCTTTCTGCCAGTTTGCTTTAAAAGCCGCCTTCGTGTGATAGCATCAAACCAGAGCGAGCGCATTCCAAGAGAAAGATTTGCATAACGGCCTCAGCGGCCCGCCAATAAAAGCACCGTTTGACTTTTTGCTCTTTTTCAGACTCGGCCGCAGCCAGGAAAATCAACACCTTGAAAAGTTGCCGTGACTCATGTCGTGTTTATTTTTAAACATCACACCCCTCGTGGAAAAAGGGAACGTTTAAACCAGGACAACTTTTGTTGTGCTTTACGTGGATCAGCAAAGTGGACTTTAGGTTTGCTTCGCAGTCTGGGTTCGAATCTTTAAAAAAAAACAACAACAAAAAAGTAAAAGTTACAAGACACGCATAAATAAGTCAAATTACAGCTTGTGTCATCCACTATAATTACTCTCCACATTTTGAGGTCATCTGGCAGTGGCTCGATCGGCTTCACACGAATGTGGAACAAATTGTACCAAGTGGGTGAAAGAAAACCGAGAAAACGGAGGGGAATTCTTCGGGGATCCTGTGAGTCAGTGATTGCACGACTTTGGTGAGAACAAAAACCAAAGCCAAAACTTTGCAGCGTCACTGCAAAACACATGCAAAAACAAGGCTCCACACCAGGACAGATTTGTTTGTTTTTTCCCAGGATGCCCTCTGGTTTGATTTTCCCAACAACTGCTCATCCAAAGATATTTCGGAGGGGTAAGAAGCTGCTAAAGGGGAAATAATTGTGGTCACGTTATAGTCATAATAATAATGGTGGTTACTGGAATACAAGCCGTGATGGGTAACGGTTGCCAAGCAACCACATCTTTAAATGAAACACAATATCATCTCCTTGCAAAGTTGAAAAGTTGACTTACCTGTGCATGGAAGGCAACCAGGAGGATGCATGCCACCCAGCAAGGGAATATCCACCTTGGGGGAAAGTTTCCTCCCATCTCTGCCGTCTGACGAAGGACAAACTTCTCAGCGACCTCTCAGCTAATCAGTCCTCGCGTGCGCTCCGGCATTCTCGCGCCTTCCTTCCCCCCGCGTCCCTTCTCCTTCTTTCTTGCTCCTTCGGTCCAGTCACCCACGCCTTCTGTGAGGAGCGCGCTTGCTTGCAAACAAACCAGTGGAAATGGGAAGAGAGAGAGAAAGAGAGAGAGAGAGAGAGAAAAGGAACGCCTCCCACACAGTGTTATATGTTCAGAGAAGTGGACCCCCCCCCCCCCCCCCCTCCTTCTACGCTCTTCATGTTCTTCTTCTTTCTTCACCTACCACACAAATTCACTCTAAAGGCCATAACATTAGGTACACATGCACAATTGAACGACATCCAGTATAAGAGATGTAATTAAACATCAAAAGACAAAAGTCTTTCATAAGAATGATAAACAAAAAGTTGCCACCTATTTATAGTAAAATCTCAGTTAATTACTGTAATAATCTATTACAGCATATTACTGTAATTTTTAAAAAAAATTATTTTGATTTATTTTTTACATTTTTTTTTTACTGTTTTTAAATTACTCAAGAATAGAATAACTATTTTATACACAGTACAAAATTGTAACTAAAGAATACAGCCATTATAATTTATATTCAGTTAAAAAAAAAAGTATTTTTTACAGTATTATGCTGTAATGGATTTTTACAAATTTTACAAATCAAAACTATTACAGCATATCAGTAAACCTTTTAATTTTTTACTGTATATAAATTTCAAAAGAATGACTAAGTAATACAGTAACTCATTTATATTCAGTATAAAAAGTATGTTTATACATTATTGTGCTGTAATAGATTTTTACAGTAATTAACAGATTTTACAAATTAAAACTATTACAGCGTATATATATATATTTTACATTTATAGATTATATTATAAATTACAAAAGAATTATTAATTATTAATTATACAGTAATTAATTTATATTCATTAAAAAAAAAATATTTTTTATATAATTATGCTGTAATAGATTTAAAATTTTTTTTTTTTTACAGTAATTAACTGAGATTTTACAATAATTAGCTGGCAACTTTTCCCCCCACTTTTTTTTTTTTTTTTTTTTTTTACTGTAAATTCTGCGGTTACATTTTTTCTCTTCCTCATGCAGCCTACTCATTTTTTTTTTTTTTTTTATCTGGACATGAGAAGTGCCATTTTTGCTAATAAAAATGAACACAAATTGTAATGAATTCTTTTTACTTGAGCTGTCCCCAAAATGTTTGTAACATGCTGATTTAATAAAAGGATCAGTGTAGCAAATGTTGACTGGCAACGGGAAGGAGATCATGTCCCTCACTGGACTGAATGAAATATTACAATCCAACCACTTCATTTGCATATTAAACTGGTTGCAGCTCACTCTTGGCATGCCACGAAAGTCAAGATCATCGCAAAATGACAGTTATGCAAATGTTGGAAAACATGTCAAAGGATAAAATAGAGGGAAGGAAGAGAAAAAAGGAGAACCGTGAATTGCTTTTACGAGGCTTTACATGGAGAAATACTGTAGGTTTGTTCAAGAAAAATAAGGAATAATACAGATTTGAAATATTCTGGTTCTAATTTAACACTCACACAAACACACATTTTTCCCCATAAAAAACATGCTGACAGATGCTGCTTTGTGGTTGGGCCTCTGAGTCTGCACAGTAGCAATTAACATCCAGATATGACTTCTTTTTTTTTTTTTTTTCAAGCAACCCTAAACCCGAAACGGACTCCAAGCATACAACAAATATCCACACAGTTCCCCCTGCCAGCACCAATAAAAGTCAAACTGCACAGGACTCAAAGCCGAGCTTATTTAGCTGCACCAAAACGTAAACTAACTGCAAGCAGACGCCATATGCCGTTTCATGAGCTTCTCGCTTCAAAATGACCCGCAGAAAAGCCACACGTTTCACTCCGTAAGCACGTTTGGTCTCATTGGCATCACTTTGAACTAATCAAAGTTCATGAAAACGCAAACACTGCATATTAAAAGCAAACTGAGCTTCCTTCGGTGACATTCCAGCAGCGTTATTGCTTCCACTTGTTCTGGAAACAGACGTGACCCGTGAGTCACCCGAGTCGCTGCGGTGAGTAAAGAGCTGCCGACTGAGGGCCACTTTGCATGGCCACGCCTCTTTTGGCAGGCGAGGCACATTTGACACCAAGAACAATAGTCAATCAGGCAGCATGGGAATGGGAGCTTGTAGCGGAACACATCAAAAGGCTTCAAGCACGCCCTCACTACTGATCCCTATCAATTATTTGTCCACCTGCGCGGTTATCAGGAAGAATAGTTGAATATTAGCTTGAATATGCAAATTCTTTATCAATGGATGGTACTTAACTTGCATAATGATCAACCGGTCTAGCAAATGCAATTCTTGCGTTTAAAAATGTGCATTATGTGGTGTAATTTATGTTTTTCAACTAACATCCCCAAATTTATATTCATTTGCTATAGGCCTACTAATATGAAAAACACTGCATTGTAAAATTAATCAATTATTCTAGTATTCTGATTAATATTGTTTGTGCAATATGAGTTAAGCAGCAAAAGCCACCATTTTATTTATTTATTTATTTTTTAACATTTATCCATTTTGGGGTGGCCATTTTCTGCGATTGGCTGAAAGATTGGCTAAGACTGTTGATTTCAAAAAAGATGGTTTAAAGTTTGTCGGAAAGAATTGGGAATGTCCCATATTCTGGACTTTGGTTTGTTGCAAATAGACATCAAAGTGTTGACTGTGAGGGGTGGGGCTACCACAACAACCGTGTTTTGTCTGTCCAATGACTTTCGTTTTATTGCCTTTAGCACCTGTCGCCACTTTGAGCCATAAAGCCCTTTTTATTTTGCACTTCCATGCATAACTGACAAGTGCACATGTAAGTACACAAAGCATCTTTTATTACACCATGACACCGATTCCAAATATACACAAGTACCAACCTCTCGGTTCAATGCAAGATAGTTATTGACGTTTTTTCCTCAGAGCTCATCTCTCCCAAAAACTCGTCCGAATAGCCACGATCCAATCCGAAAGACAGAATGTAACGGAACCAACAAAATGGTCAAACAAAGCAAAACAACCAAACGACAGTAGTGATCATTTTGAATGTGCATAAAGATATTTAAGAGCAAAATAATGAAGTGCAAATTTCTTTGGAAGTTGGAAACAAAGTGTGTTCTCCTTCAATAAGATATAAATAAGTTATAAAATCGAAGCTATCAAAATGGACAGCAGAGACAGACATTTGAAGAAACAAAAGGCAAGACGATTAATTCGAACTTCAAGTAGGCGACGTTTCGGAACCACATTCACGCGCACGCAAACATTTGTAGTCACTTTCATGATTGAACGCCTGCCGTTCTGCTTTATATCGTAGGCCGTCCGATGTTTACTCCAAAACGACACCAGTTAAAAATCGGAGGTGACCTCCTGCAGGTAGCTCCATTTCATGTCCTGCTCTGACGAAAGAAAATGTTTTGTTCATGACATGACAGCCATGTTTTCAGGTCCTGCAACCTCCAGGAAAGGAATTTTGGATTTTCATCCTCTGCGGTGCTTCTTTTCGTAAATGAAGATGTCAAACAAAACACTGACTGAGAAAAAAAGCAAAGTCAACGCTACCCGTTCATCTGTTCAAAACGCACGTCGCGTCGTTGGTCGTGTGCTCGGAGCGATCACGGACGGGGACGGACGGTCATCCGATGTTGCGCTGAACGCGGTTCACTTTTTCCTCTGGAAAACGTTGGCCAGCATGGCGCCCGACGTGGTCAGCTGACCCATCTTGCTTAGGAACTTGGTCTTGGCATCTTCGCCCACCAAACTGGATGCGATGGACATGGAACTACAAACAAACAAGAAAAGCAACGTCAAGCTTCCCTTTGACCTATGACAGCGTGACTTTTGGTCTGAAATATGAAATATGACAATTGTCGAGTCTAACTGTGTTTGCACGAGTTGCTAGTTGGATGCTGTTTGGCTAGTACAGCCCCGACCAGATGTTTTACAGTCAAACGGCTCAATTACTTCCCCCTTTGGAATGAGCAGTTACAAGCTTCTGTTATTGCGCAACTAATTACTGAAAACTGCATATGCACAATAAACCACAAGGAATGATTCCAATGCTTAGTACACATTTTCTGCCAAAACTCAGAAATTGTATGAAGCTGACAACTATTAAAACAAAGTAAGATTTAATATAATTATACATAGATACAACAAATTCTAACAAAATTTAGCGTTAAACATGAGCTTAACATTAATGTTAGTCTGATGTTTTCCTTTCTCTTTTTTTTTCCCAAGGTGAAGAATAACATTCACTCGCGATGAAACGGTACGTTGGCTCATTCCATGTCAAATCACCAAGCAGATTTGGATTTCAATGAAACTCGGTGTACTTGTTGATAATGGTTGCACAACACAAAATCTCAAATTTGAGGTCAATCGGAGCAGAGTTTTTGGAGCTACGGCCTGCCGAATTTGGACATTTTGAGCACAAAAGGGCGTGGCCGCCTTCATTTGAACTCATCTCAGAAAGTCATCATAAAAGAGGCACCCCTTTTTTTGCTGAAAATGTCCATATTGGGCTGGCCGTAGGTCCCAAACCCTTGCTTCAATTCACCTAAAATTTGAGGTTTAGTGTTGTGCCATCGCTATCAACAAGTACACCAAGTGTCCTAAAAATCCAAATCTGTTTGGTTCAAACCACATAGAAAACATCAGGTGGCTTAACAAGAAAAATGCTTGGCAAAGTTAACTCAACATAAGACGGTTGGTCGTTGGTCTCACCCTTGTACATCTCCCATTCCTCTAGTTTCCACTTTGATCTCACACTCTTTGACCATTGAGCTCAGAATCACCTATGAAAGGAAACAAAATGACACATCAACACGATGATGATGACGTTCAGAAGGTATTTGTATGTTAGCAGGTTCCTTAATAGGGCGACAGTCTGGAAACAAATTCCAAAGAAGCAAGAGTCGGCTGATGGTTAGTCACCTTGGGAAAAAGGCTCACATGAAAAGGCCTCGCCTGAGATTTGGAGACGCAAATAAAAGCAGTAGGAGTTGTGAAGCGCTTTGGGTGGAGTGTCGCACGGTCGCGACTTGACTGTGTGGGAAGTTGAGCGAGCGTGCGAGCGGTCGGTCTGCTGACCTCGTGCTCCGGGGAGAGCTGCTCCATGTCGGCGCGGAGACACCTGAGGCCCGGCAGGAAGTGGTTGATCATCACCTCCTCGGAAATGACTGCGCATGCGAGGTTAAGGACTGCATCATATGTTGGGAGCTGTTACAGCTGCAGTGCCTTGCAAAAGTATTAGCACCCCTTGAACTTTTTGACCTTTTGCCAAATTTCAGGCTTCAAAGATAAATACAAAAAATACTTTTTTTTTAGATTTGATACATTACTGGATTTAAAACTTTTTTTTTTTTTTTTTTTTAACAAATAACTGAAAACTAGGGGTAACAAATTATTTATCCCCTTTTCCAACTGACTCCAGTATTTTCCACACATCATACTTCAGTTTTTGATTTGTAAATAATAATAATAATAATAATGATAATTATAATAAAATTAAAAATAACTAAATAAAAAGTTTAAAATTCATGATTTTCTTTCCACTTCATGATTGTGCCCCACTTGGTGTTGATTCTTCACAAAAATAAAATAAAAATGTAAAAAAAATAAATAAAATTCACTTAATTTTGCGAGGTGTTGTAAATAACTGTGATACTCTGATTTGGCTTACATGAAGAAACTACCTTGTTCTTGTATTTATGTGCAGAAGTGACTCCCAAACTTAGTGAGAACGCAATTTGTTTGTCTCTGCCATAATACTGCAAAGGGATCCAAGGTTCTTGCCACCTTTCTGTCAATTTCTGCCACAACATAATGCAGGAAGCCAAATCATGTAGCTTGTCATCACTTTAGTGCAAACTTTCAGAGATATTTGTCTGAGCAATAACCCTACTTACTGCTAGTCAAAAATAGTTATTCTGTTCCTAGTTGCAGGAAGCTGAAGTCCATCCAATGTGTCTTCAGGCGACCACACCCACCCCGGACTGGTCGCCAGCCAATCACAGATTCACACCTCATCAAAATGTCAAGTTGTTTCCAAAAAAATACTTTTGCCGTATTCCAACAACAGTTCCAAACATTCCATCGTCATGACCACCTGTCTGATCTCCTCTACTTTTGCAGTGATGTGAACGTTCAATATGTGAGGCCGCGGTGCCGATGAGATGAGCGAGCAGTTCCGTGGGAGGTCAGGCCAGCGTCCACTTTTCGCTGTGAAATGACAGCCTGACGATGACCCACAGGAATGAAGCTCCGACCGGCGGCGCTGCTGCCGAAGTGCGCGCTGGAAGGGGGTGGGGCTCCCAGGGGAGACACGGCAGACAGAAGAGCGTGCGAAGCAAAGAGACGTAGCAGCAGAAGAGAAGAGAGTGAGGTGGGAGGGGGCGAATGGAAGCGCTATTCTGGGTAAACTGAACCGAGCGCTGAAGCTGACGCTCACTTGCGATTCTCTCACGCTCATCCTCTCCCTTGCTTAACCAACCTTGTAATTACGTCTAGTCCCAAAAATAGAGGGGGGGTGCAAACTTATTTTCTTTCTCTCGCTTCCTGCCAAACGACAGAAGACCTCTGCCAAAGCACACACACATCTGGACCACAAGCCGGGGGTCACTTTTGATGCGTACCGTGAGGATCAAGGCCACTATCAGACGAGTGAAGAGACGAAAAAAAGGATACAGCAGCAGGAGAGGGCGCTGTAGGCCTCGAACAGCTGCGTGGCGATGTCGATCCGCTTGCTCTCCACCGATTGGCTGTTGTTAGCCTGCGCCAGCTTGTGCAGGTGTGGCAGCACAACTGGACCAAGGAGCACAAATGGCAAGTAAATAACAAACGTTGGATTTTCTTTCGCCGTCATCAGTTTGGCGTACACTCGTCTCTGAAGCGTGGCTCGGCGTTGGGTCCGACACGTCCGAACGTCCTGATGATCTCCATGTGCAACGAATGCTGATCTTGATACTGAGGGTCCTCTAGGAAGGATGCCAGCTGCATCTTGACACGTTCCAGCAGCTAAAACACATGCAGAACAGCGACATTTGTTTCAGTATATTGCAGTTGGGGTGCCATCGTGGAGATATTTTGGACTTCTGACCTCTTTCTGTGTCACGGTCTCCATTATGGTACCAAAGGCAGGAATTGTGGATATCCTCACAGAGCTAAGCACAGCAGGAGAGCAACATAAAAAGGTATGGTGACTTTTCTAAACCACTGTGCCATGTAATGCATGTCTAGTTGACCATTGATGGCACCTATACACAAATTGCCTAAAAACAACTCTACAAGCAGTGGCTTTAAAATAACAATATTGTAATAATATGAGCAGGCCAGAACAAAACTGCTGACGCCAGCTACATAAACTAAACATTGAGACAAGTTCTGCTGATGGCTGCATGTTCAATTTTACAGGTTTTTCACATTTTGCCGATCTGGCTGAGAAGTTACGTGTTTATGTGATTCAACATAAAATGAAATGAAAACTTTAAGGCAGTAAAGTAATTTTAACAGGCAGGTACGGCATCATCATACTTAAAAGTATAGTGCAACGTTTTTGCGATCTCTGCTTACTTTAGATTTAAAAAAAAAAAAAAAAAAGGACCACACATAAAAGAGAAATAAGAAATCAAAAATATGTGTTAAGTTATAAAAGTCACATATTTGCTGGGTAAAATTCTAATAATGTAAGAAAAGATTCCCTCGAGTGTGTTATATTATTTTTGTGAACATTATCTTGTCATGCTTTATTTCACAAAACAATTAACATAATCTAACCCAGGGGTGTCAAACCTGTCGTGATAAGTCGTGATTAATCACAAATTATATTTGTTGTATTTTTTTTCCCCAAGTTTTTCATAACCTTGTTAACATAAAAGTGGACAAACATGCTTACAATATACAAAATGTAGTTTTTACTTTATTGATACAGAAATTTATAGAAGTTAAAAAGATATACTAAACAGTTAAAGGGAGTGTGAAACATTGACTAATTTGACTTAAAATAATGTGGTAATTTTCTGTCACTAGGTGATATTAGTGTTTCACGTTAGACATTGGTGACAGGAACATGACATTTATCTTTTCAAATTCAGAATTAATTAGTATTTGGAACATGAAGCAATTCCTGACTTCGGCTATTTTGTTCATTGTAAATTATAACTAGTCACCAGTCCCCACAAATTCTTATATTTTTATCATGGTTACTGCTAAATTGTGTTATGGTGCCTACTTTGCCATTGACTGACTTTTAATGACCCGCAGAAACCCTGACTCTAATTATACGGAATCATTGATCTATTAAAAAGAAACGTAAATGTTCTAATAGTGTGCGCCAATAGAGAGAATGATGTGATGAAACAGGCTGCATTCCAAGAGTGTTAATGCATCTTATTCATTCAAAATGTGGATGTGGCAAAATAAATTCATGAACTCATTCCATGGCCAATTAGCATTGCAGTCTAGCCAAGCTCAGTATTACGGATGGACGTTGGCTAAGCCTTGCCATGAATTATTCTAGCGGGACAGCAAGATGACACGTTAGCTTAACATTCACAGCTGCTCACTGTGAGCGAGCGCTATAAAAGATGATTTTTGACACCGCTCGGATGCAGCCTGCGAGGAGACAGCGTTGTCGTCGAGTGACTCACAATTCAGGCCCATTGCATAGCGTTATAAGGGCCGGGGCCGCCCGGCGATCTACTAATGCTTCACTCATGCCTCGGAGAATCAACTGCAAACCCACCACAGAGATGAGAGAGAGGGCAGGGGAGGTGATGACAGAGGGTCGTGGGGATAATAGAGAAGAGAGAAAAAAAAGAAAGGGAGGGGGGAAAAATGGAGAAAGTTGGGGGTGAAAACCAGCTGCTAGCTGAGGGTTTGATCAGGAGGAGGGCCTCAGCCTCAATGGATCGGGGCGAGCGTCGAGGCGATGCATGCTGGGGTTGCGCAATATCGGGAGCGTGCAAACATCCAAGCGAGACGGGTCATGTAAACTGACAAAAACGATGAAAAACGGATGCGATGCTCAGCCAGATCCTATACAGGTGCAACTCCATACAAGCACTGCAAATTAGCTGACATCATCGTAAAATATTCAAGATTGATGTCGTTGCTCCGGATAGGCTGACTGCTGCAGTGTGATGGCTGTCAGGCGGCAAAGAGAAGGGGGGGGAGAGACGCTGCGGAGTTGACTGTTATTGTTATCGTTGATCCACTTACATTTCCGGGTCGGAGGACAGTGTGATGAGAGCCGGCACCACTCTCTGAGCGACCAGCGTCTCATTCACCCCCTTCACCAGCAGCTGATCAGGTTCGACAGAGCCAGACGGGATGTCACAGAGGTCGGCGGTGCATTGGACAAGAGTGAGCAACACCGCCGATAGATAGAGAGAAAATAATAAATAATAGAGTGAAATAATGCAAAGAAAGAGGGGAAAACATAAAAACAAGGAGCAAAAAATAGAATGCAAGCTACGCTTTTCTAAATTTACAATCAACACCCAACAGACAATACGGCTAAATGTTCATCTGTGGGCTCTGAGAACAGACTCCAGATCAGATTGAATCCGCTTTCCATTCAAAAATAAGAACAACGTAATCTGATCCAGGATCTGTGGTAGACCACCACATTTCAACCTGTGGTTATGTGCAAAATGGTGGACAAGCTACACATAATGGGATGGTGACAGTGAGGCGTGTGCGTGGGAAACGGGGAAGTACTTCACAATAAACAAAAAAAAAAAAAAAAGAAAAAAAGAGGGGGACATAGATTCAGCTGAGCACTCCTCCTTCCACAAATGTACATCAAGTGAGGCCTGGTTCCACTGTTAGGACTACAGTACATGTACACATCTCACTGGACAGGTAGATGTGATTTGTTAAGGTTTAGTTACATTGCTTCAGTCAGCGCTTCACTGCCTGGAGCCTGGCAAATGTACAATTCAACTGCAATGAGGGGGAAAAAAGAACTACGCAGCTACTTCAAAAAAAACATCAACTCAGTATTAGATTTCCTAAATGACCTGAAGTCCTGAAACTATGAAGAACACACGTCCAATTGCATTATACGTTCCAAAACTCTTTTGCTGACTTTAGCATTTTAGTGACATGTCCAGATATTTATGTGGTGAGGTTTGAGGCCAGAAAAGTGCCGGTTCAAAACTTGGAGGTGCTAAATACAGTGGGATCCAGGCGCTCATTATCGGCGATTGCAGTTACATTTACAACACGAGATACGGGTTAAACAGCAGCAACAGCAAGTAAAGCTTGCACATATGCAGAAAAAATTGATTACGTTTAAAAATCGCATTCATACATGATATAATCAACATTGTTAACTATATAATTTGTTCAAGTGATGCTTGTCTAAAACCGTTGTTTACGTTTTTCTTTACCTCAAACATCCGTGCTGACGTACAACGGACCAATGCAGAGGTGTGTACTACTCCGTACCAAAGAACAGTCAGCAGTAACTCGTGGTACACTGGATTAGCACTGAAATCAACAAAAAGAAGATACATTTGAATTAATATGCAACCTGTGTGCGTGTGTGTGCGCTCGTCTCACCCCAGTTCCACAAAAGACGCTTTCAGGCTGTCGAGAGGTGCGTGGGACAAAGACAGGGTTGTCATAACGTCCTCTAAGAAACCCACCAACAACTTGCGATCCTCCTCCTTGAGAGACAGGGGGAAAAAAAAGAAAGAAAAATATTTATAGCTAATATGAACTCATTCAAACCCAAAAACGTATAACTCAGTTTTTTTTTTTTTTTAAATACTGTGTCCTTCACTCCCAAAAATGTATTTATACGTTTTTTTCCATGCGAGAGCATACAGAAGGCTTTGATGCAGCTTCTGACCTGAAGAGGTCACTTAAAGCAATGGTAGTTATTACAAAAAACGGCCAACAGGCAGCAGCAGAGTATAAGAGATCAGCCACGGCCATGTTGCAACAAGCACTTTTTGCCAGTGTTTTCAACAGGAATGTGAATAATGATGAAACTTAGCTATATTCTAATGCTAATTTCTGCAAAACGGAAACATAGAAATGAACTATTTTTTTTCCTGATGAAAGAAGAGACTATTTCTATTTCTCTTTTTGCAGCAATTAGCATTAGAATGTAGGTAAGTTTCATCCTTATTCACAAATTTATAATTTTGAGTAAATGAGCTTTTTTTCCCCAACAGGACCCTGGCTGATTTCTTATACTCCGCTACCACCTGCTGGCCGTTTTTGTAATTACTACCATTTCTTCAACCATTCTTTGCAGTTGAGAGGCTGCATCAAAAAAAAAAAAAAAAAAAAAAAGGTATAAATACGTCTTTGGGACACAAAACATTTACAATGGAACGTATTTATATGTTTTTGGGAGCAAATGAGTTAAGAGGAAAAAATGAAAAGATGCATAAATTTGATTTGATGTTGAGCTTTACCAGCAACACAACAAGTCTTGATAACACAACAAGTCAAGTGAACTGTTCGTTACCTGGTTATAACACGTCAGTACTCCTGTAGCGTAGATGGGGACTGTGGCTTTGGTAAGGATACCATTCCCAGATGAAGCATCTATTGAGGGCAAAAGCAGAACAATCTAGGTCCATAACTATTTAAAAATGACTTTTAAGTTGTCACATATTTATCCTAAAAAAAGCTAAAGACAGCTTTACTTGTAATGTGGCAGCAATTGCATTGCTCAAGTGTTCACACTTACCAACATTCTCTTCGGACAAGCGAAGAATCTCCTGGAATTGAGGTTTAACCTACAGAATTGCAATAAAAACAAGTCAGACTTTAATTACAATTACATGACATTTACTGATGATATACATTAAAATCACCAAAGGGACAGACGAGGGAAAGTCTTTAAAGTGAGACAGACGGTGAGCATGAGTATTTCGAGAAAGATCAGATTCACCTTCGTGTTGGTAAAAATTTTGCCAAAAGTTCGACAGAACCTCCAAAAGAAGCGCGAGAACTCATGAACGCAGGTGGAAGAAGTCACGTTGATGCGACCCACGATCTCGATGAGCTGAGGAAGCCTTCAGAAAAAATGAATCTGTTCAGGTTTGTCGTCTGTACACATTTACAGTATTTATGTGCGTGTGTATGTCTCACAGCTGATTGACCACCCAAAGCAGGCTTTCCCATCCGGTGGTCCCTTCATGCTCCAGTTGGTGATCGTAGAGAAGCAGAAGGGCACTGAGCATCTCCCTGCTGCCGATGATGGTGGCCACATCCTGGAGGGGAGAAGCCGGCCTCGGGAAGCGAGTCACTGTGAGGGCAAACGCACGCTAACGTCTAATACACGCACAGAGAAGTTCCTTCCTGCCTCCCTCGTACCCTCAATTGCAGGTATGTCTCCGTGGAGTTTGGCTCGGCTGGTGAAGGGTGCATTCTGTAGCACCACAGCAAAAAGGGGCGGGATCAGACTTTGCAGCGCTGACAGGAACACGTGCAGCTTGTGCTCATCGAGGCCATGTTCGCCCTGCTACAAAAAACAGATGTTGAACTTTCAGAGCAGTAAAAAAGGCGTCCATGTCAAAGTTAACAAGTTGGCGCGTACCATGAGGAGCTTCTCTATCCGTGCCAAGAGAGATGGGATGAGGGAAGTGTAAAGCGTCCCCAGTTCCGTCGTCCAAGCAGCGAACGCGGGGATGAAGACTTGGTGGACGGCACTGACTACCCTCTCTGAAGGGTCGCCAAGCGACAGCAGCATCAGCTCAAAACCCTGAAGAAAAATACACAAACCGGCAAAAACACAAGCAAATGATGGATGGATTTTGAACAGTGTAGCAGCGTTTTTCCTGGCTCAAATTGAGGCAGAGGTGGTCTCACCCTGACTATGATGGGTGACTACTGATACCAGGTATGGTCTTATTTTAAGGTATCAGTACTCGTGGCAGTGACAGATACGATTATGGGCCGCCCTCCTGCAGCCATTTTACAATCAGGGACTAGAAATTACAAATATGAATACAAAATGTGCCATTCATTTTTGCCATTTCTTTCACTACAATCATTAATAATTCATCCACTATTACATTGGAAATATAGTTCAGGGTTGTTGTAAAACACTATTATGTTTATTGTATATACTGTGTTTTTATGACTTTGCCAATAGCTGGAGTGCACCACCTCTGCCTCGCAAAAAGGTTATTTTAATTTTATTTATTTATTTTTATTTTTTTAAACAAAAACTAACTGAAACTACATTTTATGTTTACAAAACTAAACTACAAGTATAGCAAAAATGTCCTTCGTGTTAGTCTTTCGTAATTCATTTAATGCATGAGCCTTTGGGGATGATTTTAAATTTTGTACACAGGAAAAACTCTGGTTAGACAATATCTTGGTAAACAGCTTTTCATCAATTAACTGATAGTCAAGAGTGGCGCTCCGACTCCTTAGTTCTCACTTAATTTTCCTTGAATTCTAAGTTTCCAACTTTGTGGGAATAATTCTGGGAAGGCCCTTTATCATGCCAGCGGGACGATGGCCCACAACACAAATGCATTGTGGGAAAGGTTTGGTGTGGAAGAATGTCACTGGCTCACACTGAGCATGTTTGAAAGGGAGAAGGCCTCTGGTTCAACATTAGTGACCTGACTTAACAAATGATCTTCTGGGCGAACTGGCAAAAGATTCCCACAGATGCACTCTCCAGCCTTTCAGGAAGTCTTTCGAGACGAGCGGAAACTTTTACAAATCTTCCATGAGCTGCCTGTTGTACCAACACTTTTGTCCATATTGAGTTCCATTCAAAGTAGTATTAGCCAATAAATACCTGTGAGTATTTGTCAGCATCATCTATGTAACCCATGATAATCCCAAGACTCTTGACCACGGCCTCTCGGACCATGTCCGCCTTGTCCTCGGTGAGCATCTGCTGCAACATGGACAACACTAGCGAACTTCGGATTTCCTTCTGTAGGAACAGAATCAAAAACAGACATTTTATTGATTTTTCTTATCCTTTTTCCCAACTGTCCAATGAGCTGTTAACATATAAAACCTGAACTATGAAATATATGAAAGAACATTTTGATTATTTTATTGGTCCTTTTGAAGAAAAAAAAATAAATAAAATATGACTTTTGATTTATGTGATATTTGATACATCCGGTCACAATGCTTTTAATGCTTTCGTACATTCATTACTGTCAAAAATGTAATAATAAACAGACATATCATATATATTAGTATTTCCAAGAATCCAAAGAACATTTCCCTTGCAAGGTTGCTGGAAAAGCCATCAGATGGGTGATACTGCCCTCTAATGGATTATCTGAGCAATGCATGTGTCAGATCATATACGTCAGGGTTTTAATGGGAAAAAAAATCTACTCATGAAATAGAGGGCTCAAAATTGGATTTATAGGGCTAAATGGCAACTTACAGGAAAGTATGGTGCTAAGGCTCCACAAGACTCTGCCACAAGAAGTCTTCTCTCCGGATATTTGTGGTTAATCTGAGAAAAGAGGACATGCGAGTGTAAAATTGTGCAAAAAAAAAGGTGGAAGGACAGCTGCAGCAGAATGGAAACAAGGTCGACCATCATCAACATGCTGACCATGTGGAAAGCACGAGTTGTCGTTCTCAGGAGATTCTCAGTCTCCAAAACAGAAACAGAAATATGTTCATAGCAAAAAATAAATCATGAAAATCCTAACATTAGTATGTTGTTTTCATCTTCAAAACACAACACTTTTCAAATATTTTATCATTCCCAACTCATGTAAAACGGTGTAGTTTGTTTACAACTAAACGTCAAACTTTGTGGATGGGTAGTGGGGTTTCGCTCAAAGTAAAGTGTACCTGTTCCCAGCACTGAGGAAGAAGCTCCGCCTCAACCCGCGTGGGACCCACATGCCTCGCAAAGGCAACACATCCCGTCAAGATCATTTGTCTTGAACAAACAAAGATAGAAACAATGCATCAAACTCGCTGACTTGGACACTTTTGTGCAATCTATCGATACGTGCACACCTCTGTTCGTCATCTGGTCTCTTGATTAAGTTAAAAAGGATGTGGAGAAGCTGGTCTCTCTCTTTGGACTCTGGGTGAAGGCAGGCGGTACACAGGATGAGAGGGATCAGCTCCTGAAGCATCAAATAGAGAAGGAAAAGAAGCGTGTCAATTATTTTGTCGATGTATGCAACATACAGAAACGTCATTCAAGAAGGAATACATGAGAGAAAACTGGGAAAATGAAACATTTATTTGCTTTAAAAAAAAAGTCCACCCTTTTTTAAGAGTTCAGACAGAGTTCATGGATCTTCCAGGCAGAGCAAAGATGTGTATCTAATGCAGGGCTTCCATGGCCAAAATGTGGTCAGCCCGGCATTCCCGCCACACACGCACGCACACACACACTCAAATTAGAGAGTGCATAAGGAGTTATAAATGTGTTGTTGTTTTTCCAGCAGCATATGATATTTTTCCTGCCCCAGTGCTGGAAAAGCATACAAAACCCCAACACCCGCCTGAATTAATGGAGAGAATTTGGGTAAAGATAGGCTGTGATGAGTCACACTGGCCCAGCCCAGTTGAAGCACACTTCTAAAAAGAACAAGCAGTGATTTTATTTCAAGCGCTTCGTCCAAGTGACGCACACACAACACAAATGCAAATGAGCCTCAAATTCAATCATTTTAAGGACCTGGCCTTTTCAAATATAATCAACTGCTAATTCACAAAAGCCTTTTAAGCAGCACAGGGCCAGGTCCAAGTGGATCTGGTTTAGGTGGATAAACCAAAGTAGGGTAAACATAGAAGTAGGGCGGGGAGAGCGGGAACCATAAACCGAACAACAAAAGCACCCTATGTGACAATGACCGCTTTCAAATGTGGTGTACTTTACAACGAATTATAAAATTGGGCTGTCAATCATAATTTCATCTAACAGTATTTCATATCTATGTTTGTGAAATGGGTATCTGTATTTATACAAAAAATAAATGAGTTACTGAAACAGTTTTTGGTAGTGATTATTGGTGATGGAAGCCACAGACAGAATGCACAAAAGGTAAATTAGATAAATCAGTGGTTGTTCTTTAAAAATAATTTCCTAAATAAGAAAGGTATTTCCATATTGTACTCTTGTGCTGAAGTTTGGGGAAATTTATGTAAACCAAACTAAGACCCAATTATTAAATTACCAAAAAAAAAAAAAAGTGATTAGAATAATTAGTAAAGTTGGTTACAGAGAATCAACTTATCAATTATTTGTATAGGAGCTGATATTTTAAATGTTTGGATATTGTGTATTTGAAGACAAAGGGAACGCTTGTGTAAAAAAAAAAAAAAAAAAAAAAAAAAGTAGTACTAGATTCCGCCACTTCTTAAAAGCCAGACAAGCATTTTAATGGGATGATAGTGGCACGTTGGAAAGGATTCAAATGGGGGAAAACATTTAGTTTAATAATTGACCATGATTGATAGTGTAGCCAGGTGGCAGGCAGTGTTTCAAAACGTCATTCCAACGTTTGAAACACCTTTTGTTCTTAAGCGTCACAATCTAACGAAGGTGTGTCTCCTCGCTCGTAGAAGTAGGAGATTCAAGTTGCAACCGGCGTGTGTGGGTGTCTGATGGCTAATGGCTTAACGGCCTTAGTACAAAGTCCACACGTCTCAAAAACAGATCCCTCAGTGTGTTTTTGCTATTCTTGCACTTGGGGTTGTTTTTCTTGATTTCACAAAGAGATTAAATTCTCTATAACTGTTGGTGGTTGACTAAAACAACATCACCATGGCGATATATGCAAAGCAGGCCAAGTGTGAACAACCCCAACAAGACTTCCCTTCTATCAGGTTTCAACACTGGATGCACAATTACTGTTCACACTACCTTTGTGAACACAAACTGCCCAGATGCATTTCCATAATATCGCAAAAAATATTATATTACCAACGTTTGCACCTTTCGTTTACTTTGCAGAAGCAAATAATAGTCCTAAAATATTGAACTGTATCTGGTACAAGTTTTGCAGACATTAAATTACAGCACAAAATTTGCTTTTAATTATTCATGTGAAAATGCATGGATCCAATTTTGTACCTGTAATAAAAAAAATAAAAAAAAACGAACTAAAATTGCAGCTACTTGGATGTGATTAAAATGTAGGCAAACAAGATAATTGAGGGATACATTGGCTTTATAACAGATGAACAAAAGCCACAACTTAATTTTACATATGTAAGGACTGTTATTCTCACCATTAATTTTTCTACATTGCAAAATAATACAGCATGTCATTGCTCTGAGAATGAAAAATGATGGCAAGTAGATGTGGACAATGCATTAATGCACAAATAAAACCAAGGTATGTTGTTTCTTTGTTAAATTGTTAAACTGTGTTCATCTTATAGTGCTATATTCTTCTCGCCTTATTATTGAATCTGCAATGGATGGATGGATGGAGAGATAAGATAGATAGATAGATAGATAGATCTGTAAAATATGAATTTCAACGGAGAGGAGTGATTTGAGTTAAAAGCTTGGCCACAGAATGATTTTAATTTGCGGCCCAACACAATTGACACCCCTTACTGGCCTGACTGCAATTGTAGCCAACAGGCATGCGTTACAGCTTGTTTGGAGTCATGTGAGGAAGCATGCAGATGAGCGTGTGAAGGACTCACCTGGCAAAGATGTGCAACCATTCTCTAGAGGAGAGGCATGCACCAGAGTGAGAGAATGAGTGAGACGAAAAGAGAAGAAGAAAAATAAAGCCAGTGAAGGCAAAGGGAGCGCAAACATGAGCGGCGGACAACACAGCCGAGGCAGAATGATGGCCGATGAATAGGGACATCTGCATGATAAACACCCAATAGATGGACACACATCGGCAAGGCGAAATGTAGAGTTTGAAACGGTGCACACTAACAGTACTTTAGTTTGGTATCGATCAATAAACAAAAAGGTAGCATTGACAATATTATGTTTGAGGCATGTGATTATCATAAGAAAGTCAAACTGGCTGACGCAGTGCTCTGTCACAGCACTCGTTTTTTTTTTTAATCACATTTGGATTGTCGTCTTATACAACAAAGAAAAAAAGGGAAAAAAACAAATTCTACATGTGCATCTCACTAAATAAACATATTTCAGTTCAATTCAAAAAGTAAAATCAATTTTATACAGACTCACCAAACTAAATTATTTTTATTGTTTTTATTTAATATTGTAATTATTTGAGACAGTCAATTTTGGGTTGTTAGCTAAAAGGCAGATATAAACATAAAAATTATATATATGTATATATATATATATATATATATATATATATATATATATATATATATATATATATATATATATATATAAAAATCAAGTCAGAAACAATTTATTTGCACATGTTTTGCATATTTGAATTCATTAAGATGCACCTATATAATATACCAGTAATATAAAACTGTGTTTTTGTTAAAAATAAGAAATTTGGCACTACAATTGAATGGGACATTTGTTCATTTGAATGTAGCTCATGTCTTTAAACACCAATATCAATCCCTGCTGTGTGCCTATCTATTATACAGTAAAACAAGCAATGGTGTTATGATGATAAAAAAAAGAGGGGTAAAGAAAAATGAGCAGGTGGACGAGGCTTTACCTCTCTTTTAGCGAGGAGGACATTTGGGACGATATGAGGAAGGCAGCGGCCCAGCATTAACATCACACTCTCCTCGCTATCTGCTATACGAGACACCTGGCGATGACAGAAATGTTACTTGGTCTGATAAGCTGACTGGTTACAACAACTGCAGGAAAATGGGTGCGTGTATTGACCTCTGCCCCCAGGCGGCTGTCAGAGCACATTCGGCAAAAGGACAGCAGGGCTTGTTGGAAGGCCGGGGATAACTTCCTGAGTTAGGCACAAATAAGAAACGACTAAAACCACTTTCAATCTCTTTCCCCAAAATAAATTTTAAAAATAATCATAGATGATTGCATTGAAAGTGTTGCCTGTGCTAAACATGAGCACAAGCATCTGATTAAATACAGGTAAGGATCTTTCGCCATCTAGTGGTGAAACAGACTCACAGCAGCTACTCTGTAAAGGCGGTACTCATTCAAAGGTACCACATTACCAAAATAGGACAAGCCAAAATTTGAGTTTTCAATGAATATGTTATATACGCCCCCACTAGTCCAAACGTGATATTCTGTTCAATACTGCATTTGTGGGAATATGAATTAAGCAGTAAAATCCACCCGTTATTATCCATCTCAGGAGGTGGCTACTGCCAGTCGCGGTTGACTGAAAATGACAACAAAGTGTCGAATGCCGACTCATCTCACAAACGTCACACGACCGATCCCAGAGAACACGTGAACCGCGATTGTCGTTACCTGTGATGTCATTTTCAGTTGACAGCAAGTGGCAAAATGGCTGCTCCATGAGAAGGATAAAAACGGGTGGCGTTTTCTGCGTAATTCATATTCCTCAAACATGATGTTAATCAGAATGTGGCCCAAGAATGCGCTGCGCCATTGCTGCCAATACTTACTGCTTTTCATTAAATTGTTTTACCTTCATGGCCAAGAAGGGGTTTTCATACCTATATTTATAGTGAATAAGCAGCACATAGGAACCTAGAGCACTTTACTGTGCTGTAATTATAAATGTGCTTATAAATTTGGGTTACAATGTTTACCAAAGGAACATTGACTTTGTCTCTCGATGCTGTCATATTTGTATGTGAGCATGTTGCATACATATTTATATGAGCATAAATGTTCTATTTTTAGAGCTTCTTTGATATTTTAAAAAGCAATCACCTGTTTGGCTGATCAAAATGTACAGGAGGCCGACTTTTAATCTTATTGTGAGACTGTGGTGTGTTTTGCGTGGAAGGAAGTTCACTTTGAGGCTCTGAAACAGCCCGGATGTCCAGGTACTGTCCGTTATCTGCACGGGGCTGAGGACAGGACATACATCTGGTTAGGTTCAATGTGCTTGGGGCCGCTGTAAAACATAGCGACACCTCAAAATGCTTCAGTGGCCTAAGTTCAGTCTGGGAAATTTACAATGACTTTACCACAGAGGGTGGGTCAGCGGAGGAAGTGATGGCGCTGCAAGAGGATGCGGGATTCAATGTATTCTGGGAGCTACGGTCAAGAGTGGCTGGAGAAGGGGAGGAGACCGTCTGCTTCAATGTCTGAATCTCACTGTGGGGAAAAAAGGAGACTGACTATATATACATAAACTGTTATTAGAACACAATCATGAAACAGTCTTTTCAAATGCAATGAAGCAAACTGGTGGCAATCGGAATGGATTATTTTGAAATTTCAAACACGGCTTATTTGCATTCCTAGTGAATGCAAATGAATAAGGGGTTTCAAAATGGAACAATGTGGCACTTATCCAATATTAAGCGGGAATAGCGTCAACCACAAAACAGTTGTTACTGTAATGTAATCCTTAACTGGGCATTCATCCATGATCAATTTGTTTTGCTGCTGATGGAATCTTCGCAAGCCTTACTGCAAGTAATTATTGACCCCATAAAAATATTCATAACTGCATAAATGTAGCATACAACAATATGCAAATATATCAGTGGCTTAACCACTTTGAACTTTACTCGTTTCATTTGGACATTCTTACCAAACTTATCTAGACTGTTGTCCATGAAATAAATACAACATACAAATACCTAAAAAATAAAGCTTACTGATATCCAGTTGTTTTTTCCTGAAGCTTGTGACATAAAAAAATGTCAAATAGGTTTGATATATTCGCTTCAAGGTCTAATGGGGCTTTAAAATTGTCATGTTTCAATAATTGCTAAAACTAACTGTCACTGAGAATGATATTTTCTCCCCTTTTTTGATTGACTGTTTGCAGAAATGAAGCCGCCTCTTTGAACTTAATGATGAGAGGCCATCTGACTTTTTCAGTGAGGCTCCAAAAAACTTCAACAGTTCTGATCATGTACAGCAGAAAGGTCATATCATGAATTCAAATGAATATAGACAGACTGACAAACCTCTGAAGTTTTTTCATCTGCTCAGATAGACTCTCCTTCTCATTATTGAGTAGACTGATTTGGTACTCCAACTCTTGGACGACCTCTGCCTGTTGCTGTAAGGAAGGAATACAAAGTGTGCAGTTTTTCACAGTCGTCAGTCTTTGCAACTACGGGGAAAATGAACAAACAAACCTGTTGTGTGAGGTCTGGCTTCCTTGGGGGATCTTGAGCAGCACAGTATCCAATGAGATCGCCAAAATCTGGTCCGACCGCGACGTCAACCGTGTCCCTCATTGAAGGAAGGGCGGAACCGCAATTTCTGTAGAGTTGCAATAGGTCGGGAGGCTTTGGAATGTTGAGGCCAACGTCATCCCACAGCTCAAAATCCTGGAAACAAAGAAAAATCAGGCGTACTTAGTTAAGGCAGGAGAAAAAAATAATAGTATATAATCTTTGTAAATAATATTTTGTTCAAGAAATTAAAAAAAAAAAAAAAAAAAAATGTTACCTGATCATCATTTTCATCTGAGAAAGTGATGGATGATAGTTTGTATTCATTTTTCAATAAATATTCATTCACAAGGAAGTTTAAGGCTCTTTTCTCCAGTGGGCGTAGAGGCTCCTGAGGCATAGACGAAAGAAGCTATAAAACGCTGTCTAAGTTTGATAACTTCACAAGACTTGAACGACAAACGTGCAGTCTCTTTATCACTGCTAACACAGTAGAAGATTTCAATAATGCCAAAAATCAAAAGTCCCCCCCCTCACCTGAATTTCAGGGTTTGACTTGAAGTTCTTTCTCTCCTGAGAGGGCACTTCGTTCTCTGTGAACCAATGGGGGGGCGGGGGGGGGAGAAAGAAAGAAAGAAAGAAATGGGATGAGTTCAGATGGATGCTCAACATCGTTTGGGAATTCTCTTTCGAAGAAAAGCAGAGAAAGTGACAAGGAAGGGCTCGGGTGGAGAAGAAGTTTAAAGGGCGCCACACCTGCTGCCTGAGTCAAGTTGGCGCGCAGAGCCTGAATGGTCTCCTTTGCTTTCCGTAGCTCAAACTCCAGCACTGGACAGAAAGTGACAGCACACGCACGCGCACGTTCACGCACACACACATACGCAGGAAGTGCATCCAAACAAAGACAGGGAACAAACAAATAAAACAAAGATGGGAGTGAAAA
The DNA here is from genome assembly GCF_051991245.1 of Festucalex cinctus. Classification (NCBI taxonomy): domain Eukaryota; kingdom Metazoa; phylum Chordata; class Actinopteri; order Syngnathiformes; family Syngnathidae; genus Festucalex; species Festucalex cinctus. The sequence goes on along the minus strand of NC_135430.1, from coordinate 21,359,540 downwards.
ACACAGCAAAGACATTAAGAGTATAAAAATAAAACAACACAAGAGGGGTGCATGCAAATCATGGATCTGAGGACACATGCAGCAGAGGATCATGGGATAAAGCAAAGATTTATGGCAATTAGCGGATATCCTACCCAGCCAATTGTAACTGCTCTTTTTTTTTTTATATTTCTACTGAGATTTTAAAAGATTTTTGGAAGCTGTCTGACAAATGATTTCCCAGGCAAAGGCTCAGTTACAAAATTATATTCAATTTGACTACATATCAAAAGTTAGAGGTCACCAGGGCAATTTCATGTTTTTTTTATGAAAACAAACCAAACAAAATACCTTCAAGTCCCAATAGTTGTAATCCACAATCTTATATGTATTAAATAATATATATACACGAGTGCTTTTCTAAGGAGCCTAAACATGGTGCATTAAGACATCAACTGGCATCAATAACAAATGAGATGCAAAAGTACTTTATCCTTCTCAACCAGAATAAATACACTATACACTATGATCAATTCACAAAAAAATATATATATATACACATGTTGATTAGCTAAAATAACATTAAATGTAAGATGAAGCACACAAGGTTGTTTTGATAAATAAATAAACAAACAGCAAGGTTAAAGCAATGGAGTGGAAAAATTTGATTGTATTGCATTGTTGTGCACTGATCATCTGCAAAGCTGCAAAAACATAGTAGGCTACTTACAAAATCGGTTGGCAGTGATTTTTATTCACAAAATTGCACTTTATTAAAAAAAAAAAAAAGTATTATACATTTAGTTTTGAATCTGATATACAGATTAAAATGTGTCCAAAGGTGGTCAGAGCATATAATGTTGATTCGTTGCTCCAAAATGTGCATGAGAAATGAAAATTAGTAACACCATGAAGACCCATGCTTGCAGATCATGAGTGAACAGGATGCAATCAGAATTCAAAATAAAACTCAATCCAGAGGAAAGAGGGGAGAGAAATGAAACAGATAACTGGTCCGGGTGGAATGACTTGTCCAGTATTGCCAACTGGGGTTTGATCAACGTCAGGAGAAAGCCAGAGAACCCCGAGTCAGACAGCTGTGGGCAGGCATATTTGCAAGGGTAGATGGAAGTAGAGAGTGGAGGGGAAAGAGGCGAGAGTATCCATTTGGGAAATGCAAACGACAAACCTGAAAAATAAATATCTCTGCTGCATTTTTTTTTTTTTTTTGTGTGTTTTTAAATAAGCCTTCAAAGTGTGCAATATAGCTGTCATAGTTTTCCATCAAACTTACCATTAGAATGACCTCAAAACACAAGATGGAAAACATTCATTACATGGCTGTACCACCCCAGCTGCATGAATATTGACACCAACAGGTTTTTATTTGTGAATCAAAGACAGATTGACTCATCATACAACATTCGCACCTCGGCAACCTGCTTGCAATCTAACAGCTCGGCTTTAAAGCAATCACTGACGCTCAGCTGTCACTTTCTATCCTCGTGTTTGGGAGTTGTGCGACGCTCCTGTACCAAAAATACCACCTTGAGAGGCAAAAAAACTGAAAACGTACATTTCTATCTCGCTGTCACCACCAAACTCTAATTATGTAGCATAAATACAAGGCATTTAAATTAAAATCTGCATCAAATGTGTCGCCACTGATGCGGCTGCTTCCATTCCATCCATTAAATCACATTTGATTGATTTTACAAGTCGTGATAGCACAGGTTCATCTTACCTGCCACCCGCTCGTCTGATTCTCGATTGCCGTCATCTGAGTAACGGGCAAAGTCCAGCGAGTCCAAGGTGCTGATGCTGCCTGCTCGATCTAGATCCAAAGACAAATACAGACAAGAGAGGGCAATGAAAATCAAAACTACTGACTGTTTTAGCGTGATCATTTCGTGTCAACTTTGAACACGGCACATCAAAAGCATGAAGCGAAGACATCGTTGCTTGCCATCAGTGCGTTCTCGCTGTGTCATGCGTTTAATGCAGTGTGGAAAATAATTTTCGATTTGCTGTGTCACTGTGCTTACATGTTTACTGTAGAATATGATAACACATACATACACACACAAGTTTACCATTCCTTGTTTCATGTTGGCAGTGCCATATGATAGTTAAATAGCCTGAAATTCCAACATTGAAGCACTTCAATTCATGACGGCAGGTCTCAGACAAATAATCAACATCAATTTGTTCAGCCTTGTACCTGTTAAGAGTGTAGATCAATACATACAGGAAAAATACAATAGAACATAAACAAGCCCCAGGGACGAGATCATTCCACTGATCACATGATCTCCTGAATACCAGATTATGAGGGGAAACAAATGCGGCATAACTTGAAAAAACACGTTTGGATGCCTTTCCTAACTGTTTCACAACAAGGAAGCTGTCATGTCATGTTTTTGAAGAAGAATACATTTTGCCTCGAAGTGTTTTTCATGCAAATATTTTATGTCATTGACTCATCATGACTTGCATATTATGAGAGATGTAGTAGTACCCATTCATAAATTGAAAAAGCGTCTTGAATTGAGGTATGTTTCCAAGGTGCACATATTTTGTCACAGTCACCTTGCCTCATTCTACACAACTGCAAAAGGAAGTCCTTATTTTCTCAAAAGTTTCTATATTTCTACTGAGGCATTTTGATAATAATTGTGCTGAAAAAAAAATATTGGGCTCCTGCTTAATCTAATCTGGTTTGAAAAATGTCAATACAGCTCAATTCAAACACATCTTTGACTCCAATAAAACCTGAGCATCATTTAATTCACTTGCCACACTTAAGTGGACACTAAACCATTCCATTTTCTGTACCACTTATCCTCATTTGTGTCGCAGGGAAATTGGAGCCTATCCCAGATTAGCTGACCACGCGAGAGGCAGCATGCATCTTGGATTGGTCGGCAGCCAACCACAGGGCACATACAAACAACGATTCACAGTTCACAATCGCATTCAAACCTACGACCATTTAAAACACTTAAAATTGACATGCATGCATTTAAATGCGGGAGAATGTCAGAGTACCTGGAGAAAACCACACGAGAATGGGATAAAATGGCCCAACTGGCCTGAACCTCAGAACTGTGAGGCAGCTGTGCCAAATACTTGCCCATTGTGCTGCCTCATGCATTTTTTTTTAGAGCAAATTCTCACATTTTCTTCCAACAACTATTCTGCTTAGTTCGTGCAACTATAAACACATTGCTTGAATGACTAGAAGCACTGGTATATGGTGTAACATCAGTGGTCGTGATTATCCAGGTTTACTGTGTCCCTATTTCACAATCATTCAATTCAGTTGTCTTCCACTAGATGGTAGACGCAGAATAATCACTCAACAGGCCCAGCTTGAGTATGTACATTTGAGTAAATTGAGTCAGTTATTTCTGTATATACTTTTGTAATATTTACGTTTGGTGGTGTTCCGTGAGATAAAAGTATGAAAGCACTGCAACAGACTGTTGTTAAAATACTGTCGCTGACTACTTTGTAGTCCAAGTCTTGACATCTGACTTCTCGCCGTCTTCAGATAAAGTTTGCATTTATTTAGAGAGATTAAAGCGTATTACCAGGGTGATTAACACTGCCTTGTCACGGTTTTCCTTTGGTACACAGCATTTATGGCATCGCTGTGTGTGCTTGAGCACGGTTGGTTTCAGTCGGTAGGTTTCAGGTACAGGTGTGGAAAGCCGATATCTCACGCTAGACTGGTTCCAAGCCGACATTATAAGCTAAATGTTAGCGAGTGGTGTGCTTTGACAATACGTTAAACACAAGAGGTTGACGTCAGCTACTCAGCTAGCATCGCCTAGCTACTTACTCAAAGGTCCACCAGGTCCAATTCCCTGATCTTTGGCAGGTGGGGTGCCGCTCTGTCGCTCGAAGTTACCCGGGTTGGAGAAATAATCCCTCAACCTCGGGAGCTCCCTTCCCGACTCCAACAGTTCTGTGTGAAACTCCAGGGCCGTGAGGATGTACTGGTCACGCAGTAACTGAGCGGCGATGACATCCACCGACACCCGCGACTCGGCGCTGCCAGCCATAGCGGCGGTGACCGCGGAAGTCACCGAGATGCCCTCGCCGTTTGGGCTCGTTCGACTGCTGGACAGCAGCAGAGTCGGAGGCTCGGCTCCCGCGGGCGGGGAGAAGGGAATGCCCGGCGGCGGCCCCGGCGCCCCGTCACTTGGGCTACGCTCTGTGTCAACGGTTTCGTTAGGTCGCCGTTCACTCTCCTCTTCAGAATCGCTCATATTGAACGGGTTCACAGACGCCATGTTTGCGCGATTTAGATTTTTAGCTAGCCAAGCTAAAGCTAATCACACCAGCTTCCTGAATGGATGTCAAGCTAGCTGGAATTGGATTCTCGCGTTAGCAGTGATCGGCAGGGTACCATTTGTCACGTGACATTTGTTGCCCGTTTCCCATAGCAAAATATTAAATGACCAAAATAAAAAATCCGCTCCAACACACTATGATTCTTGACATTAGAAACCATTTAAGACTAAAACATGACAAACGAGTCAGAAAACAGCCTTCCGTGGGGGAAATCATTGTTCAACATCCATATTTTCTTTAGATAAAAAAATAATAATCTGATTATTTTGATGAGGTATACCGCATTTCCATTCATCCAGACACCATTTGAATGTAGCGTTGCATATGTAATAAAGTGGCAACCGCGCCCACCGGAAGATAAAAACATAGAAGCGTGTTGGAAGTTAATGGAGCATGCGCACTGTTGCAGCTCGGTTAAAAAAAAAAAAAACTGAAAATGTCCAAAAAGTCACCATAAAATGTTTAAAATGACCATAATATGTCCATGAAATTGACAAAAATGTCAGAGAATTGAATTGTTAATGGTAGAAAATTCAATGTGCCTGGCAGCAGGATGCGAACCACACAAGAGTTGGGGGTGGTGGGAATTTGGGCAGACCGCGGAGCGTCTGCTTTACAATCTGGAACCAACCTGTAACCTGAGTAGCACCGTCAATTCGGTGCAGGTTGGCGTGGGTTTATTGCATCAACACCTGGGAGACCGTGCTTGTTTGTGTGATTGTGTGGATGAAAAACAAAACAAACAAAAAAAACTAACAAAAAACAATCTGGAACTTGTGAATTGGATCAATTACGTGCCAGATCGCTTCTGATTGGCTCAGCGCTGATGATGTAGGGGCAGTGTGGGCGGGGCTATCAGGAGCGATGGTGATGATGTTGATGCAAACTGCTAGAAGACCGATTGTTCATTTGTTCTTCAAGTGGCGCCAATCGGTGTTTCGTCAGGTGGGAATTTGTAGCAGTGGAGGAAAGATGAACTGCAGGTAGGAGGACATGTTGACAACGAGGCGAGTGCAGATACAAAAGAAAAAAAAAAAAAAAGTGATTAACGCTCGCGCTGATCCTGACTATATGCTTGCGTTCTTGCCAAGACTTGAAAGTGACTCATACATTATGTATAGGATGCATTACACTGCTTTGAGTTGAGTTCCTGCAAGGCAAATAAACTTAGCAGTGTGGGTAACTTCAATCAATAATCAGGGCACTCATTTAATATTGTCAAATTTTGTGTAATACCTTTTTTAAATGTGTATTATCATAACTTAATTCCTTAAATATACATAATAATTATTCCTATTTCCAAATAGACTCAATAAAGAGATTTTGCTTGTTTGTGGTCCAGACCTGTATGCTGTAACCGCTGGTCATCTGACGAGAGGCTGGACAACAAAACAGTCATCATCACTGGAGCTAACACTGGCATTGGCAAGGAAACAGCCCGAGACCTCGCAGCAAGAGGTACGAGAACTGCTATTATCTCGACTATTCCAGTTACAGGATGCCCATGTTTTTTTGTTGTTATTTGCATTTGCTCCTTGCTTCAATTTAGCTCTTGTTTATATTTTGGATAATGCATGTCTTGTTTTTTTTTTTTCTTCCCCATCATTGCACCATCGGTTTACTCTTTGGTTTCACCTGTATTGTCTCACGTCTCGCCACACGAGATACTAAATGTGCTGTTTTACTATATATGTCACTTCCCCCTTTCCCCATTCGTTCCGAAGACGGAAGTCGATTTGAAGGTCTACACACGATTACTCCTGTCATGCCAGAAGCTGCAAAACGTTTGTCTGAGGAAACAAAAAAAAAAAAAACAATTAAATGAAGAGGGAGGGGCTACCCGGACAAATTGCTTTCACTCAAAACACAACTGCTTTTGTTCATATTGCGCCGCCATAAGTGAACGAAATGTGCCTTAAGTTTGCTTTAAAAGCCCAAAGGCTTTGATTTGATTTGTTTTGAATTGATGCACTCGCATCTTTTATATCAAAACTGATTTTCTGATTCAAACCGGTTTTCGTTCCACGCCAAAACTGCAACCATTGCTACCACTACTATACAAATAAAGGGGAATTGACACAAGATGTCAAAACTACAAGCTACATATTCAATTTCATGACATGTAGAAAATCTACATAATAAACCACGATCCATAAACATCATCATCTCCATGCGCTTAACGAGTTGCGAGCCAATCTGGATTTTGTTTTGCTGACCTATTTGTCAACAAGAAGCTGAACTTCCCCCCACAGTTTCTACGTGTGACTTCTACATTCCAGTCATGAATCAAGAGCTGTCGACCATAAGCAGATTGAAAGCTAAAAGCATGACCCTCCACCAAATACGTTTAATCCTTCATTAGCATGTATGCATGATTTAGTCTCATTGTCCTTTTGCACCACTACGGGAACGTGAGCTGTCTAAGCAAAACGAGCGTGTGACTTAACACTCTAGCGGTCAAGTGACGGAAGACAGATGATGCGTCAAAAGGGGGGACAGAGGGGGCATTGAGAGGCGCCGCTCTCTTCCGGAGCCAGACGGGAAACAAAAGAAAGATGGGAGAATGAGCACAACACACACACACACACACACACTAGGAGTGAGGTCTCTAAAAATTTTGTTCACCCATCTTGAAAGGCTTAGTGAACCTTTGCCCCCCTTGTTTTCTAAACAGCCACTGTTCATTTATGCAAAGTTTGTTTTCACACATCCAAAAATGTACCATGCAGTGTTTTGGCTACATTACACAATTAATAACACAATATCATTTTTGAAGTATCCCTTTCATAAACTGGAGTAAATAAAAAACGGCCACGACGTGGCGTCGATTCAATCAGCATCCTTTTTTTTTTTTTTGGTGTGCGTCTCCTCTTAAAATGCAACAGGAAAATCACACCGACTCATTAGTCTTTGAATATTGAGCCTTTGGTGCATTTAGCACATTGACAACAGCTTGTTGTCTGCTTTATTTTAATGAAGTGAACTTGGCCTTGGAGGCAATGTGGGAGTAACTGAGTTTTCCCACATGGGACCGGCAGCAGGAAAACAAAGACAGCTACTGAGTAATCACTCTCCTCTTCCATAATTACTGGCCATTGCTGTGATGTTCGTGTGCGTGCGTGCATTGTACTCTATGTGTGCTCTCCAAACAGCTCATTAATGAAAAGGCGCCATCATTTGTGTCCCACGTGAATGACAATGGATATTGTGGCCATCACAAAATATTGAAGAATTGATGAAGAGGAAAAACTTTAAATAGATAATAAATAAATAAATAAATAAATAAATACATAAATAAATAAATTACAGAACTGTAGAGATGCCAATGTGGAGTAAACATTTTTGGCTGGCGAGTATGTTCGAACATACTCGCAAATATGTTCGAAAAGACTCGCAAATACTTTCGAACATACTCGCAAATACGTTCGAGCTAACTCGTACCCACTGGTACCATTTTTTTTTTTTAAAGGGGAAATTCACAATAACAGAGTGAAAATGGTCATTTTGGAGGAGGAGGCTCCTCCTCAATGCATAACTCGCCCCTCCCTTCACTGCTAATGATAAGAAGAGAGAAAAAAAATCATTTAATAATGCTATTACTTTGTGCTGTATTAGTTTTTTAACTTTCTTTACTTTCATACGCATGACAAAAAAAAGAAGTATTGCTGGAAGGTTCATAATGTGTTGTATGATTGGATTTTTTTCCCATTTTTTTTTAGGTGCCCGCATCATCATGGCATGCCGGGATTTGGAAAGAGCGGAGGAGGCGAGATCGGAGATTGTGGAAGACACTGGTAATGAGAATGTGCTTGTCAGGAAAGTGGATCTTTCTGACAGCAGGTCCATTCGAGCGTTTGCTGAGCTCATCAACAGAGGTAGGTTGAGTTGGCTCTCTACAATGAACAAAAATGTAAGGGCAACATTTTTGGTTTTCCTCTTATTTTCCACGAGCTGAATTCTCAATTGAAAACAAAATATTTATCTCAAATATTAAAAAAAATAAATCTGTCTAAAACTCTGGTTTGATGTCAGAGTCAGTGTTTTAAACTGGTTTCAAATGTTCCTCCCTTGCTCCCTTCTTTCCATAGTAAGTTAATGTAAACCGTTTACCTATACTTTTAGCCCACCCAGTATATGCAATACTATTTTTGACATCTAATACAGAATGATTACTATAGAGGGAGCTTTATTGTGCAGTTGCAACTTTCTATCATCATGTGCTTGCGTTTTAGAGGAGAAACAAGTCAACATTTTGATAAACAACGCAGGCATCATGATGTGTCCGTACTCCAAGACTGCTGATGGCTTTGAAATGCAATTTGGAGTCAATCATTTAGGTGAGTCTGCAACTTTGTCAACAAATAGATAATGCAGAAAAATCTACATATAATATTTTGTCCCATTTTCACTACTTAAGGCTGTTGTCTGGTAGGAAGCCAATTGAAATAATTCATTTGTTATGAATACATTTAAGAACTCATCTGTCATGACCAGGACGGTTATATTGGTATGTTTATGAACATAAACTAGCCATATTATATAATGGAGAATGGCGTCCCTTCATCACGATAACGGTTGCTATTTTTAACCCAAGCTGATGGAAGCGAGAACACGTTGTGCTCCACAAGACAGCCCACACACATATGCAAATGCAAAAACGCACACACACGTTTGTGTTATATGAATAAAGCAGCAAAATCCATCCTTTTTTATCCATCTCAGGTGGCAACCATTTTGCCACCTGCTGTCAACTGGAAATGACATCATAGTTGCTCAGAGGTCAGTTAACAACCAAACACGGATCAGCTTGTGAAAGTCACATGACCAAACTAAAAAACAACAACAACAAAAAACAAAAAACAGGTGAGCCCTGATTGGTCGTTTCCAAAGTCTTGAGCAACTGCTATTTTTAGTCGAGAGCAGGTGAAAAAATGGCCGCGTCTGCTTAATTCATATTCCAAATTTTTTGCATTGACTTATCCTAAAAGCAGTATTTTCTTGGGTTAGTTAAGAGTCAGCTATGTATTGAATAAATATTTCCATCCTGACATGACATAACAGGCCACTTCCTGTTGACGTACCTGCTGCTGGATCTGATCAAGTTTTCCGCTCCGGCTCGGATCGTCGTGGTGGCATCGGTGGCTCACACCTGGACCGGCCTTCGACTGGATGACCTGAACAGTGAGAGCAGCTATGACACCATGAAGGCCTACGGGCAGAGCAAACTGGCCAATGTCCTCTTTGCACGAGCACTTGCCAAAAAGTTAAAAGGTAGAATACTCTATTAAGTACAGTACATGCATGGGATGGGAAACATAAACATAAAAACATGAATGTACAGTATCATTGGTATGATCAGAAATTAGTAACAAATAATTGTAGCTATTGATACGTCATCATGTGACTTCTGTACTTTCTTACACATGTTTCAGGTACAGGTGTAAGCGTGTTCTCTCTTCACCCCGGCGTGGTGCAGTCGGACCTGTGGAGGCACCAGCACCAGTGTATCCAAGTGGCTGTGAAGATCTTCAGGGTCTTCACAAAGACAACGGTGGAGGGGGCTCAGACTACCATCTACTGCGCTGTACAGCCCGGCCTGGAAAGCCAGAGCGGAGCCTACTTCAGGTACATTTCATTCAGTCGGTCGTGTCAGAATGTCTTTGCATGCCTCCTTACCGTATCTCACAAATCCATTTCTTTGTGGTTTCAGTGACTGCGCCCCTGCAAGGTGTTCCCGAAGTGCCTCAGATGATGATTTGGCCCAGGAATTGTGGGAAAGCAGCTGCAACATGCTTGGCATCACCTGGCAGTGAATAATAAATACAATAAACAATGCTAGGAAGGACTTTGTATCATGTTAAGGGGAGGGGAGGCATCATAGCACTATTAATTAAGGACTTTTGTTAGGGGCATTAACATTGCTGGACCGTTGTGTTTTCACCAATTTATTTTATAAATGATCACAAGTATTCTATAGATGGTGTCCATTTCTTTTTCAAATAGCATGATGTAGAATGTAACACAAATACTTTACTTAAATGTATCACTGCTAAATATTTACTGGGGTGAACAATGAATGGAGAAGAAAAAAAGTTCTAATCTAAGTCACATGAGAGATTATGAACACCCGTGGAATGTAGTACTGGCAAATTGAGTTGTCATAGTTACGGGCCAGAAGTTATTTAAAATGAACCAAATTTGGATTACAACGACAAGATAAATGAATAAGATCAAATGATGTAAGATTGAAAGGATTTAAAAAGATCTCTGCGCCAATTATTCTCACTTGACATCCTTCCAAAGTCATTTGAAGAGTGAAAATAGACAAAAAAAAATAGCCATTTACAATTATAGCACCACACTGCCAGCACATACAAAAATAATAAAACTACAACTCCCTAAGAAAATAATGCTCAAAAGAACTGAACCAAAAGAAGGGGTAGAGTACATGAAGGAAGCGGTAAGGTGTATTTCTGACAACATATTACAGTATTCTAGCGTTCCTACAAACCACCCCTAGCCGTTAGGGGGCAGTGTGCACAACACTTTACACGACAGCAGAAACGAGAAAGAATTTAGGCGCATGCGCGTGTAAAGTCTACGTCAGCTCTTCTAACATAACCACAGTTGAGCTACGTGGCTTCTATCCACTCCACTCTCATATCGTCAAACACGACCACGACAAGGTAAGAAATGCAACACGCAATAATCTAGATTGAAAAAAACAGATGCAAGCAGCAAAATGTTTTATTTGAGGTTTTTGTGTATTTTCTATTTTATATGACTTCGACATTGTAGCTTGTATTCACCGTCCTAGACAGGCGAAATACACGTTAATTGTCCTAAAGCCACATCTTTTCTGTAATCAAGTCTCCACATTACTTGAAAATAATTTTTATTTAGTGATGGGTGAGGCAAATGTCACCGTCAGCATTCGATAGCGATGAGTTAGCTAACAAGAGTTTTGCGATGCTTCTTGTCTTAGCTAAAATGGATCAAGTAATGCAGTTTGTGGAACCCAGCCGGCAGTTTGTCAAAGACTCCATAAGGCTGGTAAAGAGATGCACAAAACCAGACAGGAAAGGTTTGTACAGTCGTTGGATCATCATTACTGTATTTGTGGTGAACCCACTAGTAGATTTCAATTGTGAATATTTGTGCTTACCTTCCCAGAATTCCAGAAAATTGCAATGGCCACAGCGATTGGGTTCGCCATCATGGGTTTCATTGGATTCTTCGTTAAACTGATCCACATCCCCATTAACAACATCATTGTGTAAGCTACTGCAACAAATCAGTGTTTAAGGCTTCCATCTAATTAACACCTTAAAATACAAATTTTTCTACTAGTTGTCGACTGAAGATGACCTACCCTGTGCTGAGGAAGTGTGTCGCGACCAATCATACCTCAGTTTGCTGACCAAATCCAGAAAACAGCTGAGCCATGATTGGTCATTACCTACTTCCTCAGCACTGGTGATGTCATCTTAAGTCGACAGCAAGTGGAAAAAGTATAATTGTACAAGAAAAATAATTAAGTTATCAAGTTCATTCTGGACACAATATTAGCTTTTTACTGATGAAAATAGCTCAATGAGTCAAGTATCCTTTGAACGGGTCCAATTTTCTGAATAATTACTAAAAATATGTTATCTACCTATTCCAGTTAATATCTAGCGCAGGGATCAGCGACGTGGCTCTCAAGCCGCATGCGGCGCTCTAGTCTTTAGTGACGCCCAAGTGGGGGAGTCATCAATGTTGTCTTAAATCAGTTTGCTGTTTTTGTTACATAGTACAAAAGACAGCAATCTCACAAAACTTGCTTCCATATCCAGAAGTATGTGCAAATCGTAATGGCATTGCTCTCATTTTGTCTTGCAGTGGTGGTTAAACATCCAGGACCGGAAGACAGCTGTGCAAAGTCGTGATGGTGGACTGAAGGGATGACATTAACATTCTGTTGACATTTTTCTCTCACTTTGTAAATAAAACACACAGGGATGCACGATAACGAGAGGCAAATAGATCGATGCATGGGGGGGGGTATGATTTGACTATGGTTCAATTTTTAAAATAGAATGATATATCAAGCGGCTCACATTTGAGGGGGTATGATGAAATCACTGTCATTTTTCAAAACCAGATTTTAATACAACCAACGCCAGCACTGTATATATGTATTCTTACCATACAATTTTTTTTTTTAAATGAAACAAAAGTCGGGGTCCCATATGCTCCTTTGGCTCAACACAGCCTCACCTATAGCAAGCTTGCAGGCAGTGCTAGTGAGCCCACATTCATTCACAGCCTAGAGCAGTCCAAACTCAGTCCTGAAGCTCATCAGCAAGCTTTGCATAAGCCTAATAACGATCCTGCTCATTGGAACAGGTGCATTGGAGCAGGAAAACATCCAAACCTGCAGGACTCGAGGACTGAGTTTGGACACCACCAGCCTAGATTCAGGGTCACCAACATGCTGCCCCCAAGGACCACATGTGTCAGCATTTTACAAAAAAAAAAAGCTCCCCAGTCATCAGGCATTGTATTTTTCTAGGAATGTTGTATGTGATTTGAAAATGTAACCAATGGAGGAGATTAATAGAAGTCTTAAAACTTAACAGTTGGCCAATCCCATCCACCCAAAATCGGTCCGATAGTTATCGTGCATCCCTAAAAACACAATGGAAACTCTTAGATGTGTCCTTTATTCCAACGCTCTTCTGAAAACTTGGAGGTGACTTGTGTGTTACTAAGAGGAATTTACAATCACTTTTGGTACATTTCTCACTAGCACGGCTAAGTTTAAAACAGTGGTTGTAGGGGTGGTAATCTTTGACTGTCTCACAATTTGATTCAATTCTGATGAACACACAAAACGAAAATTACAATGTACACTTAAATGCAAACACTTTGTTTAGCTTGTTTCCCCGAACTTAGCTAGCTCAAGGCTAACGCACAATGTGACGCGCCATTGACTTTTTAACGCTTATCACTCGAATAAACGGCTATTGAAAACGCTTCAGAAATGTATACACAGAAGCACATTAACATTACTCACCGGCATATGAAACATTTATGTACATACAAAAACATTTATTGGCATTTTCATGCCATATCCTGAGCGTGACTTTTTCTTCTACTCTAATGTAGCTGTAACATAACTATCAGAATGCGCGGAACCACACTGCCCCTAAGTGGCCAAATCGTGCACAACATAAACAGCGCTCTAAATAAAGGCACACACAAGGGTAAGGCAGCATATAATAAATGAAATCGATTTGAGGACATGTTATACTTATTCTAAATCGTAGTAAATGAAAATAGCGATTCTTATGAGGATATATATATATTTTTTTTTGCACACCTCTCACACAGCTGGGCTCTAGCTCACCTGTGACCATAATGAGGAGAAGCGGTATAGATGATGCACGGTTGGTTAATACCTTGCTTCCATTGATAGGTATGAGCGGAACATGCAGTCTTGAGCAGGGACAAATTGTCTTCGACAAAGTTGGACCTTGATAGAAAACACAATCAGCCATGAATTTACAAAGCCAGTCTTTTACTTCATACAGGAAAATCTCTTAACTTAAATAAAGCTAGTTTGGCATAAAAATGAAGATTTTGACGTTACAGTTCAACTGCAACGCTTAGGACAAGTGCTATTAAAAAATGGATTAAAAAAAAAAAAGAATGGATGGATCATTGCAGTCGTTTCATGATGCCCATGCTCCAAAGCAAAGGCTGGTCTGTGCTGACTGTTACGCATTTCCTGGGTTGTCCTGGGGAAACCGACTCGTAGGTGTTGGAGGTGCTCACCAGCTTCCCAAACTGCAGAACCTGGTTATCTGGATGACAGACACGAGAACAAATTAATGCAGCTTCGAGTGAGATAATAAATACATAAACATTGTTCATTAAATTGGGTACATAAACTTACAAATGCAAATAAATATATCATCCTAATTTTCCAATAAAGCGACATTTTGGACACCTTGTATGCTCACAGGTGAAAGTGAAACGTGTCCAACAGTGACCTCAAGTGGTCAAAGTAAGAATTTCAAACCTGAGGAAAACCAAGGACCACTTCAGCCCGCTTCCTTCTTCAAAATAATGTTTCATCGGAAATAACAGTGACTGCCCTTCAGCGTGCCAGCAAATAGTGAAATATGACTTTGCATGTCACCATTCCATTTAGTATTACATTTGTTCACACGTCATTTGTCGTGAGCAAGTTGAGCAGAAAAGCGCCCTGTGAGTGGATGTGTTGGACTGTGTCTAATAGAACAAGGGCAAAGCTCGGGAGGCAGACGTAAGACAATCACTTTCATTTACTTTTTAACACGGCGGACTGCTCTTGCATGTTCCCGCGGTCTGCGGCAAATTAGATGTCAAATAAATAATGTACAAGCAATTTTTGGCCCGACAGTTCTGCTATCGAGTCAAATTAAATGTGGGGATCAGAAGGTGTTTTAGGTTTAGTGGTCCAGATGATTCAGTGCAGTGCAGTCGTACCAGCGTCGCGCCACGCGTTTGCCACCCGAGCTTACCCAACTTAATCCACCTCTTAATACTCCCGTTATCACGTCGCAATTATAAAACCATCAATACTGGACAAAAATGCAATGTCGAGCTTTTCTGGAAAAAGTCCACCTTGAAAATGGATTTTCAAGTCAATTTCTTCGCCGTCAGCCATACTGTGGACATAAAAACTTAAAATTGTGTGTGCGGATTGCTACAGACGATGATTTGCTAGCCAGCTCGCTGGTCTTGTGAGGCCAATTTGAAAACAGTCACTGATATATTTATAACATTAATAAAGAAATCCATCCATCACGATTGTCGGCCCAGACCGTTATGTGAGCAGATCTTAAGAATCGCAACTGACAACATGGAAACAAGCTTGTTGCAACATGGCCCTGGTTGATCTCTTATACTCTGCTGCCTCCTGCTGGTCAGTTTTTGTAATACATTATTATTGCTTTAAGTGACCTCTTCAGGTCAGAGGCTGCATAAAAGCCTTCTGTATGCTCTAACAAAACGTAAACAAAAACAACAACAACGTATAAATATGTTTTTGGGACCATGACAATATTTAAAATAGAACGTGTTTATACGTTTTTGGGAGCAAATGAGTTCAGATAATAAAACCGTTAACAGGCATTCCGGAGAGTAAACTATTTCTCATTTTATTTTTCATTTACCAATGGAAGCAAAGCTTGATAATTGTATTATTTGTCCATTCATGAATGCATTAAAACATACAAGTTGTCGATAATGAAAAGTTACACTGGCACACGGCTCCTTCAGTGCAAAGGAAAAAGAACATCAGAACAAAGTCAGCCAACGACGAAGACAATTGCTTGTCCACAGGCGTCTGCACACCCATCAAACGTGCGTTAAAAACAGCCTCTTCTGCTTCAAAGGCTGCAAAACAAGCATTGTATTGGAGCCGATTGACACGTTGAAGAAGAAGAAGAAGAAAAAAAAGCTGCTTGGGGAGTTGCTTAATAATTGAGTGAGCACAGCGCCTGAACCACAAAGTGTAGGAGGAGAAATATTAAACTGCTGGTGTGGAGGGATCCATCTGCAGGGAAATAGTCCCACCATCATATTGGGGCGAGATGACAGTTACAGGTGTAATCCTCAGAATGAACACCAGGGGCAGCATAACACCATGAAAGACTGACGGATTGGTTTCTCCTTTTCTGTACAGGCTTTACTTAACCACCTTCCAGAAATTTTTGCACAAAGTCTTTACTGAGGGCACGTGCTTTCCAAATAGCTTCATTAGTAATCCACCCCCATCAAAGCTGATACCGATCAATAGCCGCGCCCCCACTGCACGGGGGGCTGAGAATGAGCGTCACACCCTCCAGTGATAACAATGGGGATGTTTGCTGCCTGTAATTGCATTTCCAGCACGCCACAGCTGAAAGGGCCCGCCAGCTGTACGGGGAGGGTGCGTATTTACACAACAAATTACCCAGAGGAGAGCACGACCGACTCGCAGACACTCCAAATGTCGTGAAAATGTAGACAAGGGATTAAATTTTTTATTTTATTTTTTTTAAGATGGGTGAGGGATGATTACTGTTCGATATTCTCAGAAGAAGCTGCAGTTATATAACACTGGGGAACAACATACATAAATAAATAAATAAATAAATAAATAAATGTAAAAAATGGTTGAGTTAGATTTCTATACTGATTAAAAACTAGGATTGGCATGATGATTCCAAAATTGCAGACAATTATTTTCTAGCACGTCAAGTTTTTCTCCACAGCTCACACACCTTGAGATGAGCAAAATTCCACTGATTAGCTGTAGTAAGACTGTAGTAAAAAGAGATGATTATTATTAGACTCATCAAAGTCTACGTGGCAACTTTTTCTTGTTGCCAAGAAATTTTGAGCAAAATTCTGAATATTACTACCAGGGAAATAATAGTTTTGAAATTTTTCATTTTAGTTAGTTTTGATTTCATTTTGAGTTGTTTTGTTTTTTTTAAGTTAGTTTTATTTATTATTTTAGTTTTAATTAGTTTTCAGGATGCTTCCGTTAGTTTTTATTAGTTTTAGTTATTTAATAAATGCTTCATTTTAGTTTAGTTTTAGCTAGTTTCAGTATTATTATTATTATTATTATTATTATTATTATTATTATTATTTAAATGTGTATTACTTGTAAGCAATGTTTAAAAAAACACCACGGGAGCGATGTCATCTGAAGGTGCTTTCTTATTGGCTCCTGCTAGATGACATCACTTCCGTGTGACACACTTTCAAACGTCTTTATTTCAGTTAATATCAAAATAAATCGACTTTAAGTCACATTTAAAATCATCCCCAAAGGCTCAAGCATTAAATCAATTACCTAAGAATAAAACAAAGGACATTTTTGCTATAATTTTTTAGTTAGTTTTGTAAACGTAAAATGTAGTTTCAGTTAGTTTTGTTTTGAAAAAAAGCAATTTCGGTTTTGTTTTATTTAGTTAACAAATTTTTTTATTTTTTATTTTTCGTTTGATTACTACTATAATCTGCACTGTAACTATAATCTTCACAAATGTTTTTACTTGTCGGCAATTTTGAACCCAATTTCTTGGCAACAAGAAAAAGTGCAACATTTTTGCAACATTTAACAAACCCAGATGAAAAATTAACATTCACTACGTTGACGAATACAAAACCTTCACCCTTCAGCGAACTACCGCCTTAAAATTGATAGTCTCGGCGGAAAACACTCTTTGAATTTGTGCTTAGTCTTACTTGATCACAAGCAATACATCACTCAAAATCAACAGGATGTGACACACAGAAATATTGAAAGTTTGAATATCATCAGTTAATAATGTCACCCGGGAGTTTACGCACTATTTACAATTGCATTCAACATCAATAACCGGCTTTGGAGAAAATCCCCCGAAAGTTTGCAAAAAGGAAAACCTGAGAGAAAACGTACAAGTTTTACCTCAGTACCTAGAACATTTTGAGAATCAGATTATGCTTATCGAGGAGCACGGAAACAATCCTGAAAGTTTACAAAGTGTAATGCCTGGCTTACTTCAACCTTCCTGAAGTAACATAATATTTTCATTATGAAAAGAAATATTCATCCCTCAGAACTCTTAAATGAAAAAATGGTAAGCTCGCATTTGTATGCGGTTTGCAGATGGCGGGGAAGCAAAAGTTTATGTAAATGCAACGCTTCACATTATTCAAACAAGTCAAATCAAATTGAATGAGGACACCAGAAAATCTGGTTTGCATTTTCCTTCTTTTCCGAGCAGCAATCTTCAGTTAGTTTGGGGAGTTTGGCTGTGGCTCTAATACATTGAAAACGCTGTCCTACTATTATTTTATACAAAATCATTTCGCATATTCAAGTCTAATGTATATTTTGGCACTTGAAAAACAAAGTTTTGAAATCCAATAATAAACATGATCAATCTAAATAATTGTGATGAAACCATAATCACCTGCTGTGGTCAGGTAAGGCAAAAGATCTTGGCAGTTTAACGCCGTTATTTTAAATGAAAATATGAAAAGCTTTCTGTTTATAACCCTTAAATGTAGTATGTTGAAACTCAACACCCTGTCTTTAATTTATGTTCATTTTTTTCCCCGCCCCCTTCAATAGGCACTACAACCCAATTTATAACATCACAGACGCAACTGACTGCGGCGATATACAAAGAAAGCTGGTGAATATCACATCATCAGCGTGACGCCAATACTTCCTCCCTTTATGTACTGTTATTTATTGGCCGTGACATACGCCGACGCTCGCGCTTGCACTGTCAGCAACATCTGCTTCGCCAGGATATATCCACTTCTATTAAATGTTTATGATGCTGCCACTGGATTTCGCCGAAGAGCGTCAAGTGGAAAAGAGTTTTGCGAGTTTAACTTGACCTTCAAGACAGGAAAGAGTTGGCGGCAGTGGATGTGGTGGATCAGTCTGTCAGGTTGAGCTGCAGATGCGTGGTGGCGATTGTGGCCAATTTGATTGTGGCCGAGACGGTGTTCCTTGTGTTGGACTTAATGGAGGGGTTTCGACGTGGACAACGGCAAGCACGAAGACAAGGTCGCAGCTAACGTGTGCATGTTTATGTACACGAGTGCACTACTCGAACTACAAGCTTCAACTATCCCCATCCCACTTTCAAAGCTCGTGATTACAAGGAAATAAAAGGGAGGGCAGCAGTGGAGACTAGCATGAATAAGAATAAAAAAAAACAACAACAACAAAGAAGAGAAAGGTCAGGATCTTGAGTTTGCATCTTACAAAAATGATCATGAAATGTCACCATCTGTTTGAGCTAGTGGTTAAAACCTCACTTGACCCAAGCATAACCGACGCTATTTGACAAAAGCGATACAAAATACACGTATTACAAAATACAACCGAATACTGAATGCAACACCTCAGTAGCAGTGCAACACTTTCAAGGTGTCATTTTATATGAGAGAGAAAAAAAAAATCTGATTTATTACTCCAACTGCCAAGTAGATCAAAGTATTTAGCATTTGGTTACTTATTTATTCATTTTCCATCACGTGCAATTTCAGCAAAATGCTCATTAGAGTGTTTAAATCTTTTTAAATTTTAGGTATGCTTCCAAATATGTATGCTTGGTCGGCTCTTTGACTCCAAGTTGTCAAACGGCTGCTTTCTGGTTTACCGGGGTTTGAACACAAAAAATGGATCGTGTCACGCAGTTCTCATTAAAATGGTCTCAGCTGTACACCGGCGTGTTTACGTTTCATAAACAACCCGCTTCCAATTAACAACAAAGCTCAGCTTTCTAATCTTTCCCAGAAGTTTATTTTTAATTAAGATTTTTCGATTGCGTTGCTTCGCCAGGAGACGATGCTGTCAAAGTCCACCTGCGCTCACGGAGGCCTTTTAACAAACTGAAGATGAGAACTTAAAAAAACAAAAACGGCAACATTTCTTGATTATTTTTTTTAAATATCTACTTAGAGAGGGATTTTTCCTCTAAACTTCAGTCCAACTTTCTTGAAACAACTATGAGTCAAGATTTCTCTCTGCATGAATTGACATTTTGGGGGTTTCATCATCAGACTATTTGTTGGCTTTTCCTCAGAATGAACTGAAAACGCGACACAAACCTAAATTCAAACCTGAACATGTGAGTCATGACAGAAATCTAAGTGCCTTCAAATTTTTTAAACGAAATAGTGCTTTCCACTGTAATTTTCAGTGTTGGAGTAGAACCAGATTAAAAATGGTATGACATCTATTTTCTAGAATTGTGCACGAATGGGTGGTAATTTGGTCATTAGTTTGAGTAGGTGTGGCAAATGAATAATCGAATCATAATTTGTCGATCAAATGGTGTGACGTCACCCAAACTGGTGTTTTGTTTACATGGTAGCTGTTTAGCTTGAGTGCACTTTTGACAGTTTGACAGTTACGGACTTATAACATGTGGAAACGTCAGTTTTCTAGAATATGTTCGGAATCCATTCACATGAAATCGTGAAATTCTTCGTGATCGTTTAGACAAAGGAAGCAAAACATGCATATTTTTAAGAACAAGGCCATCTGTGTAGATAGTAATACTGTACATAAATCCGTTTTTTTTTTTTTTTTTACACATATTTCTCTGCGATGGGTCGCTAGCTTTCAGTCTGGCAAATCAACTTGGAATGGCATACAAA
Organism: Festucalex cinctus; assembly: GCF_051991245.1. Lineage (NCBI taxonomy): Eukaryota > Metazoa > Chordata > Actinopteri > Syngnathiformes > Syngnathidae > Festucalex > Festucalex cinctus. Next base: position 21,339,011 of record NC_135430.1, on the reverse strand, counting down.
ATGAAGATTCTGGAGTGGCCCAGTCAAATTCTGCACTTGAATACGATTAAAATGTTGTGGCGCGACCTTGCAAAGGTCGTCCAGTGTTGCTGAATTGAAGTAATTCTGCAAAAGGAAGAGTTGGTCAAAATATCTCGGCAGAGATGTTAACGAATCATTGCCAGTCATAGAAAATACTTCATTTCAGTTGAAGCTGCAGTGTGACCCAACCAGTTATAGTGGGTGAAATACTTTTTCCACAAAGGGGCCAAGTAGCTTTGAATATTTTTCCTCTTAATAAATAAAATCACCATTCAAAAATATGCTTGGAAGACACCAAATACAGCAGAAAAAGACGATGATACAGTGACGTCACAAAGTCGCTTCCAACCCCCCCGAATAATGTCTTGGTTTAGGTTATTATGTACAAATGCAGAAATAAATACTTAATGTGACCAATTGGAGCACTTTTGTAAGGTGCATAATAGTCAGTTGATTCAATACCCCCATCACAAGAATAATGGATGGAAACTGGTGAGAATCAAAAACGGCAAATGTGGGGGAACAACCTTGAGGCACATGTTGGCTGTTTCAACTGCAGCTGCCACAGTTTTGATGGAGCTCCACATTATGTTGTGACGCCACCGGAAAATTGTGCAAGTTGATTTGGATTGCGGGATTGTACTTTTTTGTCAGTCGCAAAAACGCCTGTTAAGAATGACTGTATTCAACAGCAGTCACTTGTCGCCACTGGCGTTATCCAGGCAATCAAAGCTAAAAAGCTAATAGTGTACATGAAAAGCACATGTAGCATTGGGAAAAAAAAAAAAAAAAAGTCCATTAGCTTTTCACTATTTGGAAATCCTGATGTCTCAGAGAATAACACACTAATATATTACCAACTCCGAGATGGCAAGATTAGATTGCAACACGACAATAACATAATTTACATTTAACATGGCAGTCTTTTACAACAATGGAATACTGCATTCATTTAAATAATAATAATTAAAAAAAATTCTATGCACTCTATTTAGCACACAATTATTGTCTCCAAGGCTCCATTCACAGATTTTAAGCAATAAAAGATAAGCATTCCCTTTCATCTTACAAATCTTTTTTAATGATAGCCAGAAGAAATATCTCAGAGAAATGGCTTTTGCCATTATTAATGTAACATATGGGGAAAATAACACAAAACAATAAACTTGGCCTTTTTTCACTTCAGGACATTATGAATCCCCAAAAAGTCATGAACTGTGTCGACTAGAAACATTTTTTTGTTTGTTGTTTTTATTTTCCCTTCAGTTTCTCCTAGTCTTGTGCTCAAGACGATACTATCTAAGACTGAGACTTACCTGAGACCAAGTCAAGACCAAGACGAGACTGTGACGAGACCAAGACCATATGAACAGTTGAAGAGCATTGTCTCCATAATTTGAATTTTCTTCAAAATACATTTCATAACCAAAAAAACAGCCACTGCAAGTCTTTCAAAGCTCAACATGCAAAAATGTCCAATATTAACAATGTTTTGTTTTGTTTTCTTTCAAAAACACACTATCACATTATTTAAGATGAAGACTTGCACATCAGTGCTGGTCTTTATGGAAAATCCAGAGTCTGGGTAATCCAAGACAAGACCAAGACCTTCAAAAATGTGATCTCAAACACTATTTTCTCCGTTAGATATACGTACTGTAACCTCAGTGCGTTATGACAAACCCTTGTGGATATTATTGATGACGTAATGTTTTTGGTTGTGAATGCATTTTGAACTGTTTGACAAGACATTTACTGGAAAGCACAGTAAAGGTTTACTGAAGGTCCTTCCGAGACTCAGTGGCGTCCAATGTCATATTCACGAGATAGTGGATGATTGCAACGCCACTTTGGTTGTGGGGTACATAAAGGGCAACGGAATTCACAATGAGCAGGAAAATGAGGCAGGGAAAGGCTTATTTTGCAAATAAATTGGCAGGGGTCTAAAAGCGTTACTGTAGGCAGGGCCAATTAAACACGCTGAGAGAGGCCTGGAGAATTTTGTGTGGGTTCATGGCCGTGGTCTCCACTAATCAAGAGTGCAGAAAACTCAGTCAGGGTTTGCATAATCATTGGCATTAGCAGTCAAGTTGGAGCTGCAAAATAATTGAATTAAGTCAGTGTCAGCTTTTAAGACCTGAAATATTAGTATTCCATGTGATAACAAATCCAACACATTTTTGTATTTTGGCACTGTTACTCTGCAAAACACATTAAAAGAGAACATTGCCTCAATATTATAATATAGTTATACGGTTAGAAGAAAAGTCTTAATGCCTTACCTGCGTCACCACTAAAAAGTAAAGAAACAATTAAATATATATCTATTTTTTTATATTAAGAGTTCTTTGGTGAACACTATAAATATTTTCTTTTTGAATCCAAAAGTGTCCATAGGTGCGTTTCCATTACCCTCATTTTTGCGCAAAAGGCAAGTTTTGCACGTGTAAATACGTTTTTTTTTATGTTTTAAGTGTCCCAAAGACGTATTTATACGTTTTTTGTTTTTTTTGTTTTTTTAATGCTAGAGCATACAGAAGGCTTTGATGCCGCCTCTCAACTGCAAAGAACAGTTGTAGAAATGGTAGTTATTACACATGTAGAAAAAAAGCTCAATTACTTACAATTTGAAATAGATTTGTGAAAACTGATGAAACTTAGCTCTCTCCTAATGCTAATTGCTGCAGAACGGAAACAGATAGAAACATACTTTTTTTTTTCCCGGTGAAAGAAGAGACTAATCTTTCTTTTGGTAGATCCCATGCTTTTATAGCAATTGAACACAATATTCTGTGGGCCTTGCAAAATCAGTCAAAATTCAGTAAAACAGCCGAGAGCGAACAGGATTGCGAAATGTGAAAATGGCTTGGAGTGAATGAGTTAAAAATGTAAAGGGGAAGAAGAGTGGAAAAGTGTGAATCACTGCAAATGCGCATGCCATTGATTAAAATGTGATTTCCATTCACCCATTTTACACACAAGGTTAACTGCGCTTCATTTTAAACATCTACGTTTGCTTCTTACATTGTTACCTTTGCCACGCCGCAGTGTCTTCATTATTTAGTAGTACATTCCCCCCTTAGTATCATTACTGCAGTGCAGCCCTTTTATTAGATAGTGGTCTGGGAAAAAATCCCTTTGAGCCATGGTCATCTACAACCTCTTTAAATATCTGCTCTGCTCTTCCTCTCTCCTCACTGCACATCAGGCCTAACTCAACAAGCCAGATATACAAAATTGCTCTATTATGAAGCCCGGTCTTAAAGATGCAGGGGGACCGAATTTTTGCTCATTTGAACTGAACATGACTTTTTTTTGGGAGGGAGCGGGGCGTGGGGGGCAAATAAATCTTGTCATGTCATCTTTGTATGTCTTCCTCCTACCATTGAGATGCATTTTGGATGTTGACATGACATGATGGGACTTTGTAACTGTCTGGTTTCCAAACTACATTTGGTTCTGAAAAACACTGATGTGATATGACGTGAAATGGAATGAGACAGGATCTTTTGTTCCCAAAATAGATACTCACGAGAAGTGAATGATTTGGGTTGCTGTACAAAACTGTAAGATGCAGGAAAAAGGATTGATCATAAGATGTACTACAAAAAAAATAATGAACTGTTGCAGATTGTCCCAATTAAGTAATTAAATGATAAGCAGTGAAGTGGGAAAACAAAAAAAAACAAAAACAAAACTTGAAAAGCGTCATATTTTATATTTTTAATCAAGCGCAGTGGGTCAAGATAGCAAATTTGAATATTGGTTGAAAACCCAAGAGAGAGATGACTAGTAATATGTGATTTGAGATCAATCAACCTATAACTATTTAACTCAGTCGTATTTATTGATTTATTTTTAGTCAATTACTCAGTTCACGAGTAATTTGGTACAACTCTATTTGTACAGTTTCTCACAGTGCAAACATCATTTGCTCAAAGTCAAAACTTGCTTGTCTCGGAATTAAATTAAGTTTGTGAACTGAGCTTTTGCTGTACATAAATGTAGGTCGGTAAACTAATGAGCACAACTATACAAAAGCTAAAAGTCGCTTTGTGACACCAAAACGTTGACTTCAATACAGTACAATAATCCAGAAAGTTTCAAGAAAATAAACTGGCAATTGGAATTGTGGAACTCCGCCTTCAAGGGATTCAACACTTTCTTTTTTTACAATTTCACTTTTTCTCACACAGTGGCGGCTTGTGTGAGTCCCCTCATTTCTCATATTCATAGTAAAAGCTAAGCTATGTCACCCGTGCATTACCTCCTAATTCAGCATGCAGTCAAGTGCGGAGTGTCTGTTTCTCAGTAAGATAATGAATTAAGAGTCTTTTCAAAATGTTCTTAACAACAGCAGTCCTATCAAGACGGCTAATCAACTATTCACGTAGCAAACACGCATATGTGTTTCACTCCCCCGGTTTTATAGTATACAAAGTAATAAAATATGATTTAATATAAAGTAAATGTTCAAATACAAAACGCATATCTTAAAAGCAAATCTAGAAACTCAAGAGCACCTTTGACGAGTATCAGAGCCGACGTTTCGCATCCTCCAAGTGCAAGCCAAGCTTAGTTCCGTCATCGTTCCATGTCTAATCTAACTCTGCAACAATATGAATTATTGAAGAAATACGTCAAAATGCGAACACGATAAAATCACTCTGGGCGAAGAGTATTTCAGCTCCTCATGCACTTTACCCTGGGGTGGCAACAACTTAAAAAAAAAAAAAAAAAGGAAGACTGAACTCAAATTGAAACTTTGACTCAAAACAACGTGATCTGATGCTGAACTTTAACTTTATATTCTTAAAGCAAGCATTTTAATGAGCTCTTGAAATAACCGATCATAACGTCTCGACAGGCCCGGCCAGGCTGTGATGAGCAACCCAAAACTCATCATGTATTTTTAATTAGTTGGGCTTTGAACCAATGTTTGAGGGATATCTTCAATGGAAATTTAACATCTTTGTGTCACGCAAGCGCGTCAGGGAGCTCCCCGACCAAGCAAACAGGGACGTGCATAATAATCGATTATTTGATCGTTTACAATTCAGTCAGTTGTGTGGATGATTGGCTGCTTAAGGCAAATTAAATCAAGACTTTTTAAAGTTGCATGACTCCATAAATGACTAAGAATATATATAGAAGCAGGGGTGCACATATGTGGTGCGCAGGTGCACATCTGTACTGAAAATAGTCATGTATATGCCGGATTCGATTGCCTCAGCCTATGTGCAGTATTACTTTAGAGGCTTTTACTGTATTTTGAAGTAGGCGTCACAGTACGTTGCATAATATAAACAACCGTTACGGCAGCCAATTTGCTGGCGCTCACGCTCACAGCTGCTAGACTTGAGGGGCGTCGCTTTGACAGTCCGTCAAATATGTCATTACGTGAAAGCGGTCTGTGGTGCAAAAAACATTGGACACGGGACCTCTGCCCTAAAAAATAAAATAAAATAAAATAAACAATGGAAAATCAGTTGGCAGTCTCACATAGTGGTGGACAATTAATGTTTTGAAGCTGCCTGTGACAAACTAAAGTGGCTAAAGATTTTTTTTATAAAGACGTATATTGTATTACCTCTTGTATAGCCCTGGTATAGCTTAAAATAAAAAACTAGCGAAATAAATTAAGATCAATCACAACAACAAAATAACAAATCTCGACTTATGAAGATGAGATCACTAAAACGACCCAAGCTTGTTTGGTACCAAAAAAAAAAAAAAATTGGGGCGGGTTGATTTGTGCAAAACAACTCAGAAAGTTTGATAAAACTGACCCAAGTAGTGGATCAGTCCATTTTTTTCTTTTAAACCCAAATTGGGCTATTTTTGACACAACCGTTTTTAAAGTATAGATTCATACAATACCTTTTAAGACTTTTTAGGGATCTGCAGAATACTTGTGGAGCTATTGAGTTAAAAAAAAATGGAGTGAATCACTTATTGTGCGCTTTTGTTATTGTATATCAATGTATATTCAATGTATTTTAAGCAATGGTTAACTGGTTGCAGTTAGAGAAATACTGTAAATAACTTCAATCGTCAAAGTCGTTTATTTATTTTTTTATTTTACGTTAGAAATTCCTCATCTCAGTGAGAGATTTTCTAAATACAGTTGGCATGTCATTTATGAGTCATGTTATCACTGGCACATCTACGTTGGACTCTCAAATAAACAAACTTTCAAAACAAATTCAAAGGGTGAATACACAAGTGCTGATTAAATACCATACACACTATTGGGGCTGATCAAACCACAAACATTAATGAAGGACATTTATAGACACACATACACTCTTCCAATCCAAACATGTATACTGTACAAACATGTTCAAGGACAGTGACAGCACGCTTGCCCAAGTCGACGCTCAGAAATGTGCAAACAGTCTGAATCAAGAAGCAGACACACAACCCACCCAACAGACAGACGGTCCAGGTTCCCCTCGGGCAGGAGTTAGTTTCATTGGTGCCAACTCATTAAGAACCCAGCTGGTTATGAGACTAGGTTTGGGGATAAGACCATGGGGCTCCTCACATAAAAATACGACTAGATTTTCAGTCTTGAAAAATATGTGGCATGGTTAGCGCATGCAACCATTTATACGTGCACATCTTCCATTTGGGTTAAACATACAAAGCACTTTTTCTTTTTTTTTGGTTACTATTTTGGTATGTCTACACATTTGTCGTTTGTAGACTTGGCATGGCAACTAAATACTCCGGAAAGAAGGTGGACCAACAGATTGGTTGCCAACAGATAAGAAGGAAATGAATGCATGCCCTCGTTTGCACTTAACATAGGATATTACTGATATTACTGATATGCAGGCCTCTTTAGCAGAGATGGAAAATATTCTTTAGAATTGTATGTTAGGGTTTTTGTATTTAACTAGCCTAGAATGTCTTTGCACAATTCCCAAGCAGAATGTATACTACGCTCGCTAAAATAAAGGATACATTATGTTCCGTAGATACTCGACAAAGTTAAAAAATTGTAAAAAAAAATCCAACCATAGAGTCAATCATGACTGAAATGTTCGTTGAAAGCTTTGTTGCTTGTTTACTGCACAATCCATTAAGTTCTTTAAAGAATAACAGAGTTCATTTTAGTGACATCCCACTAGATGTCACTAAAAGCAACAATTTCAACTTGCACAGGACTTCATGGAGCAGGGGTCACCGACCTTTTTGAAAGTGAGAGCTCCTTCTTGGCAAGTCATTTATGCGAAAGGCAACCTGTTTCATACTTCTGAAATAACAAATTTGCTAAAAACCTTGAACTATATGCTAATCATATACAGTATGTGAAAACATTGATAATGTTTAGAATTTCTCACAGTATATATATATATATATATATATATACACACATATATATATATATATATATATATATATATATATATATATATAGAGAGAGAGAGAGAGAGAGAGAGAGAGAGAGAGAGAGAGAGAGAGAGAGAGAGAGAGAGAGAGAGAGAAAAATGTTTTGTTTTGTTTTTTTAAATTAATGTTAACACCCACAAAGCAAATATTTATAATAATAAATATATTAATAATTTCTGAATACTTTTTGGACTCACTCAGGTTCCATTTGAGACCTGTTGTGGTTGTTTGGCAGGGTCCCCCAACTGGAATAAGGCTGCACCAGTCCCCCTCTAGGCCAGTGTTCACCCTGAGTGTGTGGTTGCCCTGCAGACACAATCCAAACACTGTACTTGTGTGTTTATATATGCGTTTGTTTATGTACACAAGTCAGTTCACAACTGGACTGTCGGTCTGCATCTCAAACTAGCCACTGAACACAAAGTGGGCATGCTACTGAACACTAAATCCAAACATAATCAGAAAACGAAGCATGTAATGAGGCTGTGATGGTAGTTTGGCGAGCATGTTTAGCTCCAAGTTGTAACCACTTCAATTACAAATGTAAACGCAACAAATAGCGCTACGCTTTTCAAAGGTCACGCTCACCTTCATGTACAGGCATCTGCGTTCATCAGTCGCTGGCAAATTGGCGCTGTGTTGACAAATGAGCTTAATTTACCCTCACTGAAGTAAGATTAATTGGAGGTGTCGAGGTATAAAGCAGCAAATGACAACGTGCCTTTGGAATAATGACAAGAAATAGCAAGGGAATGCATGCGAAAGGATTGCGTCAACTGCCGCTACTATACGGTTTCACCGGGAAGGCTAACAGTCTTCCATGGAGAGCCTCAAAATAAACAAAAGAGGAGAAAATGGAGGCAAACAAAAGGGAAGTGTCCCCCAAATGTCGGCTGCTCGGCCTACTTGTGAAGTCAATCAACGGAGAGACGTGAGGACGTGCCTGGCATTGAGGAAATTCAATTCGCCGAGCATCAAACAAGGCTCACTTTATCTCATACAGAACAGCAAAGTGGGGCATCATAAGAGCACACAAGTGTGAATGCTTTTGATTATTTAAGAGAGAGAGGAAGGCGGATGCCGGCAGTGAGGCAAAAAGGATTTTGGAGAGGCAGTCAACTAGTATGTGCATGTGCTGTTAGTTTCATGTGGAAACACGTTCACATGCTCGAGTCATTTATCTCGTTAGTTTTTAAGTCTCTGCAAAGCTGCTTGTTACCAGTGAGTAAAAGTAATTGAAAATTGCATCTGAACTAGGCACAGAGACAACTTTTAGATGACGATATGAAAAAGATTTAAAAAAAAAAAAAAAAAAAAAAAAAGTAATAGACTTACAGGTCTGAGTAGATAGGCCAGGTTTGACTCCTGGATGACGAAGAGTGGGATCTGCGTCATCGACAGAGCGTGATGGAGGGTCTCAACAGTAGCCATTGTCTGGTCAAATCTGCCCCCCAAGCCACCCAGTGTCACGATGGCATCCACCTGCACGCACAGCGTTTACTGTTAGCATGGTTTGTTATTACACATGTGCTTATGAGCACAATGTAAACATAGAAAAGCTAACGCAAAAATGGTATGAATCACATGCACATCTCATGTTAAGAATCCCAGCATTCACAGCCCAAAAAAAAAAAAGATGATTTCAACTTAAAGCATTTTCTGCAACCCAAAGCCACACTGCATTTCTTCCACCTCTCAGCAATTACATCCTTCTACAAAGTCCCCGTGTAGTTTAGTCACACCAGTGCTGACAGCCTTTAAAACCCAAAAGAGTTAAGAGGGCAGAGGCGCTGTCAGAGGCTGACAGCTGCACTAGCACACAAACTCTACTCAAATACCACAAGGATTTGTTATTGACTTCATTTCTCAAGTTTTTTTTTTTTTTCCCTCCAAACACTGACCACACACAATACAAAAAGTTAAACATACTGTATAACATATAATTGTGTGTTCAGTTACATTTTGAGTCTGCTTCAACTTCCTAAAGGTAGCAGCACTAAAGTTAGATTGTTTGCTGATGTTGAGCTGTCTAGGATAAAAAAGAACAGAGATGATTAGATCCACATTTTTTTTCTTTTTTAATTTAATCAATATAGCACATTGGGTTAAGTCAGTGTTTCTCAATTCCGGTCCTCAGGTCCCCCCTAGCCAGCCTGTTTTCCACGTCTCCCAATTCCCAATGCAGCTGACTCCAGAAGAATAGCAAATGGTGATCCTGTTACATGAAATGAAATGGAATGAACACATGATATTTTTAGTGGTCCATTTAGCATTACGAGCAAAATTATTCACACTGTGGGTTCATTCTAAAATGTATTTTCAACCTGCTTAATAATAAGCTCTCAGTGTGGCTCCCAAGAAAGTAAAAAGTACAAGTCATTTTGTTTGTCCCTGTAAGCCCTGGAAAGTGTCACAGTTCGGTGACATCTTGTGTGCTTTCACTAGCTGGGCATCGATGGTTCTGGTTCTGGAACAAATTCAGTCGATTGTGTTTCAAGTTAATGGAAAACATTTAGGTTAGTGAAGGGTTTCAGAATGAATTCAGTTTGTGTTCCACTGTACATTTTAACGTAGTTCAAACTTAATTCTCATCTTGTTTGTCAATAAAGGCATATCTAATGTTCTAAATTCTTAGCTAATTAGCGGTTTTGAAATTCTGGGCCAATACTGCCTGAGTGGTGGCAGAAGTGTATCGGGGAGGAGCCCAAGCTTCAGAAAAACAATGAAACTATACTGTATATTTTAAAACTGGAACTACAGCTAGACTAAAGGCATAAACATATTCTTATTTATTTATTTTTTTAGGTCTGTGGTAAGCAGATTTTTGCCACAAGGAAGGCACCACCAATTAGGTAGTTTGGTGTGTGTGGGTGGTGAATTTTGAAAGTAGGGGAGAGATGTCTTGCACTGTATTAGGCAAAGGCAATCCATGTAAATCAGCTTTGTTCATGCGCATTGCATGCGGAATGAGGAAAATATTTTAAAAAGGCAAATTTTTCAATCCTATTTGTCATGTTGTCCTTCCAAATAATCAGTGGGTAGAAAGGTACTATGACAGATCAGGAGTACGTGTTTGCACATATGTATGTGGATGGACAGGTAAACATACAACCACATGTATATGATCACACTGTTACATATATGAAAAACACAATTACATTCACCAATTGCATCCCTTAATATCAAATCCAACACAATATCACATAAATTGTAGAAAACCTGAGCAAAGCCGCGAGAAGGAAAACATTCCAGAGGTAATAAGATGAATCTCTGAACAGCCCAAACAGGAGCACAATACTCTGCAACCTGCAAATCACCCCATTATGATTACATCTTTGTATTTAATCCATTTTAAAAGGCTGCAGGGATAGAAATGTGCATGGGCGTGCGTGAGGACGAAAGGAAGAAAAATGTTGTTTTTATGTAGCCTTGTCTTAGTCACAGACAGTTGAAGGGGACACAAGTTCATTGTGGATAAAGACAAGCCAAAAAATCCTGACAAGCAACAAAAGGGGTCGACATCAACGACTCTCACACGAGCTTCAAAAATGGATTGTTTGGCTCCTATCTCGACAAAACAGACGGATGGACAAATAACACAGATTCAAAGGCAGGTTTAAATATCAGCCAGACTAGGAACAAAGAGCCTGTAGAAGGAAGGGCAGAAGTGTATCTTATATTCAAGCCTGACTCCTAACAAACAGAACATAAAATATGGCAATCTGCATACATAGCAGATGCCACATACATTTTTGAGCATCTTTCACCATCTTTGAAAAGCTGAGCGAGTGTGACACTCGACCTTGACTGGAACAACACTCACACACGACATAGGCTACTAAGAAATGGAAGGAATGGAGCTAAGGAATGAGTAAGAAAGATAAGCATGTGGCAGATTGAGGACATATAGAGGAGGATGCAGAACATAGACGGAAAAGAATGACACGCTGTGGCGATCCCTAATGGGACAAGCTGAAAAGAAAAGAAAATGATATTAAAGTCTACATGTACTAAGATTATGTGCAACCTTTTCCACCACAAAAGAAATTATTTCTATCCATACACCAACAAACGAACACACTCAACCACCCACAAACACATAAACGAGAAATATTATGAAACGCAGTCCAGCGTGACCTCTCGGAAACTCATCTTAAAGGCAGAGTTCCATTCAAAAACCTAGTTGTTGTTAATGATGTGAGCGGAACTGTCACCTGCAAATTCCGTTGTTTAATCTCCTCCACCATGATGACCAGACATTTGGTATAGTCTGTCAGATCCTGGTCACTTGTTTCTATCAGTCGGCATCCCTACATAGAATACAAAAAAAAAAAAGAGAGAGACATGGATCACAGCAGAACGAAATATGCAGAGAGAGACAAGGCAAGGTGCTGAAAAAAAGATGAAAATACAGTATGGATGTTTTGTAAATACAGTGGCTACCAGCATATTCCCCGTTCAGCATTTGTGGATTTCTTCACTCATTTGAATTTTTCTGTGGCGGCAGGGAAAAAAAAAAAAAAAAAAAAAAAAAAAGTCTAAAAATTACTCTTTAAAAAAACAAAAAAATCATGGTAAAATACTGTGTAAAACATGTGGGATATTTATTGTATTATAGCGTCTCTTTAATTGCGACAATAAACTGTTAGTGTTGGCCAGAACCATGCCAAAAAATAAAAAATAAAACTTGCTTGTTGCTTTATGCTCAAGCATACTTCCACAGCGTGAGGCAGATGGTTGTAGGCTGAAGTTACGCCTATCAGCTCCCATTTTCCAGCCCCTGACTCACTTATCCAATCACAAATCGAACAGCAGCTGTGTCAGATTTAAGATTCACTGTCAGCGGGAGAGGAAAGTCTGTCTTACTGCAACTGCTCTGCTTACTATATTTTGGCCAAACTAGAGCTAAACGCTGCATTTTAAGCGGCGCAATCCATAACGACAGCCGAGTGCAATACTGCTAAACATCTACGACCACCAATTCATGTTGTACTTGCTACTGAGTGGATCCAGCGGTTTTGGGTCAGCAAACACAGAAGTGCTGACCAATGCTGACAGTGGAGCCAGCAGACAACAAAGACCAGAGGGAAAAGGCTGGCACCAACGATGTACTCGTCTAATTTTCTAAGCAATCAAATCTTCATTTTTTTACACACCAGACAGCATCACCACAGTAATTCATCATCATCAGAATTGTTGACTTGTACTGTACACTGCCTTTATGCTTGCTTAGCTAGAAGCTGTTTACTGTACTGTGTATTTAGTAATTCATTATTATTATTATTATTTTTTTTACCTGTCTGTAATTGCATGATTGATTTTTCTTCTTGTACGGCACTTTATATGCATCAATGGTTGTCTTGAAGTACGTTATGACAAAAGTTGTCGTTAACACATACACACAAGGCACAATTATGCCCACCGGTTGCCAATCATCCTCCCTCATCTCAACCATTCAGCCTTGCGTTGTCGTGTCTCTCGCTTTCTCTTGTGGATGACAGTCGGTTCTTTCTCTTCCATTTTTATACAGTTCTTCACCTTATCCAACGCATATTTGACAAAATGCCTCAAACATTCCCATTGTTCTGCTCCTAAAGCATTACAGTTCTTTTTGTGCTGCGTGTTTCAGAATTAAAAATGATGACTATCACTGGGTACACAGACCTGGGTGTGAGAAGGAGATGATGATAAATGTGTTAGAGTTTTAGGGAATGTGTATTGAAGGTTTTGTTTTCCAAACCATAAACATGGCACACAGCACTTTGGGTTTGATAACAGAAATATAAACAATGTGACACAAATGACAAAGATAACATAGGATTGCATTTCTGTGACATGCAAGGCAGAAAGTGGATTAGTGGATGAAACTGTACAGCAATGAAATAAGATGAAGCACTTGGCGCAATGACAACTATAGAAATGCACAATGCAAATGCCCAAATTTGCAAAAGAAATTGATTCTTTCGAACTTACAAAAGGGGTATATTATTAGTGTAGATGACAGCCTTTGAGCAGCCGTGCTTTTTGAAAACTTTGTATAACTGGTGGCAAACAAAAACGTGCCAAGTGAACATTTTAGATACACTACAGTACAAAATAGATGCAGCAGATGGGCCGAAATGATACTATTGTATTGAAGAGGACAAATCTAATGTTAATTGCATGCCAAAACACTTCTTTTAAAGTGAAAGTATGTAATATGGACAAAAGTATAAAGACACACTCCCATTACACCCACACAAAGTGAAAAGGAAAACTAAAGTATGGCATGGTTGTCTCCTCTTTGCAGATCTCTGAATATTTTGGAGTAGTCTATAGCAATTTTTAGCCATTGATCCAGAAAAACAGAGATGGTGGAGTATACAGTGGCCTGGTTCACCATCCCCAATTTAGTTCATTCCAAATACCTCACCAAACTCATCCAATCAAAATACCAACATATTTTGGTAAGATGAAAAATAAAGATACAAAGTCAAGTGTCAATACAGTATAGTGTGAGTCTGTGCATTAGTGGTAATTTCCACTCACCTTGTCTTCATAAAAAGCTCGGACCTCTGCAGTAATGGAGTCGAAATCACCACTGATATAGTCGGGGCGAAAGCTGGATGGAAGCACAGCAGACGAGTGTGAATGACAGAGAAGGAAAAGTTGCAAGATCACTCGAAAAATACAGAGTGATTGTTCAACAGAGAGAAAAGCATTGTAGAGGAGAAGGCAGAGGTCATAAGGGCAAGTGTCAGTACTTGGATGTGAGCTGAAAGATTTGCCAGGGGAAGACAGAGAGACATGGAGACAGACTGCGCCTGGCTCTCATGCATTTGCTTCACAGTACATGTAAGGTAACGAAGATCTACCTAAAGCAACATACAACACATTTCAAAGTTGCATAGAAGCAAGAATAACGTTGTAATGTTCCAATGACTCATGATCTTACAAAAATAAAGCTAAAGCTTTATTAAGAAGTTAATGTCAACATTGGAAGATCTGAAAAGCAACAATATGAGCCCAGCAGCCACTCTGTCACTCTCTTTCAAGAGAGCGCTGGCACTAATTAATCTGACAATTAAACCCCCCCCCCAAAAAACAACACTTTTTTGGGTTGGGTAGTGGAGTCATAGCGTTATGATATTGATGTTGTCAGTTGCTATGCAGTTTCCATGTCCCTTTTGATGGTATTTGTAGTTGCTATGCAGTCACTATGTCTCTTATGATACTGATGTAAAGACTCGGTTTCGCAACTTCCATGTCCCGTCTGCTTTTGGGTAGCGCTTGGCAGCAGCTTAATTGTGTGGTGACGATTTGTCAGTCGTTATTTTGCCGTGAACATTCGGAACGCCAAATTCTTGGCCTGCCGTGAATAACACGATTGCTTATAGACATTTACAAGCGTATATGAATAACGCAAATGTGCACGATCGGTTCGCCGCGGCGTCATGATGGCCGTTTTGTCGAGTGAAACACATTTCACCGGGTTAGCTTAGCGCTTAGTACCACAAAATCACGGCAACGTAGTAACGAAAGGCAAACTGTTTCCACTCACCGTGACATAATAACCCTGGATGGTGAATTGCCGGTCAGAAAGACGGCTCGTATTGCAATGTCACGTCATCTTGGTCGCGAAAGAAGAGCTCATTCCCCTTGATGTGAAAATTTGGTTATGCAAAGCATTTGTTTTCAGTATTTGGATGAAAGAAAGAAAGAAAAATGTCTCAATGCTATCAACTTGCCTTCCACTTTAATGTCAGATAATACAAACTTACCTCTCAAATAGAGACAAGGGTTACAAATAGACGTAATAAATGTTTACTATACAAAGCTCTCCTTGTTAGTACATACAATAAAGAGGATTACAACTGATAATTAAAACGGGCAGGAAGCTTGGGAGTAGACATCTACATTGGTGTTTGGTGGTTGGTGGTGTGCTCTGAATATTAATTCCACTCAACCAAATGCAACATTGTTTCTGGACAACAAGCGTTCCCACAGTATAGGAATTACTAAGGTTTGTTGCAGATATCATTCAAAGCATGCAAGCATTGTGTGAACCATTTCACACTGGAACATTTGTCATACGTACACAGATAACGCGCCTGTTCATTACATTTACGCGTGTTTATTTGTAAGAAGCAGGTCCAACCAGGATATGATTGCTTCTATCCTGAGGTGTGCTCAAACAACATGATTTCATGGCTGGTTGAGTAGTGCGTGTACATCTATTCTTCCGGGGACCAATTTCAGTTTGACATCTTCAAACTCGGACGTGAGAGGAGAGGATAACTTTTTTTTCAGGTCCCC
This sequence comes from Festucalex cinctus, assembly GCF_051991245.1. NCBI lineage: Eukaryota > Metazoa > Chordata > Actinopteri > Syngnathiformes > Syngnathidae > Festucalex > Festucalex cinctus. Next base: position 21,323,297 of record NC_135430.1, on the reverse strand, counting down.
TTTTTCAAAAGCCCTCAGTGACAGATAACACCTAGAATTGGGTCTAAATTGACTCAAATGGACATTTTGTTGCGATGACTGAGGTTTCAGTCATCATGATGAAAGTGGATGTCCTAAAAAGAATAGAGGCACAAGCGGGGATGTGTGTTTGTTACAAAACAGCAAGCATTAGGAACGACAATCCGGTTGGCTGAAAAGGAGAGAGAGAAGGATTATTGACTCCAACATCACTGTTGAAGAGATCTGCATGGAGGAATTGCCCAAAATACCAGCACCGGTGACTCTGGTGAAGACCTACAGTAAACGTTCGTTTCCACCATAATTAATAAATAAATTATTTAAAAATGTGAATTTTTCCAATTATGTCTGTGATTGCTGATGTACCGATGATGACAACTACAGACCTCTGTCATCATTTTAAGCCAGAGAACTTGCACAATCGGTGGTGATTAAATACTTTTTTGCACCATTCTATTTACACAGACACATATAGACATCAATCAAAGAGAACCTCAGTAGATGGAGGAACATGCACCTAGAGCCGCAGGTTAAAGATCCCTGATTTAGAGTCTTCAGAACATCATGTATGTTTTGGGAATGTGGGAGGAAACTGGAGTAACCGAGAGAAAACCCATGCAAACTCCACACAGGAAGGCCAAGCCCAGAAACCCACAAGACCTCGAAACTGTGAGGTGGTTGGCCTAACCAGTCATCCACCGTGCCACTATTCAGACGAAATGTGTATGATAAACAAAATAAGAAAAGGGCAAGGTTCACCACTGTACCACGTTTTGTTCATTTGTGGCTTCCACTGTGGTTCGCAACCCTTTCCAGATCCAAAAATGTAAAAAAATTTATTTCTCATCTGCTTTTGAATTTCTTTGGATCGTGGAATTTCTTTTGCAGCTTTTTGACTTCATTTTGTGATACAGGGTCTATTTAAATGATTTCATATGAATAGGTGTGGAGATAATCAGGCTTGGCTGTGGTTAGTGAAAATGAACTAAGCTTTCAAAAAAATGAGCACAGTTGGACACAGTTAATTCATGATTTAGCAGCTTTGAATATATATTTTCCATAATAAATGCAATCATTTTAAAACTGCAGACGAGGACAAATACTTTGCTCAAGACTCCATGGGCACAGGTGAATGAATGCATGGTTCAAAAAGTCAGTACTGAGGATGAAGCAACTATGGCACACATTGATGTTCAAAAACACACGTCATAGCTGTCCAATTACATTCAGCCATGATCCTCTCTCTACCCCTTCAATCATCTCTTGACTTTTTATACTCCCATGGAGGATTTGATTCGATGCACTAATTACACAAATGTCATTTTCCAATTAGAAACATGAGCGGATACAAGGCCTGAGTCAGAGGAGAATCAGGGGCATCAAGGAGGGACTATTCCACAAACACCTGAGGCCCCAAGAAAATGGTTTTATTACAGAGGTATCATAACATTTAGACAGTTGATGAAACTGAGGAAAGTGGTTAGTGTAATATTACCATTGTTTATGACACCTCTTGTAGCCAAGATTGAACTATTCAAGGGCATTGAACAGGCTGATGGGTGCATTTGAAGTAAAATCTAACGGTATATTTCAATTTCGAACAGCTCCATGATAACAGACTGGCCTTGCGTGACTGTGATGATAAGAAGTGAAAAACAGAGTCTTTGCAGCTCTAAATAGCCACATTTCAATCACATTTGGCAGATTCAGTACACTGAGCTAATGGCATAATAGATGTATATTTGCATCCGTCATATCATTGTGGAGAATGATCAGATTCTGAATAACAAGATCTGAGAGTCAAGGTAGAAGACCACTGAAGATGAGGCATACATGCATAGACATAATAATAGGAGGTTAAATGAAATATTGCATCACGTGTACTTGAGATTCTGCTTAGAAGAGGACAAAACAGTAACGTGCGTTTCCAGTGCTCCACACTGTATAGAATGATAATGATGCACACTACTTTGAATATTGTAAAAGACAGGTACATGAGTAAAAGTTAATAGGAATAACCGCCACTTAATATGATGTGAAAGAGCAAGAAAGTAACCATATTAATGAAAGTAGAATATGGCAAAAAAAAAGATAAAAAAATCAACATTGTGTGTGTTTGGATTATTTCATCTAAACCGCTTTAACTTTTGGAGGTCATCAAACCAAGTATAGCTCTGCAAACGTTTTTTTTTATTTATTTCACTATATAATTTCCACTCCAAGCGGGCAGACTGGTACACACAAATGATCGCCTGCTACTCTTTAAGGACATTGCTTCTGCAAGAATAAGTTACCTTCATTTGCATTTCACAGAAATACCTATTTATGTTTGTCCTTCAGAACGCAATCTTGCAGGTGCAGCATCTCAGTGGGCAATTGGAATGCAATAATTCCAACGCAAATGTGACATAACTTCCATCCTCCCCAGCATGAATGCAGCACTTCTTTCTGCTTTGCTGCCCTGTATTTAGGCAGCATCATTTGTCAGCTATTTACTTGCTTGCTGGGCTTCAGTGGACCAATCATTTTATGATGTGGTTTGTGTGCAAGCTGAAGTTTAGATTACAGTGTGGGCTGATCTGAAAGCATATGACAAACAAAATAGCCCTGTTTTGATACTTTACGATTGTTTATACCCATGTTGGTCAAGGGTGGATAAATGTTAAGGGTAAAGAGCTTAAAGGACTTTTTTGTATAGATGGTCTGAATTTCACTAACACGTTCTGCTTCTATATATTTTGCTAAACAAAATTTAACTGGCAGTCTTTTTCGACAACTAACAGTTAACAACAATCCTCTTCGAAGCAATCAGTAAATAACCCCTTAACAGTTATACATCTCCAAAATTGATACTACCCATGGTTTGGGGAGAGGTTAGTGACCCATTTGCTGCATAGTCCGGTGTGGAATGTAATACACTATAAAGTGGAAGTCTTTTTTTCACAGACTTTGTATTTAAGTCCTGATCTACAAAGCGCCAATGTTTGCAAAATTAGAGAGGATCTTTAAGTGTTCAGCCACACTAAGTGTCTTTCTTTGATGTTTGAGGTGCCTGGTCCTGACGTGGCTCTGTTGCAGTAGGTCACTGCCGCTTAATCTATTTCACTCATGCAATGGCATCAGTAAAGCAAGGTTCTATCGGACAAGAATGATAATGTAGATGATTGAATAAAGGATGAAATCTTGTGGGATTCGGTTTCAAACCGACCTTGACTACTAAAATAAACCCCAAACTTGCTCATGTCCCTTAACGGTGGCAGAAAAACGAGAGGTCGAACCCTCATTTTCATCAACAGCCTTTAAAGAACACACACTCATGTTCACACTCTCCGCGTTAATGTGAAAGCCTGAACACTTCAGGGACCGCAGAGGCCCCAGATCCATCTCAGCGCTAACAGCAGTTTTCCATTAGCCAGATACCCATACAGCATTTGGGTTCAAAATGCACAAAAACAGCCTTGGTATGATTTTCTTCGATATACATATAGTACAGGATGTGCTATATGGACTTTTTTTTTTTTTTTAAACAAAAGGCACATAGTTTAACAAGTATTTAAAGCCAAACTGCCCAGCCCAAATTCACCCTATAAATACACAAAGAATACACACAATACAGCTATTATATATAGATGAAGAAAATTGGCAGACTGACCTGTCACTTTTTCCAGTGATGTTATACAGATGATTGGCAGCACCATCAGCACATGCCGTCAAAAGAGCTACGAAGAGACAGCAAGATAAAGATAGACATGAGGGAAATGAAAAAAATAGATAAATTGATGTGAACAGGACCCCAGCGTGTCACGATATCACATAGTTACTGTCACATGCATTACACTGGATGATGAAATACGCACATGTGAGGTACTGTGGTACTGGGTAGGTACGGTTGCAACATGTGCATAATGTAGCTTGGCACTAGCTTACTGAAATAAGCAGGTAGAGCCCTAAAAAAAAAAGTTGTTGCTCGTCACAGATACTGGCTTTTGAACTTTGCGCTGAATACAATCTGCAATGTCCTTTTCCTCTTTGGCCGCAAGACCTCTATGATTTCTAAAAACAATTTTAAATGTACTCGTCAGACCACCTCATACTTTTCCACTTTGCATTAGCCCATCTCAGATTAACTCAATTATTATTTTTTTAAACATTTTTTTTTTTTTTTTACTTTAGTCAGATTCAACTTATCTGGGTGACCACAGTGGGTTTTCTTTCATTAACGGCTCCTTTCCTCATAGGCAAAATCGAACAATGCACACTAAAACGTATTTCGCTTTGCCATTAACTTCTCAAAACATCCAGTTGACTACAAATATTATAGTGACACTGACAATTTAGTGGCATCCAAGCTTATTGTATTCATCATTTTGTAGCTGTGCCACACTGTATTATATTCAAAACTGTTGTTGATCAGTATTACTGCACTACTAGACACTTTATATTGCTTCAAGACTTATATATCAATTTGCACTTTTGTTGCTGTATCAGTATCACCGCACTACTGGACTCTGTACAGTATACTGCTTATTGACTCTCACTTTCAAAGCCATGCATTTCCATTTTACAACGTAAGTTACAGTGTGATGACTCAGACACCGACTCCAAACGAAACTATGAAGCTTATTGCAATGCTTTTGCTGTAGACTGAAAACATTGAGTTCAACATCGAACAACGAATATCAGATAACAAATCAACATGCAAGCTTTTATTTTTAGGTCATTTGGATTTGCAATACAAATGTTTTCAAAGACATTGCCAGAAGCCAACAGTTCAACATAAACACTGACTGACCACTATGGGTTATAAGATTGTCTTACTGAAAAGCTACCGGTAATAACTACTGTCTGTGATCATTCGAATCCTATTTGTGGTTTAAACGGCTGAACTTTACATTAGAGTGTAAATGTTGATTCTTTTGCTGGTTAGACACCAATTTAGGATAGGATATAGTGCTATTGCTTCATTCAGATCTCCTATTAAATAACATCCAGGATGTTATTTGGGAATGCACTTTAACAATAAATGCAACTGTATGAAGTCGTAAGTATTTAGAAGGAAAACATATTTCTCCTACAGTACTAATTTCTGCCACCTAATATGAGGGCGTTATTACCTGTTCTGATTTGAATAGCAGACAAATGAGGGTGTTTGTTGTTTTTGTTGTTGTTTTTTAATGAATGGCATGCAGTTCCTAAAAATGAGATGCAAACTATTTGCAAATGTATTCTCTTTCATGACTCCTATTCAATTCAAACTGAACAGGCAGACAATTTTTTTTAAGAGCCCTTTTATGTTTGGGGCTGTTAGGGTGCACACAAGGGAAAGACTTCAAAGGTCTAGCACTGCTTTTTTCTACTTGTACCTTGTGCAAAGTAACTGTGGTGTGCAACAAATAGAGGGTGTACACTTGTACATCTGTCTGCTTCATCTCGTGCTTTTCTTTGTCCATTACCATGTCTGTCTGGTGGTAGGAGCACATTTACAACAGGGCTGTACAGATAATATTTTTGGTAGTACCCCTCAGTTCAAGGAAAACATCCCACAATAATAATAAACATTGATTGAAAAATAAACGAATGAAAATGAGTCTTTCAATAAACAAATAAGTGGTTTGGAAAATGGATGGATACATTTTTTAACTCTCTATGAGATGTCTCCAAGTCCACTTTGGGAGCAGTCCAATGTTTTGATTTTTGATGTTTTCTTGGATGTTTTTGTTGTGTGCTTTGGGCTCATATCCTGTTGGGATGACCCATTACCTGCGGCAGAAACATTGGGCAGCACGTACCCAGCAGAGATTGAAGACATCCTGTTGTGGATGCAGCAAAACAACATCAGGACATAACCACGCATCCTCTATGATTCACTTGCCAATTGTTTTATCTATCCAAAGAACATTGGCCCAGAATCTTTGGGACTTGGAAATATATATTTGAACTTTTTAGTTTCACATCATCTCAGTGTCATTTAACCCATTAAGGCCGGGAGCGCATTGCCACATTTCTACCACTAGAGCCGGGAGAGCGGATAAGTCATTTTGTTTTGTTTTGACCAATTTTTGATCTCTTAGCCGATGAAATGCATCAGAATATACACGAGAGGGTGACGTGGGCCTCGCAGCATGTCTTGGAATTTTAATCAAGCATTCATGGCCGACGCAGATTTGCGGTAGTTATGAAATAAATGATGGCGGCACGGGAAGACTTCGAATCAGTGTAACCGGTCAACAGTGACATATTGTTAAGAAATATGTTTGTAGACAATGAGGATGTTGAAAATGTTGACGGCTTTGCAGCGGAATGGACGATGAATAATTACCACGTTGTTTGTTAAATTAAAAAAAAAAAAATATATATATATATATATATACATATATAGAATGTTTCTAATAATAACCTTAGGTTTTTGTGAACACCACAGGTGTTAGCTCTGAAATGTTTTTGGAATTATGTTTCTATCTGCTTCAGGCGCTGAGATACAAGTTATTTAGTAGGCATTGCCAATATAGTTGAATTTCCAGGAAAACTTCAAGTTTTTCCTTGGGGTGGCAAATGCATGCACAATTTTGATCTAATACAGTGTCACCTGCCCTGATTGCCTCATTAGGTTGTTGCACCGTGTGAGCGCAAGCAAGTCGATGGGTGAGTGATTGAAGGAAAAAAGTTGGTGACTGATAGACTCAATGTGGGTGAGAAGGTGCGTGAGTGAGATAAGCAGCTTGTTTCCACTTCACAACATCACACCCGGCACCTGTTTGAGTTCCCCTTTGATCGCTATTCCGCACTCTACCTTCCCGTAGCTTTTTTGCTACCCTGCTGTTCAACCTGTCCCAGGGGTGATGAGGGGAGCCAAGGGGCAGCACATCACAAGGCTGAAATGTACTCAATCTGTGTGTGTGCGTGTGTGTGTGTGTCATCGGGTCGGTGGGGGTGGAGATAGGGCTGCGGTGCCGCCACGTGAACCACAACCTGAGGAGTGACACACACACACACCCCCTAACATCTGCTAAGCTCATAAACACTATTAAAAATACATGTCAAATCGTGATAGAGGTTTTGGCTTTCAAGCTGCGAGAGATGTATGATCCTCCATCGTCGCACTAGAGTTGTCTCATCAGACCGTCTTATGGTCCCATGAGCAAGCATGAGCCAGGAGTCAAATTGATAAGAAAAGCTTCTTCTTCAGCATTGCTTGTGGCACTTCAAAATCCCACAGCAAACGTTCCCTCAAACTTTATTTGAAAAGATGTCTTATCTTTGCAAGAAGAAATAACTTGTCACATCCTAACATCAAGCTGCATTGCATGTTTGATGGGTCTAAGCTATCCCACAGTGGTCCTGATGCTATACAAAGTTTGATCCAGTGTGACTGACAGATTTTAATTTTTTTAAATTACATCAACTGTTCCGCGCACATCCTGAGTTCCATCCAAATTAACGAATGTAAAATGTCAATCTGACTAAAAAACAACAACAACAACAACAACTCCATATTGGTAATCAAACTATCAGAGTAGCCTAACAAAATACTTTTTGGTACTTGGTATGACTGTGCACCGCTACTAAACAAGTCTATAGTATGAATACAAGATTTAAGACCAATGCGGGTTTTGTTACGACTGTATTTTGGGCTGGGTCATGAGGTCACTGTGTTAAGATGTTGATGTTGCCATTTGCTATACATTATGATGTTTTTTAGATGCTATGCAGTTTCTCTCAGCACGTCGAGGTTTCCAATAACTATATTCCACGCAGGCTTCTTCCATGCAAGCTGTACTTTCATGTATTTGACGTTGCTTCCGTGCATTCATCCCTGCTTTCTCAATCGAGGTTTCTCAGTCAAAGGTTTCGCCGTGTTTTCTTCGAGGCCATCTGAATCCTGCCTGCAGCTCTCTTGTTTTTACTTTGTATTTTTGTATATAAAGACAATGTTTTCCAACTCCCATGTCTTGTCTTTGTTTGGGTCCTAATTCTGCACCTCACAAGACAACATAAATTAGTATCTCAATTTTGATGATTTAAATATATTGCTGAAGTGTTCGTTTCATTGTTAATTGTCCTTGGTATACTCTCCCCACTCAAATATATTCTGAGAAAGCAGTGTACTGTACTTTTTGTGGCAAACCAGATAAGAAAATTGCTTTCCCCAATGTAATTAAATTATTTCAAGCCAACACAAAGACAGCAGCCTCTCTACAAAAGTGTGACTGACAAAGGAAAGAGCTCGGTTGCCTCATGGGGGATTGAGGCAGTTGATAAAAACATCACTGTTATTTAAAATTCACACAGTTTTACTTTCACATTCCCATAAAAGTTACAATGGAAAATTCTAACCTGAAGTTTCAAATGTCCCACAATGTAAAAGTTGAACTAAAAGTTCCGAAAACAAATTGCTTCAAAATTAATTTATCAATACATCATGTGAGCCTAATTAAAATGTCCATTACTTACACACATTAATTTTATTAGGCAAATGTAATGACAGTTACAACGCTCTTTACTGTCAATGCCAGCCATATGCTAATCAAAGAGGGATTAGCTGTTAATTATATGTTGATAACATCTCTTTATACTTTATGGTGACACTTTGAGCCTGTAACAATTTCACCATTTGTTATCTGTGAAAATTGTACAGTATGTTTATGGAGTTGTATGCAAGAGACATTCTTTACTGAGCCAGCATGATATTACAATAATCTAAAATTAAATCATACAAACATCACAAAATAGACATTTTCTATTGGTATAATAACAAAGAGAGGCATTAATATTTAGATTTTTTTTTTTTAATGAATAAAGAAAAAAACAAAAAGACATTTTTTTTTTTTTGATTGTTTGTTTTTTTTTGGGTCTGGTTAGGTGATACTTTAAGTCTGGGGCTCCATTTTCTCTCCCAAAAACTTTCCCACTTTTAAGAGTTACAATGTATACACGTATTGTGTGGGGGGTTGTCATTTACACTGATAAAGTGGCTTGTTTAGGCACACAGCAAACAAATGTTTAGGTTTTTCTAGAGAAGTGGTACTTTCAGATATCAAGGGTGCCGCAATGTTTGAGACTGCAGCAAGGTCACAGTTTTTCTAATCTTTATAATGATCCAAATGCCCTCTAACAGAACTGGTGCTTCAAAACTGCTACATTGGGACCATTCAGTAAGCTGCTAATGTGCATGTGTGCATATGAGCAGCAGAACAATTAAGCAAGTCATTATGATGAGAATTCATTAATCATGCTTCCAGGGCAGAAATGTTTTTTTGTTTTTTTGTTTTCCCCACAATCAACTTAAAAAATAAATATTAAATGGTAAAAAAGTGAAAAAGGTCCGACAGGCTTAGATGCGAATGGTTTGCATTTGGAGGTCTATCTTTCTCTTAGGTAATGTATTTATCAATCATGGCACACACCAGCAGAGAAATGTGCACATTTTTGTTTGCATAATTCAACAACCAGTAGTTGCATCTGGTATGAACATATGCACATTCCCCTGAATGCAGTGTGCATTGGAAGACCTTCCAAAATACTTAAAGCTCAAAGAATATATATAAAAAAAAAAAAAAAAAAAAAAAGCTTGTAAAAAGATCTGATCACAATCAAAATTTTCAGATTTACAATTTGCTTCCCTTTTCAAGAAAGTCACAATAGATCTATGTCTCAAGGCAAGACTGTCATGCTGAAAATTCAGCCCGTGGCAGGGCTGGGGGACTTCATATTGTATCAAATTAGCACTGTTTTGAATATGATAATTGTTGCAGTCGAGGAGACTCGGGAGTATTGAAAAAAAGTTTACCATGCAGAAAGGTAGGTTATTTATAATGAATATAAAATTAAAAGGCAGCGCACAGGGAATATGATCAGAGGGCAGGGAAGGGGTCATGTTCAGTGACAAGGTAGCACATTTGGCACAGCAGAGGTTACAAAGGCTTCATAGCACTTTTGAGCAAAAGCAACAGGGGAACACAACCTCAGCGCTAATGAATGTAGAGAAGATCTAAATGAGGTGTTGCGCAAAAAAAAAAAAGAAAATTAAGTTCAAACTAAGCATCAGAGAAAAGAAGAAGTGGATTTTACTTTGAATGTGCAGCAACTGTAGCTCTATAGGGAATTTTTCATGCACTTCTCTAAGGGACGAGATATCAATATGAACAGAAAATAAAGAATTGAACTTCCAGTCTTTGTTTTGCTTGCATGGGTTGTGTAGTTGTATACACATTTTAATGACACTTTGGACCTTTGTAAAATGTAAAGGCCAAGAACAACCTGGGTAGTGCTTGTGACCATGTCCATGCCTTTATGACCACATTTCTTTTGATCATGGATACATTTTCCACACTGAACAATTCCAACCGGATATAAACTCTTCTGCTTTGCTGTGAGGTCAAATCTACACCTACATTGTTTTGCACCAGACTGCGTGCTTAAAAATTGTTGCATTCTATTCGTTCACCACTAGATACCGCTAAATCCGACACACTGTCCTTTAAAGGGAAGTGTCAAATTTTCAAGGAAATTTGATGTTCGCAGTCAGGCTCGGTTATGATCAAATATCGCCTTCATTTTAAAGCATGGTCTGGTTCTGAGCTACCTAATCACGTTTTTAACCGATTTTAAACGCCAGTCTGCAGCCTTCTGGTTGTCCCAGTCGAGGCTTAACGTTTAAGGTGATATGGGGATCTCCATTGCGGGTCTCGACTTTTGAAATAGCCTGCCTGCCCGAAGAGATAAGGCACACAAAATTGGTGACATCTTTTAAATCACGTCCTAAATATTTGACCGACTCGCTTTTATGTGATGTTGTCTTCTGCTGCCACTGCTTTTTACAAACCACCAGCCCTTCTAGTTTCTTTCTGCCTGAGGGTGCCACTCACACGTCTAAATTACCCAAAGATGAAGATTATTTGGCAATATTTGGTTTAATTAAAGTGTGAAAATAAACACGGTGATTGTGGAAGAGATATTAAGAATTTTCTAATTAAGAAGTGAAAATCACGAAGGAACACATAAAGGCACGTCCATTGCGATATTTTCATCTGTATTGAGACTTTGAGAAATTAATGTTTGCTCTATATTCCACATACAGATTAAAAGAACACAGAGTACAGATAAAAGGCTAAGTATAACTTTACATACACATCTAACATAAATAAAAAGGGTGCCCAATCGTGTTCTAGCAAAGTAATGCATAGACAGACTATACCTTTACTCCATAGTATGTGAAGGTAGTCCTTGTCCAAAGGCTGGTTCAGGATGATCAGACCGATCCTCTGTTTGCCTGCAGTCAGACAAAGCGTGAATAGCATGAATAGAAATGTGGGCAAAATGAGTGCATCCATATTTGAATGATTGACTCGACTTTTAAGAACATCGTGGTGGTGTTTATTTTCCTCCTGTCCTCTTCACCAACACAAAAAAGTCGAAAAAGAGGGATTAAACTGAATGAGTCAATATTTCTGGTACTAGCGCTTGATATGTGTGGCCAAACTCTGCAGCATTGTACAGTGTGTGACCCCAGTGGCCTGACAGAAATAAGTTGTAATACTGTGACCTTGGATGGCGCGCCATCTGCAACTACATGGCAACAAGGCCCTTTAAAAGCAGCACAAAATCAACAACAACAACACAAAAAAAAAAAAAAAAAAAAATGTCAGCATGTCGCTTCTCTCCTTCCTGTCTAAGAATGTCCATGCTTCATTGTCAAGGTCTCTGTCCTGGGATAAATCGTTTCACAAATCTAGTTCGCCCATTCACTCAAAACCTCATCCATCTTGCCTACATCTGTTTTATTTATTTTTTCTCCTTTTGCTCCACTGTTAATGCCTTATGTAGATCGTCTGACTGCTACTTTGCAATTGCCATTTTTCTATCTGCAGGGGAGCAAAGAAATAATGGAAAAGTCTGCATCCTTGACAAAGTAAAACTAGAGCTGCTCCAAAAGCATTAATGGGCCAAAGATTACGGCACCAGCTCTCGCCCCTCTCTCACCTTCACACTGTATTCCATTTATCTTCCATGTCTGTGTTTGCCGTTATAAATCCTTTTTCATGCATTTTTAATGTTACTTTTCGTGTCAAAAAAAAAGAAGAAGAAGAAGAATTGTTTAACATTTGATGATTGTTATGCCATTTTTCTACTGAATACATGTAGGCTAGGTGCCGTGGCTTTAGTTAAACTGGATTCTTGCAGCATTTTGGAATCAATTGAATAGCCTGAAGTTGTGTAATTTTGAATTTAACACAAAAGTCAGGAGGGAAAATCTGTCTCCAAAGTTAAGCAGGTCAAATTATCTTGTGTGGCATCATTTGCAATGTGCAAGCATAATTATAAGCACATAGTTTCACTTTGTTTTACATCTGTTGAATTGAGATATTGCACAATTTTTCTCAATTAAAAATCGTTCCCAGATGTCTTAATAAAATGACTGTAACATGTTACGCCTCAAATGGATTAAAAAAATAATATAATTTCACAATTCCTTGATGTGTAGCTATTCCAGAGACCTAATTACTTTGATAGAGTACATGCACTTCAACAACATCCATAATGGCACCTTCATTTTTTTATTTAATTTTTTTTTATTCCTCATTTTTCTTCAGCAAGTTCAGCATTAATAAATGTTTGAGAAAGAAACAAATGAATTTACTTTCCATTCTATGGTATGGATAAAACACATTGAAATGTGAAAATTGGAAGTTAACTGGAAGTTAACCAGAAATTGGAAGATCTGTTTTCAAAGACCCCACAGCAAGAAATAAAATAAAATAAAATAAAATCCTACAACATTATGAATAAGAGGCCAAAAAGTCAACATAGAGGAAGAGCAATGAAAGAGAATTAACAATTTTGTGAGCTGTGTCACTCCGAGTTTAAAAATGCTGCTGGCTGAAATAAAAGTTTGTAAGGAGGAAACTTCTGGGTTTTTTGTGTCAGGCGTGATGTTTACTATACGAAAGGTCATTCACCCCCCACCAAAAAAAAAGTTTGGCCCTACAGAAAGGAAACATTGAAGTTGGAAAAAAGTGTGGAGGAAAAAAAATGAAAGAGAGGGGAATAGAGGAGTCTCATCTCTTAATTAGTTAGAGGTCCGCCAAGGGAAAAAAAAAAACTCAACCAGCCATGACTTTTCCAATAACCTCTTGTAAACACACTTGCATGAATAGAAGCTTATCCCTTTCTTGCCCTGTTAAAAGAAATGTCACCTTGGGAAGCACTAGACAGCATAAACACCACAAGCGCACATGCCCAAACTCACAGCTGGAGCGTATACTCCAGGAATTGGCATTTATAACTACATTTTGGAATTTGAAAGTCTTAACGCTGCACACCCGGGATTTTAAAATTCATTCAGGGCCTTCTTTTATATTCTCTGCCAGGAGTCTCAATAAGGATTTCCTCTGAGAGATTATACTAAGAAAGAAACAGAAATGTATTCTACATAGATGAATGTCTCAATCCAGAGAGAGAGAGAGAGAGAGAGAAATGATTTTTAAACACAACATAATCGCATATGATAACAAATAAACTTTCCATGTTTGTGAGAAGGCCGGGTGCTGTTTTCTCCATCCTTTGTGGGATTATTTACATACAAAGTGAATAACAGTTCAGTCTCATATTTGAGTAAAATACTTGGTTCATGTCATGATTGGTAGTTTTCTGATAGGCTCTTTTAATGGATTTTTCAACAGATGCTACATAAAACACTAATGATGCTGCACAAACGGCACTCGTGCTCATGCGTGCGTGTGTATTGGAGATGGGGATTGGAATCATAGAGCCTGCCAAATATGGGTCGGGATATATGGTGCTGAAGCTGATACCAATTTTGGGAGCTAAAAAAAAGTCGATATCTGATACATCCACTGATAACTGACATATATCAAATACATTGGCTGATATATGAAATAAGAATGTTTATATACACAGGATATATACTGTGTACATGAACAACAATATTGTGTTTGAATTGACTGCGTGTTTGCAGCAACGGGATGAAGGTTTGAAAGGAAAGCACCTGAGGGCAGCAGGCACTCCGAAGGTGACAGTTCTTCATCCATGACCGCGGGAGCACGTCTTCAATCAGGCAACTCGCCAGAACCTGAGGAGAGGAGGAGAGTTATTTTATCACCTTGCCTTTTACGCTCTTTGTCGCAGCTCCTTGTCGCTGACATTTTAACACATCCCTAGCTTTTAAATAACATGATTACACTTAGAATGAATGAATGAATAAATTAAATAAATAAATAAATCGTTCAAATCTTCCGCACTTTTAGTTCCTCATGAATAATTGTGTATACAGTTCCCACATTGACATCAAACTGTGTACTTAATATGGATTTCCTCCACCAACTCTGGTGTTCTGACTTTCCTACCTTCAACCGGACTGTATTTTTGAAAAATGTCAGCTGTGACGAGCAGGGGTTTAGTAGGGTGAGTTCAAAGTTCATCTGAAATGAAGTTAAATTTAAAAGAAAGATGTGTTTGCTGTGCTTTCAAATGCCTCGTACTGTATTTCTCGTTAACCCCTAATGTTGCTGTACAAAATAAAAATAAAAAAAATACTCACATAGTCATTTGTTTCGATTTCTCCAGCTGCCAGAGGAGTGAGTGTTCCCAATATATCTCTGACTCAGTCCTCATCAACCACACTTTAGACATGCCACAGAGTTGAACATAATTAATCATTAATCATTTTTGTTACTTATTACGCCACTAGAGGTTGTTTTTTTTTTTTTAATTTTAGTCCAAGAATCATTCAACCCATTCATGATCTAGTGAATGGGAGCACTTTCCAGCTAACAAACAACCAAATACAAGATATATGTTCTTTTGTTGCTCATACTTCACCCATACGTGAATTGGAATTATTTTGCCAGACAGTAAAACATGTTGTCTTGTTAAGAGACTGCTTAACCAGACTAAATTCACAATTTAACGAGGCAGCCTATGGCTAATAATATGGACCAAATCGAGTGTGCACTGCAGTGTTTACTGCACGACACGCACGCGTATGCCGGCATGAAATCTTTTATTTAAAAAACAACATTAATTCATCCAAATTAAACCCACATATGATATATCACTTGAAGCAAACTGAGAACAGAGTTGAAATGTGAATAGTATTATTATTTGGCAAGAAAAAAATATATATAAAACTTACAGGAGAGCACTACTTCCGCCATTGCCGACGTAAACAGTCAACGAGGACAAGCAAGGAAGCTTCTCTGTTGGAGGAAAAGTGGCGGAATTGTGGTTTAGGGACATCTAGAGGCCAAATATGGAAGTAATTTTTCCTACTCCTAAAACGGACTAATTCAACCATAGACATCTAGGTTATTTTAATTCAAAACTTTTATATCCCCGTAAAAAAAAAAAATACAAAAAAAATACAAAGAATAAAAAAATTAATTAAAAATAAATAAAAAAAAAGGTAACATTCGAAATACAAATTCAACTCAGCTTTTCCAAATAATAATAATAATAATAATAGTAATAATAATAATAATAATAATAATAATAATAATAATAATAATAATAAATTACTAAATAAGATATTGTTTTATTTTGTTTTTTTTTAAGTACACCATAGCTCCCTTCATATTGGCTCTGCACATACTGGAGGTGCAGAGTTCTATTCTATCTTGTTGCACATCTTGTTTGAAGCTGTTTAGAAGGATGTGATGATCACAGCATGCATGACATTACTTATACACTCAAGAAGTTTGCTTCAAGCAATGTTTGAAAGTAAACAAGAAACTGTCATTCCCTAACAGCCGACACAGAAAGATCAATTCTCCTGTCCCATTTCGTTGTCTCCCCCCGAATCACTTTACTGCATTTTAGCAGTGACTCTCATCACTCGTTATACAGTACCTCCTCCGGGACGCATTCGGCTCCAAATTAGAGGGCAAAGCTCCTTGTGGTTGCATCTTCTCGCAGCCATCTCATTGAGAGCAGACAGTTGAAATGATCCGACATTTTTCACTCAACATAAATAGGGCTGCTGTAATGTTATGTCCAGAAATGTTGAAAACAGTCCACAGATGATTTATATGAATGACTAAACAAAGCCAATATGAGCTTAACCTACTAGATTGGTATTTATTTATTTTTTTAACCAATCCATTTTTAGAGCGTAGCCAAAAGGGCCTAAGCTGAGATTCAAACGCGGGATTGCTCAACTGTGAGGCAGGCGTGATTTGCTGTACATACCACATTTAATTAAAAATATGTTTCATGTGAATGTTCAGTTTCATGAATAGTCTTTAGTTTGCATTTATGCACCAATAAAATCCTCCTTCCAAAGCAATAATGACCATTTTACCTTGAGAGGCAGTCTATCCATGTTATTACAAATGGGGAAATGCTCTAATCGAAAAGTAATAATTAGTCATTCAAATGAATGCATAGTTTAGACACTGAATTCAGAAATGAAACATTCATACCAAATGTGCATTTAAAAGAAACACACATAAAGCTATGCGTACTCACACACTCCCTTGCAGTATTCAAGAACTCCCCAACTGAGCAAAATTATACTCACACGTGTAAACAAACAGCATGAGTGCACACCTGCAGTACACATAGTGATGGTGCGCACCTTCGATAAGTTGAGACAGCGGTAGAAGGCACGCAAAGTGTGGAACCAAATCCCTCTCAAGGTGAATCCACTATGGGGGCTCGTTAAAACAAACTATCTCATCAATCAGCGGTTCTCCGGGCTTCCTGACACACTGCCCATAGGAGGAGTGAGGGAATACACGTACACGCTCGTCTCACACAACCACGCTCGCTGATGCACAAGAAGTCATTCATCCTTTAGCCATGCATTATAGATACATCTATGAATAAATTCCCATCTGACTGGATTAGTCATTGGAAGGAGTGTTTTTCTTTCTTTCCATGTTTACCCCCCTTTGGGATATTAGATCAGAACTCCTGCTCCTCCCTGACATTTTATGTCCATCACTTACCAGTCATAATTGTGCTACTCTTCTCTTTACATGCTCATCCTTTTCACATTCAACACAAAGCTCCATGTAGTCTATATGATACATGATTGAATATTCATATCACACAAAGTTGATTAAACAATGTTCTCCTTTTTTATGCACATACTTCACCACACAGTTGTTGCTACGTTGTATTTGTAGATACACCATTAAATAATTAAACAAAAGTGTCATTAATTAATTAAATGTTTCATTTATTTATTAAATGTGTTATTAAATAAATCAGTTATTAAATGTGTAATTAATTAATTAATTAAATTCCCTATGATTATTTGTACATTTATTTATTTATTTATCTATCTATTTCATGATCACTGTGTTGCGATGTTTCGTGAATTTATTTTATCTGTCAAACTCGCCCATCAAAGTTTAGTGGGCAGGTCCTAACACCTGATTGGTCAAGGCAAATCCATTTCAGAATTGTCAATTGATGCACTTTTATGCCCTCCAGCAAAAACTGGACTTCAGGTTAAAAAGATCATCTTGTCAAAGCATCCCCTCGTCTCGACACCGTTTGGTGTAAGCTCTTTTCCCCGTTACTGGGTTTTAAGAGGGCATGTGCAGTTGAACTTGGGGGACTAAGTAGGCCATTTTTCTTTTTCTTTTTCCAGTAGTGATGACCCATTTGAGTTTGGCCTGAACAAGACGGAGGCTGAACGGAGGAGTTGTTTTCCCGCCCCCTGTGCACAGTGTGCCATTTGGAAGGCAATTTCTGTCTCAAATCTCACACATAATCCACAGTGGGAAAAGACAGAAGCGAAATGACTCTGGGTACACCTGAGGACTTTGAAAGAAGACGCAAGAAGAACGAGAGCACATTACATGTGATTGGAGACGGGTTGTTGACGCAGATTTGGCAGGTCGTTTAACTCCACGACAAGGGCAAGGAGGTGATTATTTACATACAGTATCGCATGTAACTCACTCTAGGGTTCTTGTTACACATCCAGCGGGTTTCTACTTGTTTACAAAAAATTACTTGGCTCGTGTCCCTCATTTGTCCAGCAGCAGGGTTGCAGTGTGACCTTGATGGGGCCAACAGTGTCCCAATAGAGTGAGCTTGCCATCTGACTGCTGGACTCTAATCTCAGGGTATGATATATGGTTTATTAATCACCAAGGCCTCTGGTTCTGTAACAAGGTGCCTGGCACTAACTGAGATGCATATTAGCAAATGATGTAATATAGGCCAAGGTGCATGAATGGGGTGAGGCAAGAGAAGGTAATGCAGAAAATGAACGGCTCTCGTTGTGTGTATTACAACCTGAGGGGAGGTATCAGTGAAGGTCAGCACTATCTTGGAAGATCAGGGTACTGGACTGATCTGGAGACGGCCTCTGGGAAGCTTCTTCGGGGGAGATGAAGTGGGCCAGATCAGACGCTGAGGGCAGAGAAGCAATCTGTTGCGTTGCAGAAAGCAGCAGAAAAATAACATTGAGAAAGAAGAGTTCGTGAACTTTCCCAGTTCCAGATTAGCATATTAATGGTGACACTGATTTAAAAGAATCCCGTTAATTGTGTGGAATTGATTGTTTGATTGATCATGCCTTGAAGCGATTGACGCAAACTGGAGTCTACTACTTGATTGCAATCAGCAGAGGAGCAGTCGCTGTTTGTGTTGACAGTCTAAAGACGAATAATATGATGGCTTGCTTTGGGAAATTGCGTGACACCCACAAAGATGCACCCAATGGAAAAATGTCAAATTCAAGGCATAGCTATAGGATTTGAAGCGGTAGAGTAGGCTTTGAATCAAATTCACCTTGAATTTAGAAAGTGTTGTGTACTTGTATTCCCATTTCCATGCAGCATCAGGAATTGTTCAGTGTTTAGCTAGTTGTGTTGGACTAGAATTGCTCAACTTGACATTGCAAATCATGCAATTCTAATGCTGACTCCCATCAATCACAGAGAGACATCGTGTTTTGGGGGCGGGTTATGCAACTGTGACAAAACCAGGAAGCCAGCGCCGACGCGGGGGTAACAAACAAACCTAACATGGACAAATGGACGCTACATTTAATTCTGTTGTTGCAGAATTACTCACCGTTTCCTTGTTGAATGTTGAACAGCGAGAGGCGCTTTTCGTGCTTTTCCTTCCTTCGACAAGAACGAAGACGAAATGTTCACCCATGGCCTCGATTGGTTAAAACAAACGTGTAGAATGCTGCTCCAATCAGCTCGATTATTGTACAGAATGTCCTTCCTTTGCCGAGCAAATTACCGTGGAGAGGTACCAGATGGATATTGCGCAATATCAATCTGGCTATTTCCAGGTTACCCAGGGGGGAGCAGATACAGTGAAAACTGGAGAGGCCCCAGAATTGAACCTTGTGGAACACCATACCTTCCGTTTGACATGTGAATTCATATTTCACATATTTATTTATTTTTTGGCTCGATATAGTTGGTATAGGGCGGCACAGTAGACGACTGGTGAGTACGTTCGCCTCCCAGTGCTGAGGACGCAAGATCGAGTCCGGGTTTCGTCGGCCTTCCTGGCTGGAGTTTGCACGTTCTCCACATGCCTGGGTGGGTCTTCTCCGGGTACTCCGGTCTCCTCCCACATTCCAATGACATGCATGGGAGGTGAATTGGGTGCTCTGAATTGTCTTGTAGGTGTGCTTATGAGTGTGGATGGTTGTTTGTCTCTGGGTGCCCTGCTATTGGTTGGCAACCAGTTCAAGGTGTACCCCGCCTACTGCCCGTAGCCAGCTGGGATAGGCGCCAGCACCCCCCGCGACCCTTGTGGGGAGTAAGAAAATGAATGGATGGATAGTTAGCATGAAAGTATTACAATAAACCACGTAACACACAATAATCAGAAGTCGACGACTCAGTACAGCAAATTCCCTGCAGCACAGGTAGGTCAAGCAATATAGCGTGATCACCTGCAGCCAATGATGGCCAAGCGGGGCTTATCATCACAAATCATGTGTGTGTGTGTGTGTGTCTAGACCTCTGGCGAACTCCTGAGACGAACTCACCGAACCCCGGGGGGTTCAACGAACTCAGGTTAAGAAGCACTGAGCTAATATCAATATATCTATACCGAATGATATTATTTCCTGCTTTGTGGCCAAGTTGCTCAGTGGGTTTATGCAGCGGATAAGCGAATAACGAAAGGTGAAGTCTAGACAGCTTATAAAGATCCTCTCCTCATCCTTTGAGGTGAACGAAATTGCAATTTCTTTCTTTTGAAATATTGTTATGAGGCAATATATTGAGTCCTGAAAATGTTATCACTGAATGCCGTATAAATATATACTATATTTATGCTGCCAATGAGAGGTGCTGCTTTTTGACTTTTCTGCTGACAGTGGCAATGTTGTCTCTGTGTGTCATTCTAATCTAATATAGTGTGGTTTAGATCGGAATCAGAATCATCTTTATTAGCCAAATGTGAAAAGAACACACACAGAATTTGTCTTCAGTCACAACCCATCCAAGACATAAAACAAAAACCCGGTGGTTTGCTAATTAGAGCTACAAGATTTGATTCTTCATAGCATAGAATATTGCAATCTTTTCCGATATTGTCTTCATTTTTAAAGGAGTACACGCATTACTTTTAACAATTCACACTTTAGAGTTCATATTTAAAGTGGTCGACAAACAACTGCTTTTATTTGGGATTTATGATGTGTTTTATGAGCCCTAAATTGAGCTTTGTTCAGTTCAAAAATAATGTTATTCTGTTGGTGGCACAAAAAGAAGCTGTAATCGAGTGGTGCTCTTGTTTTGACTGAAATTATTTCATTTCGGTTTATGATTTCACTCGCCAGTGAGTTAGTGGCAACGGCAACTATTAAAAGTGCAAATCAAGCTTAAACTCCCCCCACGGGGCACTTTGCTGTTGGAGCAGGGCTGCGATCTGTTTATTGTTGGTGCGTGAAGGGGACATGAGGCTCCCCCCCCCCCCGTTTCTGACAGAATGAATGGATCAATGTGATGCTGAAAGATGGTTATTTGGGTGTCTGAGCACACTTTATTTTTCATAGAGTCCATGTTCGTTGATATGCACGGTAGCTGCAAGAAATATGGCCGCGAGTAGATTATGGATCCATTTGTAAGGAAATTGTGTCGAGAACTGATGAAAAAAGGGGGAGATAAACATTACATATGAGTTTGTTGTTCACAGTGTGATATGTATCAGTATTCAAAGGGGATGCTTTGAAACTGTGTATATAGGTTCTGGGTTGTTATTCAGCTGGCTCTTTCGCAAAAGTAATCTGATTTCTTTTCCATTATACTTGCACTATTTTGATTTCACTACATCAAAATACACAATTACACAGAACCTCGTTTGCCTTTATCAAATATTTCTTGAACACTTCAAGCCATACATGCATTATACATCAGGAAAAATGCCAATACAGTAAGTCTGTTAGCCAAAACAGACTGCTTGAAGTCTTCAAAATCTCTTTCCATGAAGCTGCCAATTGTGCGAATGCTTGACTGTCAGCATTCCAACAATGACTGCAGTTGACAATTGATGTCATTAAAAAAAAACATGCAAAAATTATAATCTTCAATTTTGATTGGCACTGTCACTATTTAAAACTCGTTCACTGCCAGCCCAGTTAAAATTGATTTTTGACGTCTATAGCCGTCAATGGCACTGAATGAGTTAATAGAACTAAGCAAATAGACTACAGTTTATTGGTTTTGTAAACTTTTTTTTTTTTTATTAATTGTAAACACAGATGACACATAACAAAGTAATTTTTGTAGCCTTCTTGCCTGAAAAAATAAAATAAAATCTTCCAGTGAATGATTCCTGAATGTAATTCTGTCATGACTCGAGTAATGTTTGGGTCTTGTGAGTCTTGTCTCACGTCTGGGGTCACGCCTGGGTTAAGTTTGAGTCGAGTTCATGACCGTGCGCCAGAGTTCACGATCCGTGACGTTTCTGTTTTGGTATTGATGTAACAGCATCCAGTTTCAACTAGTTTTAGGCTATATGATGTCAAGGATCTTTTATGCTATATGATGTTTGTTGATGTCAGGAACTATCTGTAATTACGCAGTCAAAAGCCAATGTGTGTTCGCCGGATTATTACTCACTGTTTCGCTGTGCTTTCCCTCTGCCCAAGGGGGCCTTAGCATGTCGTGATTCTCGATGCATTCTCGTTGTTTTTAGTTTAGTCAAGTTATGTGAATAAAGAGTTAAAACCTTAATTGTGTCTGCGTTTTGGGATCCAACCCTGCAGCACACAACGGATTCAGTCTCTGCTCCCAAGGTCAGGGTAACCATCTTCTGCTTAGCACTGGCCAAATGTAAGAGGTAAAGCTATTAGGGGGGCTAAATAGCGTGGACCTGCAAAATGATTTTTGCTCAGCAGTTCGGAACTTCTCATAAAGAGCGCCCGCAGACCAGAATGTCTGACCTCAGTTGCTACACACACACACAATGTAATAGTGTTGAACGTCTCAGCTGTAATAATAGAATACGATTCAAGATTCAAACGTGTTTGAGGACAAGCAAACCGGCTCATACTTTAACTTTAACCCGTGGCGGTTATTACCTACCCGTATTTACCCGAAAGAAGGGATGGAAACCTGTCAAGCCGCTGCTAAATGTTTCATCGTGCTCCATTACGATGACTTTACGCCAGATGTTCAACAGTTGTGCAATGATTTGGCCTCGAAGGTGTTTCAACATAACAAACACATGAAAAAAAAATAATAATGACTTGAATTTTCTCCGTAGTGCGCCAGATGCTTTTTTGTTTATGCCTCTGATATATGATGCTAATTAGGAAGACAATGACGCAAGAAAATAGTTGAGGTGATTAGTTGGAGTTGGAAAGTTGATTACTGTTTGGTTTGCCAATACACCGGGTGCTTGTTTGTCTTAGATGGATGTAGTATGTTATTGAAAAATATTGAGAAATTAATGCTGCATTTACCATTAGTAATTGTATATTTGTTTCATGCATTCACTTCACTTCACAATAATTGTTTGAAGCTGAATTACATATTTATTTCTGCTGCTCTGATTCAGTCAGGGAAAAAAAAAAAAAAATCCCATCCTGACCTGATTATATATTCCATCCTATTGTCCAATAATGACGCTGCATCAGCTACGTGTCAGCAAAATGTTTTTCTTCCAACCAATTCCGTCAAAAAAGCTGCTGATGAATGTAGAATAATAAGGATGATCATTTTGCTTCCTTAGTGATGACAAAATGACGTCTTCACGAGACGTGCCTTTGGGCTCTTTGTCTGCTGGCAGACAATTACGGTGCGTTGTTGCAGTTTCATTGTGACGAGTTTTACTTTGCGTTGGTTTTGGTTGAATCCCAAGATCTGTTGGAGGGCCGATGTTGTCTCAGTTTTTTTTTTTTGAATGTTAAAGAACAATGTTAAAATTAAAATTTAGCCACACTTTATTTTCATTTAACAGCAACTGAGTGTTGGTCCGCACATTCCACCATTTGAAGATATGGTGAACACACAAATGATCACTTCTTTGCCTTGTTAAATTTCCCCTTGAGTTTTTTTTTTTTTTTTCCTCTCCAAACTTGATATATGGCCTCATGATTCCCCAAGAGGAACGATCATTGAAATGCTTGAACAATAAAAGAAGAGAATTTCATAACCTCCACAAGAATGGGAGGAAAACAAGAAAAATAAGCAATGAAGGAAGATTATTTGCAGATTTCAAATATGAAGCATTGCTCCTGTCAGTGGCACGCATATATCATGCTCCAACTGGGCGTAAGGAAGGTGGAAAACATATACAAATATATTATAGTGAGAAGAGTCCCCAAGCAATGAAAGATTTCTTCTCTCATATCTTGCCTCATAACAGATGGGTGGCATATTGAGAGCAGGTGCTCGATATACATATATGAGATTTAAAAGGCAGAAATGGGAAACAAACAAATCAGGCAACACCGTTTTGATGCGCATCACATTTCCCTCTCCACGGGAATAAATCTTAGTGGGAAAGACTTCAAATTTTAAGAAGGTATGCAATAATAATGCACCTACCATATATTGCTACGCTGTCTCTGTCTGCACAGTACGTTTTAAAATACACCGATAGTACGACGCACAACTTCACAAATCTAAGATTAGGCATAGACGGATTATGGGCCGATATTCATCATTTTGCCGAATATTTTTGAAATTTCTGACAGCTGATAAGAGATCAATTTAGGACTCTTTATTTAATTTTCAGTCATCTTTATAAGAGGAGCTGCTGACCTTTGCACCATCTGTTTTTGTCTGAAATTAAAATAAGTGAAAATTGAACATTTGAGATATTGTGAAATTTTGGAAAACTTTGTTTACTGTTGTTTAAATATGCATGTCAGTTTTTCAGACATGTTGATAACCCTGGAAGCTTCCAGAACCTTTTGTTAGAATTTTAATACAATTCTGAGTTCTCTCTTAAATAAAAAAAAAAGAAAAAAAAAAAAAGAATTTTAATACAATGATGTTTACTGTCAAAGATTAAAAAAAAAAATCTGAAAAGTTGTTCAATAAGCATATTCTTCAAGACATTTCAACAAAGTTAAAAATAGGAGCTTGTATTTTTTAATTCTTTTGTTGTTGTTTTTTTTAAATTGTGACACTAATATATTACTCCTTGTGCAAAAATTGGTTATCGGCTGCCTTGTACTAATACAGTATCAGTATCGGCACTGAAAAAAATAAAAAATCAACCTATCGCTATCTGAGTTGAATTCTTATTCATCGTCGTAACAGCTTCCACTCTCCTGTGACGTAATCAGATATGGGCCAATAGAAAATAATTGTATATAGTGAAAAACAGAAGTCTATGCACTCAATCGGAATCGGGCACTTTGCCCAAGCTAAGAAAGTGAATGTCTTGATGGAGAAACTATTTTACTCCACAATAATCCATCCATGTCTGCCTCACTGAAAGGAAAATGTGCTTTATCACTTCAAACCCCAAAGAGTCTACCATCACTTTTCTTTTTTTTTTTTTTTTAACAATGCTTTGTTTCTGTTATATTTCTTCCGCATCTCCAACTCTGTAAACTTGTCAGCTGCCGAGCCCCATTTCCATCACGATGCACTTCTTAGACGTTTGTTTTTTAGCTTTTCCCGGGAAATGATTGCACTTGACATTTAATTAGCGAGCAGCAGAAATTTCAGTTCTGCTCAGTTATTCTGCAAGCTTCTAGATTGTTGTCATTAATAAACCATAAAAAAACACACACACAGTTCTGCTTTTAGCCTGTTTTTTTTTCCTTTTTTTTTTTTTTCCAGGTCTGTTGTCCAAACCTGAAACTCGCTTATAAAGAGCAGTGGCTTCTCACAAAAATGTTAATCTTGTAGAGCATATTGACGCACACAATCAAGAGAGCTGTAGATGGGTGGGTTAAAAATAATGGAATTTTTGAAGCCGGCAACTTTTAAAATCCCATCTGTGAATCATTCAAGCAGTCATGACGGCAAATTAGCATTTACTGACTGTGTTTGGCGTTCTGCAACACTTGTCTTTGCCGCAACAAGTCTTGATTTTTTTTTTTCTTCCTCCCAATGCATACATCCTTAATACACCAAACACCTATAGGATCATACACTTTTGCTCTTTGACTCATTCTCACAATAAGATTCACACACAATACTGCATTTATCACGTGATCCCATCATGAAATCGATTTGAGGAGCTGTGCAACCTAAAGTAAAGAGAATAATAAAAGGAGGAGGAATTAGAGCGAACAAGTGAGAAATGATGTGAACTGGCAGGGAGGTGGTCTACGTCTGTAAGAAATTCACATCATGTATTACGCGCTAAGCCAAAGGCTCCTCCGCCATGGGTGCTTTTTTTTTTTTTTGTCCCTTGTGCATTTGGAACAATATGGGCTCATCCTGGCATAGACACGAAGCCCCCGAATCTGGCTCCATGTCCCTCGCCGCTTTTGTCTGCCTGCTGCTGAGGCAGCAGCAATTCCTCCTCCCCGGAAATGGAAGGATATTATCAAGTATTAAGGAAAAGTCCAAGTGGGAATTGGGAAGAGATAAAAGTGGAAAGTTTACATGCAGAACTCCTTGCTATCTTTGATACTTTGCACCAAGTAAGGGATTAGTCAAATTAAGAAGTCGCACGTGTGGAAGTGTGTCATATTTCTTGTGCCTTTGATCGTCAAATGCGCTTTTACGACGATTTCCATCAAGTTAATTGTCTTTAACCAGTTTTTATGAAGACCTTAAGGGAGTGCCAGTGACAGTTTCACGTATTGTCATGAAGAAAACCAAAAAAAAAAACATGATCATGAGAGCCGTTCAAGGGTAATGACGAATCCAAAAGCCTCATATGCACAATATACTGTATAATAGAAATGTCTCCTTTGTGCAGAAATTATCTCCATGAATGAATGAATGATTAAATCACAATTGTTTCTATTAATTGCTTAGATTAGCACAACCTCAATGAGCAATCAAACGAGCATTGACCTAAATATATATATAAGAAAATAATAATAAACATCATGAACATGACGATATTGTGGCAGTTTTAATATCACGATATCACGATTTTGCGCTTACCGTTACATCCCTAGTTTCTAGTTTCCAGTCCATTTTTATTTACGTATTTCTTCAATTATTTATTTGTTTGGTTGGCGGGTGCATTTTGCGCTGCAATCACGGAAACACCTCAGAGTTGGTGGTGTAACTGGACACAAGTACGCAGTCATTCTCCTGTTTATTTTTTGTAACATGATCAACAATGTGAAGCACACACAACACGCAAACAAAAAAATAAATTATAATAATTCAATGTGCCGAATGCACCTGAAACCAGAATTGAGTAGTTACACGTGAAATCCAAAAGTTCTTCAAGACACCCGTGCGACATACGGTAGATGTTGAAGTACACATTCCTGACACTACTTCTGTTGAGATTTCCGGTGTGACCACCAGCAACCTCGCGTTGCCACAAGACGACTAAAAAAGATTGACAACATCTGTCAAATGCAGCCTTTTCTCACCAGGGATTCGGATCTTGTCCAAGCTGCAGGCCTTACAAGGCGACACCCCCTGTTGATGGCGTGCACTTGTCTTCCTCAACCTTCCCCTCTTCCTCCATGTCACCGTAGTGCTGACAACAATAGAAAGGATCCGACAGGAGCGCTACCTCCCGCCTCCAGGCGGTCATCGCACATTACATTCCAGTTTGCTACTCTGTGGTTAATAGATACTCAGCATTCCATACCCGACGGCGATCGGGCAATCGACGGTGGCTGCCGACGCTTCTCCCTCTCGGCGCCTTTGTGGTGAAATGATCGTTTTTGTCAGCTGCAAGACAGCAGAATCCAACTTCTTATCATTTGTTCTGTAATGACAACTTCCGGGTAACTTGTCCAACTCTTCAGATTTGCTCTTTCATCTGGAAGTGAAACAAATCGATATCACAAGTCGTCTTGATTATGAAGCGCCATCCTTATTAAAACGACTTCCTTTATGAGCGCAGACCGATTTCTACATTACAAGAGTTTCTGTCACTTTGCAGCCAAGGCTGCAGAAAGTAGCCCATTTCCTAAACGTGAACTTGGATTACGTTAAGAACTTCCCGTCGGAGTAACGTCGAAACTATGCACGCTTGAGCTGCTATGTGTCTTTTGCTAATGCCAACTAGGAGAAACGAGTGCAACAAGAGAAGGCGTTCACATCCGTCCCTGTCTGCTCCCATTTCCAAGATGACAGGAAAAAGCCGATACAGCCGTCACCTCAAACTCAACTGCAGATCTCATGTATCCTTTTTTTTTCTTTTTTTTTTCTGTTGTCCATCACACGAAGACAAGCACACTGTTTATTATTTATACAGCTGCCTGTCAAAACTGCTCGGCGTCTTTAATGATGAATTTTCAATACAACACCTTCCTTTAGGTCTGAAGTGAAATCCAGGCTCAGCTGGTGGAAATGTTTAAGACGAGCATCTTTGGGTCGAACGAGGACCATGTGATCGACAGGGCGATCACGGGCTGCGTCTGTTATCTCATTCACTGCCAATGACAACTATAGACGTCAAAATCCAAGCAAACAGCCAGTGTTAATTTTGAAAAAAAAAAAAATACAATAAAATAAAAATAAAAATAACATTTTTATAAAAAAATAATCATAATTTAGTTTTAGTTATAGTCTTCTGACTAAATTTAATTAAAGCCTTAGTCATAACTAAGTCGCCTGATTGTATTTTAGTTTTAGTCCAATTTTAGTCAACAAAAATAAAGAGCAATTTTAGTCGACTAAAATTGACTTTTGGAGGCCGAGACCCAGTATGTGGTCTCAGTAAGACCAAGACCGATCACAAAAACGTCAACACCCATGTTGTAGGGTAAGAGGAATCCGTTCTACGCACGATGGTAGCACTTAGCAGTGAAATTGTTGTCATCATTGTTATTAATAACAACAATATATTAATAACTATGAATGCACAACAATGAATAACTAAAACTAAATTCAAATTACTTATCAAAATTTGCACTGGCTGTTTGCTTGGATTTTTGACGTCTATAGTCGTCATTGGCAGTGAATGAGATAAAATGCGGCAACTGAACTGGAGCAAGAGGTGAAGGACTCAATTTGATTTCTGAGATGACTTCGTCTTCCGGGGAGGAGACCTCAAGGCAGATCTCCAACAGGGACCTCACAGCTTAAATATATTCATTATTAAATATTCACGTGAATACATTTTATACTTGAAGTTGAGAATACAAGCAATAAGAGGGCCTAATGTTGATCCACGGAAAATAATAATAAGCCTTTCATGAATCGGGATCATAATGTTTTCAACTCTATGAAGCACATCATGAAGAATTCAAGAAAAATATGTTGTTTTGTGGTGTTTGCAAATTTCATTTGTTACATTGGTCCATACAAATTCACGTGTTTCCCAGAATAAATAAAATCACTCACTGAAGTGGAGTTAAAGCTAATAGGCAAATAGTGCATGGTATCGACGTGGATTAAAATAATCGTTCTCGCTATACTCTCATACATGCAGGCCCTTGAGCGAATGTCCTGTGCAAACACACACGCGCACACGCGCGCGCACGCAGATTGAATTTCTTCCCTGTGTGGAGATAATTACTGCAGGCAGTAGCGTAGTGCAGTTTAGCAGAGGGAGGCAGAAACGTGATGTGGCCTGCAGTGTTACCTGGCATTCATTCCTCTCACTAGAGCTTATGGAGACATTAGGCAGAAGTCATTAACTACAACAGAGACAAGGAGAGATGAGGACACAACCAACACAGCCGTTGAGCTATAAAGGTACCGGAGCGAGCGTGGGGGGATGTGTTTCACCATGTCCATGCAAACGTGTGTGTACCAATGTTGTGTAGCCTGCATGTGTCTTGGCATCACTCAAATCAGTTATGGTATAATAGTGATGCAGCACCAGCTGGACTTACGTGTTCTTTTCCCCCCTAAGAGTCAAAGAAAAAGTAGGAGCACCATTAGTGTGGTTTTTATTCTGAATTAAAAAAAGAAAAGAAAACAAACAAGTTTAAAAAAAAAAAAAGAAGCTTTAAGGCCCAATAGATATCCGTCATATTTTATTTTTCTTCTCATTATTATTATTATTATTATTATTATTATTATTATTATTATTATTATTATTATTATTATTATTAATTCAATCTCTGGTGTAATAACCTCATTTATTGATTGATTTTTTATTTTTCATTTTATTATCATCATTATTGTTATTATTATTATTATTAGTAGTAGTATTATCATAAATTCAATCTCTGGTGTAATAAAATGATTTATTGATTGATTGATTGAATTATTTTTTTATTTTATTATCTGTTCTCATTGCTGCTGGACATGTAAATTTCCCAGAGGGAGCCATCCCAAAGGGATCAATAAAGTCAAGTCTAAGTCTAAGTCTAAGTCTAAGTTAATGAAGTTAATTAGTTTGGCTGTGTACAAGCGTGTTATGCAATCTAACTATTTAACTATTGAACACACAATATCAACTGCAACGTAGTAAACAAAAACATCAATGTTATTGTTATTGCAATTTGGTGAGGAGCTTTAAAGCGATACATTACTTCATAAATCATTTTCCAGTATTATGTTCGGCATCGTGTATAAAGAATAAAAGTGCAAATATCTCTGGCATCTTATTCCCTGAATTTTCTTTGAAACCGATTGAGCATCAAAATAAGAACATAAGCAGAGCATGCGATACGTCACAATGATCACGTGACTGTCCAAAATGGCCGACACTGTGCTTTCAATTCAATTCAATTTTATTTCATTCCTTTAAAAAACGCTCATCACATTTTCAAGGAAATTTGGCTTCGAATGTGCCACTAACCCAACAGGCTACGAGGGGCCTTTATAGCTACTCGCAGCTCTAGTTATTATCATCATTATTATTATTTTGTAATTCTCCAATAAGGGAAAGGGGCAAAGCGTTTTCCTTGGTGGCCTGAAAATCAAATATGGTGTTAAAGCTGATCCCGTCAGCTAAAGAGGACTCTGTAAGAGGCTTTATTTGTGCTGTGGATCGGTTGTCTGTGGGTTTTTTTTTTTTTTCGTTAAAGGCTAAAGTAAAGACTGCCAAAGTATGTCAGATCGAAACGGCGTTTTCCATGAAGCAGAAAAGAGCATTGAATCTTATTTGATTTGAGTTGATGGTGTTTGGATTATGACGGCGTAAAGGGAACATGGGGAGATGACTTCACGTTAATTCACTAAGCAAACACTTTTATCTTTGCAGTTTGCTCCACTTTGTTTCATTTGTTTAGCTTGAAGATGTGCGGTCAGTGGTGTGTGCGTGCGTGTGTGCGCGCGTGTGCGTATCACAGGCCTCATTGGGGAAGTGGTACCAAGCTGGGTGACAGATTGTCCAGACAATTGCTTTTAACAAGCTGGAGGGGAAACTAGGCCAAAAAAAAACTCATGTCTCGCCTCACTGATCCATTCCAACTCAATACGTATTATTTTCTCTTGCTATAATTTATAAGTTAAATATATCACGCAGACTCATCTTGGCCACCAAGAGCAGATATTTCATTTTACTCTTGGAAATTCAGAAGGAAAACACATGTTGCATTACACAGATTTCTGTTTTTGCTGAAAAAAATTTAACAACTAAAGTACAGAAAAACAACAGCGAAATGAATTATTATTATTATTATTATTATTATTATTATTTTATATTTTATTTTTTCTTCATTATTGTAGAATTCCAGTCTTGAAAGTGTTAATAATAATAATAATAATAATAATAATAATAATAATAATAATAATAATAATATAATGTATTTGTACTGTATGTGAAAATAGTAACTTAACAGTGATACAATAACAGTATGCAGGAATAGTAAAAAAGGGAGAAAAAAAAGTGCAAATATAAAACACAAAAAAAATATTAAATATTTAATATGGTGTAGACAAAGCATAATATAAAAATCAGTCCAGTCCAGTCCAATGAGCTACCAATAGATTTATTTGAGTAATAAACAATGAATAAATAGTATCCATCCTTTGAAATGGGACACTGTATTGATTACAATTATGATCGGTAATTGTAAACAATATATATGCATTGTATCTGTAAACAGTATTGTGACAGTAAATAGCAGCCATGCAGAATTAATTCTAAGAGGCTTATTATGTATTCTTTTCATCTGAATGAAATTGCCATATTCTTATTTCTGAGCTTTCCATCAGCCATCAGCCTAATGATAATGGAAAGGCTGGCGATGAATGGCAGCAAAAAAATCGTTCTCATAATGAAACACAATGTGGCGACTTCAGCAGTGGCCGTTCATGAAGCACATTTTGTCTTTCGCTTTACGGGGAAAGGGACGAATGCCATCGGTTTTATTCAAATGCCAGTAACGAAGAATGAAGTCCGCAGCCAAGCTCATTTCGTGCAAGGCAACTAACTGTGACCACCAGAAACGGGTTCCTGCAAAGGAAACTGATCAAAAAGCTTTGCCAAAAAAAAAAAAAAAAAGAACTTGGAAAAGGATGTGGCTGTGCTGCAGTAGCTTGCTGTGAATTCCGTCATTTTCTCACGAGAAAAAAAAGCATGTCGAGCCGATAGTTTGTCCATCCATCGCATCGTCAAAGGAAGCAAACCATTTTCAACACTTTGGTTTGGTCAAGGCATGTTTTTTTTTTTGGATACAGTTGCTATATTGAAGTGCATTGAATTGTGCAACTGTATTAATAACTTTGATCAGAATTTAAGTCCTATATAGTTAGGGAATCAAATTCAAAATTATTATTTTGCTATTTCTAAGCAGTAATGGTAAGTACATCTTATTTTGTATTTTATTTTAATTTGTATTTTATTTGAAATTCGACTTAAGTCGAAATTCGGGTTACATCGCTAGCGTAGGAACGGAACTCTGATGTAACTCGAGGACACACTGTATAAAACAATATAAAAAAAATACGCATAGTACATAGAGCATTAAAGAAAAGGATTTTATAAGAATTCCATTTTGGACCCACGACAAAAAAATGAGCTTGACACTCTTGACGTATGGACAAACATGATTTTATACTGTACATTGATTTGCTTTTTAAGATATGTGAATGTGACAGGGCTAAAAAGTACTTAGACCACAAAAAAAAAAAAAAAAAAAAAAATGCTTCAGCAACAAAACTCTAATCACTTACGCACGGAAGAGAACTTTTCCTTCTTGTCATATTGCCGAGAAAAAAAAAAAAACGCTGACATTATTAATATGTGGATTAATTTTAAAAACAGAAGCAGTGCTGAGAGAAGATAACCAGCTTCAAAGACCAGACAACTTTGAAATTGGAACAGTCACAGGGTCTTGTTCTAACATTAAAAATTAAACTAACTATAAGATGATTTAGTTCATGACAAGCTATAAGCTCGTGTGTAAAATGGTGACCGGTCATGCCTACACTGTATATGGTGACATAAAATGAGGAACATGAATGACTTGATTTGTACTGTAATGAGAAAGTCACGGCTCCTGTTTAGATTGTTATCTACGTTTTGTACTGATATGCTGCATCAAAACATGAAGAATTTGTCTTGCAAAAGGCAGTGAGATCAAGTGCGTCAAGAAAGCGGAATGTAAATAAACACATATGCTCTCAGGAAGGCAGAGGAGGTTGCCACTTCTTCATCCATATTTGTACCATATATTTGTGGTTATCTATATAAAAAAAAATAATAGCGTCTCAAAACCACAATTTTTCCATTTTCGCACATCGGTCGATGTGAGGCGATGAACTGCGGCGAAGAATTGCCAACTGTAACGTACTTGCCAAAGTCAATTCTGTGTGTGGTGGGGATAAGATCATGGATCAGGATTACAGTTATGCAAACAAGTTATTGTATTTATTTAGAAAATGAGGTGCTACTGTATTACAAAACACGACAGTTGAAATAGTATCCCATCCTCACTGGCTTCTATGTAAAAAGTAAATCTTCTGTTCCAGCGCCGATGAAGCCATTTTGATTGATCTCTGTGCTTAATCAACATTTATTCCGATTATACAAATACTGATTATAAACAGAACTGCAACATTTTCTGTAGCTAACCTTGTGATTATTGTTTGTAATAATCGCCAAAATAAGCATCTGTGCACCGTTTAGTAAATACAGTAAATATAATTACCAATTAAAATTGCCGGCAAGTGACATCTGCAGGAACACCTGGAGTTCAAAATGCAGAAATCCACACTGCATCATAAAGCATTACACTGCATTAAGCTAACACCTCCACCACACAAAATCCAAATCAAGCAAATGAGAAATTATGTTGCCACGAGTTATATGCTGCACGTACACAAACTGGTGGAAACAAATTGCTTTTTAGTACTTTTTAATTGCTGTCCTGTGAAGTTCTTATTTGTTCGAATAACATCAGATGATGGAAATGAAGTTATATATATATATATATATATATATATATATATATGTCTGGCAAGAAGCAGCAAAGTCAGAAAATAACTTGATGAAGTTTCTATTCATCTTCACCGCTAAATTATCTTTTCAGTTTGACCTTTTGCAGCCCAAGACCCCAGGAAATTATTTTATTAAAGATAGTCGAACATGACTGTGAAATTACTCTGGTCTTCCAGCACCCCGATGAATAAAAGTGTTATTGCCCATTATATATACTGTGTGGATGTATAGGATGGGATGCTCTTTCACCTGCGAAGTAATTGCAAAGGCCTTCGTCCTTCCGTCAGTGTTGGCCACTTTCCCATTAGCTCTACACGAGATTGATTCATCAGACCTTTCACGTGGAAGCACGGAGGACAAACAAATTACTTTCATCCCTTTAAATATTTCTAATCATAAAATGATGTGCGGGCAAGGTGGTAATGATGAGGTGCAGTGTTATTATAAGAGAAAGTGCCAGGTGAGTTTGGGCTCCTGCTTGAAATAATGAGGGTGTTAGGTGAATGAATGAATATTTTGGGGTTGGGGTGAATATATGAATGTCGGGGGCAAGCGCTTCAAAATTCCTGCCTTGCAAATGTTTCTGTATGTACAATTGGATGTACAGTATAGATAGCTTGGCAGGTCATTGTATGATTATGTTTCTGTTTCTCTGCATGTGCGTGTTCTTTTTCCACTTTCCTTGGTGGGCGGAGTCTCCTGCATCACGCCTGCTGTCAATGTCGTCAATTCGCAAGTTTGATTGGCCCGGCAGAAACGGAAGATGTCGGATTGTTTGCCCATTTACGTCCATCGTTGCGACATGGTTTTTGTATTTTCTCTTGTATCCTGAAGAAGTTTGATAGTATCTATAGTAGCCAGTTGTGCTTAACATTATGTGCATCTGCTGTCAAATGCACTTCTCGGTATTCATTATAAGAGTTGGTTTACTTCCATTTTGGATTCAACTTAACTAGTACATGTGCTGTATTTATTATGTATGCAGTGGAGGGAAATAGTTTGCATAGAAGACACTTGGCAACATGACTGGAGGAATGACTGTGATGTGTGTGTGTGTGTCTGTGCGTGTATTTTTGCAAGAAGCTGTGAGCTTGAATGGCTGGAAAGCAAGAAGTGGGAGTAGAATAACATTTTGATGCCCAAGGTCGAAACGGGCAGCTGTCCGAATGTGCAAGTAGCTGCTCGGAAGCCAATCACGATGGATTAGGAAGCATCACCACCTCCGGAATTGAGGTAAAATTGCCGTCTAGGTATACACACGTACGCTGAACAGGTGCAAAGACAAAGCTACCAAAAAAGTCGTTAAAATAATCCAAATGTACAAATATCCGGGGTCTTAGGAAAAGTGCAAAAAAGTGCATTCACAAGAAAGCATTGAGAAAGAAAATTAATCTAATCTTTTCATGCATGGAGGAGCTGAATCGGAACTTTTGTGTTTATACATCCTGATAGTAACACCTGAGTGAGAAAATGTCAGACCCTTTTTTTTTTTTAATAAGCAAAAGACCAGTGAAATTTTCTGGTACTCTTCCGTTAAAGAAAGAAAAACAATCCCAATGGTCGCTAAAAAAAACAAAAACCAAACAAAAAAATGAAAATGACAAGGCTGGAAGGAAAATGACGAGCTGGAATTTGCCAAAGTGCATATTGACAAGCTTCTGGGAGGATGTCCTTCGAGCTTAGAAGACAAACATGGCACAGTACTATTTGGCCAGTCTTCTGTTTACATTCCTAAAAATGAAGCACACAAAAAGAGCACTGCAGCTACCGTGAAACAATAAAGAGATGTGCTGATGTTTTGTTGCTTCTTTGCTACATCTGTCACACGTGTCTTGAATCGTTGCATTGTGCAATGACACTGCAAGAATAACAAGGCACTTGGAGCAAAATGTGGCGCCCAGCGTTAGACAGTTTTTGCTCTTGGCCGCACGTCATGAAGCCTCCGAGACAGTCGGTACTTTAAAACCATCCGACACGCCACTGCTTTCTTCAAATGGAACCCAGGGACAGCAGATACAATTAAGACAAGGAGAGGCCCCAGAATTGAACCCTGTGGAACACCATCATTCATATTGCACAAATTCAACCAAGCATTTTATTTGATTTTCTTTGCTCGATACAATTAGTTCCACCCTATCCTCACAGGAACGTCAGGTAGTTGGAAAATAAAATGAAGAAACTTGACACACTCATTGGTTTTATGCCTAACAAAAAAATAGCTACACGTCGATTTTACTAACACAACTGTTGAAAACAGAGCTGGACGAAACCGTCATTACACAACCCGGTCATCGACAGATTTCTTTCTATATTTTGGTGAGTGCTGGATGACGCAAACCTTCGGAAAAACACAACAGACTGAGCAGCGACTGAAGCGGGTTTACGTCCGTCCAGCTGGATCAGTACGGACGGTCCTTCTCAAGTCTTTTAGGATGCTTTGCGTCATAGCGTAATCGGCGAAAGGTGGGCATACATCAATGACGGGCCAATGTAACGACGGTTTTGCGGCAATGCTGCTCTAAAATTGCAAGACTTGAACAAAAGAACGATATAGTATCGTGCCAATCTGCCAAATGTTGATGGCTTCAAGTCTGTCCATCTTACACCTAAAAATTTGAAAATAAAGTGCGTCGTCACTTTTGGGACACTCTGTTTTCCACCATCTGCTACCAAAGCATTGGCTTGTAATACAATTCCAACAGCTGTTGCCAGGTTACACAGCCTCCACCCAGAGGCTCCTACCATCATAACTGGGGATTTTCATAACTGCGGGCTGGACTCATGCGGCCAACATCAACACCAATACATCTACTATTCGACTAGCAACAACAGCGATGATGCGCCAAACAATTGTGTTGATTTTCTGTGACAATGTTTGTGGGGGATTGAGGACCCAAGTGGAGGGGAGGCGGAGTGAGGAGGCAACGTACAAACAAAAAAGGGTTTTTTGACTTATGTAAAAATAAGGTGGTGCACAAGGTGCAGACAGGAAACGACCAAAACAAAAGTCCGAAATCAAAAGCAAACTCAAATAACAACAACTGCAAACCGTGGAAACGACAAGAAGTGAAGTGAAAACAGGTGACTAAATACACACCAACTAATTACACAACAAGTGACACCTGGACGAGACACTGATTGGCTGAACACAAGCGTGTGGGATGACAAGCACAGGTGAACACGATCGCATTAAAAACGAGACACAGACAAACAAGGAACACAACTGAAGTGATCAACAAAGAAACCAGAACAAAAACCCAACCCAAACCATGACAGACAATGACAATAAATCTTGAATCTGATGCATACATCATGACACAACCGCCACCACCTGGATTATTGGAACACAAACTAGATTCCTTTTTTTTTTCTTTGCTTCAGTCCATGTGAAAGAGCAGAATGAATAAGAAAAATCAGCCCTTAATGGTGGCTGCAATCAGTCGTGTGATTCCATTTTGATTCGCCACTCCGTTAACGGCTTGGCCACACCTGCTTGGACACGTGTCACCACACAAGCCTCCTCATTCGAGTGAGAACATTCAATCATCAGTGAGATGCCCCAGTTAATCGTACTGACCCAGTAACGCATCCCCTAAACATGTCATCAGTCAGTAGCACGTGCGCATACAATCGTTATGGGACTGCTCATTAATGACAAGGCGATGGGATTGTCTGGCTTTCGGGGTCGTCGTGGCACTTTGAGATGATGAAGGCACTTACTAATGTGAGCAGCCATTAGCAATGATGTAGGCAGCGGAGATGAAAAAAACGCAGTACAATATCCCTTCATAGCAAAAAGTGGCTGATAACGAAGGTGATGCAAATGTAAGGCGTCACAGAGGAACATAAAGAGGAGCTCAAGGAGAAGAGGGAGGTGATGTGATAAGAACAAGAAGAATATCTCAAGGAACCCTTGCATGCTCCTTTTGCAGACTTTATTGCATCCAGTTTTATGACATATTGTATTATTCTATTCATTGCATTGATTTTGCATTTATGATGTTTTAAGGCCACAAGCTGGTTGTGTCTGGTTGTTATGCCAACATATACACAAGCTTTGAAAGTGATGATTTTGATGACGTAGCTTTGATTTTACTACCATAACCTTAACTCATTCACTCGCCGCCATTTTCACATTTCGCAATCCCCTTCACGCCATGCTCTTTTACTGGAATTTGAATAATTTTGCAAGGCCCACAGACTATTGTGTTCTATGGCTATAAAAACATGGAACCTATCTAAAGAAAGATGAAAGTCTCTTCTTACACCAGGAAAAAAATGTATATTTCTATCTGTTTCTGTATTGTAGCAATTAGCATTAGAATATAGCTAAGTTTCATCATTATTCACAATCTATTTAGAATTGTGAGTAATGGAGCTTATGGTGCTGGTTGATCTCTTATACTCTGTTGCCACCTGTTGGTCGTTTGTGTAATAACTACCATTTCTTCAACCCTTTTTTGCAGTTGAGAGGCTTCATCAAAGCCTTCCGTATGCTCTAGCATTAAAAAAACCCAAACAAAACAAATGTATGAATACAATCTTTGGGACACTTACTTTTAATTTAGAACGTATTAATACGTTTTGGGGAGTAAATGAGTTAATAATGTGCTTCAAATAGTGTTCTGCTTTGTCACAGACTAGCAATTACATTGAATCGGGAAATGCAATTTGACCTCAGTCAAATACAACATAAAATTTCAAAAAGGCAAGGTGGGTAATGATTACATTATGTTCAATATTCTAAAAATATGTCACCACGATGCTGCAGCTCGAGTGGGATTGATTCCCACTCGAGCTGCAGTCTTGTATAATGTGACTGAAAGCAAAATGCTTGATTATGTACGCATAAGAGAAAATCACTTTGGTTGAGGTCAAAATGGCCTTACAGCATTGTCATCAGGTGTCTATCAGGAGCTTCCTGATTAGCTGCCGATCGTTTGAGGCAGCTGTGTTGGAGGAAGACGTGCAAAACAGACATGGACCAGGTTTCCCTACCTCTGCCATATGGAGTAAAAATCTTAAATGATCTGACATTAAATGGACTTCACTGAAGCATTGGACGAGCCACTCCGGTGAGTTATTGTTTGATTGTTTGACACTTTTGCTCACTAGGTTGCGAGGTGTAATATCTCTGAGGCACTATAGTGTGCATGCTTCAAAGTTGTTGCATTCCAATTCACTAAATCCTACACAGATGCGGGTTGATGCATTCGTTTAATCTACCAGGTTGGATAAGGAGTTTTTAAACATCAATATTTATCTTAGAAATATCTTAGAAAGAGGTTTTAACTCTATTTTACCAAAACAATTCGTGTATATCTGCACAGGTGTTTACCCATTTAGTACAACCACACATTTTTGTCCAATGTTTAAAAAAATTGGGGTGGGGAATTGCATCATTCCTCCTCTTTTTCTATGTCCTATTGTGATCCGAATAAAGGTATCAGGAAGAGGTTTGCCATGGTTGAAGTCTGCATCTTAGCTAATCCGAAACTGTGGAACAATTTGCCTCTTGATGTTCACAGTGGAGTGTTTTAAGACTGTTTTATTCTTTGGCTTTTAATTCAGCGTGAATTGTGTGGTCCCCTGGATTTTCGTGTGTTTATTTTTTTTTATTATTTTTTATTTAATTTTTTTTGTATTATGTATTTTTATTTTATTTATTGTATTTTATTATTTTATATATATATATATATATATATATATATGGCACTTCATTTATATAGCACTTTTCCACCTTTCAAGGCCCTCAAAGCGCTTTACATTTTTGACTACCCATTCACCTACTGATGACGCAGCATCAGGAGCAATTGGGGGTTCAGTATCTTGCTCAAGGATACTTCGACGTGGTCACAATGGCCTGGGATCGAACCCACAACCTCTGGGTTGGGAGACGACCACCATACCAGTGAGCCATGCCGCCCCCTACAAACACAAAAGTGTGTTTAGCCTACCTGCAAATTGGTTAAGGCTGAATAAAGAGCTGTGACAGCGGCATAGTGCACTCAGTTTTGCATCAAGATGCGGATATTCAACACCCAATTACGCAAAAATAGGTAAAATTAATTACGTGATGCTTTTAGTCAACATTACTTTCACTCAAATGCAAGAAGGCACAACGTCCTTTTGCACTTATGCATTTTTAATAAACCCAATAAATGGTTTTATTCACAACAACTTGAAGCTAAAGAAAAAAATAAATAAAAAATATATCCTTAGCAGAACTAATTCAAGTCCATTTCATGACGCATAAGTGCTGTTTGAGTCCTATCATAACCAGACTCTAATGTCACAATGCTCAGAGTTAAATATGTTAAATACTTTTTACGAGCTCATCACTTTTATCGAAAAGCTCTTCCCCTCTTAGTCAGCATGTGTTGAAGGAGGTTAATCAAAATTGAGTGAAAAAAAAGCCATTGAGTGCGAGCGAAGGGGTTAGAGGGTGCGACAATTCGGAATTATCGTCACACTGGAGAGGGAAAAGTGTGAAAGGTGATTTCTGTCAGTGGTATTGCTTCTTGCCCTGCCAGGACTTTTCTTCTCTCTTCTCTCGTTGATTCCCCAAAGGCTTATTCAGTTAAGTCCAGCGAATGCGTCACAAACCAATTATGCAGTGACATTATTAAAAGGCCAGTCTTGCTTGTAAGAGGAGATTGCGTCTGTCTTTTGTTTTTCCAAGGGAATGGAAATTTGTCCGACTGTTCTAGAACATAACATTACTTTTGTCTTTGGATGAAAAAAAAAGTGTAACACAAATTTGTTCTTTTCTCAAAGATTTCAATGAATTTCTCCATAGATGTAAAGTGGCCAACATTGTAACATCCCTAAAAGTAGAAATGTAACCGCTGTATCATACAATAAGAATAAAACCAAATACAAGTGTGCTTGCTCAAGTATGCATGTTTGTAGAATAATACAAAATGACTTGAAATAAATCATCAAATCAGGCACGTTACAGTCATGTACTGCTGTAGTATGAAGTGATGGCTCACGCCATATGAATATGATGAGTACACCCAAGGGAATTGATCATAACAGATTTTGGAATAAAGTGTTGATCAGCGGTCGCTTTGCTATGACAACATGTCATCTTTGTGCCAACTTTTCCAGTTTGATGTTGTGCTTCTGTGTTTTCGCTTTGTATTCTTGTTGATTCAGAGAACGTTGACCTGTTTGAGTAAACATGTTTGTGCGTGATGTTAGGATTTGCATGCCAAGAGGCGTTATTCCCCCAAGAGGTTTGTCATTCTTCAACATTTGCGCAAGATCAAAACACGGCGGAGCTTGAAAGTTTCGACACAGACAAAAGACCAAAGAAAGTTTCCCACGTTAATTAACATGCTGAATAAGTTGATGTCTATTTGTTTGACATGCGTAATGATTTGTTTTTTCAATGCGCAGAAAACAATTGTTGTATGTAGATGTAGATTTTCCAACTCTGTGTTCTATTTCAAGTGTATGCAAATGACCTCTGCAACGATTGACACCAAAAGTTGTTAATTAACCCAAAGCAATTCTGGGAGCTTTCCCTTGGGTAGGAAATGCAATACAGCGGCATCATATTGTCTTCCTTGTATCATATGTAGAGTGCGAGATTCGGGACCAGTGTATCGTAGAATTATTCATTTTGAATGAGTTACAAACATTCCCTACTATACCATGAGATTTTGAGATATTACCATAATAATAATAATACTACGACTTCTACTACTACTAATAATAATAAGTATAAGAAGAAGAAAGAAGACTGGTAAGATTATATGATCAAAACTGAATTTGAGCAAAAAATAATTGCATCAAATAGTATAAATTTTACATTTCCAACATATGTGTGTGATAATAATAATAATAATTATATATATATATATATATATATATATATATAAAAGAAATAGTTTGGGACCTAAAACAGAACCTTGTGGAACGCCACATTCTATTTGTTAATTTATTGGATTGGATTTACTTATTTATACATACGGAGTTGGTTACTGAAATAACTTCTGACATAATTTCAAACATTGGCTTGTCTTGTGCCGTGTTTGTCATCTTGAGTACACTATCATTTTTTTTTTTTTTTTTTTTTTTCAAACTATTGGGATGTACAGTATTGTACTTTCTGGAAATATTTCCTAGCATATTCTGCTGAAACATAAAACCAAAAACAGTAACAGCAGGATAATAAAGCGTGTTTGCCTTCAGTTGGCTCATACTTTACCTGTCACTGTTTTTGTTGACATGCAGTATTTTATGTCAGCCGTTATACATGGCTGAATGCATCTTTGAAGAGTTTTCAGTCATTCCAGCACAATCAAGAAAAACACAGCATTTCATTGTTATTGTCTTGCTGTGGTAAATGAAGGCGATAGTAAGCAATTAGTCAGAATATTGCAAATTAGACACCTGCGATAGCAATGACATTGAATAAAGTATGAATTTGTCCAAAACAGCACAAACATTAGATTACCCATGACTCCTTTTCTCCATATTAGATGTGAAAAAAGACAACAGCATCCTACTGGATATTAATCACTGCTGTAGTCAACTTTTTTTTTTTTTTTTTTTAGTTGGCTGGCATCACTGTCACAAGATGACTGATAGCTGGAAATTACAATGCATGACATATTGACTAACCCATTTGTGCTTCTTGTGAGAAAAAAAGAAAAGAAAAGAGCAGCGTCTTACTGACAGTGCAG
The DNA here is from genome assembly GCF_051991245.1 of Festucalex cinctus. Lineage (NCBI taxonomy): Eukaryota > Metazoa > Chordata > Actinopteri > Syngnathiformes > Syngnathidae > Festucalex > Festucalex cinctus. Next base: position 21,280,683 of record NC_135430.1, on the reverse strand, counting down.
TAGAGGGCAAACAAGCAGTGGAGAGAACAAGTATAGGCACAAGCACGGTAATGTCGTCTTTTTAGTTTTGCTATTATGTGGCTAGCTTTTAACATACTGTTTTTATCTGAATTTCATTTTTTAAAGCACTGATGTCTCATTATCAGCTTGACACTGTCGTGTAGATTTTCTTTCTTTTTTTTGTGTGCAATTGTGTCGTTTGACTCCTTTCGAGCACACGTTTGCTTCTCATTAGTTAATAGTTTGCCACTTAAGCGTGGGTTTCCTCTTTTTGTTTGAAGTTTTTCCTCTTGTGTATTCAATTCTTTGCTTTACTTTGCTGCGACTTCATTTTTTCCAACCCACCCATGCCTCTTTAGTTAATGGCCCCCTGTGTATATCTGCTCCTGTTATGTGTATATTGTTTGTTGCTGAAGCTTTGTAAGCTGGCAGGGACTCTATATTTCAACTGTCTTAGGATTGGAGCACTTTTATTTGGATTCCCCCCCTTTGGAGACTTGTTTAGTGGACTTGGGTATGCTGCCTTGGTGTGTGTACACACGTTATGGTTTATTTCTTTTCAAATAAGGGACCTGTTTCACGAGTACTTTGAGAATAACAACATGTTATATCGTCAAAAACACAGTAAATTACTCAGTAATACGAGATGTGGTGCCAAACATTGATACTTGCAACCACTAGTTGAGAACAAGTTAATACTGCCTCTGCTGGTTGCAGCCAAGTACGGCACCACATTTCACCCGAGTTCCATCAGCGATGGGATGTTGCGCCACATCAATGCAATATATGCAGCAGTAGATTTGCCAATACTAACTTTAAACACATCATTAACTCTATAGTTAGTCAAGTAAAAATAGTCAAATGGCTTTTTTTTTTTTTTTTGTGCTAATACGTGAAAGCAATAGTTGTTAATAAATGAGAGTAAGATAAATTGCAGTATTACAGTATACTGTACATTTTTGATGATGTTTACAAGTTGCAATATAGATTTTAGGGATGGGCGAGTATCAGGCCTTATTATTGGTACTTGCAACAGCAGCAGTCGATTGCAGTATCGGCCGACCTCTTGTGGCCATTTTATGATCAGAAATGAGAAATTAAAATTGCCATTCATTTCCTGTAATTTTAAGAAAAATATTTCTTTAAAATTATTTTGCATTTTATTATTATTATAGTTTTTGTGGGGGAACTTTTATGTATCAAAAGTACCAGTAGCATCGGTAATTGATATCGGATTCGATTACTCATATTGATGTTTGTCTAAAAAAACAACAAAAAAAAACCGTGATATGGAACATCAGTACTTCTGAGTTTTCAACATGGACCAAAAAATAATTCCTTCAATGTTGAAGGATTTATGACACTTTTAATAATGAAAAGTTTGATGTTGTGTTGTGTTTTGTCACCTTTCCCACCAGGCACAGCAACTACATAAATTTTAAGTATTGGATTGAATAAGAAAATCCAAAGATATATCAGCTACATACAATATTATTATTATAAGTGCGCTACTTAATCTTTGTATAGTGTTCATGAATTTGATCGATTGGTTTTGTGTCTCGAGGCACTTTCATGGCAAAACATTTTATTGATCGTCAAGCAGGCATACCATTTCTTGTCAAATGCCTTTTTTTTTTTTTTTTTTTTTATTCCGCTGTTTGTATGTGAATAATCAGGTCCTTGTGGCAAATCTTTTTTTTTTTTTTTTTTTCCTCAAATTGCCATGTACAGGACTGTCTCCGAAAATGAGAGTATTGTGATAAAGTCCATTATTTTCTGTAATGTAATTAAATAAGCCAAAATGCCATCCATTCTGGAATCATTACAAATCAACTGAAATATTGCAAGCCTTTTATTGTTTTAATATTGCTGATTATGGCATTTTTTTTTATTTTTTTTTTACTTGGTCTGAGGAAATATTCTAATATTTTGAGATAAGATATTTGGCTGAAAATGCCATAAGCAGCAATATTAAAACAATAAAAGGCTTGCAATATTTCAGTTGATTAGTAATGAATCCAGAATGGACGGCATTTTGGCTTACTTAATTGCATTACAGAAAATAATGGACTTTACCACAATATTCACATTTTCTGAGACAGTCCTGTATGTAGTTGTACCTAATGAACTGCCCTTTCATCTGTGATAAAATAAATGAAATCACTTTTATCTATCCCTCACAAAAATGTATTTGAAAGCACGCATGCTTGCTTGCAAGTTAGTTTCTTATTCTTGTTTTTGTTTTTTTTCATTGAAGCAGCACAAACATGAGAGGATGACAAAACCGAAGAATGTGTTGAGGGTCCAATTCTAACTGGCTACCACCGCTTAGCGAAGGAGGGGGGCACTGTGTGGCTGGAAGCCGGAGGTATTTGAGGGAGAGAGGAAGGGAAGGGAAGGGAAGGGAAGTGAAGGGAGGGAGATAAGTTCAGCACCGCGGACAGCGCACCGGAGCGCCGCCATCAGCTGCGCGCTGACACACGCTTCCTCCAACCGTCGGAGCTTGTGGCATCTTCCTCCTTGTGTCCTCGTCTGTCAGCATCCTTGCATGGTTTTTACTGTCAAGTGGAGAGAGAAAGAGAGGGAGGCAGAGTCGGTGCAGCGCAGCTCTCCTCCAGTCTCCAACTGCCTTGCCAACCGGACGGACACAAAAACACGAGAGTGGTTTTTTTCTCCTGAGTGTTTTTTTTTTCCTCTTTCCGCTCTCGTCAGCTGCTTCCCAGCCGACCGCCAAGATGCGCCGTCCTGCAAGAGGACTGACACCGTTGCTGCTGGAGGCTTTGTGGATTTTCTGCAACGTCTGCTGCGTGCGAGGAGCTTTGCCAACAAGCCGTAAGTTGATCTTTTCGTCTTATTTCTTTGGGGCGAAAGATATTGGAGGTTCGTCACGGCGGAAGTCCGGCAGGCACGGTGGGCAGGTCTTCCCTGCGGAGGTGGCACGGGGCCGTGTGGCGCTCGGTGGGGAGGGACGTGCACGGACTAACACGTGTTAAGTGCTCCCTGTGGAGTCAGGTCAGCACTTATTTATCCATTGAGACTTTTCCATGTCATGTTTCCCATCGGATGCTTTTTTTTGTTCTTTCTTTTTTAATCAAATCACTCTAATTCGCTTTTTATAAATCTGGCTATGACAAAGCCATTAAACACAATCTCTCCCAAAGTTGGAGTTGTTCAGAATTCCGTTGCACCTGCAATACTTGATTAGATTTTTTTGTTTGAAAATAAATGGATGACTTGTCGTGTCAGACGGTTGCTGGTTGAGGAAGCAATCTGCTTGCTTCAGTGTGACCGATGTGTTGGCCGTACGCCGGCGCTCTCCCCAGGTGCCGGATGAGCGTGTCCCGGGATGTGCTTCATTCATCTTCTCATTTGACGCAAGTTGTCAGAGGGAAAAAAAAAAAAAAAAAAAAGTCTTCTCGGGGACATTGGTTACGTGCCCGTGCATGAGCAGAGATGCAAAGAGGCTGAGGATGACGAGGACTTCCTCCTTTTGACCTCGCACTTTCTCTCGTTTTTTCATATTGATCCCTTTTATAGAAATGTGTCAGATTCAGGAGCAAGAAGAGTCGGCATGTTGTCACATTGATGCAATTCTGAAGCAGAAGTTAGAATGTTTGTCCCTTTCGAAAGGGCTTCAAGCGAAATCCCCACACGTTGTGTTCTGATGTATCGCAAACATGTTGACAAATGCACTCAATTTGCTGCTTGAGCCACAAAGTGAGGCCAGAACAACGTCCAAACGAGCAACAAAGATCAACAAATGTCGATTCATGCATCATCCACCCCCATTTTGTATTTTTGTGTTGATTTGCATTCCATTTACATGCCAATGCATGTATCCCCCCCTGCATATGATTGTTGAGCTCTCAGCATGGGATTTTTTTCTCCTACGCATGCTCTGCCTTGAGCGCCTGTCAGCTTTGAGACGCGTTCCTGCTGTCACTTAATTGGCTGCCTCAATAGTATCAATTGTGATCTGTTGCACTCCAACAAAAGACGACGAACACGCGCGCAACTGCATGTACGCGGTTAAGAACACACGCATCGACAAGATAAGTGGGTGGAAAACTTTGAAGGGAGTCTCGTGAAACACGATGTACGGTGATGTCTCATTACAGAATCTGAACATTTGTAAATGTCCATATACTTGACATGGCTGTAATTCATAAATGTTAATGTCTTGCTATTTTCAGTTTTTTATTAACTCATTCACTCTCGGCCATTTTCACTGAAGCAACCCCTTGACTGGATTGTGACTGCTTTTGCAAGGCCCACAGAGTATTGTATTCTATTGCTATAAAACCACCAAAAGAAAAATAAGCTTTCATCAGGCATGTTTCTATCTGTTTCGGTTTTGCAGCAATTAGCATTAGAATATAGCTAAGTTTCATTACAAATCTGTTTAAAACAGTGGGGGGGGGGACATGGCTCTGTTTGATCTCTTATACTCTTCTGCCACCTGCTGGCTGTTTTTGTAATAACTACCATTGCTTCAAGTGTTTTCTTCAGTTCCGAGGCCTTATCAAAGCCTTCTGTATGCTCTAGCATAAAACACATACTAAAACGTATAAATACGTCTTTGGGAGCAAGTGAGTTAATATGGCGAACCAAAACCAAACATTTTACAGCCAAGTTCAACTAGCGTCACATTGTCTACATATTGTCTATATGTGGCAATCGGCATTTTTGGTTAGTATAATTTCCCTCCTCCAATGTTCTCTGTTTTTGTCAAGTTATTAGGCAAATAGTACTAAATACCGTCTCAGAACAGCTCCAGGTGACATATGTAGAACAGCTGCATGATTTTACATTGAGTTTTTGGATGCTTTTGATGGTTTCTATAATTGCAACGTGATGAGGTGGATTAAGTCGGAAAAATCTCCATTTAGGCCCAGGTAACAAATACACGGACCTGCCGCTGTTTAAATTGCAATTGAAGTGTTTTTCAAATCCATTGTTGTGTTATATAAAAGCAGACTGAAACTCACTAAGTACTTCTGGACTTAACTGCTTATCTATTTATATATGCAGGACAATACTCTGGAGATGTCCCCTTTTGCAGTTGTGTTCAATCTTTAGTCTTCCTGTTGAAAAGACTCCTCCGCTTCGATTTTCTGCAAAGAAGATTTTTGCAAAGTTGCCATCGACGCGTGGAGTAAAGCACGCGCCTTCAAGCCGGTGCGCTCGCAGCACAGTGGGTGGCTAAATGGGATGCCCCTAGCGCCTGTCTGATATAGAATCAGATTAGCCTTTTCTCATCCCATTAAGCATGCCAGGCCGTTTGACAAAGACATCAGTCTGCTCGTCCCTCCAGGGCAACTCTTCTTCTGTAATATTCATTTTATACGCTGTCAAACTAAATGAGATTATTTAGTGGCATCCTGTCGCCCGTTTTAGATTCAAGCACTTTTTTGTTGTTGTTGTTGTCATTTTACTGGCCACTGTCTATAGGCTTTGCTTTGTCAATTGAAAACGCCAATGTCAGTGTGGTATCGTTTTGCAAAATATGCAATTCCAAACCTGATTCCAGTTGAATGTTTTGTCTGCGTGCGAGTGTGCACAGTCTAATGGCTCCCATTAGGAGGCAGAGGATTAGAGCTGGGTAGCAGCAGACTGGTTTGTCTCCGATTAGATCAGCCCCAATACATGATGTTGAGCTGCATTTGGCTTCTGTGTGTAATTGTGTGAGCACCCGCCCGAGGTTTGGGTGCAAGTGTGTCTCCGTAATTAGATTTACAAGGTCAACTTGTTAAATGTGCTGCCGTATATTGTTATCACTCCATAGTTTCATTTTGGACTCTTTTTCTCACTTCATTTTCACCTGCGCCTGAACGATCATCGTCCAGCTGATGACTCTCTTCTCCTGCCGCCCTTTATCAGCCGATCGCATCCTGATTGGTATCCTGTCGCCAAAGTGTAGCAATCCCCGCCCTGCTCCCTTGAGCGGTGTCATCATCCAACGCTGATGACCTCACTCATCTTTAGTCTTTCACAATGGGTCCCATCATTCCCCTGTGCCCTGATTACGCAAGTATCTGCTAGCCTCTTTTCATCACAGTGAATTCCCTTGCACTTCGAGCAGTGGTTCGGTAACCCGGGTTCGATTAAAGGGTTTGGCAGAGGTCTATGCCAAGCAAAAAAAAAAATATATAATATATATGATATGAATTTGCATGTATAACGGAACATATGGCGTTCCACAGGGCTCAATTCTAGAGCTTCTGCTGTTGTCTGTAGTAGTTGTCGAGTTGTGATGGCACATCATCTGATTTCTTTATTTTTGTAATCCTTTCATACTAACTATCTCGAGCAAAAAAAAAGAAAGTGGTCAGATGAATATGTGCCATATCAATTCAGATGCATAATGGAACGTACGGTGTGCCACACGGTTCTATTCTGGGGCAAGCTAAAAAGTGCTGACTTAGAGCATTTTAGCACGGATCACAGCAAAACTGACACAACAATGCCGCCTTCTCCCCTCTCAGTCTCTCGCAGCTTTTAAATTTAGCAGGCTTCCCCTATCATCATATGAATATTTTAGCCCACAAAAACCTTTGAACGGCGCTTGAGGGACAAAAATACTTGACTTGTATGTTTCTTCTTTGCAAAAAGCACTCGGTTGTCATTGCTCAAAGAATCGCAATTGCTTTATTTAGCTTCAGACAATGATTACTAGATATGAATTTTACTTTGAAGGAATCTAATGACGATAGAACGAATGAATGTCTTAAGATGATTCCTCCTTTGGGGAGGAGAAAAGTCATCAATGATTATGATCCATTCATTTATTGTCATCCAAATTTAGATCAAAGAATAACCATGAAATAATAATACTATTGGCATCACCATTTCACTTATTTACTTGCTTTTGTTGCTGTAAAAATCATTTTCCCCACAGCAGTCAATATGTACCATTAATGGACCACAATTTGGGATTGTTTTCTTCTCACTTGTGATACAGCAATGACTAAACTCCAGGACTAACTTTTTTCTTTTTTCTTTTTTTTCTTATGCCACCATAGACACTGTAAAATACAGTTCAATCAATAAATATTATGTACGCAAACATACCAAGCTTTGCATCTTAAGATAACTTTCTTATCCTACCTGTCAACAGACAGACAGTCTCAAGCAATACCTATAAAACAATATTGCTCTTAAAAGTTTTCTGCTGAGTTGACCATGTGCGCTGCAGTCAAGCGTGGTTGGATCTATAATAACACTTTAACTGACACAGCACAAGCAGGCGTATACTTTTATACATTTGCACCGAAATGACTCTCTTTTGAACGGGATGCTGCAGTGAGGTTATCCGTGTTCCATTGTGGGAACAAGGCCACATTGATTTCAATGCAGACTGACAAGTCATGCTGCAATATTCACCAGACAATGTTTGCTTTGCAATATACAACGATAGCTCGTGACTTCCATTTTTTTTCTCCCTTCCTTAGACACGCATACGAGCTGCCCAGGACCTTGAATACTTCTAATGTCAACGTGTAAAATGAATCCCACCAATAATGACTAACTTAAGTCAATTCAATCACAACTAATTGTAGTCCATAATCATTGTGCAGGCTGAAGCTGATAGTTAAATCTTACCTGATATGAAGTGTGCGCTACAAACGCGAGCATTGTTGATGAAAGTCTCAGACAGTTCGGTCCTTACACATAATCGCGTTTAACCACAAAATTTTTTTGTGCTTTTACGGTTCTGGCAGTCAAAAACACAACAAGACGACATTTTCTACAGACAACCAGCGTTGTTTACTTCTACCTGCACTTCGATGCCTGCAGTGTTTTTTTTTTTTTTGTTTGCCTCCAGTAAACACTGTGATGTCATTGTGACATAAGCAATGAAAGGGTCTATTGTGCATGGGTTGAGTGATAATGCATATCCTAGACTGGTCAGTAGCCAATCACAGGGCTCTCATTCATTAATGTCCACTGTATTATTTTTATCATCATTCATCATCCTCCTTACCGTTTTACATAACACAAGTAGTGTAAAAGCTTCACAGCTGAGAGGTTTTAGTCACACTATGGCTGGTGAATATTACTTGTACATGCACTTGAACTGCATCCAATGCTTGCTGAGCGTTTAATAGAGTTGTCTCATGTCCAGCGATGAAACAGGATTCGCTCATATAACGATAAGAACGATGATCCCTCGCCACTCCTTCCCACACTCAAACGCTGCCAATTTCATCCAGGAAGCCTGCGGCCGGCCGGCCGGCGAGCGTTTCGACGGGGTTGCCATTGGTTGTCACTGAACGGCCACGTACAGCCATGTGGATCAAAAAAAAAAAAAATCGATTCTCTGGCTCATTTCATTGCAGTCAAATTGATCCAGTTAATTGTAATTGGAACTCAAATTTCATCATGTTTCAATTAGAATGACATATTAGTGCTTAGACTGAGTGAACTGCTAAATGGCTCACTGTAATTATTATCATTGAAAGTGCTCATCTAATAATGTTATTGTTGTAACACAAATAAGTTTGACCTTTGCAATTAATTTGGAAAAACTAATTTAAAAAAATGTAACTTAAATTGTCAACATGCCGTTAAGACGATCCAATGTCCTAAATGTTACAAGGATCCTTCGGAATGGTCTAAAAGATTAGATCACGATTATGATTTATTAAAATTAAACAAGCTAAATGATGAATATTATTCATTAATATTTCCATCACAACTTCTTCGAGTCGTTTTCCAGTTTCATGTGCTATTTCCTACAAGTCTCAGCCAGGGTATGAATAATTTGCTGCATGTGGATGATTCCGTGAGACTTTTCAAACACATTGGTTAGCTATACATCATCATTTATTTAAGTCTAGTGATTACATACTATGTTTATTTTTTGTTGCTTATATCAAATCTGCATATATAATTAGGGTCTCCTTCTATTTTGGCACAAGAATGTGGCGGTCAGCAGCAGTGCTTATTGAATTATGTATATACCATTGCAAGGAGTTAATTGTCAACGGAGAACGAAAGTGTATTTGTCCGTCTCTTTGCGTTGAACCTATATTCCGTAACGTTAACCCTTTGAGCTGCGCATGGTCGCACGACGAATCGGATTACAAGTTAAAAGCCGAGGCGCAACATCTGTTCAACTCTCACTCAAACACAAACTCACTCACGTTAATTCCTTTCCTTCTGTACTGACCTTACATCAGGGGTCACGGGCTTGTTCTAAAAATAGCTAACTACTAAAAAATGGGACATTGTGATTTTCTAGGAGGAATGTGATATGATCATTTGAAAATGTCAACACTTGCAGATATTTCTAAAAATACTGTTGCGTATTGACATGTCCGGGCTTGTTGTCACATGGGTAAGTTGTCACGTTGCAATTATCTTCTCCAGCAAAAGGGTGCATTTCCGATATGTGGTCAGGGGTCGTGTCCTGTCTGAGAATAGAAAAACACATTGTGAGCTGAGATGTGTGCCAGTTAACCATTTTGTACAACCCAGAGTATATTTTAACTTTATATTTTTGAAATAAGCACTATACATATAAGGAGAGATTTGGGAAACATGTCTCAATAATTTTGGGGTTAGTTGTCACGTTGCTTATACAAGAAATGGTCCGGTGAAAAATGCACCGCTGGAAAATCGGTTTACGTTTGCCTGAACTGCGATTCGGTTGATGAGTCGAGTGACAAAATTGTTTTGTTTGAGTTTTTAAAACGGATCTTCCACATGTTGTTGGATCGATGTCCACATTTCATGATGAGGCAATGTTTTTCTTTTTTTTGCAATTCAAATTGATCGTTAATTTGCATTTGAGGCTGTTCAGTGTGTGCTCCATAATATGTTAACATTTGCTCATGTTCAACATTTTTTCCAAGATCAATGATTAAAAAAAATAAATAAATGTCTGACTTAAATGTTGACTTTCAGGTAAAACAAAAACAACAACAATATATGTTTTTCATTTATAAGTGACATAATCTAGTGTGTCACCTTACCGGATATAGTGAGACAACTTAACCGATGAAAATGTGACATGTTCCGCCCTGAAAATTACATGAATAAAAAATATATAGCTGATACTTCGGTCTTTCATCTGGTACACATTTTGTTTAATATGATGTACATTATTGATTCCAATAAATGTGTGAAGATTTCAGTTTCGGTTTCAGTCATTGACATGTTTGGTGTCTTCACATAGATGAATCATGAACTATAACATAAAGCTAAATTGAAAAATAATGAAACTGTTAATCTTTGGGATTAATCTGTACGCAAGTAGCTCATATAAAAAAAAAGAAAAAAGTTGCTGCTACATGTTAAACCTTACTGTAGCTTCCACAAACTATAACAAATGATTTTGTAAGTGGAGGTTTCCAGTGCAGCCTGGCCAGTGTGTGTTGTTGTCTTTCCATCTTAATGCCCTTCGCATCCTTTGTCCTCCCAATCTTTATTAGACTGACATTTCTCCTTGTGCCGGGTTTGTTGCTTGTGCATACAAGAACAAATGCCAGGATGAGCTTTAACCCCCTAAGTCTGCGTCTGTGTGTTTGGGTGAAAATATGATCACATGTTCAATGCGCTTTGCCCAAAGATAAGCGTTGACTATCGTGCTTGAGGGAACGAACACATGCAAGCATATTACACGTCGTCCTTAGATGTGTGTTGTTTTATATTTGGCGAAGAAATTTGCAGTAATCAGTGTGTCAGACAACCTTGGTTTTCCAACTATAAGGATTTTTGTGCCAATGCAGAAATGCAGCAAGAGCTGCTCGTGCACATCTCACCCAGTAGATATAGCTGCCTTGACTTGAGCATATCTTTGAATCTGTTTGTGTGGGTGCCACAGGGAAAATAAAACATGACGAGATACTTGAGCTCGAATGTGGCAACGTCTGTCTCGATGTATTGCAATGATTGTGTGTGCGCACGTGCGGCTCAAAATTGCTTTTTGCTCCATACGCGCGGGCAAAATCCTTGACATGGATTTGGTGTGGTCCATAAAGCTCTGTTTCAAGGTGCCGCGGCCCAGTCAGGCACGGGTCACTGCTTCCTCTTTAATCCCTTCCCCTTCCACGTGTTACCGCTCAACAGTCTCCCCTATATTGTTTGAATTCACTGCTTCCTCCTCTCACGCATTTGTCTTGAGCGTGTATGAACTTCATGCTGCTTTGCTTCCATTTCTCTCTTTAACGTCACCTCAGGATTTATTCATTTCAATTTCCCCTTGTTCATTTTTTTTTCTACTTTCTCACTCTGTTTGTTTAACTTCCTATGTTTTTTTTTTTTTTTTTTTAATTTGGTCTGGTCCAACAGGTCCTGCTCATTAACCAAAGGTTAGAATTTCCACTCATGAACTTGTTTTCATCCATATATATTTGAAGGCAGTGGTTCCATCAAGTGGTTTAGGTGGGTTCAAGACACATACCTGACTCCACTGATTAGCGACAAAACACCCTGCAGGTGATCACGCTTCATTGATGAACAGAGAATTTGGTGCGCCCTTTAGTTGACTTGTGACTGTTGTGATGGTTCATCCTTGCAATCCCTTCATACTAATTATGTTGAGCAAAAAAAACCCAAAGCCATCAGATGAATAGGTGCAGTATGAATTCACTTGTATAATGTAACATATGGTGTTCCACAGGGTTCAATTCTGAGGCCTCTTTGGCTGTCAATGTATATTCTGCCCCTGGTTTCCATCTCAAGAATTACGGTGGTGGTCGTAACTGCATAATTTGCAATGCCAAGTTGAGCAATTCTAGTTGAACACAACTCGCTATCTAGCAAAACGAAAAGAAAACTTCTTTAAAGGGATACTTCACTTATTTAGCCCATTATAGCAATAAAAATTGATACTTTCATTATTTTTCACGTACAATTAATACCTTTTAAAATCACATTTTGCAACTTGCTGTCGACTGAAAATGACATCACAAGGGCTCGGGTAACCAATCACAGCTCAGCTTGTGAATGTCACATGACCAAACCAAGAAAACAGGTGAGCTGTGATGATTGGTTAGCCGAGCCCTTGTGATGTCATTTTCAGTCGACAGCAAACTGCAAAATGTGTTTTTAAAGGTACTAATTGTACGTGAAAAATAATGAACATATCAAATTTATTACAGGCGAAATATTAATGTTTGACTGCCAAAAATAGCTAAATAAGTAAAATATCACATGGAAATGGGGAATACTAGAACACAACACTTTCTGAATTCAAGTTGAAGAAATCCAGATTCATTTTGTTCAGATGTAAACCTTCTACCTATGTCGTGAAATTGAAAAAAAATATATATACACTGTATTATTTTAAAAAAATCATATTTTAGAGTTAGTGAATGTGCAAAGGAAACAGGTGCAGTTTAGTACATCCAACAAGGTTAAGAACCACCGTTTTAAGAGATATTTCTTTCAAACAATTTTTCATCATCCTCCCATTTTCTTCCTGGCAATTGCTTTAACTCCTTCCCACTTTCTCTCCCCTGTGACTCGTCTATCTTTAACTTTCCTCTCCAGTCTGCAATAATCCCAGTTAATCCTGACCTTTTGGGGAAAGAGGTCAAATAATTAATTAGTACACGCCGTGTGACTTGATTAACAATGAGATCAATTTACAGCCTCAGGAAGGGCCGTGTAGAAAATATCGAAGGCGGCAGCTCCGACACGCAAGTTAGGTCAATCCTATCGCAGCGCAGTTGATTAATTTGAAATTGAATTAATTCCTAATTAAAGTGCCGGTTAATCTGTGTTGGGCAATGCGATGCGCGGCATGCTTGACATTTCCAAACGGCGAGTCCAAGTTTGCTTCAATATCGTCGCTTCATAAATTCCCATCCTGTCTGTTGGCATCCGAGATGAAACGATGACAGCCAACATGCAGGAGATTACAGCATGGCTGATCACAGATCCCTTTCAGATCTTTAATCTGTCTGGGACTAGCGGTGACTTGCGCACGCATGGGCACGCGTGCACAAGTGCAAAAGGGAAACGGCAAATCAGATTTATAGATTTATCTATCAGTCGGCACCCTTGCGAGATCCAGCATCTCAGATGCACAGCTGAAGGGAAAAAAAAGGTCTTTGTGTCTTTTGTGGGTGGCGAGTCCCTCGCATCAAGACAAGATATCTGGCAAATGGTGAGTGAGTGAGTGAGAGAGAGAGAGCTGTCTTTGCATTTTATTCCACACATGAACAAAATCACCACTTGTTAAAAGAAAGAAAAACCTAAAGTGGTAAGTGATCCATACATCCATTTGTTATACCACTTTTTTTTTTTTTTTTTTTTTTTTTCACGAGGGTGATGGGTGACCATTACCGATTAATGTAAGTCTCAATTACGCTCGTGCAGCTGTCAACCGATATTTTTGGCCCGCTTCTCATTAGCAAACCGCTCCAGCTGTCTCAGATTTAAATATTGTTGACTATGTTTTTGGGTCAATATCCTGTTGGAGGACACAGGATCAGCGACTTGGAAAATGTAGTGAGCTAAAGCACAAGCTATTCTAGATTTTAAAAGAATCTTATTTACACTGAACCCACCAGAGAAATTAAGTTAACTAAGATACAATAAAATCCCAAAAGTTGTTTAACTACATTAATGCTATTTGGGTTGTGTGGATCCTCTAAAACAAAGTCTACATATTAAAATGGAGGAATTCTTAACATTTTTGGATAATTATGCTTCTTGCTTACCACTGCATATCAATATCTAATGCAGTGACAACACAGTGTTATCATGAACATAATTGAAAAAAACAACTATTGCAGCATACAAAGTGCTGTACATGGAGTAAAAATTAGACATACAACAAAAACTGTTAAAAGAATAAAGTAAGAATAAGAACACAGACTCACTTCATTCTATTGCTGCCAAAAACATGTTGCTAGCTATCTATTGCTAGTGCTAATGTTAGCAGTTGAAATTGCCGAGTCGTAATGACGAGCTGAGCTTAGTGAGACCACATTTTGATTTTCGAACCCGTGCTGCAACAACATCTCCGTTTGAGAGTGCAGAGCGCAACCAGTGAGCCAAAATTCTTGGCCGCCGACAAAAAAAACAAACATGCTTTTTTGACTTGGGAGCTGTTTGCAGTCTACCAGCCGTGGTAACAACATGGCCGGACATTTTCATGAATTCATAAAAACAACTTCTTTTTTGTTTTGTTTTTTTCTTCCTCACATTAAACACATGTAAATGCTCTGTGAGGACTCGATAACTAGCATGAATTTGAAAAGTTCCGGCCACGGGGATGGAAGAGACGTACACACTTTTGCCCCATCCTCTGCCATTTCCTGCAGTTGCGCGTTTTCCATAATTCATAACTGCTCGGGGCGGCACGAGTGTAGTCTGGACCGACTTGGGCTTTGGAGTCCAAGGGCACAGTTCAGTTCCCACCTGTGGACAAAAGGTAAAAAATACAGCAACCGATTCTAGTCGACTTGCTAGCTACTGTTTAGGTTTACCTTTGAGCAAGGCATCATCTCCACTCAACTGGTCAAAAAGTCTTTCACTCTGAATCTCATTTTGCATGTCTGAAACACACCAGAGTGTGAGATGAATTTCCTGATAACGAGTGTAATAAATTTCATTCAAATTCATTTAAAAATCATTGGCACCATCTGGCATGCTTCAGACGGAGGTTAGCTAGTTAGCTAGTTTAGAAGTGCCTGGGACAAAAGCAGCTTTCTCTGAACACTATTTGGCTATCGTTACGTGATCTGGTAGTCTTGTGATTCTGTTATACGACACATTAAAGACACGCAAAAGTGTCCCGGAACATAAACTAGCTTCTTCTTGTGCTTCACGTTTGTGTCTGTAAACAAGAAGTTGATGCGACTTGCCAAAATCCCAGTTTTGTCTTTGCAACCGAAAGAAATATTTCCAGGGGAGTCAGGATGCATTACCCAGTTTTTTTTTTCTTTCTGTTATTAACAGAAGGGTACTAACATCTTTGTCCACGTGTTTACTTGTATTTCCCGCAGGTCAGCAATGTCTTACCCATCTGTGTCTCTGTGCTCATACATCTTTCATTCATTGAGCTAACAACCTTTTCAGATCTGTACTCTTGATGCACATAAACATGATGCAACTAAAAAGTTCCTCAAAAAGAGCCAGTGGAGCAGCGGACAAGGGCATTTATTTGTATTTGCAGTTTAGTCAGCAGGAGTGTGTTAGCCAGCTAATGGACAGCCCGGCCGAAGACGCTCCCTGAATGGGATCCAAAGCCATTAGCACCTTGCACACTCGGAGGGGCGGTAATGGGTGATCCTGTTAAGCTACTATGATGCAGAGTTGGGGATGTTATTTACTGCTGGCGTGCATGTTCTGCAACTAGCTTGTTACCACAAAATTGCTTCAAGGCTGACTAACCTCATCGAATGACTCAGCAAGGAATGGACATTTGCATAAAATACATCGTTAAGACAAAAAACAGAAAAAGATCTATATAGCTTAGCTAAATCCACATAAAGTACATTTTTTTAGATGGGTATATTTTATCAGAAAATTGAGCGCAGAACATTCAGAGATTGGGATGGAGAAAGACGGACACCATCATAGTTAAATAGCTATTTATTTTAATCAATCCATTTCCTTTATTTAACCAGGTCAAAAAAAATTTGAGATTAAAAAATGTCTTTTACAAGAGTGAACTGGCCACAAGAGCAAATATTGATTGATCATTAATTTCTCCCATTGCGCAATAATCTTTGGATGCATATCGAAAAAAAGAAAAGTTTGTGCTAAATTAAAAACTGGCTAGGTTTTACACAGTGTGAACTGTGCCGTTTTAATACATGGAATATAATATTATTTCATGTCGTAGAAGCACAAGTAGTTTCAAGTAGTTTGTTGCCAAACATTGGTGTCAAAAAAGTTTATCCCGGTCTCATCAGACCGCAGGACATGGTTCTAGCAGGATTGACTTCAGCAACCTGTTTTTTGTTTTTGTTTTTTTGGCTCCACGCCCGATTTGCAAAGTATTTATTTGCAGCCCCTGGTTGCTAAGTACGGCAACTACACTAGGACAAAATATGTGGGTTAACTCTTAAAACTGCGATTATATTATAAAACTTCACATATACAAATGATAAAATGAATACATAAATAAATAATAAATAGCTAACTAAATAAATAAAACCCTTTTTCCAGCATGGGCACTGGAATTGCCATCGAACGCTGCCATTCTCCTGCCATTTTGGTCAAATCCGCAATGAATTGTGGGTAATACACTTTAGCTGAGCCTGCATCCAATGCGGTTCATTCTGGTCCAACAAAAAGATTCTAAAATATTTACAAATTATATTGTATATTGATTGTTGATCAGGTACTTTACAACTTTTATTTATTTTTTCCACAGGGCTATAAATATTGATGAGCAACACTAAATAAAAGTCCTGTTGAATACTCGGCAAATGTTCTTTTTTTTTTTTTTTTTTTTTTTAAGAGCTCAGAATTGTTCATTCGGTAGTCTTACCGATTCAACGTCTTGTCATCATTGCTCTTTTCTTTTTTTTTTTTTTTTTTTTTTTTTTTTTTTTTTTTTTTGTGTGTGTGTGTATGTGTGCGTGCGTTTGCGTGCGTGCGTGCGTTTGCGTGTGTGCGTTTGCGTGCGTTTGCGTGCGTGCGTGTGCGTGCGTGCAAATACTTATAAATTTATACTCATTCATTCACCTGAAACCTTATAAATATCCCATTACCCTTCGCCTTAACCAGGTACTTCAGAATCTTGCCAGAGTCGTGAGATTTAAATGGTCAGGAGACCAGAGAAAAGGTCAGAAAAAAAAAGAAATAAAGAGAAAAGAAAGGTAAATCAAAGTGACATCCAGCACCGACCAAACACTTCCTGCCTTCCCCATGATTACAAAATCAAAGTCTTACGCCAACCCCGGAAGCCTCTAAATTCCAGCAAATTTAGCGAGATCTCAAGAGCCCAGAGGAAAAACTAAAGAGAGGAAGGAGGGAAGGATCGATAAGGCAGAGTGAGATCAATAGAAGCCAGTACATCCAATCCATCAAAGTGAAGTCCAGCACCAACAAGACCCCTCCTGCGTGGTTACAAAACCGGAGTCTTATGCCAACCCCAGAAACCTCAAACTTCCAATAAATTGAGATCTCAAGTGACCAGAGGAAAAACTAAAGAGAGGAAGGAGGGAAGGATAGATAAAGCAAAGTGAGATCCACAGACACCAGCACCCACTGATTCAAGGGGCTGTGGGAGGGAGAGGCAACTTCTGTTTGAGTTTCAGTAGATGCTGGTGCGATGGATCTGGCATGCATAAGGACCACCACCAAAGAAAGAAGCCGTCAACCGCGGTCCAGCAAAGCGAGCACCCCCCCCGGAATCCCCAGGCCGCGGCAGCACCAAGGCCACCCCCAAGCCACCCGAGCGGACACCGGTCGGCGAGCCGACCCAGACACCCGGAACACCCCCGCCCCAGCCCCGGCCCACACCCCCGAGCCCAAGGCCGCAGAACGAGGCCCAGCGGGCCCCCACAGCGCCCCACCGGTCCCCAGCCCCCATCCCCCCACGACCCCCCCGCACCCCACCCAAACCCGCCATCCACCACGACCCAGGCCCCACCACCCCCGACCCCCAAACCCCCGAACACACCCCGACCCCCAGCACCCAACCCCCCACCCACCCATACCTCCACCCCCCCCCCAAACAAGCCGCCCCCCCCCGACGGCCGCCACCCCCCCCCGCGAACCCGGCCCCCCGCGAGAACCCCCCACCCCCCCCGGAAACCGGCACCGGGCAGCAGCGCAGAGAGGGAAGATGTGCCCACCCCACCTCCAGCCGCGCGAGATTTGCACAGCGGCGGGAGGGGGGAAGCAGAGGAGGAAGCACCAGGGGAGAAGGCGGAACACCAGAACACCGAGCCCGGTGGGGAGAGGCCCCGGTCGTCACGCCAGAGTACAAGTGACACCTAACCCTGTTACTGAGTCCGCCAGCTCGCCGACTGGCGAGCTCTACCCTACACCGTGAATGTGGCCCCACCCAGTGTATATACAAGTGTGTGCGTGTGGTGCATTAAAATTGGGAGCAGGTGAGTCGGAGCAGAGGGAAAAATTTTCCCCTATTCCGACACACCCGTATCCCCCCCCAAAAAATGAATATGTATATGTGTGGTGCATTAAAAAAGGGAATGGAGGGACAAAGTGGTGGGGCAGGGACACAAATGGGGGGGACCACAGCGCTGCCAGGCACTGCAGTCCATCCCCTCTGATGGCTCCCCGCCCCAACTCACCCCTCCCCTTGGACGTGAGGTGCATTAAAATTGGAGGGGAGTTGAAGGGTGAAGACGGTGTTTCCACCCTTCCCCACCCCACTCGGCAAATGTTCTTTCAAATGTTAAATGTCATGTTGGCGTCCATATTTGCCATCCATAATCCCACAGGTAATCTTTAGGCAGTGTTGGCCAATAAGAATCTGTCTCATGCCCCTGATCACCTTGTAATATTTTTAACACCTGTCACTGCCTCTCTTATAATTTTATAGCTTTAATAATGACTCCTCCCTGCAGTCACATTCTCCACAGTACATTCTGGTTTAATTTCCTTTTTTCAAGCTAAATCATAAGCAGTATCTAATATGGACCTCTGCCGCAGTTACTGTACTTTATGATACATTATATATCACATCGGCCCTTTGACTGATATTTGAGGACTTGAAGTTCTTTTAAAGCTTGTCCTCAACATTTTCTTTATTTGTGAGATTGACGTGCTTGGTGCCACCCACTGCATCTTCTCAGCACTTACTGCATTGCACTTGTCGCCTTTTTCTCGAGTCACCTTGATCTGTCTGCTCTGTTCATTTTCTTTCAACCAACTTTTGGTTTCAATGTCAGCAAGCAGAATTTGACGCCTAAAAAAAAAATGCAATATGTCGCAAATACTTAATATGCCGTATTAGCATGTAGATAATACACTGCTGTTGATTCAATCTCTATTTGTTTGTGGTCTTACAATGTGACGTTAGAAATGGAAAGTTTAGCTTAACGCCATGTTGGCCTTTTACTATGATGCTGCTACTCCGACAAAAGTCGAACCTTAAATTCTAGCCTGAAGATCCAGTGGGGAGTAATGAAGCACATGAATGAGGAGGAGTTTGCTTGTTTTGAAGATAATTGTCCTTAGGCTAAAGAGTAGGGAAAGTAAATTATTTAGCGAGCAACACAACATGGAGAGTTGGAGCAAATATCGCAGCAAACAACAGCTACCTGAAATGTGTTGCTAGAAAATACGGCTACACACGATGATGTGTACATTAATTGGAAGTGTTTTTCAAACTCTATCGGCAGGTTTTGCATTTGGTGGACATGTTCCAACATGTGCACGAATGACAATTTTAATTGGCAGTGGTAAATGACTTGGAAGCAGCTTTCAAGTTTTAGGACTAATCCTTTCCCATCCCTTTTGTAGTAAACTTCTGATGTCTAATTACATCATGTATTGTTGTGTAGCTTTTAATTTTCAAGTTTAGTGTTCTTTTTAAGTCGTTTCTCTTCAAAGTGCGTCTGTGCCTGTAAGCCCACAAAGGCTTGTCTAAACTCGGGCTTTATCGCTCGCTGTCTAGAAGTGTCTAAACAACCTTCCCCCCCCCCTGTCGGTTTTGGTTTACCATCGAGGCCATCTCGCCTGCAACCAGTTTACTTTGAATGTGCTTCCGCGAGCGCAAGTCGTACCGTTACTCGGCGTATCTATCAATCCCGGCTTTCATCCGCTTCCCAAATCCTCAGTTTGAACTCGTGTGATGCGTTGCCATGGCGCTCAGACTGACGGGCCAAGGTTGATGGGCAGAGAGATCGTTGCCTGCGCGCGCGCGCGCGCGCGAGCGTGCGTCGCTAAGATGATTGGGCGGGAGCAGAGAGCGGCGAATGCTGATTTGAAGCTCGGAATAACATTAAAGCAAAGCGTTGCTTTTCTCCGTCTGTCAACTTTGTGCCCTTCGGTGTTCGATCACTAAGTGACAGCCTCATCCGTCTCATCACTTATAGCCGCTCTCTGCTGTCCTTGTCTCTTCCCGGCTCGTTTATCTGCTTCCAACTCTTCATCACCTTAACTTCAACTTTGTTCACATTCGCCACATGCGCAAACGTTTTTCAGGGTAATAAAAATAACTAGTTGCACATTTGTGGCTTTTGAATGTGAGGCAAATGTTTTTATTTATTTATTTTTTATTATTGTTAACAGTTTAACAGTGTGCGGACATTTCTCTTTGTGTATTTTTGAGCCTGCATACGTAAGAAAAATGTTTCCTTCTACCCTATGAAACTGCGTCTTGAGTCCCTGAGTACATGATTTTCTCCTGCATGTGATAAATTGGAGACAAATGTAGAGTTATTGCTAGTAGCCTTGTTGGTTGTATGCGTCCTCATGTTATTAGCAGAACTGTCTCTTGTTACTCTGCCATAAGCGCATTTCTTTTTTGGCCATGCCTATTTTCCACTGAGTTATGGTGTTCCACAGGGTTCAATTCTGGGGCCTCTGCTGTTTTCATTTTATCGGCTCCCCTTTCCTTCCACGGTGGCTCAGATGTCCCACTGAGCAAACTTTTGACCTGTCTCGAGGAAATTAAGTCCCGCATTGCACTGAATAACTTGAATTTCATTGAAAAAACAAATAAATAAATAAAAATAACAGCCGATTTGGTGTTGAGAGAAAAAAAACACTACTAAATGGATACACTGTTGATTTTCTCAACAAGTTAGTCGTAGTACGAAGGTCTGTACTTTTTTTTTTTTTTTTTTTTGGTACATACCAATTTGGATTGGTACGACGGAGTATCAATTCGCATGAAGTCAAACGGTATCATGTTTCGGTGCCTGTGAATCCTTGAAAGTTGTGATTGCAGAGCAATTGAAAAGTTGATTTTCCATGGCACATATTCAAGTGTGTTAATGCGCATTTGGGGACCAAGCTTTTTTTTCTTTTTTTTTTTTTTCTCCCCCCCCAGAGTGGCGCAGTAGCCAGTAGTGTTAAGTAATGTTTTGTCATTAATTCATTTATACCGAGGTAACTGTTTGGCTCCAATAAATTCATCATCCAATTCTTTGTTGAACAGTGTGAAATATTTCACCGGAGGTCAAAATTTAAATATAGGCTAATCCATTTTATATTTATGTTTTTAACCAGAGGAGCAGTGCCTCACAAGTCATGAACTTCACCACACATACTGTAACTTGTGCTCCTTTGAGAACCAAACCAAAATTGCTATGTGCACCCCCATTAATACAAGATGGCTGAGAAAAGTGACAGCATTCGTATGTGTCAGGACGCTTATGAGTCAAACCAGTGAGTAGGGGGCTGATGTTGATGGCATAAATCAGCCTTGGTGGTGAAGCAGGCAACACTAATTGAAGTTCGCTGTCATTCATTCGCTGTTCTGAAAAAGCGTCTTATGGAATCAACCCCACTGCATCGTAAAGGACTATGAATCATTTGCTGTTGTTTGGACTGACGTGATGCATTTTGACGTCTCTTCTTGCTTCTCCGCTTTGCACTTGGCCGTAAAAAAAAAAGTCTGAAAGGCCTCTTAGAGGAATGTTGGGCGTGACGATCTTCTAGCATCTAATGGAAGGCGGTTTACACAGTCCAGTTCGAAACCTCTGTTGTCACCCCAAGCAAATCGACTCCTCTTGTTAACAGCATTCTTGTGCTGTCGGGAGACTCGAGCAACAGAGGTCAGACCCCAAGCACACGACTCTTACTTTTTCTTGCCATTTCAAGTCTTACCTTTCTCGCATTCATTTGTATTTCATGTAAACACATTTTTACATTTTTTCGAGTTCTGTAAAAATAGTTCTCAGCTCTTATTGTGCAGCAGATCTAGTAGTATGACCTACTGAACAGGCGGATTAAGTCCCATCATCTGCATGCAGCCCGGGTTTAAGTTGCCACGCACTTAGCCAGCTGTCAAGCCCCTCCCCCACATATCATAATACAGCCACAAAATCAAAGCAGATAGGACGAGGTCACGCTGTGTCAAACTCGCCATTCATGAGCTGTCATTTAGACGGAAGCATTTGCATTTATGCGCATGTATCGAGAGGCCAGTTGGGGCTTCGGGTTCATGTCACAAAAAAAGCATCCCAGAGTCCCAATGCAAATTAGAGAATCATGTTAATAAACGGCTGCGTAATCTATACCCACATAACCGTATTGTAGAATGAGACGATTCCAAGCCCTCGGAGAGACTCATGCATGTTAATTCCAAGAAGAGGCAATTCATTGTACAAAATGCAGAGTTTAGACTGTTGATGTTGAGAGTCATTGTTTGTCGCCCTGCGTGCGGAAATGGCACAGATGTCGATATATCTGGCCTCCTTTTGAACGTGGTGCCCGAACCGCCATGTTTGGCGGTGCAGTGAAATTGCTCCTGATGTTCTATATCAAAGGCGAGGCTGGCGCACATGCTGTTTCCTGTCATTGAGTAGTGCAGCATGGGAGACGAGCCAAAAAAAAAAACACGTTTACTTGGAGAGGAAGGCAAATTCAATGAGTGCATGCACTTTTAGCATTTTAATGACTGGTCTTTGTGTAATAACAAATTGCAGGATGGGGAAGAGCAGCTATATATGCCTCCGGCTTGACTGTAAGACATCCCAGTGGGATTCGTGATGACTCATTTTCTCCCTATATATACTGTAACACACTTTCACCAACTGCACTCTAAAGTGCAAAGCTCGTCAATTTTTATCCAAATCATGTTGGAGTAAGCCTGACTCATCCCCAGTCATCACATACAAATCAGAATTGGCTCAAGAAATTGCAATTGACAACTTTATATCTGTTTGTTTTTTTGTTTGCACTTTATTTCAATCAATTCTCATACTTAACTAAACAGACAATTGCAGAATAAATGTTCACAAGTTCTGGGATGGACGGCACGGTGAATTAGTGGTTAGCGCGTCCGCCTCCCAGTTCTGAGGACTCGGGTTCGAGTCCAGGCTATTTGGTCTCACTCTGAATACAGTCCAGTTTACTCTAAATAGAGTCCAATTTACTCGACAGAATTTATTCTGTATGTTTGTTTTGTCTTCTCCATTCAGAATTGTTCTCTTACCAAACAAAAAGATTTTTTTTTTTTAATTTTTATCCGAATAGTTCCGAATAGATCCAAGTATTGTTTCTGGGTGTTGTGTCTTCTATCGCTTTGGATTGTCCCCAAAAATAGAAAGTACCGTATTTTCCGCACTATAAGGCGCACCGCATTATAAGGCGCACCTTCAAAGAATGACACATTTTAAAACTTTTTCCATATATAAGGCGCTATAGTAGAGGCTGGGGTTACGTTATGCATCCATTAGATGGTGCTGCGCTAAAGGGAATGTCAACAAAACAGTCAGGTCAGTCAAACTTGATTAATAGATTACAAAGCAGCTTTCTGACAACTCCATTCACTCCCAAAATGAATAAACAGCTGTTTTATGATTTTCTCTGAGGTCAAGTATTAGCTAGCGATCCAAGATGGCGGGATCTTCTGCGCATGCGCGTCACCGATCGTGCAGGGTCACCGATAGCGTCTTGACAGCGAGACCTGTTGCGGCTCAATATTGATCCATATATAAGGCGCACTGGATTATAAGGCGCATGGTCAGCTTTTGAAAAAATTGAAGGCTTTTAGGTGCGCCTTTTATAGTGCGGAAAATACGGTACTTGATTTAATTTATTATTTTCCCCCAAAGTTAATACTGAATAGGAAACATCAAATGGCCATCCCTAATAGATATTTTATTAATCCCATGAGGGAAACCCTCATTCCACCTTGAGTCCATGAAAGAAAACTTCTCCTTTCAACTAGCTTTTAGCACTCACACGTTCCGTTCTCCCAGCCACCCACAGACCCACTCTAATCCCCTGGCAGACCCACTCTGCCTGGGATGGGATTAGATGCCGCTGCTCCACAGACGGCCAGCCTTGAGGCTGACGGTGAGGACACGCACACACGAAAGCGATGGCCAATGAGTAAGAACTGCAAGCAGCAGTTGAAAGGGGCGCGGAGGGCAAGAGAGAGGCAGAGGTGCGCCGGTATAAATCACTTGAGCGCCACGTGTCAAAAGGAGGAGGAAAACATCCCCCGCAGACCTCGGGGGGCCGAACGTGAGCAAGTCTGATGCAATGTGGTGATGAGACAGATGAGTGCAGGCATGACGTACAGCTACGA
Source organism: Festucalex cinctus (assembly GCF_051991245.1). Taxonomy (NCBI): domain Eukaryota; kingdom Metazoa; phylum Chordata; class Actinopteri; order Syngnathiformes; family Syngnathidae; genus Festucalex; species Festucalex cinctus. The sequence continues at coordinate 21,256,535 of NC_135430.1, read as the reverse complement.
CACGTTCATATATCAGAAATTCAAATGTTGAATATAAACAAGGACTGTGTAATTTTAAAACATTTAAATTGTAACAATGGAGTGTGTAAATGGGTTTTTAGTATTCACAATGGACTTGTATTTTTTTTTTTTTTTTTTTTTAGTATATTCTCTCTTTTTTTCAAAGGATTTTGAGGATATCGTCTATTTGCAATCTTTATCTGGAGACTTTGCAAAGATACATATTGGATTCGTGCAGTTAATCTTGCTGCTAAATCTTTGCATATGCATTTTTTTCCCGTGTTCCCTGGGCAGCCTTAACACACTCTGGAGCTTGAAATACTATTTACCGTCACATTCTAATATCTGATCATTAAAATTCTCCTGTGTGCTTCGAAGACCCCCCCCCCCACCAAAAATCTCACTGTTGGAAGGTAATTCGTATAAATTGCAAACTCCAACACAAGCGACTGCAACTGATACTACTTTTGTCCAGAAACATAGTAAGACATAAATCAAGCCCACCTACATATTCATAAATTCTGTAATGGATAACAAAATTGGCTGAATATATCCATTACATCATCCAGGCAGGATCTAAATTCTTACTATATTTATAAAAACTTTTATAGCAGTCATTAGCATGTACCTGTACAAATATCAAATGAACATGCCTGGAATGAAACTTAAAAAATCTCACACATTAGTTTGAAGGTCAACTGAACCCACCTCAAGGTGATGTGATGTTTAAAACATCCTGTATTTTTAAATTGGGTTCATATAGAAACCAAAACAGTCTAGCAATTAACGTGGCTAGAATTATTTGTGTAGTATTCAGTGAGGGGGGGAAAAAACAACACGTAGGTGCGATCTCTACCTTCTGATTATCCATCACGGAGCACTGAACTTGTTCTATTTATGTTAATGTTGGACCTGGAGAGCTTGTCAGCAGACTTCAGAAGATCAGGATGGCAAATGGAGATCTCGCATTAGTGGGTATTAAATAATGCAATTACACAGTCTTGAAGCAGAAAGGATCTCTGCTGTCAAGATTCGGGAGGCAAGTGCATTTAAACAGCTGTATGAAAACGTTTTGCCTTCCCTCTATTATTTGTCCGTCATGGCTCTTCGGTGTACTTGCCTAATTTGACGACTAACTCCTCTTGGGCAAACACATACCGTATTTTCCGCACTATAAGGCACAACTAAAAGCCTTCAATTTTTTCAAAAGCTGACCTTATAATCCGGTGCGCCTTATATACGGATCAATATTGAGCCGCAACAGGTCTCGTTGTCAAGACGCTATCGGTGACCCTGCACGATCGGTGACGCGCATGCGCGGAAGATCCCGCCATCTTGGATCGCTAGCTAATACTTGACCTCAGAGAAAATCATAAAACAGCTGTTTATTCATTTTGAGAGTGAATGGAGTTGTCAGAAAGCTGCTTTGTAATCTATTAATAAACTTTGACTAACCTATCTGTTTTGTTGACATTCCCTTTAGCGCAGCACCATCTAATGGATGCATAACGTAACCCCAGCCTCTACTGTCGCGCCTTATAGCCTATATGGAAAAAGTTTAAAAATATGTCATTCATTGAAGGTGCGCCTTATAGTGCGGAAAATACGGTAGTCTCTTCAATACTGCAATGTGACTGGAGTTGCCCACCTCTGGTAACATTTCCTTGACACCCACCCTCCAAGTTTCGATCTCTCTTTATCTCTCCTTCACTCAATACTTGCCCAATGCCTTTTATTGGAATCCATCTTCACGTGAAGTCGCAAGGGCTGACTCAGCGGTATCGGCCGTCTGCGTCTGGCGCTCGCACTTTTGCTCTTGACCGACTACAGGAAGTGAGCGCTACCGGTTGCTACGCGACTTTCCCCGTTATCATGTTTCGCACGAGCTCGTGAACGACTAAAAGTGTATCCTGTATTGAATCCATGTCTCGCATCCTTTGACTTGTTCCCGTCACACGGCGCTGGTAACGCAACATCTTTGCATGGAAACGAGCTTACACGTCGAAGTGGCCTGTTGCGAACGCAGGTGGCAAATGCTGCTGTCCAACTGTGCGCTGCAGTAGGCGACCTCGTGTTCCTCTTTGCAAGCCAGAATGCTGATCAAGACAATCTAGGTGGCGACACATGCTTATGTAACGTCGCAGATGGGCCTATAAAGGGCTGTTTTAAGTGCTCTTAAATATAAATAAATGTACTTTTGATTTGCAACGGCACACCTGCCACCTGTTTTCTGCAACAAAAAAAAAAAAAACCCCAGCAATGACATTTAGTTGCATGTTGTACAAGCTTGTTTTACTTATGCTTCACTGCCATTTCAACCCCAAGAGTCGCCCTTTTACATTATAGATGCTGTATTTTGTATGCAGAGAAATAAAGACAGGACAAAACTTCACTGCAGAGAAATGAAGGAACTTGTGATTCCATTGGCACAATAAGATGGAAATAATAAATATCAATTTTTTATTTATTAGTTTAATGAGAGCTTTTAGAATATACTGTAGACTCAATTGCTTTAAAGGATGTACAAAGTCAGGTGAAGTTATTTGCATTGTGAGCTGAATTGACTGTTGAATGATTTCACTTTGATTATTCCGAAAATCAGAAAGAAATGTTTTGAAAACAGAAAACATTTTTAATATTCTTAATATCTTTTCTGTTTTTCTGATTTTTTTTTTTAACTAGGATATTTTGTTTTTAGACAGCAAGAAAATATATATATGAAAAACAGAAAAAAAATCGTATTGTTAATATTTTTCATTTAATAATATAATATAGTTTTATTTTAGAATATAATAAAACATTCCAAACACCACAAAAAATGTCCTTAAAAACAGAAAAACTCTTTTTATTATTATTATTATTATTATTAACACCGGGCGTCCATCTATCATAAACATCATGAACGCCTCCTACAGACCAGCGAGGTCTCGCGAGAGGGGAACGTTCCGAGAATTGCGCCTCAGAAGCGAAACTCTCTTCAATGGAAACACCGACAATTCCAAATTGTACTTTTATCCAAATAGTACAATATCGCTTTTATTTTTGCGAAAAAGGGTCATGGAAACGCACCTTATGTGTCTATGGCTGGTTGCCAGTCAATCGCAGAGTCAAGATAAATATCCCCAACCGCGACCCCCCAAATCCTTCCCAAGTGAATGCAGTACAGTTTCGTAGAACCTCACCCTGATGGGTTGATTATGAGGGGTGCCTCAAGACTCTTGTTTTTTCCTTTTAACTAGTATCTTCTGTTCAAACATTTTTGTTTTGATCACCATCACACAAACGGGTGCAGGAGAGTCTTTATGTGTGTGGCCCCACTTTAAATGAGCATATGCGTTTGCGCAATGCCATGAGTGAACTTTATGCCAGCAACGCATTTTCCATTTGAGTCGGCTGTCTTCTCTTTGTGGCCTTTTATCTCCTCGTGGTCCAAATGTTAATTGATCATGATGCCATGACCTCACTCATTCACAGTTCAGAGGTCAACTGTACTCACTTAGACCTTATAAAGACTGCAAATAACCTCCTGGCGCAAATCTTCAAGAGGCAAAAAAAAAAAAAAAAATGGACCAAATGTAAAAGGAGTCATTTTGAGAGGAAAATAGGCAGCCAGCCACGGGGGCTCAGGAAGGTGAGCATTTCTCCATGAGAGGGCCCGAGAGCACAATTTAGTGAGAAAAGTAAAAATGGGAGAACGTGAACAGAATTCCGAGTAGCTTTCGCTTGAAAATCATCAACAATTTTTTATTTATTTTTTCCCTTAGAAATGCCATTTTCCCTGGGAAGAGGAAGAGTGAAAAGTGAAAAGCAAGCATGAAGGACAATAGGATGTTGGCTTTAGCGACACGTTGGGGCAAAAGTAGTTAGAAAAAGTGTGAGAATAGAAATGGAATGGGAAAAGTTTGTTATCGAATATTGAGACAAAGGGACAAAAACTGCGGTGGATAATTATGAATTTTGGTTTGAGCGTATGTGACTTTTGTCTTTAGGGTTCTTAGTTTGACATTAAATGTACAATTCTCTGGGTTGTCACCTTCGTGTGCAGCTTACCAAAAACTTTCCCGTGAGCTTATCTATAATGATGTCCTTCTCGCTCGATGACGCCATCATTCACAGAGGCCACCGCTGACAGCTGCGGCTTGAAACTAAGCAAGAAAAAATACAGATTGCAAAAATAACAACTTTTCACACTTTTGCCCTTGTACAGTTTGCACTCCAATTTCATGTTGCATGCCATGTATGTAAATGACTTGTTTTGTCACAATAACAACACAAGTGCATGCTCTGGGCCCAAGGATTTGATCTTTTTTTTTTAAGTTTATGATGGTTCACACTTTATAAAGTAAGATATAGTGTGTTTATTTTTATTTTCTCCTCTTAGTCGAGACAAGGTCTCTTTGCTATTTGCAAGTACTTACAAAAAAACATGAAAACGAGGACTGCAAACCGAGGGTCTTCTTTAATAGAAACCACTTACATGCATGCACATTTCTGTGGATGAACATGAACACATGCGAACTCTCAATGGGAAATCTCACCACGTCACCGAAATCCATTCAAATGGATGAAGATGCTGACTCAGCCCGATAGTTTGAGAATTGCATTCATGTTGTGCATGTGCATGAGAAAAAAACACAAAGTTTCTTTTGTATTCACTATTTTAGAATAAAACTAATACATTGCTTATCAAATATCCAACATAGTATGCATCCATGGTGAAAAGTTTTCCGTGCCACCTCACCTTTGATTTCAGCTTTCTTGGACTTCAGCAAGCAAGAAATGTTATGACTGCATTGTGTGTTTTCATTCAGTTAATGTCGGCCTCCACTGAGTTAATTGCAGCAAAGCAAACGAGCAATTTGAAGTGTCGACATTGCTGACAAATTCTGGTCCTGTATGGTGATGCATGTTGAAGTCTCGGGGAAAAAATCTGTTTCCGTTCTACGAAGCCACAGCAGCTGTCAGTGAATCACAGCAAAGCGGTACACATCATACATACGGCTCCATTTCTAGCACACAATAATAATCCGCTTAATCATTTCAACTTAATTAAGATTCCCGGACTTGTAAAATATGATACAACATTAATCTTATTTAAAGCCTTTAACAAAACAACCAAATAATGTCCAACTTTCCGCCCCCCCCCCCCCTTTGAGTATTTATGGCATGAGAGGCTTTGGATATATGATATTGCTTCAATTTCAAACGATCAGAAATACGATCAGAAATGTGTTTGTTCATGCGGGGTAAAACGGTCTGATACAAGTACAAGGAGGGCGGAGCTTAGCATTAATTGGTCGGTCACTGGCTCTTTCTTACCATGATTGGTAAGTGCTTGTTATTGTTTACCATGTTGGTATGTCTCATTTACATGACCTTTGTTGGTATGTAATTAGGTAACTATATTTAGTATACACCAGTTTTAATCTGTTATATATCATTAGAACTAGATGTAGCTGGCCGTTTTTGTTTTTTGTTGTTTTTTTTGCCATCATTTTTTGTTTTTTTACAAATGCATTTGCTCTGTTTGGCTTCTTGGATACGTCATTCTGTGTTGTTGTGTCGTTACCACGTGTATTTAGTTCCCTGCTTTCTTGCTTGCTTCTGTAGGTCCTCCATTTTTGAAGTCCAGAGAATTCAATATCTGATTGGCTATCCTTTCATTTTACATCACACTGACAGTGTGTGTCTTGGACCACAAAACATGATTTAATAATAATAATCATCATAATCATAAATACTGAACATGAACACTTTCTTTTACCCCAAATTTGTTGTCATGAAAAAAAAAGAGCTGTTTCATCTCTTGTGCACTGATGAAGGAAACCTAACCTCTGGCGATGTAATACTTGATGAATTTATGTTGTCAATGAGATTGTCTTCAGGTAAACTGGCAACAAAACCGAAAAAAAATGTGACAAATTTCCAAATTTCTGCTTCGATGCACTATATCCTGTTTATTTTTCTCCTCTTTTCAGAGGTGATGACCCCTTTTAAATCTACTGTGTGATAATGTGTGAACTTGTGGTGCCTTATTGGATGACGAAAGCTGTGAAGTTCACTGAGGTTATCCTATGGGGCTTTAAATAAAATTAAAACAAGACTCGGTTCTAATTTTCTTATCGGGCCCGTGGTTCTTAAATGGGTAGAGCTTGAGAAGCGGAATAAGTAGTTAATGATAATCCATTGTGGCACCATCAGAGGCTGTCTATTTTTTGCCTTTTTGAACCACGGCATTATATAAAAAGAAAAAAAAAAGAGAGCGAGAGAATATCTTGACGTTGAACTTGTGTTCTTCGCTCTACTCTCCATGAGTCTTTTGTGTATTTGTTTGTCTTTCCATTTCACTTTGAATCTCGGGGATTTGGCAGCTTTTTCTCAAGCAAGGCAAAGGTGACTGGCAGCTTTTATCACTTGACCAAAGGCTATTAGTTGTTAGCAGTTTTTGTTTTTGTTTTTTTTCTCTCGGGGCTGCTACTTTGCCCTCTTTATTCACAGGGGGAGGGATAAAAAAGGTTAAAGTAAAGCATTTCATCTTCATAGACTTCTCGAACAATTGCAAGTCAAGAAGTCTTTGCTTTTGCTTCAAGTACGAAATATTTTTTATTTTTTTTTTAAATCTGATACTTTTGTAACCATGGCTAGTGGTTTCGGTCTACAAGACATCTTCATTGTTGCAGAAATGGACTTCAAATGAAGTTACAATCAGATCAACTTCAGTTATGCTGTCTTTAGTGGAGCTTTTTTTTTTTTTCCCCCCCTACAGACAGATGGCCAACAGAAGTTGTGCCACTTGGAGGAAAACGCTTGCATCAACTTTCAACACTTCATTTCCTTTCATTGCTGTAGAACAGCTGGAGGGTATTAACCTGTAGAACCCTTGTTTGTCACTGTGTAGCCTAAATGACCGCCCCCCCCCCCCCACCCCCCACGTGGTTTTGGTGACCTGAGAAATAATGTACCTCTGGCACTTTAGCAGTCTACCATATAATTGAGTTGACTTTAACTCTTAAACTGAGAACTGTGTCATAAAATGTGACATTACAGAGTCCGGTACGAGAAGTAAATAAAAGTTGATGGTCTATCTTATATAGGTGCCGACATTTATGCTTGGGATTAGAAATGTTCGACACCACTTTTTTTTTGTCGCTCGATACCATTCCTACCTAATTTACATACGCGCAACGTGGCGCAATCTGGTTAGCAGCGCACCTAGTGACGGATTTCCCCATCTGCGCGTGTTTAGTGAATTAGGCGCTCCCGGATTGCTCCATTTTTACCGGTTCCCGCAGTGCAAAGGTGGCGCAAACCTTGAGTGATGGAGAAAATTTGAAAAAAAAAAATAAGATGCAAATACAAAGTAACAACAGAGAGCAGGGATGGATTCAGATGGCCTTGACAAAAAGCACTTGACAGAGAATCCTGCAGGACTGGATGCACGGAAGCAGCCACGGACAAAAGTGTCAGAAACTCCAGTAAGGGCAAGGCACAATTCTATATGAAAAATAAGAGTGGCTATACAAACTAAGAATGACAATTGCATCATCATCATAGCAGCCTATGAGCCTATGAAGCAACCCAAAATACAGTCATAATCACGTTTCAAACATCAACATTTTCAATGTTTGAAAAGTTTCAAACCATGATGGAATGTGTGCGTCACTGTGAAAAGAAGCGGAAGAATAACTCGAGTCTTCTCGCCTGCAAGCCTACTGCAAAAAAAAAAAAAAAAAAAGTCTCAAGTGTATTGGATTTAATTTGAAGTTTGGAGGTTAAATTGAAAATTGACATTTACATTATAGCTGGTCTCTCCCGTAAACTACTCAAGTGTCAATGGCGTATTTTATTTTAATGATGGGCACGGCTGTGGCAGTGATTTTGATCCCGGCTGAGACAACATTGAGCACGTGAATCGATATTTTGAGAGGGAAAAAAAAGAAAAAATCTTTCAGGAGGCACAATAATGTGGAAGTGGAGTCGAAGCTGTAGGAGTTGTGATTGAGCGGATAGACAGCTTGTTTACATTAGCATGCACGCCCTGCACACTCTCATTCACTCTCGCTCGGCATACGTACGCACGAACATCCGCGCGGGCATACAAATATGATTTTGATCAATGAGCAATAATAAAAGGCCTTTTTTTTTCTTAAATGTCACGCGCTGGATTCAGTTTTCACACAAATATCGGATAAAGTTTCACATTTTCATTAAAAAAAATAAGTTTGGAATGGCCTTTAAAGCATCACAGCAATTTCCATTACCGACATTATGAATGTAAAAGAAAGAGCAAGTTTTAAGAATGGAAAACATCGAAATCCCTCTGCTGGGAACGATTGTTGTGCAGCACGGCGCCTCAGAATTTATATTGGACTTAATAACGTGTTTACCTTTGCTGCAAGCAGCCCTAATCTGCTCAGCAACATCTCCTAGGATGTATTGCGTCGAGCGCACCCTCGTCAGACTCATTTCAGTTCCGTATTACAAACGATATAATATTCATGAGAAGTTATTTTTATTTTTTTATTTTTTACTTTCCTCCTTGGCTCACGCGTTAGTTGGAAATGTACACCACTTCCACTGCAGGATGCTTTGACCTTGTTGTAGTATGAATGTTAAGAGCAAGACAGCCTCAGTCATGTGCAACACGTGTGTCTGCAAAAGGGACCGAGGGAATCGTGCCGCAACCTTCCACTTCCATCTGGCCCTCGGGCAAGACACAATGCAGTACAGAGAAACGCGCATGCAACCATATGTAATTACCAGCAACATATATTGTCCTTGTTTGATCCGTTTATACTGGATCCATGTGGGATGTATGATTCCATTATGTGCAAATAATACAAGGTAGAAGTAGGACAGTAAATCTAAGAAATTGTTTCCGTATAAAAAAAGTGTTAAGTATTGTTCATGGCTGTTTTACATCTGCCCTGTAAGACACGCGTAGTTGAATTAATAGCTCTGCCTGTGTCAGTGAAAACGAACGTAACACAATCTTCTGTTAGACCTCATTAAATTGTCCAGGCGCACATAAAGGAATTAGTTTTCTTTTTTTTTTTTTTTTTTTTAACTCTGTGATGTAATTTAGGTTTCGGTTTGAGTAATCGGATTTCAGGACAGATTTGCGCATCTTGCTTAGTCTCATAAGGCTCTCCGAACTCCAGGTTAAGTCGGCTGCACATTTTGAGTGTTCGGTGAGCTGTTTTGAAGTGAAACGTAAACTTTCACAAAGCCATATTACAACTATTTGCGTCATGATTCCTTTTATTCCACCGATGGGGAAACAAAAGTGTGCTTTCACATCATTTTCCAATCCCATCACGTTTAAATCAAGTCTAATGAGCTGTGGAAAAATTGTATTTGAATCCCTATAACAGACAAAGCAAACATGCAGTTGAAAAGAGAGCACATTTCACTCTAAAAGTTTAAACAAAACAAGAACAAAAGGAACACATAATATGGTAAAAAGTAAACGCTAGACACTGACACAAGGTCAAGGCAAAAACAAATACTGAAAAAGCTGAAGGACGATGTCAGGAATGAAAAAAATCAGAAACTAAACAAGAGTGGGGAAAACAACAACAATTAGAAACTACACAAAAAGCACTTAAGTAGGTACAAAAGGAAGAAGAAGAAGTAATGTACTTAACAGGAGAATCAAGAGTGGAGATCAGAAAACATGAAAACACAAATAGAATAAACATCCTTACTGAAATTTTATTGTTGTTTGTGCTTGAATGTACTTTGAACGGAAAAAAAATAATCGCCGCGATCACTTCCTGTTCGTGCACATGTCGGAGTGTTCCCTTTTAAACTTTTAAACAACTTTAAGTTTGTTTTTTTTCTTATTTTATTATTTTATGTTAAATGTTTTAAAGTTTGTTGAATAATGGTTTAAGATTGTTATTGTATGTTGTTTTTAGTAAATTCTGTAACCTATTTTCATTTTTTTCTTCCTCTGAATGTTTGTTGATGCTTATGTGTTTTGTCTTTCCTTGTTTGTGTAAAGCACATCGAGTTGCCTTGTGTATCAAATGTGCTCTACAAATAAACTTGCCTTGCCTCACATTGGCCAGATGTAGCAGCTGCACCTAATCAATACATTGCTGATAATCATGACCGACAGGTGTGCTCAGGAGGCTCCGCCCACCAGCCATCACTCAGGTAACATTGGGACAAATACAGTAGACTAATCGGAGTACATGCCATTAAGTCGTATTTAAACCAAGATGTCATAAAATCAGGTATCTGTTTTTTGTCATTTTAACAAAAGTCTTTTTGTTTACATCATCCTTCGCTTTGCTGTTGCTCGTCATTTCACGCTTGCACAAATGTCCTGTTACTTTTCACCATGTGACTCAAAGCGCTGAAAAATTGAGAGCAATGAAAGATGTCTTGTTTTTTTGTTTTTTTCTTTTTCTCCCTTTAATCATCCTGTTGATTCTTCACTTCACCTTTACACAACAGTGCCATTCAAATGTTCCCTCCTTTGCTTCACCTCGCTTGGATCATGCCGGCAAAGCTTAGTGGCCTCTTTCCCCATTGCCCTAAATGCTCTCTACCCACCAAATCTTGTATACTAGGAGGGGGGTGCCATGTGAAGGAAATTATTTCCATAGAGAGAGGGCAGAACTTGGCAAATACGTTTTCCCATTTCAACATCATTCTGTTATTTTTTTTATGCTATCAGTTCTCTGTGTTATAATCTCATGTTATTCAATTAAAGATTTTGTGAAACTGAAGAAAATATATATATATTTTTATTTTTTTAAAGCAAAGTGGGTGGGGTCGGTGGAGAGTCTTGTGTCATTAAAGAATCAGCCACCTTTAAGAGCAACCGGGCTACCTTGCCTTTGCTAACATTGCACATACAAACAGAAGCTACGTTTTCATTTTGCTCAATGGTAACTGGAGTGAGATGGCATTGCCACCGTGACTCGAATTGTAAAATGTTATCCGATGATTCAACGACCTGCATCTGTTCGGAAAGCTGCAGCCCTAAATCAGACGCATCGTTGGAACTCGAGCTGCTCAAGGCCCAAATGTGATATGTTTGTGGCTGTGTGTATGTTGAACAGGGTTGAGAGGGTTACTTTAAAAATCAAGCAATTCATTTAATAAATTCAATCAAATCAGGCTAAAACATGTACTCTGTTACTTCCCAAGCCTGGTGTTGATTGCAACTCTGTCAGCAGTAAAAACGGGGGCAGCTTAATTTCGGTGCCAAGGCAAGTCTTATCTACCATCTTTGGGACGAAATTGCGCTTCATTGCTTGCTGTGCTTCCGTCACATCTCACAATTTGGTGGCAAAATGTAGATTTGCAAAACGAAAAGATTAATTAGGCGCTATTTTATTTAGAACTATGGTATCTGCATAGGAGTATCCCTCTGAATCATCTTAGCAATACATTCACTGAGCTAATTATTCTGATAAATATCTTAAAAGAATATTTTTGTACCTCCTCCCTGACTGTGTGTTACAACTTTTTTTTTTTTTTACCACCACATAGATGCATGTATGTTTCTTCTTCCGCAATGTCAAGCACTGTGCATGCTTCTGCCGCCCTGATTTTAAAGGGAATGCGGGGAGCCGCTTCATTTGGCCGGAAGTTGGCTGCATTCCATCCCACATAGACGCACAATGGCGCAAAATACCCTATTGTACCCTGTGCGAGCACTGGCCCTGTGTACGTACATGCCAATTGCCACCTCTCCTCATTAAAGGTGAACTGCAGTGAGACCATTTGTTATCTTGGTAATTGATGCGAGCGTCTCAGTGGGATACAAGGTTTAATTCCTCTGCGTTAACGAACGATAAATCACACGGCGCACAAACTCACTGTGAGGGAGACATAAATCAAAGACTTAAGGGTCTGCCACTGCTTGCCTTGATGATCGTATCACACCCACCTCTGTCTCTTACAATCTCCTTTAAACACATCTCTACTTTTTTTTTCCTGTTCAGATGTAGCGTCACTTTGGTTACTCTAGAATAGCGCCTCTGCTGGTTAAAATCGAGTAATGCACTCCATATTTACTCAACTGCCCAAAGATATTATGAACCATGTACAGAACATCAACTCATTCACTCGCCGCCATTTTCACAGAAGCTTCCCAGCTGTTTTACTGGATTTTGACTGATTTTGCAATGCCCACAGAATATTGTGTTCTATTGCTATAAAAGCATGGAAGCTACCAAAAGAAAGATTAAAGTCTCTGCTTTCATCAGGAAAAAAAAGTATGTTTCTATCTGTTTCCATTTTGTAGCAATTAGCATTAGAAGAGAGCTAAGTTTCATCAGTTTTCACAAATCCATTTAAAATTGTAAGTAATTGAGCTGCATCAAAACCTTCTGTATGCTCTAGCATAAAAAAACAAAACAAAAAAACATAAATCCGTCTTTGGGACACAGAACATTAAAAAAACAATGTATTTATACGTTATTGGGAGTAAATGAGTTAATCATCCTCTTTGACTGATAAAAATATAATCCTAATCAGTCACCAATCATTATGTGCCTCTCCTAGAACAGTTGTGAAAGAGCAAAATGGGTAACTTGCTAGTACTGGAACGTTCAAGGTTCTAGTACCACTGTGGACAAATGAAATTAGTAACTAGAGCCGCCACCACACCCACCAAGCTCAAAAGATGCAACTTGCCGCTTCATTTTGACATCTCTGCTTGCACACCTGTATGTGTGTCATCTTGATTTTGTGCATTGTGCAACACAAAGTGTAATTAAGAATGTAAATTGAATTTCCCCTCGAGGGATTAGAATTAGTATAATAAATTAAACATGAGCATTTAATTTTAAAACAAATGATGGTACCAACTGCAGTGGTGGGACAGGAAGAGATCGAGAGTCAAAATTTCTTTGTAATTGTGCGAGCAACATCCAAAATCCAAGTTGTCTCAGTCCTGCCAATGCACAATGAAATCGTCATCCCAATTTAGGTGTAGCGTTCCAAACCGTGCCATGGTGAACCGAACTGTTCCACCTGGTGGCTTATCTCCGTCCCGCAGTTCAATTCTGCTCTGACTGCAATTGCAATAACTCATCTGCGTTGGCCCAACCAAACCTGTCGGACTTCCCGCTCAATCCCTTTCAAGCTCCCTGTGAACAGCAGATGGTCATCTCATCCCTCTCACAGGCAGAGGGGCGGTGAGAGAGCGATAGGAGAGAAAGTGGAGCAACTAAACACTGCGTGGGCACACACACAATTCACCTTGTTGGGAATTTAGATGAACTCATTCACTCGCCAGCCATTTTCACATTTCGCAGTCCCGTTCGCTCCCCGGCTGTTTTACTGGATTTTGACTGATTTTGCAAGGCTCACAGAATATTGTGTTCTATTGCTATAAAAGCATGGAACCTACCAAAAGAAAGATTAAAGTCTTTTCCTTCATCAGGATAAAAAAGTATGTTTCTATCTGTTTCCGTTTTGTAGCAGTTAGCATTAGAAGAGAGCTAAGTTTCATCAGTTTCCAAAAATCTCATCAGTAATTGAGCTTTTTTTCGACATGGCCCTGGTTGATCTCCTTTGCTCTGCTGCCACCTGCTGGCCGTTTGTGTAATAACTACCATTTCTGTAACCGTTCTTTGCAGTTGAGAGGCTGCATCAAAGCCTTCTGTATGCTCTAGCATTAAAACAAAACAAAAAAAAACTTTAAATACGACTTTGGGACACTTAAAACACATTTAAAAAAAAACACGTATTTATACGTTATTGGGAGTAAGTGAGTTAAAGCGCACACACTAAAATATTCACCAGTTGTGAACGTATTGCATTTGCCGTTTTCCCATACTTAACTTTCAACAACATTTACAGTTGAGTCACTAATAAGCAAGCCAAACAGCGACATAAGCTGGAGGATGGCACAAATCTGAAAAAGTTGCAACGGCAGATGGAAGGACAGGATAGAGGCGGATGAGATCCAGGGTAGCAAATTAAAGCGGAGGTGTGGAGGTGGAAAAACCCGGCAGGTCCTCTGTCACTCTCCATTTTTACTGGCTAACTGACTTTTTCCAGCACACTCTTCTCCCCAGATCCATTTTGAGATTGTTATTCGCGGTCACTTGCATAAACTGACTAATAGAGAACGACGGAAAGCTAATGTACAAATAATAGCCTATCAATAGTTTAGTACAGTATACTGCTGAGCTATCTGAACACATATCGAGACTTCATTTGGCGAGATCAAATGTTACCGAGTAGGACCTGCTAGAACTGATTCATCCCAAGTAATAAAATCATGATTCATGGTTCAAGGTTTCAAGGTGTGTGCGTGTGCAAAAACTGAGGTGTGTTGATTGGATGGGTAATAGAAGAATAGTTTTACTATTGCTCAAAGTTTTGTCTAAAATGCAGTTTGTGTGTATTTCATGCATTACTGTATTTTTTTTTTCTACTCTATAAATCCATCAAGCTGCAATCAGGCCATTTTAAATGTATTCAGTAGCTTATGATGTCAAGATTATTGTTCTGCAGAGACTAAACGTTGGCAGCCATCCCGCACAGATGTGCGGCTGTTCTGATCCAAACGCGGGAGTGGAAGCACACATCGTGCATTGGCAAATTGTCACTTTAGCAAGACAACATTAAACACTCAAATGAGTTTTATGAGTATATTTGCCAGAAACGTTCAAGCTTTGCCATAGAATAAAAAAAATAAAAATAAATAAATAAATAAAATATATATATATTTTGCAAATGTATACTCAGCTAAATGGTGCCGTTTTTCAGCTATTGCACGATGATTGTGGATAAAACAAATCCATCCAGATTAATTGCATGGAACCGAGATATTGGATGTTTATATGTATATCATATGTGAGGTTCTGCGTTACAGTTGTTTGCATATTTGAGGTTTGGAATATTCTCAACTTTATAAAGATTGTTTTGGTTGAGACCCAAATGCAGGGAAGCAGCAGTGCTGTGAAAAAAAATAAAATAAAATAATTCTGAAAGAGCAAAAAGGCAAACAAGGTACTGGGATGAATCACAAATGAAATCAACAAAACTCAAAAATGATATTTATAAAGTAAGAAACTAAATTGGGCTTACGCATACTCCAAAAGGACACAAGTGACAAAAGTGACAGAAACATCAAACAAAATGAACCTGGACAAGATAGAATAGCGGAAGGAGCTGATTGGAAGACGCAAGAGACCCGGTTAAAGGAAAATAAATAAATAAACTAATAGATAAATAAATAAACAAGTAAGATAAGACATGAACCACAAGAAAATGTACATTATCTTTCTTATTTCTTCAAATGCTGCAAATGAGAATTGGTTTGCATAAGCTGGCACATTTTAAAAACACATTAAAACCTGTGAGGAAGTGTTAAGAAAAATGCATACGGAAATGCAGGGCTATTTTGAAATGGAATATTAAACAGGAAATTGCAACGCAAAGTAACTGTAAAACATGAAATAAAAAGGACGTGAGACTCAATAACGATGTCAGACGTTGACTGAAAGACGGAATGAAAAATCATGACAACCCAATCAGTGAAGGAGACGAGCATGCTGGGATCTAATACGACAATGGATCCCACTGGGATTGTCTCCCTTATGTTTTATAAATATTATATTTTGATGTGAACTTTAAAAAAACAAAAACAAAACACGAGCATTTTGTCCCCTGTTGGTGCATGAAAACCAGTTGCCATTTGAATATGCTGACAGATGAAAGAAGTCGCAGTTGAACAGCGTTTTGCAAACTCGGCACCTGTGCGCATATTTCTTCAAGAGCAGCGTCCAGTCCAACATTAGCATTGTGCAATTCACCAAACGCGTCTTGTGGCGCCATCATTAGAGCACGCAAATTAAAATTCATTACAGACCGCGGGGTTAATGCACGGCCAATTTTCCGTTCTGCTTTGTGAGTTGCTTTGTGAGCATCGCAGAAAGCTTCATGTTTACTAAAAATAACTTTTCACCCTCGTCTCTTTCACCCCTGTCGCACTTTTCTTAATTACACTCGAGCCCGTCGCCATTCATTTTTCTCCGTCTCTGTTTTTTTTTGTCCACATTCACCTTTGGCCTCCCCAATGGGCCTGTGAGCGATGCTGCGGCATTCCAAAGAGGACCGAAAGTTACACCGGTGCTCAATTAAAATGCATGTGGCGACAGGCAAGCATCAACATCACAGACAATTTCCGGTACACTGGTTTGTGCCTGTGAATGTTGTTTTTTTGTTGTTTTTTGTTTTTGATGAGATGTACAAGAATGCTAAAATGGAGTGCTTGAAACCCGGCGCACGCTAAAGGTTACGAAACTCTGCTGACACCTTTTGTGACAATTGGATCTTACCATACACAACAAGTAGACGAGCGTTGTTAGCGTCTGACACAAACAATTATTTTTATCCACTGCACTGTGAGAATAAATGCAAAATTAAATTAACACCTCCGGGAAATGTCAATTAAAATGACGCATGATATTTATAAAGGCATTGTGATGTTCATTTAATTGCAAAGGACATGTTGGATTATGGCAGAGGTGTCCAAACTACGACCCGGGGGCCATTTGAGGCCCGCCGTCCATTTTTTAGTGGCCCGCGACATATGCTAAAAATGCCATTTGACTCAGTTCAAATAAAATAAAAGCAGAAATGTTTGGAGATGGTCAAAGTAAGAAGGGAGGGTGTCGAAAAACAGGTGCCATTAAAGGTTATTTTAGTTCACTAAAACTCACGAAAAAACTAAAATTAAAAAAACAATTTCGTTAACGAAATAAAATAAAAACGAAGATGCTTTTTAAAAAAAGAAAAATAACTCAAACTACATTTTATGTTTACAAAATGAATTACAATAAGACTAACTATAATTATAGCAAAAATCTCCTTCATTTTAGTCTTTGGTAATTAATTTAATGCATGAACTTTTGGGGATGATTTTGTGTGATTTTTAGTAGATTTATTTTGATATAAACCGGAATAATGACGTCACACCCATGATGTTTTTTAAATATTGCGCACAAGTAATACACATAAAAAACTCAAACTAATACTAAAACTAACTCATCTAAAACTAAGCATTTATTAAAGAACTAAAACTAATAACAAACTAACAGAACCACCCTAAAAACTAATTAATTAATTAAATTTAAAAAAAATAAAATCTTTTTGAAGTCTTTTGAAATTGAACAGCATCATATTGTCCGTGTACAAAGCAAATCGGAAACTAGAGTCAACTTCTCTGCCAAATACTCGACTTGTTTTTCATGTGTGGGCTTTTTCTTCACACTTTCCAAATCCCCCACTGCGCTCTGCCCCTTCTTTCCTGCAAAAGCACTCGCGTAGGAAGACTTCCAACGGTACTGACCCGTCTTGGGCACCCACCCGCGGGGATTCTCGGGATCCGTTTGCAGGGGGCTTGCGTCATGCCGCTTCTCCTGTAACCCAAGGTCTTCGCAGTGCCACGTTCACGGCAGGGGGGGGGCGGAGCCTTGATGAGAAGCCACTGACTGGCCTTTAAGTGCTTAAGTTTGAGAAGAAAGACCAGAGCTAATTGGAAAAGTTAAGACTTGGAAATCCTGTTGGTTTAGTCCTCTGCAGGAGCATTTAATAAAGCATGCGATTGTTTGAGAGTCTTGAAGTCTGGGGCAGCTGATGATATTGCTTGTTGTCACTCAAATGTTTGGTGGTGCATTGTCAACTTGTCACTTGTTATTTGGCTCATGTTTATTTTTGGTTGACTCTGCTCTATCTGAGTCTTGTTTACCTTGACTGGACATGAACCGTGATCACACTTGTTTCAGACCCAAATAACTCTTGTTGAAAAATTGGTCTGGGCCCTTTGGCGTTTTACTTTCTATTTCTGAACTTAATGGACAATTTGAACTGGTGCAAATAGATGCTCCATGATATAGACTAGCGGATACCTCCAGACAGAAAATCTAGAAATGGATGTGCTCAAATAATCTTGTGATTTTTATTTTATTTTTTTCCCGCAAATGTCATTTTAATTGGACCCCTCTGAATGTTTAGCAGTGCTGTTTTATTGCCAATGGATGATATTGGTCTGAATAATACTTCCAGATGACATTTTCTCATTTTCTCTTGTTGTTCCTCGTTAGTCAACAACGAGTTGAGACAAAAGTGCCTCTTCTGGTGTCAGATATGTGGTTCATGTTTCAACATCCAGTTGAGATGAAGTGTTGAACGTTCAATGAATCAAATATACACGCAAGTTTGGGTTACTGCAAAGTTCTTTTGTCCCAACCAACCAGTAAGTAACAGCGTGACTTCATTTTTTATTTTTTTTTTGGTCTATTGCTGCTCGCGCTCTGAAATCACTCCGCCAGCTTCTGTTGTTGTTGGACTCTCCGTCTGTCGTCATCACGTTGCCGCTCATCAATTAGTGTTGCAAAGTGCAGTGTGAAAAGACTACCCCGAGCAGTTGCTTGGAGTGCGAGCTCACTCAAGATCCTATCAAACAGTTTCGGATAGACCCTGTTTAAGTTGAGCAAATATGTCACCGAGCTGCTCTCTACAAAAAAGTAAGTTTAGGTCTTGTCAGCTTGATAAGCCGAATCCATTGATATTTTTCAGCGCAACACTATCTGATAAAGTCATCATAAAAGCACACGCATTTTTATCATTTTTATTTTGACGTGTCTTTTAAATAAACTGCAGTTGGAGCTTGGAATGTTTCGCTTTCTCTACGAGCAGATTGAGAGATCAAGATGAGAGAAAGATCTGAGGTCGACAAAGGGCTAAAAAAGATGACTGAGGAGTCGATCCGGGATGAACAGACTTGAGCACATCTGAGTAGAACGACCATGGGAGAATCAAAGGCTTTTTGAAGTGTGAATCACGGCTGTAATTTTCCAGCAATTGAGGCCATTAGGCCGCCTCACTCTCACGTACTGTAGGTGCTCATCCAGGAAGGAGTCAACCCTTTGGAAGTACAGCGTCAGTGCTTTGCTAATGAAGGCTAACTTCAATAGTGACCTGGGCTATTATTATTCCAGACAAGGTTTTACACATACTAAATTGTAGTCAACATATTATGTACCATTCACAATGCTGTTGTCTAGCGTGTATGATGTTGTCCTAGTGATGACTGGACGGATCTGGAAAAGAAATAAGGGCACCTTAAAGCTCATCTTCCACTAATCTAAAGTTGCCCAATGCTGTCATCGGATGACGAATCGTCTTCATAAATGGGAAATGCCCTCTTCACCCTGAGAAGTTTGTCACTCCACACGGGCTGTTGTCTTATTATCATTTCCCCGACACAGTCGGACTGCGCGCTTGTTTTAATGTACCACTAGTATCTTATCTCTGCTGGCCAGCTCGGAGAGTGAATATCATCCCCACGTAGCGGTAACCGAGGTCAGCTTTAATGGCGGAATGGCCAACTTAGGACATTTACATATGACATTTCAAAGTGGTGGAAAAACATTATTTGACTGAATACATATCTGATTAAAGTGAAGATATTTGGCATCCTTTTAATTAAATTTGCTCTGTCTGTTCAGTAAAGGTTATTACTGGCGCTCTAATATTTATGCTTGTGATTAGAATTTAACAAGCATTTAGGATGTGTCACGATTCCTGAGTGCCAATTGTATTAACTGGCTTAACATTTTGTAGTTGAGCTTTTATCATAAGACAGGCTCTGCTTTTGGTGCTTACGACTCTTTGTTTTATGTTTTAGGTGCAAGAAAACGGGCAGTCCAATTTGTGCTTAGGATTTTTCCGATTTTCCATTTTCCTTGCGTGTGCCGTTATGTCAGTTCCTAGTGGACTGCAACTTGTAAATGGTATTAGTGAGATTGATCAGCTCAGCCTGGCAGTCATGTTTCGAATGAATAAAGCTGACAGTGTTAACTCTAGAGGGGAAAAAAACAAAAAAACACAGTAACTTGCTTTTTCCAAGCCCGCATTGGCTTGACATGAAGAAAATGTCACTTCTTTATCAGAAGCAACGTTGTAAGAGGTAAAACTCCTGCAATCTCTCTCCATCTAATAGACGAGTGCTGATAGAAACCCAATTAAGCTCTTTGATCACCCAACTGTTCTGAAAAGAAGGAGATTGATAGCATTTTGTTTGGTAGATCAAAGTGCCGGCACGGCGTATTAATAAAGCTGTCGGAACCGCTAAGAACTCTCCGATCAGTATGCGGTTTGAAAAATTCCATCGTGCTGCGACGACGGTCCCTCGCGGCTTCAGTAGTTTTATCTCCGTCAAACTGGATTTTGGTCAGGAACTCGTTTTTCACGTTGTGCCACGTCTCGTAGGAGCAGACTCATTTTATTTCGCACAGCGGTTCGGGTTGGGGGTGTGCCAATGAAGGCGCGGGACATGTGAAATCCCACCCGTGTATTCCCAAAGCAATTCATAATGTACTGTTAGAGTTGGAATGAAGAAGTTGAATGGTTGAGGACAGCGTACGGAACAAAATATGTCTCTACCACAAAGGATCAGCATACAAATGCATCTCGGGATCTCTTCTCTTAAAATCGGGCTTGCTTTCTACTTCGTGTCGTATGTATCATATTTTATATCCTACCAGGATGTGGACTGTAGAGTCCGTCACGACTGTACGACAGAAATGGGGATGACTATTGGCCATTAAGAATTCAGATTCCATTACATGATGGACGCTTGCCTTCAAATAAGACTTCAGTCTATTCAATTAGTGCCCAGTGTTTTGTTTTGTATTTGCTTCAGTTTGTTCTTTTCTGGGGCGTAAGCACCCAATTAGCACTCATTTAGCTATTTAGATTAGAGAAGGAGGGGAGTCTTAAAGTAGGACAGAGGACTTATTCAGGCGCAGCCTGTGGGCAGGATGCCACGAGACTCAAACGCCATCGACTTTCACTATTTACTATGGAACAGATTTACCACTTAAACGTTAAGTATTTTAGAGCTGTCTTGCACACTATAAGTGCAATTGAGATAATAATGAGTGTTTACTCCAGTAGTGCATGGACAACATGAGCAATTTAACTCGTATTAACTCTTTGACTGCCAAACATTATCAAAAAAAACAACCCCAACAGTGCCAGCCGATTTCATTTCAAGCATATTCACTCTTCTTTTAAGGCAAACAAACTATTGTGCACTACGACTACATAAACATAAAAAAAAAGTATGTTTCGACCTTATTCCGTTCTTTAGTAATCACCATTTGAAAATATAAAGATACATTTTTTGCACAACAGTGACTTAGATATTATTATTATTTTTGTTTATTGACACTCTATGAATTAGATTTAATGTGACAAAGGCTTTGGTCATTCACGTCATCCTTGAAAATGTTCAATTTCATCATATCAGTCATGTTTCATTGTAATTTCATATACCGTGAGCCCATTGAAAAAAAAGATACAATGCTGCCATCTGCTGGCCATAGTTAGTGGGTGTTTTTGATTCCATAACCCATTGAGCAGGCAGTGCTGCACAAGACGTTGCACTGACCATTGAGAGAGAGGGGGGAAAAAAAAAAACCCCTTAGTAAACGTCAATTAACGTTTATGGCAGCATTCATTAGGATTTTAGCATACGTCATTAAACGTTTTTGGCAGTCAAAGAGTTAAGAGAATGAAACTTTATATATATATATATATATATATATATATATATATATATATACTTTAACACTAATTTGGACATCTAGATTTTGTCCTAGGAGAAGAAATAAACAATCACAATCAGTGAATTATAAATACATTTGAAAAATATTTATTTCTTGTTTGTCCGCAAACAACATGACACAAAATGCAAGTGGTCACTCACTGTGTTTATTATTCAGGTTACCTTTCGTCCTCTTGCATCGAAATATCGGTACAGGTTTGCTGTTATGCTTGCTGTTCTGTGTATTGCTGGTCGGACCATCAGGATTCCCAAAACAGCAGTGATGGAGTGCACTGCAGGGGGTGGTCTCCAACTAAACGGGCTTAAATGAGGAAATTGATAGTTGGGACGAACACACGAGGGAGAAGTGGAACAGGCAGAGTGAACAATTTGTAGCTACTGGAACAGGGAGTTGTGCAGGCATTGTAATTCCACTAGTGTTTGAGCAGAACTTTTTTTCGCAGTATGGTGAAACTTTGATGTGATGCGGCAGTTAATTTCACTTTTTAAATGTCAACGCATTTTTCATCAAGTTCGCATGATTGCGTATGCTGGATTTATTGTTTTTTTTTTGTAGGCTTTACTTTATTTTATTTTTTCAATCTGTCTTCTGAGGCGACATTTCTATCTTTAATTTGACACTACATACGCGTTAATGTTACGTACGTAACATGTTAACTAATTCTAGGTTTTATGTTGTATTTTTGGAGAGTTGCAGCGATTTTGAAGCTTCAAAACAAAAATCTCCTTTGCTATTTGGCTGTTAAGAGGAAATGGAACTCTGTAGATACATTCCAGCAGCCTCATTACGGGAGTCTGTTCAATTTTAGACTCCAGCAGTGAAATAATGGAGGAGTCAAAGTGGTCAACTCTGCTTCTAAGCTCCTTTGGCAAATACAAAATATGAGTCAGCTGACATCTTTTGACTTTTTATAATTGGGTGCAAATATTTTGGAGGGCTAAGTGATTTTTTTGTTTGTTTGTTTGTTTGTTTGATGCAGACACATTCTTCTTCTAAGCACATGCAGCATTGTAATTCAGCTTGTCTTGTGAAATCCACTTTTGGGAAGGAAGTGTGAATTTTAAGATATTGTTTTCTAAAATGTTGCTACTATACCTAAAATTATTACGGTAATTGCAAGCAGGAATTGATCCGCCAGAATATTATAGGTCACTAAGTAAAACAGGAAATGAAATGTCGACTTACAATGAGTAAGTAAACTCTGAAAGTGAAGGCAATAAATCATATTCTAAATGAGCACATTCCAATTCCGATTTTATGACTTGTAAAGTCAACATCCACGAAGGGTGACAAGAGGAAGACGGATTATTCTGCGAGCCATTTCACCTTATGACAATTTGATTCCTCCAAGTTTGGAATTTGAAGACAATATAAGACGTCGTAATCCCTGACGCTCATTGCTCTACTTTCCGCCTTTTTTGCTTTAAAATGTGTTTTGTCAACATTTGTATTGTAGTTTGAGCACTTGGTCAAATTCATCAAAATGTCCTTGATTAAATTGTGCAAAATCTTGCATTTTTTAACATGGTGGAAGTGAACTTTACAGCTGAGTGGAAATGCAACTCAAGTATTCAATTGAAACATATGTGAAGATTAAGGGACAAATCAGCTCTTGCCCGCTATCAACATGAGACTTTTTGGGTCATGCGCATATTGCAAAGATGAGCGTCGACTCTTTCAAGTCAGCGAGATTCGTTGACGTTAATTGATCTTATTAATGCAAGGGAGGATTCCCCATTAATGCCAAGACTCTGGATACTGCTGCAGCCTCTGGGCAGAGATGAATGGCGCTCACATTTGAGCACAGCCCTGACAAGGAGCCCTCACATATCTGTGACATTTCCACCAGAGAAGGCTGTAATTTCCAGAGTGACATCCCGCATCCCTCACTCTCTTATCTGGACTATCGTCTTTTTTTTTCTTCTTTTTTTCCACCCAATCATTCATTACTTCCTAGTTTTTCTTCCCAGCTTTGCCCTTTGCGAAGTTTCCACTCTCAGCTTCTAATTTCGTCCATCTTCATTTTACTGACCTTTTTTTCTCCCTACTTGCTTTTTCTTCACTTTTTTTCAATGTTGCATCCTGACATAAGAATGATTTTAACATTCTGCCACCTCGGATCACTCTTCTTATCCACCCGTCTGCGTTTGCACTCAGGCATAAGCTCAAACTCTCCTTTCGGTCACTTGAATTCATCTCTCCGTTTTTTGAGCCTCGTTCTTTTTTTTTGCTGGTGTGCACGCTCGTCACTGTTTGGGCTTTGTTTAGCACCCAGCATACAAGGCTGCTGACAAAGGTGAGCGGGAGCATATTTCAAATGTCACCGGCAAAGTGGCAAAAGGTCATATGGAAAGTGAGAGACTCCCAGAACTGTTAGGACTGACTGCTAAACAGGCATCTGCGCTCACGTGTGTGCTTGTGGTTACAGACCGGCGTACACGCGCTATGCATGGCTGCATCTGCCCGGGGGCCTTGCGTGTGTTGCTTTGTGCTCCGAAAAAAACAAAAAAACAAAAGACAATGAGTGGCATTCAAGGTTTACTGCATATGTTGATGACTGCCGTGTGCGTGGCTGAGGTTCCTTGAGGTTTGTTGTGTAATTGTGGTCATGTTTATGCCCCTTTTTTACCTGAGTGCTGCACTCTGCCTGAGGTGAGGCCTTGAGCACCTGTCAGTCTGATGAAGCTGCTTCCAGAAAGAAGTTTCCAAGTCTGCCACCCTGCAGAATCTTAAGTAGCAGACTCTGCGTATGTGCGTGTGCTTGACCGAAAGGATTGCGAGGATATCATGGCTCAAGATATTGCAGTAAAACACTTGTCATAATAATAATAATAATAGTAATAATAATAATAACCTTGTATTCATACTAAGCTATAAATAACGGCAGGTCAAAAAATATTTTTGTGTGCAAATAATCACATGTACATTCTGAGAATATTCCCATTTATTAATGCGGAGTCATCTGAAATTTCCTAATAACGAGCGCACAATTTTAGTATCATTTCCCGAGTAAGAGCCACATTTCAAAATGTCATTTAGGCGGTCGTCAGTGTACCCTCCAGTGGACAAAATCAGCCCGCGGTCATATGTTTGATACTCCTGTTATAATCATTAAAAAAGAAGTGGACCTAAAATATAACCTTTGGGGACACATAATTTAGCTTAGCTATATATTATATATATTTTTTTCCCACTAATAAATAATTTGGCGGAATACATAAACAAAATAATCATGCTTATATATAATAAATCATTATTATATATAAGTATTATTATTTTTTATGCTTATCAATAAAGTGGAGCTGGAGTTTTACCCATATTAACTGACTACTGTATTATCAAGAAAATACAGAGAAATGGCAAGCTAAGCAGTCTGACTGGAACTAAATCGATTGCATGCATAGCTCGCTGGAAAATCATGGAATAAAAAACAAAAGTGAAAAGATCACTGTCAACAAAACTTGTTTACAACAACTCCACACATTAATTTGCAATATTGTGACGTTTTTTTTTTTTTGCTAGATGCTGCTGATTTGGTTAATACAACAAAGGTCATTCTAACAAAGTTATGGTGGGCTCAGTAAACTTTTGTATTGTATTTTGTACATTTAATTTTTACAATTCTTATTATTCAGTTTTACTCTTCATTCAACATTTCCTGTTCAGCCTGCTTGCTCACGCATGCATCGTGGATCTGTATGCTTTTAATGCTGGAAAAGTTTTTTCCTGTGCATCAGGGTATAGTTTGAAATATTCCCTCTGAGGTTGTGCCTATTGTGCTATTTAGAGGAAATGCAGCCGAGCCAGAACAAGATTTGTAATGGGACCGACGGAGAGAACAGAACAGAAACTATTAAACACACAGACACGGCAAACAATAGCGTATTATGTTATATCAACAAGGTTACATTGGAGTTCTTATATGAAGGAACGATACACCCTGTGACAGGACAGGGGTAGTGAGCCAGGCAGTACGACTGATGCATTGTGGGAGTAGTTATGCACTACCTCATCACCTGTAGGAACTATAGAGCGTTCATTTGTCCATGCAGCTAAAACCGATTATCATTTTGCAGTAGGTTTATTCGTGAATAAACTGTACTCATCTGAGCGATTATTCCAGAATATTTTTGCTTAAATCTTGTCATGCCCTCAAACATTTTGGTTCATGACTCAAAGCTGGACCTTTTATGACAGAAACCTTCTCACCTAATAAGAGTGTATTCCTTCATGTCAAAAATCGTGTTCTTTTCAAATATCTTTTCTACAAAATGCTTCGATGAGGACACCAGTGAAAACAAAATGAAATGTCGCACCTAAACCAAGAAATGAATTCATGTCCTAAAGAAAGAAAATCCACTTTGTCATGCAGAGAAATGTCTTCATCTTTCTGCTGATAGTTTGAAGTTTGATGCTGTTGAATATTTGAATGAGGTGCTGTTCAAAGTGTTCACTGAAGAGTGCAAAAGCGGTAACTGTAGTCCTTGAGGAGAATCTTATCAAATTGGCTTTGATATGGACTGAATGAATAGGAAATTTTAAAGGTGGCTTGCTCGGAGAGAAATGATGAATTCCTCCGTTCCAATCGAATTCTGTCCTCTGATGTCTCCTTCATCCGCCATTCCTCAGGGCGTCGTCAGTGGAATTCCTTCAACCAAAACAAATAAATCACGACACTCATTTTGTGCACAAATTGGTGGCAACTCAAATTGAGTGATGAATTAAAAACCAACGTCAAAGCAGAATTTTAGCATCGCGTATTGTTCTCATGCTTGGATGACATGTCTCGGTGGGGGATCCTGAAATGAAATGATTTTAACCTGAAAAGGTGAACCTTGCCATGTGTTTATGCACTTTGTCAACGCACCAGCAGGTGTGCTGTTCTCTGATACGTTTGATTGACGTAAGTTAATATGGATTTGTGAACAAATGATAAAGCGCTATAGAAGTGCACTACATTTATCATTTTGATCAAATTGGATTTAAAATATTTTGAAATATCACTTAAATAAATATAACACATACAGTTTGTCAGATCAATAATGTAAGCTTAACTGGTGCATTGCCTGTCGTGACACACGAGTGCTTCCAATTGACCCTTCTGGCTTTTGTACAAAACGTTATTTGCCTTTAATCTCTCCCTCCATTTTCAAAGTTATGTTTCTTTCTTATCCTTCAAGGCAATTTCTCATCTTCTTCGACAGAATACAGTTTTTTTTATTCTCGGCGTTAGACAGACTTGCTGACGAATGAAGGCGAGGAGACAGACAGATGGCACGGATGGATGAATGGACATCAGGGACGATGGATACGTACAGGAGGAGGCGGAAAGGAAAGGAGAGCTGACACAGCAAAAAAAAAAAAGAGGCCAGCACATATCCTTCCTCATCCATCTCGCTGTACTTTCCATCTATCTGGTGTCACTCTCCGTTTCTCCTGCTGAGGGCAGAGGGAAGACATGACACTCTGAATGAAAGCTGGGGGCTTCCTTTGCAAGTTTTACTCTCATATTTCTCTTTTTTTTTTTTTTTCCCTGCGTGTGATTTCCCCTGTTCCTTCTGTAAAATTGCATAATTTCCAGTACAGTTCGGTATGTCAGCGGTAAAACAAATTAATTTTAAATCTCATGAACGAGACCTTTTTTTTTTTGGCCAATAAACTATAAACCATCATTACTTCCGTAAAAAAGCAGACATAAAGCATTGACAGAAAGACTTGGATGTTGCTCTTTAATTGGTCCCCGAGGATAAAAAAAAAACAAAACCTAAAATTCTGGGCTTCAGTTATGATTGGGTAACCTGCTGTTTGTCAGCGCCATTGTTTCGCAGTCCATTGGCCGCGTTGCTTTTTGTGTGCGTGATCGCTTAGTGCGCAAATTGTTTCTGACTGGCTGGTTTTCCTGCGGTTTAGTGCTGCCTATGTTGATCCTGCAGTGTATTGCTGACCGTTAAAACAGCAGAAGATGACCTCGCTGCCCTTCATACTCCCGAGAGTTGCAGCAGATAGATGGAAGGCACATTTTTGTCAGCAAAATCATCTTGGGAAAAAAAAAAAGTCATAAGGGAAAAAAAAGCGAGCATGGCTTCACCACGGCGGATGACTTCTTCTCTTGAATGTGGATGGCGCCTTATTGTGGCTCACCTGAAAGAAGCCTGCAGTCCTAAACGAGGAGGTAGACGAGTGCCAGTTGTCTCTTCCCAAACCACATTTGTACATTTCTAGACAGCAGTCGTCCTTGGATGATGTCACGTTTGATAAACCACTAGTCCTGCAGGAAATGACGTGGTGAGCGACGGATGAGAATTTTCAAATATTGTTCAATTTATCAGATTGCGAGCGCTCGGTTTCACGACTACGATTGCAATCTGTTTCTACGATCCCAAATTTAGCACCGATATTTAAAAGACGGTTCTGCGCTTTAGGTCGCTAATAATTGAGTCATTGTTTAGAGCTTTGTTTGAATTTAAAATTGTCCAAATCCTCCGATTTCATCATGTCAACAGTAATTGTTTGTGATTTCTGTCGTCCTTCATGAAAGAAGTTTTTCTGTGTTTCATCAAAATTAGACATTTGGAAACATCTTTTTTTACTTTGCGAAACAATGATCGAACCAGTAACCTACTGCAAGACCAATCACCCTTTTTTACGATACGAATATGAAGTACAAAATAAACACCAATCACTGGTTAATTAATGAACATTAATCAGGTGGTAATTTGTAATACACTTTAATGCAAAATGAAAATGAATCAGATTAGTCGAATAACCAATTGAATAATTGACAGATTAATCAATACTAAAAATAGTCAATAGTGACAGCACTAAAACAAACATAATAGTTACAAAAAGAAATTGATTTCTTCAATAATTTTAGGAAAGCTTAGAAACCGTCTCGGGATTTTATTGTATATGCTATAGCGCAACAAAAATGAGCACAACCTGTCCAGAAACATGAAAAAAAAAAAAAAAAAAAAAGAGACTGGACATCGTTATTGTGATGTGCATGCATGTCAGAGTGTGCCCAGCTGATGCGTCAGGCATATCGTCTCGTTGCTGTGGAGACAACTTTGGCCATCTAAATTAATTAATTAATTAATGAAAGTGAAAATCTTGATTCACAGCACAATTCCGGAGAATCCGTTGAATGAGGGAGAATCGCGGACAGACGTGACCAATATTATTGATAGTACCAGAGCATCTTATGTAAACACGTCTTCCATTAATCCTTTGTCAGTGACAAATGAGCCGTCCTATACAAGCTCCGCCCTTTCATGTCTTTCAGATGTTTATGAGTATGTGGTTCATTTTCATGCTAAATTTGATGGTGCTGTATTAAAAAAAAAAAAAAAAAAAAGCAGCCTGCCTTTTTAAGGGGAAACAGCAGCACAGTGCAGCAAGGTGATCATTCGGGAGTTCATAAAAGGCTCTATTAAGGGCTGCAGGGTCGCTAACAGTTACTTAGTCGTGTCCCTGTGCCTGCACAAAATGAAAGGACACAAATTTATCTCCTGTAGCGAGCGCTTTGTATTTATGAGGTATTAAACCACGTTTTGTCTTCTTTTGCATGCTCCCATTGGATTCAAAACACACCTTTTGTCCTCTGCAGGTAAGTTTCTCTTTGTGCTTGTGTCTGTGTGAGACGTTCCGGGTACTTGCAGTCGTCATGTGTTGTCGTTTATAGACGGTCAGCAGCTTTATTTTGAAAATGATCCTTTTTGGATGGATTGATCTTCCAGGAACTGATTTTACACTGGTTTGGTCATGAAACAAAGTACAGTAGACCCCCGCATATCTGCAGGATGGCATTCAAATATTAACTAGTTTATTATTATTATTATTATTATTATTATTATTATTATTATTAAACCGATGTATAGAATAAAAAAAAAAACATTCAAAGATGGCGCAAAACTGCTTAACAGTAACTCCTTATGAAAATCAAATATTGATTGATTGATTGATTTTATCAGTTATTTTTAAATTTAATCCAATTTCAATTTTATCATAATCAACCTCATCCCATTTTTATTTAGTCACCTTTTAGTCAACTATAAATCGAGCAATTTAGTCTTTATTTTAGTGCAAGAAAACATAATTCTTTACTATAGAGACCAAGATAACGAGGTGACGTTTTTTTATGCTCACACGAGAGCAATATTTCTTTGATATTATAATAAGCAGAATATTATATATTTTATAAATGCAAATTTTGTTTTGTTTTTTTTCCAACATCAATCAGTAGAATTGATCAATAGTATGCTCCATGCCATAACTGCAAACATTATGATATAATATATGCAGAACAGGAAGTGAAGAAATTTGATGGACATAAATGATGTAATTGGGTTTACTGATGCTTAAATGCTGGAAACATTATTTTCCAATTGCCTTCTAAGAGCATAAACAGAGAACAAAGCGACATACAAAAAAAGAAACATAAAAAAATAAGAATAATAATTTAAATAGTAGTTGATATTTGCACAAGGCGACAACACGTCAGCGATAGCTGAAAAACTTCTGATTAAACTTGACTGCAATGTTTACTTAATTAACACTCCTTAAAAAAAGATTAAGATCTGCATTGATGTGTTTTCAACTTTTTATATTCCCCAATACAGTATAAAGAATATCTGGCTTGTACATTTTTTGGGGCTGCTAAAGTGGGGCGGGTGGGATGTGCCTTTTCAAGTAAATTGGTTCATACTGTGCAACATGCTCTCACTTACTTTACCCCCCCCCTAGTGCTTCAGTGGGACTATTTTATTTTTTTTTTTTGCCACTGTAGCTCGCACCAAAACGGAGTGGCGGAGTGCAAATGAGGGAAAGCAAAGGGGAATAATGGTGTCAGAAAATTGGAGTGATGATCTGAACTGTGAGGGAGATGACAGTCAGCGGGCGAGGTGACGATGCGAGAGGAAAAAAAAAAAAAATGGCTGCCAATGAGAATTATTTAACAGTGAGTGAGCAGCAAAATATAAAACAAGTGGAGACAGGTGACGATTGAAAAAGGTGGTCAGGTAAATGTAAGAGTGAGCGGGCAGCTGTGAAGGCAGTTCAGGCAGACATTTGGGGGGGGGGTGAATTGATGCAAGAAGTCTGAGTGAGTATTGCAGTGATGAGAGGTTTTCTTTCGGTTTGGTTTTCCAAGCTTGCTTTAAAAAGACCTCTGGGACAAAATGGATAAAAGTGTCTTTTCTTTTTTTCTTTTTTTTCCCTCTGGCAGAGATTGTTCCATTTAAATAAACGTGCGCGTCTTTAGTGGATTGCCTTGAGCCAGGCAACCGACATACTTAAATCAACAAAGTCAGATTGTTTGAGCTTCCACTCCCATTGAAAATTAACGTCGTAATACCCCCGGTGAGAAAAGGGCTGAGCAAAACAAACATCGCTTTACTTATTCCCATCAATTGTTTGTTTGTTGGGAAACATCTTGAAGTTCTGCTCTCATGGTTAAAGTTGGCTGATAAATTACATTTGGGCTAAAATAATGGGATGTTTGACCTCCAGAAGATTCCACAAACTATTAAGCAGCTCTTTTCATTTTTGTTTGTTTCACCTCCATGAACCAGCTTTGATATTTTGCATATTGCCTTTGTTATATATTCATACTGTGATATACAAGGATGCATGTTGTTGTTGGGTTTTTTTACACTGATGCTTGGACATGAAATCGTATGTCCTTGTTTGTTTCTTTTACTCTAAATTGCAAATAACAGAGAGGGAATTCATCCCAAAAAAATTTGGTGTTCGGTATGGACACAAGGTTTAAAACCCCTTCAAATTCGGATGCTCTCTGGCGGGCAAACATTCTTAAAAAAAAATTCTAAACTATGCCGATACTCTAAATGGTTCAGGAACAGCTTCAAACTTTGAATGCAACTTTTTTTTTTTTTTTTTTTTAAAGCATTTTCGGCAAAATAGCTCGTATGATAATTAAAACCAAACATTGCATACAGGTTCCACTGTATAGTAAGTAACAATTATAGCGAACTTGTGAGTACAGTAAATACAGAACTAAAAAACAAAACTTGGATCGATCTCAGCAAATTAATTCTATAAAAAAACGTCCGTGGCATATACCCCATCGGAATGTCTGCTGGTTTTAGTGCGCATAATTTGATAGTACCTGCCTGAAGGAAGCATCTGGAAAAGGTGGTGACCAGGATGTGGAGGATCTGAGAGAATTTACCCTTGTCTTGGTTCTTGCAGCATGAAAATCCTTATTTAGGTGGTTCCGATTATTTGTTATTTATTTATTTTTCACAGCCATAACAATCCTTTGCAGTTGGATTTTGTTCTTGTTTGTGACAGCACCAAACCAGACTTTGTTGGATCTTGGCTGTTTTATCTGGAACTTGTGTTTTAGGAACGGGAAGCATCCGACTCTTGACAGTTTCAGGAAATATCAGTTGAGG
The DNA here is from genome assembly GCF_051991245.1 of Festucalex cinctus. Classification (NCBI taxonomy): domain Eukaryota; kingdom Metazoa; phylum Chordata; class Actinopteri; order Syngnathiformes; family Syngnathidae; genus Festucalex; species Festucalex cinctus. The sequence continues at coordinate 21,224,506 of NC_135430.1, read as the reverse complement.
CTGAAGGAGAGCACGACCTCCCACTTTCTTCCCCTTTTGTTGTGAAGCCTCTCAAGTTCAGGATCTATTCTCCGCTGCCTTTTATTCCACTTCAAGACCCCTTTTGATGTTCTACCCAATTAATTTTGCCCTCAGATAAAGATTCAAACATGATTTTTTTCAAACAAGCCCTCTTTTATTAGGCTTCCATTTTAAGAAGTTTGTCTGATCCTTTTCAATCTGCAAAGAAGTAACTCAAGTGCTTGTACTTTTCTATTCATCTGCGCGGTTGAAATATTCTCAAATCATAATAATAATAATTAAATAGTCATGTATGTTAAGCATAAAGATATCAACAAGACACGGTCTGAATTCAAATCAGATAAAGAAGAACTGGCATCATTTTTTTTTAATTTTTATTTTTTATTTTTTTATTTTTTTAAATAATGCTGCTCACGTTTCACACCCCAGCTTCTGTCTCAGATTTTTAAGCAATCATTTTTTAAAATATTTATTTATTTATGTATTTATTTCACAGCATACAGGCAAATCTAAATTAAGAATTTAGATTTGAAAAAGCAACATTTTGGACAGCTACTTGAAGTTAGTAACAGTCGCATCTATGCTAATTTCAATTAGCCTCTCTATGGAGTTTTTCATTATACGTTAGCATTAGAAAAAAAAAAAGTATGTCAGTTGAATATTTTTTATTTTAATGTGTCCGTTTTGGAGTCAACTTTAACTGGGAGTGGAAAACAATTTAGTCACATCAAACATCTTTCAACTTCATACACCTGACAAACAGCAATTTTTGAATGTTGATTATCGGTGGCCTCGCAAAACGAGCAAAATAGTCACACCAGAAGAATGAATGAATGAATTTCCAGATGCTGTTTTGCCTTCTCCGCTCTCGTCTAGACTCTTTTTATGACTAGGCCACTATTTATTAATGTATGTTCTGTTGTATAATTGCTGACTATGAAGTTGTACATTAACCACAGTCCATTGACGACTTGTGCTGTTTTGTAAGACAATAAAATCCTCACCCTCATCTTTAATACATCAATATTTGCATTTGCGTCACATCCCATGAGGACTTTGCTTCCTGGCAAATTGTAATTAAGCAGACACGGTTAACAAGGCCTCCATCCTTGTGGGGAATGATTGTATATAAATAGTCATTTTAGTCTTTGTTACAGATTTTTTTCGGTGCATATTATACGGGAGTGAATGAAAATGAGCTACTGATTATGCACACACACAATAAATTGTTGCCACTTTGTGAATGGAGGTCTCAGGAGGCAACATTTACTCATTCAGAGTTGCTAACAGCTTTCCACAGCGATGCTTCACTGCAGATGTGAGTGGTTTTACTTGAGGTTTTAATAAAAAAAAAAAAAAAAAAAAGTCTGATTTGTGGGGTGCCTTTACAAAATCATTCCCATTATGTCACTCACCCCTTTTTTACCAAAGCCCAGAGCCACTCTGTGCTTTTTTTTAAAAAAATAAACCGAGGAGATAAACTGTGACACGCTTTTCAAACCATATTAAGCAGTCAAAGAGCAGCGTGTTGAAAAGTGTTGAATATGTTCCTGTCTGGGGCAGAACTGCGACGGGAACACTTGATGCAAAAATGTTGGATGTCTCTGATGGCTGCACAGGTGGGAAAGTGAGGAGATAAGGTGTTTGCATTCCGTCCTGTAAAATTTGCACGAGACGAGTCAACTGGCGTGGGTGAAAATGTGTTCGCTTTGATCCGCGCCTTCTTTCTTTTCTTTATTTATCTATTTATGTCTTTCTTTTGTGAGTCTGTTGATGTGCTGCGGCTGCTGCTTGCTTACACGTGTTTGCTCATTCTGATGCTCTGTGCAATAATAGAAGCTGTCCTGCAGCACCCCTGTCTGCCGTTTGCAGCTGTCATAAACAATCTGCTTCAGCAAGCACGGCGGCAGTGGCGGCGGCGGCGGCGGCTCTATAGGCTCCAGACACACTCGCGCTAAATACATCAGCCCATCTGTTTAATGCGCTCCAATCAAAATCAAGCAACGGATATCCCGCGTGGCATTTTGACAGCGGCGTGACAACAGGTTGGCAAGGGAAGCTGACCCAGGAATCTGCACGTGGCACTGCAAGACAATATGGTGCAAACTGACAAAAAAAAAAAAAAAAAAATAGGCGTCTTTGTCACGTTCAAACAACCTCACATATTCACATCATCATGCGTTATGAAACAGACACACATAACATCAACTCTAAAAATATGCATTCAAACTGTTCAGCAACATAATTGAGCTTGAGGTTTTAATGAATAAGCCATGGAATAGAAATTGCAGTATAAAAGTAAATTAGTAAATATCAGAGTACGTACGAGAGAACATTATGAGAACAGAATCGGAGTAACACACAAGAAACGTGTAGAATATTAAACAGTAAAATAAATAATGACTTTAAAAAAAATCAATCGCTTGGAACATTGTATAAATGATAAAAGTATTGTTATTGATAATATTACAAATTAATGCAAAGCATATTTTATTATCGTTGGTAGTCAATTAGCGAAATATATCCCTGATCCCCCCCAAAAAATCCATACGAAATAAAGAAATATATTAAGAACAATTCCTCCACCAAGTTCGTTAGTGCAGTAACTGATACAGAAATATTACCGTATTTTCCGCACTATAAGGCGCACCGTCAATGAATGACATATTTTAAAACCTTTTCCATATATAAGGCGCTACAGTGGAGGCTGGGGTTATGTTATGCGTCCATTAGATGGTGCTGCGCTAAAGGGAATGTCAACAAAACAGTCAGATAGGTCAGTCAAACTTTCTGAATAGATTACAAACCAGCTTTCTGACAACTCCAAAACGAATAAACAGCCGTTTTATTTTTTTCTCTGAGGTAAAGTATTAGTATTAGCTCGCGATCCAAGATGGCGGGATCTTCTGCCGATCGTGCAGGGTCACCGATAGCGTCTTGACAGCGAGACCTGTTGTGGCTCAATATTGATCCATATATAAGGCGCACCGGATTATAAGGTCAACTTTTGAAAAAATTCAAGGCTTTTAGGTGAGCCTTATAGTGCGGAAAATACGGTAAGTGTTTTTAGGTCAGTAAAAATATATATAGTATAGTATAGTAATACTAAAAACAGTTAATTGTTACGAAGACCTCCTTGTGACACTGACAATCAATATTCTGTCGAAAATGTTGCGTGTCAAGAGAGCCAATTGGGCTAAAATAGAAAAAAGCATTGAATTCCTCGCTGGATAGATGCTGGAGGGATTGTTGCCGGATCAATTAACATCAGTAATATGAATCAGGACCCGCTTCGCTTTGAATAAAGCTGTGCTGCTGCCTTCGCTCGTTCCCTCGCTAAGAGGAATTCATTTAATGAAGACAATTGGTTGTTGATATGTAAGGCGTCGGGTGGGTAAAAACAAACACGCATGCCATTTAGAAAGAGAACAATGCCTAACCTTGCCAAGGGGATGCGAAAAGCATACTAATAATAATTGTAGAGCTCCTGTTTTCTTCTATTGTGAGGTCTTGTAAATTGGAAATACTTGGAGAAAAGAGGCGAGGTGACAGGAACTGTCACACAGTTTTTCATCTTTGTGAATTAATGTTTAGATAAGGCACACGTGGTTTTGTGGTCAGGGTTACAAATCCATAAATATGCATTGAAGACTGGGTAACTACTGGCACTTGATTTTATTTAATGCTTGAATTTCAAGATAAAGTCAAATGATAGTTTCAGTCTGTGTATATTTGTATATTTCCCTTTGAAGTATTATATTGCGGTTATTTATGCTTATTTATTTGTATTTTTTGTTACATCACTAAAACAAATAACAAACAAAGACATGTCCTTTAATCAGATGCAATATAACTGACGTAATAGCTGAGTATTTCCTGTATGTACGTCCATAAATGAAATGTTGCTGATATCAAAGCTCCATACACCGTCGTGTATGGACATCCCATGTACCAAATGCTCCGTGTTATACGGGAGCAAATACTTTGTGAAAATGCATATGCAGGATTTTACACGCATAGCATCTTTTAATAGAGCAACTGAGTCAGGAGCGGGGACAATAAAACACACCAGAATGGCGCATAATAAAAAGGCCCGGGGAGTTGATGTTTTCCTCATCGTGACTCCGCTGCACTGCGGGTCGGTCACGGAGCAATCTGTGAATCACTCGTTGTTGGAGGAGTCTGGACGGGCTTTAGTCATTTCCCCTGTAGACGTCAGGAAGAAATCATGAGCCTCCATCTCTCTCCCTCGTTCAACGCTCGTAAAGATGATTTGCTGCCAATCTGGCAACAGAAGCCCATAATATCACTCCCTCCACTGCCCTCCAACCCCTTCGTCAGCTCCAAACTCTGTCATGCTGAGAGACAATATGTTCTGAATGGCAGTTTGAAGCCAACATACTGAGGGGATGTGACAGGAATCGGCTCCAAGACAGAGGGGAAGAAATTAAAAACTCTAATAGGGGTGCACTGTTTGTGTTAAGATTTGACATGTGTGAATGCGGTTCAACGCAACCCAATCAACTTTATGGATAAAAGCCTCATGTGTTAGCCTTAGGGACTCGTGACATTTTCTGTGTTACGTATTCTGTCTCTATTACAACTGACTTGAAGTCACTGGCGGTCTAATCCCGAGATTAGGTCGGATGGCAACACGGAATGGACACATACGTCATGGCTATTATTTTTGCTGTCCTTGTTGCATTCATCTTCACATTTTATCCATCCATCCATCCACCTGTCCATCCGTCCATCCATCCAACCCATCCATCCATCCAACCCATCCACCCATCCATCCATCCGTCCGTCCGTCCGTCCGTCCGTCCAACCCATCCATCCACCCAACCCATCCATCCATCCAACCCATCCATCCATCCGTCCGTCCGTCCGTCCAACCCATCCATCCACCCAACCCATCCATCCATCCAACCCATCCATCCATCCATCCAACCCATCCATCCATCCGTCTGTCCGTCCGTCCAACCCATCCATCCACCCTACCCATCCATCCACCCAACCCATCCATCCATCCAACCCATCCATCCATCCAACCCATCCCATCCATCCACCCATCCATCCATCCATCCGTCTGTCCGTCCGTCCAACCCATCCATCCACCCTACCCATCCATCCACCCAACCCATCCATCCACCCTACCCATCCATCCACCCAACCCATCCATCCATCCAACCCATCCATCCATCCAACCCATCCCATCCATCCCAAATCCATCCACCCATCCATCCATCCATCCATCCGTCTGTCCGTCCGTCCAACCCATCCATCCCAAATCCATCCATCCATCCATCCATCCATCCATCCATCTATCCATCCATTCACCCATCCATCCATCCATCCAACCCATCCATCCACCCAACCCATCCATCCATCCAACCCATCCACCTATCCATCCCTCCACCTGTCCATCCGTCCACCTGTCCATCCATCCATCCATCCATCCATCCGTCCGTCCATCCATCCATCCACCCAACCCATCCATCCATCCAACCCATCCACCCATCCATCCATCCGTCCGTCCGTCCGTCCGTCCATCTGTCCAACCCATCCACCCAACCCATCCATCCATCCATCCAACCCATCCATCCACCCAACCCATCCATCCATCCAACCCATCCACCCATCCATCCGTCCATCCGTCCGTCCGTCCGTCCATCTGTCCAACCCATCCATCCACCCAACCCATCCATCCACCCAACCCATCCATCCATCCATCCAACCCATCCACCCACCCACCCATCCCATCCATCCCAAATCCATCCATCCATCCATCCATCCATCCATCCATCTATCCATCCATTCACCCATCCATCCATTCATCCATCCATCCATCCATCCATTCACCCATCCATCCATTCATCCATCCACCCATCCACCCATCCATCCATCCATCCATCCATTTTCTTGACGACTTATTCCTCACAAGGGTCGCAGGAGTTGCTGGCTCTGGGCAGCAGGCGGGTGTACACCCTGGACCGGTCGCCAACCAATCGCAGCTTCACATTTTAAAGAAACAAAACACTGAAATGTGTGTTTTTCATCCGATTAGGATTTTAATGTTTTCATGCTGGTGTGAAAGAAATGAATAGATGAGAAAAAAAATAGTTATTGAGTTACAGCCTTTACAGAGGAAATGAATACATGTGTACACTTGGTTTGAACTTGCACAAGGACACATACAAGAGTACTTATTGGATGAGCACACACACACAAATAAACTGTACTTTGCTTAGCGGAGTCCAGAAGTAATTAGAGGTGAACTCCACTTGCTAAAGATCCGCAGCAGGCTGACAAATTAGGGTTCTTTCTCGAAGCCACACCGGGGCTCTCGCAGGGTTAATGGGAGTCACGAAATGTGTATTTTGCATCCTGTGTGTGCGTGCGTCTATATAGCGGAAGACTAATGGGAACACAAGCTGCGCTAAAGCTCTGCAGTGACTGGAGTTGGCTGACGGGGATTTAGCATTGTTCTCCAAGTCAGTAATACCTGGCGGCGCGTTGCAGGAATTAGAATTGCTCGTGGCCCAGCAATAGCAAATGAGGCTTATTGGTTGGCTCGCTTTGTTTGTGTCGTGGCAATACGCACTTGGTGTGTTTGCTTCTCACGTATTAACGAATGTTTCAGGAGCAAGCGATGTTTAACACCGGCTGCCTCTGGATTATTTATTGCCTTTCCTGCCAATGCAGAGGATTAGAAAATGGCTCAAACTGTTGCATTGTGCTTCTCTCTTACACTTGATGCGCTAAAAATGTCCTGGAATGTTTCCCTGTGCATCCTTTATGCCAACTCTGTATGTGGCATTTCCCTGATATTTCCCACCACTTTCACCGGCGGTCTTCAAAGATCTTGTCCTGCTCTTTCACTCCCTCTGTCCATCTTCAGATATTTTGAGCAAAAGGATGTGAAGGAAATTGATTTCATCGTAAGAAATACTATAAAGAACCAAAAGAGAATTTAAAAAAAATTAAAAAAAATAGATGGAACCTAAGCACGTCAACAGACTTATAGAGCTGCCATACGGCTTCAACTTGACACCTGACTGAGCCTGAATATTAGCAACTGTGATCAAGCAGTGCATGATTAATTGCCCACATGAGTGAAAGGGCAAAGTCGATGGTGTTGTTTATCTTCATGACAAGCTCAAACTTTGACATTTTGTCCAAAGCATAATAAACACGTCACACTTCTTCAACACAACACTTTGACGTGGCAGCTTTGTATTTCTCACTAATACATTTTAAATATCGAATGCTTTTTCACTCATTTTCAAGGCCGACTAGAACATTGTGTGTTTTGGCTCAAATAATATGTTGGGTGCCATTTGAAAGATTGCGTTCTGCACTTTCATTAGAAAAAAAAAAGTTTGCTTCTATCTTATTCTGTTCTTTAGTAATCCATCATTTGAAAGTGGTTTGACATGAATCAACAATCTCAGGCAAAATAAGGTGAAAACCAAATATCTCTTTAGACGATCTGTTTGTTTTAGCATTCATTCGACACTTTTGTTAAATCGGAAATCCACTTTTTTGCACCTTAAAACATCTTCAAACATTGTGGACTCAAACGGCACTCGTCTGGTAGAATGACTCACATAAGTAAAAACAACAAATCGTTAAATCGTCATTGACAACTGCAAGTTAAAATGGTTTGACTAAGCATGGCGGATCTGTAACGTAGGATTAATAATTTCATATCCGGACTCTTAAAAAGCTTTTAATGAATGGAACTCATATATTTTGTCTGTCACTAAAAAAAATGATAATAATCCAGAGCAATGATGCTTTTCAAAGAAATGTTGATGAATGTCTGAAATCATCAATATTTACAAGGCAAGTTTATTTGAATAGCACATTTCATACACAAGTCAACTCAATGTGCTTTACACGAGGAAAGGCAACATAAAAGTGTCAACAAACAATGGTTAACATTAAGAGGAAGAAAAATAAAAATAGGTTACATAATTTATTACAGATATGCTTTCATATAGTTTTATTTAATAATTTTTTTTGTGTGTGAATGAAGACCTTGTTTTTTAAATAACAGTCAAGAGTAATTTCTTTTTGATCATTTTTTTTTTTTTTTTTTTTTAGCCAGCTATGATCCAATTTCCAGACCCTCTAAAATGAACGAAGGTTGAAGTATGAGGCTTGGAATGAAAATGTCACTGAATTATTCAGCATGCTAAAATATGCGGTTGATCTGGTGAACTAAAGTGATGAAAGGCAAATCTCTGAAAACAATTATGTGCTGCTGTCTTCTATAACAAAGAGTCGTTGGTCGTCGCGTTTAATTGCTAATGCCTTGTGAATGCAGTGATGATACACCAGACATCAGCAATTGCTAATATTGTTAGCTCTAAGACATATGGCTTGAAAAAAAAAATATATATATAATTTAAAAAAATCTAATTAAAAAATGTTATTTAAAAAAGTAGCAAGAAACACGGTATGGTAAGCATTAAAAGCTAAAAAAAAATATAAAATAAAAATGTTTGCTTGCTGATCAGTGCTTAGTAGCAATTTGTGAAGTAAACATTCATCTTTAGCTACCTGTGTGGAGAATTCTACAAAAGGTCATGATGAAAACATGTATTTTTATATCACTTGTTCCCCTCACCATTACATCTAGTGACTATTCAGAACACGATGTGTCGGTGGTGTCGCAAGATGAAGAAGGAAGAGAAAATAGGGAGCGCGCGTTGTTAGCAATGAATGGAAGGAGCGACAAAGGCACAGTGTAGCGTGAAGACTCTTGGGAGCCTTTGGCAACACGCTGTTCTCTGATACAATACACAAAAAAAAAAAAAGTCCCTGAAAGAGGACGGAAGGGGCAAAAAAAAAATACACGGTGATACTGGGGTATGAGATGGCGTTACACTTTTGAGCTGCAGTGTTTTTTTTTTTCTCCTTTCCAGCTCTAATCAAATGGGACATAATTGTACCCTACATAAGCATATCTCTATCGACAACATGGAATTCAACAGATCTTCCTTTACGATTATGTTCTGTATGTCATGATGAATCCATGTAGATGTGCAAACCGCAAATGAGGTTGTCCACGCCTGCTTGGGGCTAAATGTGTCTGACGCGTGTGCGTGCTGACCACATTTTTATCATCAACATACATTTAGGGATTATCATTTTATTTTATTTATGACAACGTGTTGTTTCTACTACAGTTCAGACACAGATGTTAAAATAAAATATTTTGCATTTGAAACGAGACTTTGGTTGGCATTCCAGAAAAAAAAGCTGTTGAACAACAGGTAGGCATTTTATTTATATACATTTATTGTTATTGTTCAGCCATGATTTTAAATTAAAAAAAAAAATAGTTTCAGGGTTTTATTCGTAAACATCCATTCTTCTTTCTCATTAGTTATCCTCTCTTGTTTACAGTAATTGAAAGATCAAATATAAGTTATCATTGGCTTTAACTTATCATAAATTAAGTTGTACAATGTTGCTCAGTCACAACTTTTTGTCTAAATAATTATTATTTTTTTTTCACTGTTCATAACATAAAAAGTACATTTATACCTATAACTGTTAAATGAACCAAAACTGAGAGTATGAAATAATACACTATATAAAAAAATACTATAGCGTAACTAATGTAATGTAATTGTGTTAATGATAAAATATAGAGCACATACGAGTACAAAATTATCAACAGCTTTTAAATGACATGTTGTCTGCTTTAAAACAAACAAAACAAAACATCATTGTTTATTTACTTTTGTACAATTGCAGTATGGTTGACACCTGAATAATATTTTAAATAGCATTTAGAATGAAAGCGATTTCCACCAGATTAACCACATGAACGGATTAATAATCCACTTTTCCAGTGTTGAGCATTGCACAAAACCTTCAGTTCAAAGTAGTGACCTTCCACATATGCTGCTTGGGGGGAAAAATTAAATCAAGTAACTATAAAATAATTGTAATGATTTATCAGTCTTTTTCTCCCATATTTTGGAAAGCGTAATCTTTTGAACTCTCTTTCCCGCAAAAACGAGAATCCGGTCCCAGTCGCTGATTGCTAGATGAGCTGCTGCATTCGTAAATCAGCAGCTAATTGCATGCAGATTGTCAGTGCAAATTAAATGAAAGCTGCGCTTTTGTGACGTGGCCTCTTAACGCTCCTGCACAATTTATCGTGAGAGTCGTGAAGACTTCCACCGAAGAAATGGAGGCAAAATTGGTTTTAGCAAAAACAACATTATTTTCTCCGATTTCCGGTGCTCTGCGTACATAAAATCAAACGCTGATACTCTCAAACACGGATGCTTTCTCCCTTCCAGGTAGTATAAATGTGAGAGCTGGAGGCTTATGATTGATGCTGCTCGGAGCAGATTTGGTCTCGGCTGAAGCTTGACTGACTCATGCTGCTCTAACTGATGTGACCTGGAGTGCAGCCCATAAAAGGTCAAAAGGGAGGATAATATAAACGCAGAATCATGCAATGTAAGTCAATGAATGAGTAAAGCCAATGAAGTGATATGCAGCGTTTTTTTGGACGTGTGTTTTTTGAGCGTATGTCCTCCATAGTTTTTGCCACTCTAAAATAGCAATCAATCCTTTACCGGGCCAGCGACAAGTGTTGTCTGACTTATCCTTACAATGGCCAGATTTTTTAAATATCCACGTTGAAAATACATTTTCAGCCATTTGACAGTTATCATTTTTTTGCTCACAATCTTCATATAAAAAATATATAGGGATGTAATGATAATGGCAATATTGTAATATTGCGATATTAAAACTGCCGCACTATATTGTCGCAATATTAAAAGCTGCACATATGAAAAAAAAAATAAAAAATCAGGTTGATTTCCATTTGTGCAGTTCTAGCACCCTCTGGTGGCTAGTTTTTTTTTTAGTGCAGTTTAATTTTCACAAGGCATGTTTTGGCCTTAAAATCCACTCTAATGGTCAGATGGGCACATCATATTCTTGTGAACCAGGTCAATATGCGGAGGAACTCAATGTGCGCTTACATTAACAAGTGCCTCAATATTAATTTTTATTAGAGATTGTAGGTTGTTTATAAGAATTGCTGTAATATACAAAAGCACAATATTGTCCTTTTTTTTTTGTTAGTATAAGCTCATTTTTTACAATATTGTGACCATTTTTTTGGGATCGCCAACCTCCCCACATTATCGTGATAATGATCATACCGTGACCTTCATATCGTGATAATATCGTATCGTGATGTTGGGATATATTACATCCCTATAAATGTACGGGAATTCCACTCGAGTAGCTAAGAAGTGCCAGAGATCCTGTGCCCGAAAGGCCCTGCAAAGTTTAACATTGATATGGAAAAAAAAACAAAAAAAAACCACAAACTGTTTTAAATGCGGCTTTGAAGACCTCAGCGCTTAAACTGTTTGGATTGGCAACTGGCAAACTGCTTCTTGGTATTTGGCCAGCTTGTGCTAATTAAAATATTTCTGTCTCCAGTTATATTTGTACTATATTTGACCTTTAACATTATATTGAAATATATCTGTTCACTAAGGCTTTTAATGAATCATCCCTCTTACCTAGTGTCTCTTTTAAATAGCCTTATCAATAGACGCGACAGAACATGAATTGATCTATCCCTTGGGGCACTGTGCCTTTCTAAAAGTGAAGGGGGGAAAAGAAAAAAAAAATACCGGAAGAGTTCTTACCTGAGGGTTTCACAGTCATCACGAGTAAAATCCAGTAAAACCAGCATAGATTACCGATGACGGAGAGAACCGTTCATCTGCGCAGGACTTTAATTTAGGGATCAATAATAGATGAACATTAAGTACAGCAAGACGCGTTATTGAATCTGAACAGAATGTGATTGCATCAGATATGTGAGCACATTATTGGACTTGCTGATTCAAAGTGTGCGCATGTTATGTACAAAGAAAAAGTCAAGTTTCATTACACAAATACATGAAATGTGACTGAATGGTAGATTGGAAAGTAGCATTTCATATCGATGAGCTGATTATTTGACGAATCGATCATTGAAAATGATGACGTTTTGTGCGAAATTGATTGTTGACTGTGTCTTGTCAGAAGTTAGGCAAAATTGAGTGCGGTGTTATCCACTTGGAGAGATGGTGACACTTTAAGAGAAAAGAAAGGCTCGCCAGTACATTTTGAGTAAATGAGTAACGTCTTCAAAGACATGAAGAAAGAGATCATACGAGGTGACATATGGAGCGGTGTTAACAATGTACGAGAGAGATGAATAGATAGAGAATATAATAACGCCGTACCTCATCCTTAGGCGGGTGGAGATGGATTCCACTTGTACGCCATACATCTAAAAACAGACGCATAGAGTTAGTGGGTGCAACTTGTCTTTGTCTGAGAGCCAGTTTGAAAAACATTTTATTTTTATTTATTTTTTTATTTTTTTTTCTAGTATATGTAGCTCAAATGCATTTTCCCAGTGGCTTCAATATTGCATTTTCACAAAACTCATTTCAAATTTAGAAAAGAAAAGTTTTGGCACCTTATCATTGAGATAAATTGTCATTTTAAGCCACCACTGGAGGTAGTGCATGATTTGAAATTGGATAGTCTGTGCCTTCCACCCCTGCTGATGGATCCGTGCGGGCCAAGATTCATAATGTAACACTGTGCCGAAACGACCGTAATACAAGGTGTGCAATACACAACAAGAGGCACGTACACTTGCAGGCCTTAACATTATCAACGTATCTAAAGTGAGAGACAAAATACTAGAAAAGTCTAGAAAAGATTAAAGTCTCTTCTTTCATCAGGAAAAAAAAAAGCATGTTTCTAACCGATTCCGTTTTGCAGCAATTAGCATTAAAGGAGAGCTAAGTTTAATCAGTTTTCACAAATCTATTCAAAATTGTAAGTAATTGAGCTTTTTTTCTCCATGGCCCTGGTTGATCTCCTTTGCTCTGCTGCCACCTGCTGGCCGTTTGTTTAATAACTACCATTGAGAGGCTGCATCAAAGCCTTCTGTATGCTTTAGCTAGCATAAAAAAAAAAATTAAAAAAAAATGTTTTAATACGTATTTATACGTTATTGGGAGTAAATGAGTTTAAATACGTACTCGCAAATATGTCCAAACATACTCGCAGGTATGTTCGAACATACTCACAAATGCGTTTTACTTGTAGGCTAAATGCTGCAAACAGCATATTTTTCACGTGTAATACCCCACGGTATTATGGGAAACGTGACGAAGCTAAGTCATGCAATGCAGACATAATAATAAATCATAAGAGTTACAAATAAATAAGGTTATTTATTCCATTTTTGAACAATTTTTTTTTTTTTTTTTTTTTTTTTTTGTGCAAGTAATACCCAGTGGCATTTTGGGAAAAATATGCTATGTAGTATTTAGCCTACAAGTATATTTGAACGTACTAGCGAGTATGTTCGAACGTATTTGCAACATACTCTCAAATACTCTCATACGCATTCACCAGTCAAAAATGTTGACTCCACAATGGCACTTTCCATGTTTCCGTCATTTTTGAGGGCTTGTGCGTAGGATTTTCACTTCAAGGGACACTGATCAGTTCAATCTTTCCAAACGTACAGTAAATCCCAAACACCAAATAGAATTTAGCTCTATACCAGTGTTGTCAAACTGAATCTCTGGATGGCCGCAACCCTGCAGGTTTTCGAGGCCTCCCGATTCCAACACAGCTGATTCATATTTAAGCTCATCAGCAAGCTCTGCAGGAGCCTGACAATTAACCTGATCCTTGAATCAGGTGCGTTGGAGTAGAGAAGCCTAGAAAACATGCAGTGCCCTCCAATGACCAACACTGAAAGTTAATTTCCAGAAAATCCATTTTGATATGATTGGACATTATATACTATAAGGTAAGTGATGGTCACCACCATATGTAACGGCAATTAGAAGAGCTGTTTGGATGTGGTGAAACATCTGTTAGTTTTGTGTGCTGGCCTGTCCCATCCTGTCTTTTGAAAACCACCTGGGAGTTGCTGTCGTGCAACTCCAGGTGTACAGGTCGGCATGCACATGTGGCTGATTGCTAATTAGCAAGTGCCCACTTCTCCACTGGGCAGGTGAGTTCAAAAAGCTTTGGAAATTCATTGTCATATCAGATATGCTTTCATTCGACAGATCCAACTGGCTTTTTTTTTTGTATATTAGGCAAAGATATTTGACACAACCTTGATTTAGACACTGTCTATTTGGTAGTGTCATTTGCCTTTTTTTTTTTTTTTCTTTTTTTTTTTTTTTCTTTTTTTTTTTTTTTGCCATTTCTTCAGAAACGAACTATGGACTCTTAACACTTGTCATTTTTATTGCACTTGCTCAGGAATGTGCCAGAGTCAACACAAAATATAAAACGATAACATTTTGAAAAATATAGCAAGGTGTTGAGCTCATTGGTGTTTGTGCTTTTGACACTGTTTTTTTTTTGTTTGTTTTTTTTTTTTAAGTGGAGTTGGTTGTATCAATGAAGCACATACAGTAAATGTTAGCTTATCCTGTTAGCCTTGGACACTCAAGTATTTTATGCCACGGTCTCATTTCTTTTACTATCATGTCCAACAGCTACCAATTGCTATCGACTGGAACAATAAGACCAAAAAAAAAAAAAGAATCTTATATTATTAGATTTGTATATTTTCCCACTGCCGGCTGCACAGTGTTCTCACGCTATGAGCAAGCAATTACAACTGCAGTGGACCTGAAGAAAGATTATTTATGGTTCTAAGCCTAATTCCACAGATTTCACTATATCTGAGAAAATGAACCAAAGACAAGTTTGTATGATTTTTGCAATCAACGGATGAAAGCAGTGATTCTGGAATCTGTAATGTGCAATGTTTTGCCTCTCGTTATTCACAGTGTGTTGTTTACTTACTCTTTTTGAAACTGTGTATTGTATTTTATGTCCTTGTAACTTGCGCTCATCACTCAGATTGCTTCTACCTGTAAATCTTGTCGGCCCAAACTCCGATCATGTCACACAGTACCAAACCTCCGTTGGATATCAAAATATAATAACGGAGATGGACTAGTTCGTGGATATAACAGGAAAAAGTAGGTCATTTGGCGGGGAGGGCATCAGGGCGAAGCGAAATCCAATTTTGCGAAAGACCTCTGCATCTGCACCAGACAGTCGACGTGATTAAAATGTGTAATAAATAAATGAATACAAGCAAAAAGAAAAGGGTCTTCTTTTTTTTTTTTTCCCCAGCTCCGCCAGAGAGCAGAAAACGCAGATGGAGCAACTCGCCCACACTTGAAGAGAGTCGGTCTGCACGTCTGTGCAGCTTGCTCGTGCTTTTGACAACTTGCACTTGTGTTCATGACCAGAGTCCACAAAAAGCCCCCCAGGTCCCCAAACTTCTGCAGTCTGCGCTGTCAAGTGAGCAGACTTGACAACACAGTCGAAGTTCTTCTGTCATTAAATAAAGATTGCCGTTATTGTTGGTGGTCTGGAAAAGAGCACTGAATGTTCTGACCCTTTTAAACGCGCGAGCTTGTTGAACACGTTCTCGGTGTGTCATTTGTGAATTATGCATTAGTTTATGCATTTATGCATAGAAGTTGTGAACCATGCAGCTGACATGTTAAACAATTAGATCTATAAGAGAGGTCAATGTGGGAGCTACATTAGCATTGTGTTGAGTGGCTTCCTGATTTTAGGTTGCTCATCTTTGTTACCTTTTTGTTGTCGCCAACCCCCTCGAGCACCAGAGACGTTCCATCAAAGTCGTTTTGGAAGTAGCCAATCCTAATGTGGATCTGCTCCCAAATGTTGGCAGTCAGCTTGACACATTTTCTGCTTCCTATTTCCCCCACTCTTAGTTTATTTACCTGACTCAAAGTGTCAGAATGAAGACTTTGGTCCACAGCCATTTTCATTTGCTCTCAGCCGCTGCCTTCATTCTCGCCATGTTCTTCCATTGTATCTCTCACGCTCTGTTTTGGCTTTTCTTACTGCCTTTTGTTGATCAGACATTTGTGCACAACATGCTCGTTTGTTGCAGTCTTTGGGAAAGGATGACATTTGCTGAGCCCCAAGTGCCCAAACATACTGAATCCTTCTTTGCACTTGAGACATGGGTAAATATCAGGGAGCCACTTTTTAACACTTTGGACCAAGTTGTCTGCATTCATCAGCGCGTCAGAACCCCGAGAACCATTTAGGCACCAGCATTATCGGTGCAAAGCGTGTGTGTTTTTTTTTTTATATGAATGTTTCTATATTATCTATATCAACTGGTCATTTAGATCCAGTTCATTCATTGTGTGGAACTGATTGGTTCATCGTGTCTTCAGGTGGCCGTTTTACAAAATTTTGCTGGTCTATGATTCGTCAGCGCCGGCCCGTCAATTTCTAAGCCGAATCAAACTGTATTTGTCAGTCAATCATTTGATTTTTTTACCCACGCTTTGTCACCGCTATTTTAGGCCCAACTGTTTGTCAGTCCATCGTTCGGCAACAAAAAGGGCGTCTGTCTGTGATGGACGTAGAGTTCCATTGGTTAGTCATTTTTTAAATTCTATATTCAATACTTTGTTTATATAGCACTTTTCCACCTTACGAAGCCCTCCAAGCACTTTACATTCTACTATTGATGACGCAGCATCAGGAGCAACAGGAAGTTGAATATCTTGCTCAAAGATACTTCGACATAGTCACAATGGCATCGGATGAAAGCCGCAACCTCTGGGTTGAGAGGCGGCCACTCTACCACTGAGCCACACCACCCCCTTGCTACTCTTGCTCTTGATTCTGTCTCAAGTAGTAGTAGTAGTAGTTCACAGTAAAGTTTAAAATGTCCATCCTTAACTCATTTGCTCCTAATAACGTGTAAATACTTTTTATTTTTTTTATTTTTATTTTTTTTATGTTGTAAGTGTCCCAAAGACGTTTTTTTCTATGCTCCATACAGAAGGCTTTGATGCAATGTGTTCAAGATGTACATATTACCTACCGTGCATCACTTAACTAATCTAATCAGATTGACCCAACAGAAAATATAGTAAAAATAAGTTCAATATCGCCTACCTGAGAGAAGGATCTGGAAGAGGTGGTGACCAGGATGTGGAGGGTCAGAGAGAATTTTGTCCTCGTCTTGGTTCTTGCAACGACCCCCAAGAGTGGGTAGGGGGGGGGGTTATGCAAAGTTGGTTTCCAATGGCTTTAATGTTATTAATATTACAGGACTCAGGTTCCCCAGATTACATGTTAATTTTTTTAGCTGATTAATTCTTAAATCCTAAAACAAAGGCCAAAGTAGTGCAAACAAATAATTGTAATAAAATGTGCTACAAGCCCAAACTAAACTCGACTGTGCCTGAGACCTCGTTACTTTTGTATGCGCGTTGGAGTGTTACCGTGCCGTAACAGGCGGAGAAAATATACACTTTACTTTCTCTCCATGAAGGACACTGCAGACTATTTCCCATGCAGAAACACACACAAATTATTGAGCCTTGGGTGCGCTTTATTTATTTATTTTTCTTACTCTGTGAGTGCACTTGTGACACTGCATAATATGTCTAACCAGCCAACTGGCCGAGCCCCTCGACACACACACACACACACATATAACAAACACAAACATGCGCACGATGCAAACGATCGTCTCCGCTCTAAATCTGACTCTCACACGCCGGTGCACACAATACGACGGGCCGTGACAGAGAGCTATGGACTGCGTCTACCTGGCCCGACAGACCACATTTCTCTAGGTGAAAGCTAATGTAGTGGAAGAAATGAGTGTGTTTGTTGCTTTATGTGTGTTTATATCATAGTGATAAGATTCTTACTGTCCTTGTAGAATGAAGAAAAAAAAAAAACACGGTGCAGCTTCCTTTCATCTTGACTTGTTTTGGCTCACACTTAAAAGCAATACAAAATCTTTTTTTATCTTTGCCAAATGTCCCCCCGTCCACAATTCATTCGTCGAGACTAGTGACTCTCAATGAGGCTGCAATGACTCTTTAGAGATCGTCGTGGGTGCCACAAAAAAATGAACCAATTACACTTAATTTGTCAGAAAATCTCTATTGGTTAATTTCAAATACAGTATATCATTGTTCACACTCATTTACTCCCAATAACGTATAAGTCTGTTTTTTTTTTGTTCTAAGTGTCCCAAAGACGTATTTATACGTTTTTTTTGTTTTGTTTTTTGTTTTTTTGTTTTTATGCTAGAGCATACAGAAGGCTTTGATGCAGCCTCTCAACTGCAAAGAACGGTTGCAGAAATCATCATTTCTGGTCTCGGCGTTAGGACGATTCGGCATAAGCGATATATTAGCACACAGCAGGAGCTTTCTCACAAACTGAAGGTTGAGTTGGTTCTTCAACCCTTGAGTGACTTTTATTTTATTTTATTTATTTGTTCAATTCTTTAACTCTATTCTAAGTGTAAATAGTACTCTAAAACTGAGTCTATTTGGTCCCACTCTAAAAAAAGAGTCAAATTGTGCAGGGTAGTAAAAAAATAGTAACTGGAATTATATAAGGTTATTGATGCTATCAATACTGATTACCAAAATGGTCACCTACTTGTGGCCGTTTTACAATCAGTAACTAGAAATAAAATAATCTGTCATTTGTTTTTTGTTTGTTTGTTTTTTTTTGGGGGGGGGGGATTTAATGTATCAGAAGTACAAGTGGTATCGGGATTGGTGACTACGAAAGAGTATAGTACTCGTTCGGCCAGAAAAAAAGTGGTATCAAACATCCCCAACGTGTTAATAAACTGCTAAATCCAGTTTAAGTCATTTGCTAGCCAAAACAGTAGCGCTGAAGCTCAAACTCCAATGAAGAGTGAAGGCGGAATTCATATCGTAAATGGATTCTCTGCAGCGTTAAAGACAATCTTATATTATGGGTTAAAAAAAGGTGCATTTGAATAGACAGGTTTTGTTTTTTTTTCCCCTCCCAATAGATTAACTTGTTGAATTATGCACTTCAATAGTCATAAAAGACAAAGTACTTTGGAGAGTTTGTAACTGCTTTTAAAAAGCAATTTGCATCGACATTATCATACTTACTTGTTGAAAACTTGTTTACCAGACGCAGCGCACATTGGGACAGAAATTTTGGAGGCTTTGTGAAATTAGAATGTTCTTAAAGAAATATTAAAACACAGTTGACTCTTAATACGCAGTCTGTTCTCATAAGAATTCAAAGCAATTCTGTATAAAATATTCTGCAGCTTTACTGGTAGAAAAGTGAGTTGAAAATATATCTTACTGTATATGTTATATGTGTCAACATTGGGCTTTGTAACCAAAATGTCACCGTTCAAAAATGACATCAATAAGCTGATGTACTGTACTGTATATGTGTTTATTAAACAATTGCACATATAGTGCAAAAAAACTAAAGTTGTGGTTGGCAAGGCTGCGTTTCTTCGGTTTACTATTTGACAGAGAAAAAGACTTGGCAGTGTTATGCATGCAAATCCACATGACCTGTCAGTCATGCGTCTCACATGGCAGCTTGTTTCAACCTTCAGCCGTGCTGATGTTTCTGCTGGTTTGGAATGTTTTACCTCGCAAGGAGTGAAAGTTTTTAATAGTTAGTGGGCCATTGGAACAAAAAATGCGCAAATACAAAACATATTTTTTTCTAATTCCTCCAATGTGCAGTACCTATCATCCTCATCTTCTATTTTTTTTTCCCTCATCGTTGCTTCCCCGGGTCATCGTATCATTTCTCTCTTCGCAGCAAAATGTGACGAGGCTCTGGCGTCCCCTTTGCCGCACACGGCCTTCTCCAGCTCATCCGTCTTCTCAAATGGATACGCAGCCGGATATGCCAAGCTCAACAGGCGAGGAGGTAAGGCCGGCACGCACACGTTCACTAAAACCTGCGGAGAAGGAAAGACCAGAAAATGCCCCCGTAATGATGGAATCGATTATTTTTTTTTCCCATCACATTTGGCATTTAAATGAAAACGAAATGAACCACTGAATGAGCACATTGGTTAACAAGAAGTACATTTGGGGCTTCTTCTGTTCTTTCTTTTCCTCAGGGGTTGACATTTTATGGAGCCTGTGCAAGTATGGATCCAGTCACATGGGGCTGTTGCACAAAAAAATAAATTGAAATATGCTGTACTTAATCTATCGACTAAAGCGTGCACACCCTCAAGCTCAGGCCATGTAAATATTTCATGCTGGTCTCCCTCCTAAGAATGAAATGCAACAGTCAGTCTTTCTGCATTTAGCATGATTTATAGTATTTAGCACTGATTCAGAATGATCAAATCTGACGTTTGCACTTTAATTCACAGTCTTGTCAATTTGGTGGCTAAACGTAGATAAAAGTTACACCGCTGAAATCAGGTCTAAGTTTTGGCGCAGGTGGTGCAACATGGATTTTGGTGAATTTGATCAAGATGCAGGCAGGCAGACAGATTCTGAGCTCTACGGATACGTGTGTTGCACGTCATCGGATTTTATTCACAAATATGATCATGTGCGTAGAACCCTCTGAATTATAGACATAAAATAAGCCAATGAGTTTCTGCTTCTGCATGTCAAGGGTTGATTTTTAAAGGGCGTAAAAGGAGTCGCTTGAATTGGCTGCAAATCAAGTCGGCTGTTTCTCCCTGTATCAAAAAATAAATATCAAAACTACTCAAGCTTGCCCATGATCAGATTTATGCCACGTCGTTGAAAAGATGGAAAAAAAAAAAAAAGAAAAGCTTGAAAGAAGTAACCGAAGCAGTGGATTGACTTAAGAAAACACTTGAGAGCCATAAATCTATAAATGTAGCTTAAAAACTGAATCATTCTACAGCACAATTGTGATCCTTTTATACGACCACATTTTTCACTGTTTAAGGCTATTTCGTTGTTTTGTTTTTTTAAGTGGATGTCAACCTTAAACATTTCTTCACAATAATAATTTATATGTGACCTCACTAGTCTAAACATGACATTCTGATTAATATTACATTTGTGGAATTATGAAGCAAAATCCAGCCGTTTTTTATCCATCTCGGGGGCGGCCATTTTGTCACTTGCTGAACCCGAACCCCTGAAATGGATAAAAATGGATTTTGCTTGCTTAACTCATATTCTACTAACACAGTATCAACCAGAGCACCATATTTAGATGAGTCAGTAATATTGTCAAAAAAAAAATAAATACAAAATATTGTGGTTGACTGGCTGGGCTTGAGGAGTCTGGCAGTTATTAAGTTGCGCCATACGTTTACGGGTTCGAGTGTCGGAGTGGACGTGTGCATCCGTGTTTATCCTCCAGTCGCAAACCTCCGTGGAGGTTGGGAGGATGCGACAGTGAGTGTGAGATAAGACTATCACTTTAGGTTGCTTATGTATAAAAGTGGAAACATCGGCAGGGATAAGTTATTGATTTGTACGAATGAAATTGAATTCAAGCAATAGACAAGGCTTCTCGCATTGGAATGAAACGGCGTGGAAGTCTCCCAGATTGCTGTGGGGATGAAATCAGGACTCTGACTACCCACTTTTAAACTGACTGCACTCTCGTTGTCAGCGGAAGAGCCACAAAACAATTTTTGAACGGAGTCAATTTACATAATGGCACATTTGCGATTGATGAGCTTCATATTGGGAGTCACATGATCTGCAGCACTCTCCACAAGTGTGCTGCCAATCGAAGACCGATGCCTTGTGGATACAGGTTAAAATAGATGAGAGGTGAGGGAATGAGAGAGTGTGGAAAATTGGCGAGAGGACACAGAGGAAATGAAGGTGAGGAGGGATGAGTGGGCCAGATACTTTTCTTGGGCCAATGACTGAAATAGGACCAGATTGTTGTTGAAATACATGTAGATGATTACAATTACAGTAATGTTATGAATAAGTGACATTAATAAATAATAATAATTAGAATAAGAACAATAATTAATAAATGACATTGTCATGGCTCCTTTTTTTTCTCCTCTCTTCTTTCTTTACTCATTCAACTGTCTTTCTTTGACTCCGCCTCCTCTTTTCCTCTCCTCCATCTCATTTCCCTCCAATTACTAAAGTTGCATTCTCAATCCTACTCAGTTTTCTCCGTAGAACTCAAAACATACTTTTTTTTTTCTTTTTTTCCCCTCTCCCAAAAAAAGTTGAATTCATTGAAATGAGTGACATCACTGCAAGTCCAACTGTGCTGTCACTTCTTGACAATTATCCCCATCCGTCTTTTTTTTTTTTTTTGTCTTGCGTGTCATCTCGCAAAGTTGTTTGATGTCCTGAGCCATCGCACTCATCCGTCGATAATGGCGGGCCGCTCATAATTAAATTACCGCGTCTCCATGTGCTCCGTGACAGAAAGATGAAGCACTGGCAGAGGGCAAACCAGCTGTTAACTCTCTGCTGCATTTCTCAGAACCCTCTCGCATCGCAATTCATTTCCATGATGACTCTGTGTTCATGTTGCTATGCGATACTTTTTTTTTTTTTTCCACAGACGCATAATAGATGAAACCTTCCTGCACAAAAACACAAATTTTACATGCTCACCCACTTACTTTTTTTTTTTTTTTTGCACTGACAGTGAAGGTCTCTTCCCTGGTGACATGACAGAAATTTAAATGACTCGCCTGCGAGTATTTACGTCAAAACTCATCTCTCCAACGGCGATGAAAATACAAGACTGGTTCAATAATAAATTTGGAGAAGCTCATTAATCCACGCCTTATGATGAAGTACTCATGACTACATGGGCTGCACAATAATTAAGTTATTCTCTCTATATAGTGCTCCTTTTGTCATTTTTTTTAACCCCTTTTCAAGCTAATTTCATAACGTCTTGCACTAGCTTGCAGTCACAAACATGGCACAATTGACTCAAGCTGTGTTGCAAATTAATAATGCCAATTTTTCTCATACTGATTTTGTTTTTGTGCCTGGTCATTATTTACCATACATTTGTATTCATTTTTTTTTTAATTCAACTTTTATTAATCCAGGTAGGCAAGTGAGAAACAGCGTCTCATTTACAATATCGACCTGTCAGAAGACAGCAGAGTAAATCGACACAAGATAAAAACAAATGTGAAATATTGTATGATAACGATCAAGGTTTGGTTGATTGTCTGCATATCTAAAAAGTGAACGGGAAGTTTACAAGTTCATGCATATTTGGTTAGCTGAAGAATTATGTCTATATATATATATATATATATATATATATATATATATATATATATATATATTAGGGGTGTTAAAAAAATCGATTCGGCGATATATCGCGATACTACATCGCGCGATTCTCGAATCGATTCAATAATAGGCAAAATCGTTTTTTTTTTTTTTTTTTTTTTTTTTTTTAAGGATTCACACCTTAAGCATGGAAGAATGTTATATGAACGGAACATTAAGCCTTAATATTTTATTTTAATGCTGTTTAAACATGAAACAGATTACAACCTCTATAAGACTGAAATTTCAGATAAATAAATAATACATTTTCATATAAATCTTACACTCTACAAGCTTACTGATTAGTATTTTCTAAATTTGAATGAAAAAAAATCGCAACAATCGACTTATAAATTCGTATCGGGATTAATCGGTATCGAATCGAATCGTGACCTGTGAATCGTGATACGAATCGAATCGTCAGGTACGAGGCAATTCACACCCCTAATATATATATATATATATATATATATATATATTCACGTAGTAGCTCGCCAAAATAAAAGCAGAGAAAATAGTGCTATAGGCCAATTAAAGGGTATAAAAAAAATGAATACAAATCCCCCGCTATACTTTTGACTAATTACATTGTGTGCATTACTATGCAACACACACACATTCTTTGGACTAACAACTGTGTCAGAACTACTTCTACTGTACTTGGCATTGAACTGTGCGCTTTGGCATGCATCCAAACCCAACTCAGCACCATCCTGTTTGCAGAAGACTGTATTATTTTGTAAAACAAGGGACCATACATTTGGATGTCATGGGACAAGAATGAAAGGATATTTTAGTATATTAAACAAAGCAGAGCTGCAGCAATTCCTTCATGACAGGCAGCCAGTGGAATTGCAATACATTTAACTTGTCTCCAAGCATGACTTTATTTCTCGCTCTGACAGACTTCCGTAGGTTTTGTGCTGTCCAAGATCATTTCTCAGCCTGATGTCTTCGTAGTTAAATGCTCTGTGGATACTTTTAAATGCGTTTCATTCCTCTCTGTGTGCGATAATTATACTGCACCCGCAACATGCCATGTTTTCACACTTAAACTTGCCCCATTTGATTCGCACTGGGTGCCCTTTTCCCCTCATTCTTCTCCGCCGGAAGCATTTTCTGGCCTGTGATTTGTTGTCCTAGGTTAGCGCCGGTCATTTCTCTCTGGCAAGAAACAACAGAGAAGGGAGTCGGCTTGACAGCCTAACAAGAGATGAACAAAGGCAAGAAAAGCCGGTGGTGAAACACGCTGAGGCATCGGAACGCCGTTTGATTTTGAGTTGAGAGGAAGCAAAGGGAGCTTTCATAGCTTTCCTTGAGGTCGGCTCTAATGACACAGTCGAGGGTTTCTCGAATGCTGTGAATTGAGGCAGAAATGACGGCTGATATACCCGGCTTTAAGTTTTGGAAAAAGGCAGTCAATTTTAGCAATGATCCCACTTATTTGCTCCAAAATATTCCCCCGTGTTTCTATAATCTTCAGGCCACAAATTCTCATCATTTTAACTTTATTATTTTGTAATTTGCAGTGATGTAGATGTGATGAGTTGTTGAAAAAAGGCAAACGTTTGGTGGAGCACTTATACTGAATCGAACTGCAGGTGAAGGTATGCATGCTTTAGAATTCTCCCCAATATACAGCCAAATTTGTTCCCTGCATTCAAGCCATCCGAGAGGAGCAGCAACCAGCATCCCAATCTACATTTTGCGCTCAATTAATTTTACATTTACATCACCATTTTAGTTGTGAGAGAAAACCAAATCTATGCAGGCGTGGTGAGATAGCGATGAAGTCCTATTGATGTCTCATCGGGAAGAATTTATCACACTCCTTTCTCCACAGTCAACCTCAGAATTTCTTGGACCTCTACTAGAATCTGCCATCATTTTGGACGTTATTCGCTGGCTGCCAATGCTAGCATCTGGTTCGCTAACATCAGGAGAGCACAAAATAAAAAAGACATGCATGTAACTTTAGTCCGAAGACACCGAGCATAAAGAAAACAAGCTTTTTAGGAAGTTTGTCTTGAAACCTTCATGTCATCAACCTGTTGTTATGCTAGTTATCCTGGCTTACACAGGAATCACACTGCCCTGTTTTCTGCGTTTGCTCAAGTTACGTTCCGCATATAGTGGATGTCGTGTTTGAGTTCAATCGTGTGATTTTTAGAAATTTACCGCCTTGCTTTCTCCGGCATCATCCCTAAGACCTCTACTGGAATCTTCCATCATGTTACTGTTTGCTTTCAAGCAGGCTATTAGCTTAATTGCGGCCAAAGCTAACGACTGGCTAACATCAGAGGAGAAAAAAAAATACACAATATAGGTGGACAGTTGAGTTTTTCAGTGAATTGGTTGAGTTCTACAGAAAAAAAATGTGAATGCGAATGGTTTAGATTTAATTTTCTGTATTTTTTTTAATTTACTTTGTTATTGTATTAACGTATGAACTTGTGTCTTTTAGTTTGCTCGCTGTGCGTGTTTTGATTTAGTTTTCTTTTAGTTGGCAAACATTTCTTGTGGCTAGCTACTACTTAAGAGAATGGATCCCTCCACGTTCCTGCCATTCGAGATCTCACCTGACTTTCCTCTCCTTCAACATCCCCAGCTGAACTCATTTCTTTGACCTTCTCCGCTCCCATCATTCTCATACCCCATCGTCCTCGTCCTCCTTCTCTCGGCCCCGAACATCTGTGCATGTGACAGGCGAGAGGATGGTGGTGACAGCGCTCCCCTGTCGCTCCTCCCCCCCACCCTCCCTTCTATCCTGCGCTCTCTCTTCTTGCACGAACACTTCAGCTAACTCCGTCTCCCCCCCCACCTCACCTCCTCCATCTCCCCTTTAGTCTGTCAAGCTCTTGTCACTTCCCTCTCCCCTCCCTATGGCGCTCACCTTTGACTGCACCTCTTGGCTCTCCTTTATCCAGACCTCTCTTTCTCCTCCATATGACAGCGTTTGCTCATCTCATTCCTGCAGCGCTTCATCTTTTTGTGTCTTTTCAGTCTCTCACACATCCTTCGTTTTTTTTTTTCTCCCACTGACACCTAATGGTCAATAGTACGCTCTTCTCGACTTACTAATACTCGCATTCACGTAAATTTG
This sequence comes from Festucalex cinctus, assembly GCF_051991245.1. Lineage (NCBI taxonomy): Eukaryota > Metazoa > Chordata > Actinopteri > Syngnathiformes > Syngnathidae > Festucalex > Festucalex cinctus. The sequence continues at coordinate 21,198,187 of NC_135430.1, read as the reverse complement.
TCGACTTACAGTACATATTCCGCCTACTTTTTTTCCATCTTTTGGTCACTCTTTTCAATCCATGTGTGCAAGATATATATATATTTTTTTTTTTATTCACCAGCCTTTTTCACAACAGAATGTATATTTTGTAAGTACTAAATCATTTGTTATAACAAAATTACACATTTGATTTTCAATGTTCCCTCATCTACGTACGAGGGATGTAACGATGTCCAAACGTCACGAAACGATATTATCACGATATGAAGTTCATGATACAATAATTATCACGATATTGTGGGGGCGTTGGCGATATTTGAAAAAAAAAAGATTACAATATTGTAAAAAAAAAAGAGCTCATACTAAAAAAAAAAAAAAAAAAGCACAATATTGTTCTTTTGTACGTAACAGCAATGCATATAAACCACCTACAATCTCTAATAATAATATTGAGGCACTTACTTGCTAATGCAAGCACACATTGATCGCTTCACAAGCAAATTAGCTTCCCCTTCATCTGACGATTAGAATAGAAGGCCAAAACATGCCTAATGCAAATTAAATTGCACTAATAAACTAGCCACTGGAGGGTGCTAGAACTGCACAAATGGAAGTCAACCTGACTTTTTTTTTTTTTTTTTTTTGAACAGATGTGTTCCTTTTAAATATATGCCGACGACGATATTGTGGCAGTTTTAATATCACGATATTGCCCCATATCGTGACATCCCTACTACGTACAGTCAACATTTTGATTTTAAAGCTGATTCTGGACCTTCTGATTGCACTGGAACTCTGACTTTTTATTTTATTTGTATGAAGATAAAACAAAACAAGATTTGTACCGCAGTCAAGTTTGAGCTCGCAACGTGGCAGCTTTTATAGTAAGACCGCATGTTGACAACACAGAGTGAAAGATAACATTCTCTGGAGGTGAAAATGACAAAAGAGTATCCGGAGAGACATTATAACAGTACGACAACTTTGTGGTTATCCATGTTTTACAAGACGATCGCAGTACGATGCGTCACAAAATGTACATAACAGATGGAAACGATCGCCATTGGGGAAAACGACAGGAATTGTATCACCGTATTTGCAGTAGCTGCTTCACAGAATGAGCCAATTTTATTGTGCATTCCAACAACTTTAAGATAAACTCCGACATATTTCACATTCCATCTTCCGTAATAAATATTATGTGACAACTACCGACTAAAAGTAAGCTTGCTGCCAGTGTAGAAATGATGTCATTTTGGGAGTGTCAAACTCATTTTTTGTCACAGGCCACATTGTAGTTAAGTTTTCCCTCAGAGGACCGTTAAGAATCTGACGCATATAAATGTTAAATTGTCGCCTCATAGAAAAACATTTACATAACAAATTGATGGATTTGTAGTTTTAGATATTATCAAGAATCAATTTATGAACAAAATGTCCTTTTGTGGGCCACATAAAATGATGAGGTGGGCCAGATTTGGTCGCGGGACTTGACTGCAGGGATTTGCAATGTTTTGGCCTCAAGATATGTTTGTATTTTGGCTGATTCTAATATTTGGCAGAATAAAATGCCAATAAGTGATTAATCAACATTAATTGGTTAAAACACATAACAAATAATGTAACTTTTGGGGTCTTTTAACATTTGTAACAATTAAGATATGGATGCCCGGCAAAACATTTGCTAACACTTTCTGAAATTTGCTTTAGTTTTTATTTAACTTTACAACAAACTGAAAAATAAGTAAAAATCTGTGTTTTTTCTTTTTTTTTTTTTTCTTAGGGCAGGGGGATTTCATTATCTTTGTCTTATGTTGCAGTATTTTAATGTGTTAAAAGAAAACTGGTACACAAAAAAAAAAAAAAAAAAAAAGAGGACAATTTTTGCCAATTTTAAGAGTTAATATTGACTGATTAAATCAGCTGCCAGAATAATCGGTTGGGCCCGAGTCTTTGCACCAAGTAAGTCCACTCCATTTTGCCTCAATAGCTACGAAATAATTTTCCTTACAAATTAACAAATACCAAAGAATCAACTGATAAAATCGTCCATCACTAAAACACGGTACTGTGCAAAATTAGCATCATCATATTGAGACAGAACAGCAGTAAATGTAAGAAACAACATTGGATTAAATTAAATTACAGCTCAAATGTGCATGCAAATTTACATTTTTGTACATTTTTTTTTTTTAACATAACATTTTTGTGCCTGCGATTGGCTGACAACCAGTTTAGGGTGTCCCCTGCCTACTGTCCAAAGCCAGCTGAGAGAGGCTCCAGCACCCCCCGCGACCCTTGTGCGGTCAAGGAAATGGATTGATGGATAACATTTTTGTGCACAGCCTTATGATAAAGATTTCATACATGCACGTCCGTAAATATGAAGTATTCTCAAATGGTTCCCTTTTTGTATCAAAATCTCTGCTTGCACTGTGCCAGCTTCTCAGTTAAGCTTGACTAAATCATTATAACGCCATCTTTCCAGAAGGATCAGGTTTGATGTGATCGAGCATTCATATTCCAAACAAAAGGGCAACGGAATATCCCATTACCTTCTTTGTCATGTGACTTTATTAATGGACTTAAAGAATGTGGCAAAAAAAAAAAAAAAAAGTTTCCAATAAGGTGAGGCTCGACTTTGAATGAAACGACATTACACTCTTGCAGCGGCCTTCCATTTATCATCAGCACTTATTGACGAGTGAGCAGTCATGGTTTATGACTTTCCACTCTCTTCTTTTGTCCCGACTTTTAGCTCCAACTTTTCCAATTTTTTGCTTTGCGTTTCACGCGATTTGAAGCAACTGTGTTCTACTTGGCGTAAAACTCTCTCATCACTTTTCAATGGGCTCATTTTTGCCTCTCCTTCACACAGGTTTTTCATTCTTTCATTTTTTTTTTTTGCCTCTACCTCTCCACTTTTACCCTCATCCATCACTTTACCATAACAACGCTCCCCTTTTTCTTTTCCTCTTCCATCCCATCCGCTTGCGATCTCATCTCTCGCTATACCATAGCCATAAAATCTGCTCTCATGCCTCCCTTTTCTGGCTTAGCTCATTCATCTCTCTTCCTCTTCCATGTCTTTCAGCCTCCTCTTTCCCTCCTCATCCTTGCGCCATCTTTGTCATTCACTCGGACGCTCCTTTCCTACAATCGTTCTCAAAGCGTCGCGTCGCCTCAACCGCTTTCCGCGCCGCTAACTTCACCGTCGCCAATTGTTTACCCTTCACTGTCACTCTGCTCACCCCACGTACATTTCTCACCCTCCACCCATTCCCTCTTGATAGTGTTTTATCATCTCACGGGGGAAATGGATCTGCAGCAATTGGGTTTTTGAGGGATTGACATTCCACAGATCCTGGTCGGGTTTATCTGTCAACTGGAGCATAATAGCTGTGTAATTGGATAAGATATCGGATTTTTTGTCAAGGGGTGACAAGCTCACACTATTTTATCACGTGATATAATCTCTCCTCATGGCCCCTTGCACTAAGCTTAATGGCTCCTCCATTTCTCGTCTTCTCCATGCCTCCCTCTTTCCCACGTTGACCTGAGAAACTCACTTTTAACTGTCCTTTTTCAAAATTGGCACATCATTTATCTGTTTACATCCTTTACAATGGCAAATCCATCACATACTGTAGAATCAATATATGGCCGGCTTGTATCGTCGATCAGCCATCCACTCGTGCTTATACTGATTTCACAGTTGTGAAGTGTTCTTAGTATACTCTCTACTAGGGCTGGGAATCGATTCGATTCGGGTTTTTGGGTCTACGATTCGATTCAGAATGGATTTTCGATTCTTGATTCAAACGATTTTCAATTCAACATTATTTGATAGGCAAATGGTTTCTGCTTCAATTTACACATATGCACAACATTGTCATGATCGACTCCAGTCTGCTTTGCAAGACAAAATGACAAATAGACATTAGTGGGTTTTTTTGTTTTTTTTTTCCCACAAAAACAGCATGTGGGCTACAACTGCCTTTTCACCTTCTTCTTCATTTCTAATTTAAATAAAATAGATTTTTGGATATTAATATCGATTCGATTAAGAAATGAGAATCTCGATTCTTCTATGAATGGATTTTGGCACACCCCTAATACTCTCCCTTTATATAATGTTCACTAGGGCTGTGCAGATCGATCCAAGTGAGTATCAGTTTCAGATCGATACCAGAGCATTAGTGTCGATATTTTACCTTTTTATTTTGGTTTCTCATGGGTCCCTTGCGCAATTCCTTTGTAGCACACGCACATTTGCTGGCCTGCCAATCACAGCGGTGGGCGCTAACAATTCATTATTTTTACGGTGAATGACGTAATATGACAATGAGTCATACTCTGCTTCGTTTGAGCTAAGTATTCGTATAGCACAAAGTGTGACAGGTGACAATCTTAATGGCTTGGCAATGGCTACCCATGTTGCTATCGAGATAGTGGTCTGTAAAACAATGAGTCATAGAGGTAATTTTTTTTCTGCCACGAGGTTGCAGTAGTGTTCCATGTTGGACGTTGTTTTTGGAACAGTACTGTTTTTGTTTTTTTTCTTTTCAAATTTAAGAGTAAGTTAATTAGAACATGAAGCAATTCAATGACTCCAGCCCATTGCGTTTATTGGAAATCAGAACTGGTGCGCAGTCACCACAAATAGAATTTGTTATTGTAAAATTGTGACTTCTTTGCACAGCGGTGCATGCTTTTATTTTGTTAAGTTTTATACTGATGCACGTTGCAATTAGTGACACAGCTTTCCAGCAAATGAAAGCAATGATGTTACACAAGCCGTCTTCTCTAGTTGCTCTGTTCGCCCCTGGTAGCCCAGCCATTTCCAATAAAATGGGGAATTCATATTCCTTGGTAGCCCACCCATTAAAATGAATGGGAAATTCAAACCACTTTGCCTCATGGCATTTTTCTATAAATGACACAACGAGAGGTTTGTTGTACTTTGAATTGTTTACAACGCTGCCACCGTTTAGGTAGATGCTCTCAATTTTCAAATCAACAAGATGGCAACTTGCTCACACATGCCGTCGTATGGTGGCATAAATTTTACGGATGTCACCGTGGCACGAATGCTAATATCGGAAAGGAATCCATCCTGAATTGTCTTCCATACTAATGCTCTTCTCCGAGATGTATAGGTCTCACCTATGCATAATTAGATAACACCGAAGAGACCATGTCACTCATCACCATATAGCCAGAAGGCTGCGCATGTAAAGGGCTAAATAAAATATGACTTTGCCCACGCTTTGCTATTTCTTGGTTGAACAGCTCTCTGCTGGACACTGACCACTAATAAAACGACAGCATATGACCTTGTAACTGCATACGCTCAATGTAGAATGTTATTATGGGCAATATCATGCTGCTTTCCAGCTTGTCTTGGGGACTTGGTGCCGAGCTGATCTGCCTTTTAAATTGCCATATTACATATGAAAACGGATAGAGGAGGAAAGTTATTGTTTTTATTTTTGGCTGCAGCCATACCAACAACTTTTTTTTTTTTTTTTATCCCCCCCATTTTCAGCCAAATATCTTATCTTAAAATATTAAAATATTTCCTCAGACCAAGTAAAAATTAAAAAAAAGTCATAATCAGCAATATTAAAACAATAAAAGGCTTGCAACATTCCAGTTCATTTGTAATGATTCCAGAATGTGTGGCATTTTGGCTTATTTAATTGCATTACAGAAAATAATGGACTTTACCACAATATTCAAATTTTCTGAGACAGTCCTGTATCTACAAAATTGTTAACTTTACACAAAAGTGTCTCGAAAAGTCATGCTGTTCAGAGTCCATGGTGAGACAAATTGTTTATTAATATAGAAAGTTTAGCAATGTTGCTACTCTCCCTAGCAACCCGGAAAGCATCTTTAAAAATGAGTGCATGTAAGTATGGTGAAGTGGACATGTTGTTTTTTGGTTATTCTTCTGGCTCAGAGTTTGGTTGCATTGCCATCATTGACGGAACAACGAATTACCAAGTTCATCGTGATATTTTCTAGAAGAAATTGAGACTTAACAGAAGTTGGGTAATCAAAGAGGACAACAACCCAAAAGTCCAAAAGAAAATCCAACTTCTCGAGTGGCCTGTTCTGATGCCTGACAAACGATGACAGAGCCAGAATTCCTCCTGGCGCATACAGAGAATGTTTGATTGTCATTTCTGGTTATTAACTACAAAGGTTCACATTTTTTTTCCCACCCTGCACTGTGGCATGTACTGTCAGTATGTTCTAGGGGTGTTAAAAAAAAAAAAATCGATTCGGCAATATATCGCGATATTACATCGCGCAATTCTCGAATCGATTCAATAGGCGGCTGAATCGATTTTTAAACTTCCATTTTTAATGGAAAAATATTCAACAAAACGTCTTACTTCGGGTTAGGATTCACACCTTGAGCATGGAAGAATGTTATATGAACGGAACATTAAGCCTTATTATTTTATTTCAATGGTGTTCAAACATGAAACAGATTACAACCTGTATAAGATGGAAGTTTCCGATGAATAAATAATGCATTTTCATCCAAATCTTACACTGTACAAGTTTACTGTTTAGTATTTTCTAAATTAGAATAAAAAAAAAAAAAATCACAACAATCGACTTGTAAATTCATATCAGGATTAATCGGTATCGAATCGTGACCTGTGAATTGTGATATGAATCGAATCGTCAGGTACTAGGCAATTCACACCCTTAGTATATTCAGTACAAACATGGAAACAATGTTTGTCTAGTGTTGTGACCTAGAAGAAGAGAATATAAGCCTTTATTATGAATTTAGCCTGAGGGTTTTCTTATATCTTGAAATGTGATGAACTGTTCAGGTGCTGGCGGGTGGTCTCCACTGGATAGTGATCACTACCAGTGGCTGGAGGTGGACCTGGGTTCCAGAAAGCAACTGAGCGGCATCGCCACGCAAGGTCGCTACAGCAGCTCCGACTGGACGACACGCTACCGTCTGCTCTACAGTGACACGGGAAGGAACTGGAAACCTTATCACCAGGATGGCAACATTTGGGTGAGTGCCGCATTGTTTATGTTTGTGTCAATTCTGATCCAACGTGTGTCTCGTCCAATAGTTGTCATTACTGGCAGTGTGTGTGTGTGTGTGCTGCAGACGGCCGGCTGTTTGCCTTTGCAGCTTTGGGGATTTTGTGGTTCAGCCAAGTTTGGTCTAAATCCCAAATGTCCTTGTTTCTTGTCCATCTTTATATAGAATCATCATAGTACATAAGTAAACGAAAAATGGCCCTGAATCATTCACCGTTCTAATAGATTGATAGAAATACATTTTCTTTTCTTAAGTTATTGATGTGGTCTCTCCGACCATTTTTCCATTATCTTGTACTCTTATCTCCAAATCAGCCATTCTCTATTATTTGTACATCCACTTTCTGACAGTGGGCTATCATTGGCTAATGGCCCACTCTATTCACCGTGATATTACATCAAGTGCCACAGAAGACAAAAGGAGCCTTCATAGGTCTACAAAAATACACCTTAATCCAAAATATGGTATCAACTCTTTTACTGCCACACGTTATCAAAAACAAGCCCCAATGCCAGCGGATTTGGAGCATTTTAACTCATTTTTCGAAGCAAACTGAATATTATGTTCTTTTGCTACATTTACAGCATTGGTACCACATGAAAGATCGCATTCCAATTCTTTCATTAAAAAAAAAAAAAGTATGTTTCTACCTTATTCCGTTCTTTCGTAATCACCATTTGAAAATAGGTCATTTGAGTGACATTGAGCGAATATTGAAAAGATACATTTGATCCACAACAGTGACGTTGATACTAATATTTTTTTGTTTAGTGACGCTCCGTCAAATTAGGTTTTGATTATTCACGTCAGCCTTGAAAACGTTCTATTTCATCAGATTGCGTCATGTTTCATTGGAATTCGCAGCTCTAGTTAGGGCCCGACCGGCTACCGCTGCCATCTGCTGGCCATAGTGAGTGTGTGTTTTTTATTTCACAAATCATTGACCCGGCTGCGCTGCACTTGGACGTAGCACTGACCACTGATATATTCAAAAAAAATTAAAATAAAATAAAATTAAAAAGTAGTTGACATCGCTTAACCTTCATGGCGGCATACATTGTGATTTTACTAAACGTTATTAAACGTTTTTGGCGGTCAAAGAGTTAAAAGGTGTCTAGAAAGAAACCAGACAAAAACAGTTCATCTAATTGAGCAAGGTCACAGCAGAACTCGAGCACGATGGTAAATTATGGTGTCATAGGAGACCCATGATTCAATTTTAGTTTTGTTAACTTATTACAGTCAAGGACACAAGACATTACAGGATGTTGTTTTCATGCTTGTGTCTCACATATGCAGCTGGGAGGCTGGGGACAACAAAATATACAAATACAGATAAGATAAAGCAATACCAAATCGCATGAGAACACATTGTAGATTAAAAAAGTAAACACTCTCTAAAATTGCAGAAACTGAGGCAGATTGAAAAAATGGCTTGGCTGTGAACATTTCCCCTCTTTTTATGAGTATGCAAGGCCAATAATGATGTTTAATAGGTGAAAGACTATCAGCAATGTTTGTTTTGTGTTTTTTAAATGCCCGTGCTAATCTCAGTTTTTGTGGCCCTTCAGGTCTATTCAGGATGTAAAATGTGGACTTTTATGGCCAAAAGTAAATTAAGCTGTTGTTTATGTGTTCTGCATCATAACTATTAGTTGTGATTATATATTTCAAAGTGTTTGCATTTTGCTATTAACCCTGATTCATTGCCTCTGTGATTTCTGCAAACGCTCCAAAACGCATTCATCTCCCTGTTTTTTGGGGGGAGAACTACTGCTTGCTTTTTATGTATGACACAACACATAATGTATGTACACTTTGCTTTTCACATTCATTGCCTCTTATATGCACAAATACATCAAATACAAGGACATTATATATATATATATATATATATATATATATATATATATATATATATATATATATATATATATATATATATTAGATGCGAATTGTCCGCACGTCTGAATTTTCGGTTTTATTTTCGGATTTGCGTAAGGACGGGACATAGAATATTGAGAGATATTTGAATGGCATCCGGATCTCAGCGTGACATATGTATGTGGACAGTGCACACAGTGCTACTACGTTCGAGTAGCTACAATGGAAGTGTTTGCCCAGAGGCATTTGTGAGTGTATGGGAATATTTATCCGGCTAATGAGCATTACATTGAACTGTTTGGCAGTCAGTCAATCAAGCCCAGTTAGGCAGTGTATCAACACCTTTTTTTGGGGGGGGTTACTTCATTGCTGGCCTCTCACGCTGTCTCGGCAGCATTCAAAGGGAATTTGGCCATTTGGATGACGGACAGGTTAGCTTAGCACTAGCTAGCTAGAAAAACACCATTGTATTTATTTAGGCTGTAACTGGGTCACCCAAATAACTTATCATACAGTGTTTGCATGAAAATTGAGGAGGAAAGAATTAGCATGCTAACCCAGATTTTGTGTCTCCATCGCTGCTGATCAGAAGTGGGCCTGATAAGTTAGCATTACTCCCAAGGAATGAATGTCCTTTCATACAGACAATGTCACTGTATTGGCTCAGCGATTCCCCGAGGAAGATCACCGATAAACAGTTCATAATTGGTTTTGTGAAACTGCAGAATCATAATGACATTGACGGATGAGTCTGGTCATTTAAACACCGTTTGCAACATTGAATAGGTTGACAGTAACAAGAAGCTGCACACTATTGGAACATGTTGGTTACACGCGTTGATTGTTTTTGTGGACTTTCCTATTCATCTCCATGACAATTTTGAGGAAACACATTATTTTGCACCATTCTCTAGTATGCTGTCACCCTGAGACTGGCATCTTCCTGTTGATGCAAAGTTGCAACACACTTTTATAGATATTAATGACAATATACGTTTTTTATTATTATGAGTTTAAAAATAGCCTCTGCAAGTACACTTTTAATTGATTTCATATTTATGGTTACTGGGAGTTCTCAACCTATTTTTGCCCATTTGTATCTTCACTTTTAATTCATTCACTCCCAGCTGTTTTACTGGAATTTGACTGATTTTGCAAGGCCCACAGAATTTTGTGTTCTATTTGTTATAAAAACATGGAACCTACCAAAAGGTTTAGCATCTCTTCTTTCATTATGAAAAAAAAAAAAAAGTATATTTTTATGCTTCCGTTTTGCAGCAATTAGCATTGGAATATAGCTAAGTTTCATCATTATTCACAAATGTGTTTAAAACAGTGGGGAAAAGAGCTTTTTGCAACATGGCCCCAGTTGATCTCTTATACTCTGCTGGCCGTTTTTGTAATAACTACTTTTGATTCAAGCGTTCTCTTCAGTTCAGAGGCTGCATCAAAGCCTTCTGTATGTTCTAGCATAAAAAAAAACAAACAAACGTATAAATACGTCTTTGGGAGCAAATGAGTTAAGCATTGCAAGTCTTAGTGGCGTGATGAGCACCTAAATATGAAACAGAAACTCTTTAGGGCATGGGAAAATAACAAACGCTGCATATTAAACATCGTTTCATTCTAATAACTTACTTTTCCTTTCATAGGTTCGGCCCAGCTAATTCCAGCATGGCCTTAGTCTTTTCCGCTGTTGTTTCCTCATGGATGAGAAGCTTGAAGCTGTAAGTCAACCAGGCCACCTGACAGTAATATATGTATCTAATAAACCAGCACAGCCGGAGCCACAAGTCTTAAGCCGATCGTGCATCAAAACGGGGACACATTAATAATGCTTCGTCAGCATACAATGAAAAATGGTCCTACATGTATTTTGCGGCTTAGTCGAACTCAAAACGATTATCGGATGTATTTTTCCTTCCTTTTGCTACAAATATACATCAATGTGATTCTTTGTCTGTGAAATGTGTTCAATTCCTGCAACATTTGTTTTTATTAATTAAATATTGCCCATATAAAGTATTTGCTTTTAACCACGGCATAAATCAAGGTAGCACTTACTGTAAATGCATTTTCCTCATCAAAATAATCCACTGGTGATGTTTTTTTTTGTTTTTTTTACCAGTCAGGAAGGGGATGGGATGTTGGTGGAGATATTTTGAGATGAGCAGAGACGCCGAAGCCCAAATAATGTTTCAAGCATCTGCTCTAGGAAACACATCAGTGTCCTTGTTATCTTGTCAGCTGGCCTCTGATCCATTTGGCCCGCGCTCAAAAGAAAACGGGGCAGAAAGCAAGTGAATAATAGTTACCATGAAAGCTCTCAGCATCCTCCAAAGCCGCCTCAGTGCAACTAATGCGTGTGTCATTGCTCGACGCAGACTTTAATTTCCACATATCCACAGGTGGTCTATAAAGTACATCCCTGAATCTATAAGTGTTTATGGAACAAATTCAGTGGTGCAGCAAAGATGCAATTCTTCTTTGTCTTGTCTGAACATTTAGATGCTTGCTTACTTTCATGTATATTTTTGTTCTGGTCGGTGCCTACTGCCAACTCCGCCTTGTCTTACACTGTCCTCCCTTTCAAAACACTTTTACGCTCTACTCGTTGTTCCTTATGTTTGCCTGTGCTCGTGACATTCCTCTTTTATGCATGCTTTGGTTTCCGCATGAATTGCCTTTTCCGTCCCTTCCCGTTGAATTTATTGGTCACTATCTGTGTTGTACACCAATTTAAATTAGGCGAAGGTTGAGTATATTCGAGTAGATTTTGACCGTTATAATTCAACAACAGTGCCTATGTTGATAACGTTTCTGAACAGTGTGTTCAAGTGAGAGACGTCAGGTCTATTCTGTGTTCAAATAACTTGGGGCGTGCCTCAAGGTTCTGTTTTGGGTCCCTTATTGCTTCACAATATACATAAGGACCTTCCAAACTGTCGTAGGGGTGTCAACTGCCAAGTTCTATGTGGATGTCACTGCAATACATGTCGGCAAAAACGTTCTCAATGTGTTTAATTCGTCGGTAAGAGATCTTCAAATGTCGAGCTTGAACCAGTTTTTAGGTCAACGAAACAGCTGGGTATTGTTAAGTGATAAACATCTGAAATGTTCAAGTCAGGTAGACTGTTTTGCAAGAAGGTTCCCCAAATACAACACAATAAAGTGTGACTGTATACAAAATAAGCCGTGCGTGTTTGAAGGCGCAAGTGTTGATGCGCTTCGGGCAGGTTTGTGTCTAAACGTGAATAAGTTGTGCGTTCTCACTGCTTGACTGTGCTTTGTCAGGTAAATGAATAGTGAAGTCTTGAATAGTGTGCGTCTCAGTGGTGGTTTACTAATTAAGTTAGACGAGCTGCAGAGTGTTTTCTGATAAATCACATACCTGGATTTCTGCTCCAGTGGACTGAATTCTGTTGCTTTTTCTCCAAGCTTATCTTTTCATCCGGCATGCCAATCTGATCTTTGTTTAGCTTTTTCTATTGTGTGAATCCCTCAGATAGATTTGGCTACCTAATCATATTGTCAATCACTCATCTTTTGATTGTTTTTTTTTTTTTTAAGCAAAAGCCAAGTAACAATGGAGCAATTATATGGAGAATTTGCACTTTCTATATGCCAGTAACAATAAATGTGTGAATTTCCTCTTGTAGCGCCACAGGCACACGATTTAAAGTTATGTGAGGACTATACTAAATTGGTTTATATTCTCGTATAATTTTGGTAGGAACAAAAAAAAAATGTGGTACAGTGTTGATCCCAATCCAATCCATCACTAGAAGTTCGGGTCCCAGAAATTTCTCAAAAAGTTATGATTCTGGTGATAATTTGCTTTGCTCTTTTGTTTTGTTTTCTTCACACTTTAGATCATTTGGTTTGTTTTGTATCCAATTTTTATGGCCAGGTGTGAACACAATAACCGAACTTAGAACTCAGCACTGTTTCAGTCTGTCGTCCATACTCAACTCGCATACAGCAAAGCAAACTGTACATTCTTGCACCTGCTCTAAAAAAAAAAAAAAAAAGAAGAGAACTTTTGGATTAAGCAACTCATAAGCGTTAAAATGATCCAGTAGAATGTATGACATCTCTGGCTCTATTGGTGGTGCTCCATTAAATATGGTGTAACCACAGTTTGTCCAGTTTTCTTGGCACAACATAGCCTATGTACAAACGGCATCCTCGGAGCTTCGCGGAAACTGCAATTTCTTCTATAGCCCTGCTTTGTCCCATACACTTGTCGATAAAAACAAAAGACCAGACCAGGCCACAGTGATTTCCCCTGGCACTGTTCGGGAAGGTTGCACACAATGGGCGTGTGTCCGGAGCGGTCTCGAGCGCTTGGCTGTTCCAGCTACAACAATCAAATGCCAGGAAAGGCCTTTCAGTCTTTTCTTTTCTTTTTTTTCTTCCGCCTGGAGATTCTCTCTAATGTTAAACAAAAAGAGGGCGCTGAGATATCCTGCTCAATAAGTAAAAGCTTATGTTCAAATGTAGCCTGAGTGGCAACATTGGCAAGTTTAAACAAACAGTATCACGCTTTTCTCCTTCTTGTTTGTTGACCATCTGTTTTATTTGCTTGTTCCGGTTCATCCGACACTACTTTGCACACTTCTCCTTATGTTTGCTTTTCCTTGACTGCTAGAAAGGCAGTCAGCACTTGTTCAAACTCAGCATGTTCCGTTTATGACATCTGTAGATTTCAACATCTTGAACAATACCTGTGACAAATAATGAATAAAATGTACTCAACTCAGGATTCACAACATAGCAAAGCAAAGTCAAAGAATTGACCCTTAAAATGTTCACTTGTGCTTTGGTTTCCACATAGGGCTGGAATTTATTGTTTATATTTGGTTTAAAAAGGCTCCTATGGTGGACACACTTGCATGGACACCAATTCCTTTTTTTTTTTAAGTGCTGGTAAATGATTCGACTTTGGAGCAGGGGCGATTAAATGGTCCACTAAGCAGACTTTTTTTTTTTTTTTTTTTTTTCCCAAAAAGTGTGAGTTCTTTTGCCTTTCTCATCTTCATCATTCCACTCTTGTGTCCTTTTTTCTTGCTCCTGCCGCTCTGCTCTGCATTAGAATGCTTCTGAATTGGACTGTTCATTCAGCCAAGCCAAGATAAGTGCTGAATTGTGGGATGGACACAATAGACAAATAAAGGCAGGAAATCATTGGGTTGTAGAGACTGGGGATGGAGCTTTTGAGTTGAGGTTTAAAAAAAATAGTGTTTTTCCTATTTTCCGTTGTAAAAGGAATGAGTGGGCTGGACAAAAGCGGTATTTTGCAATCAGTCTGCCATATTCCAAAGAAATATACAAAGTTGAGACATTTGCAAATGTTTCTCAAACTGAAAAAAAAAAAAAGTGGCTTTAAGCTGAGTGGACAGCAAAGTGTAGTAGCAGTATCTTGCCTGGGTGTGCACATTGAATACATTTACACGCAAAGGCAAAATTTTTGGTCACAAAATAACTGGTCACAATCTTGCTTAGTGAACCACAATTGCTTGTCCCACATAAAGTAGCAAACGACATAGGTCATTGGCTGGCTGCGTAACGTGTTGGTCGTAGTGCAGTCAGTCAAAAGTGATGTGAATGGAATGGATGATGACAGTTTTACAAAGTGGATCGTATTCACTGGAAGATTTATTCATTCATTTTAAATAACCGTTACAAAGAAATATGTGAGCTGTCCAAACCGTTTGGGCTGCTTGTTACCATAGAAGAGCTAGCAGGCTATTGGCCAACGCCCGCAATTCATATGTGAATATTTTTTATTTATTGATTTTTTTCTGGAAAGCAAAATTTTTTTTTTTTTTTTTTTTTTTTTTTTTTTTTTTAATTTAAATATGGGCTGGATGACTGGTTAGCACGTCCGCCTGCCAGTTCTGAGGACTCGGGTTCGAGTCCAGGCTCCGGCCTTCCTGGGTGGAGTTTGCATGTTCTCCTCGTGCCCGCGTGGGTCTTCTCCGGGTACTCCGGTCTCCTCCCACATTCCAAAGACATGCATGGCAGGTTAATTGGGCGCTCCAAATTGCCACTAGGTGTGCTTGTGAGTGTGGATGGTTGTTTGTCTGAAGTGTGCCCTGCGATTGGCTGGCAACCAGTCCAGGGTGTGCCCCGCCTACTGCCCAGAGCCAGCTGAGGTGGGCTCCAGCACCCCCCACGACCCTTGTGAGGAAAAAGTGGTCAAGAAAATGGATGGATGCACGTATGAAAGTAATCTAAAAGTAAAGTAAGAATGTTACATTTGTAAAGGAGACATGTTACATTATTTTATTTTGTATAGTGCTTGGATTGCATTATGGAATCCATTTTTTTTTTTTAAATAACCCGGGTGGCTCACACACAAACGAGTTGTTATCGAGTCCGTTTCCTTGTGTCAGTGTGCCTCTGAGGGAGAATTGAAACCATTCACCTAAACATACAGCATCAAACATAGCAAAGTGGCTCCCCAAAGAGCCATAAACAGCTGCGGGAAAGTGAAGCAGAGCACTAATACACAATTTGCGTGCATTCGTATGCTCAGTTAACCTTTCCTGGGTAAATAGAAATGTTCAAAATAAAAGAGAAGGAAAGGCACCAGGGAGACCGAAAACAGAAATACCTCATCGCTGTTTTGGGGACCGCGCATGTCGAGTAGCTGTGAGCTTAGTTTGAACTTCCCCGTGGAGATAGGTTATCGTTCGGGGAGCATGCAGTACTGTACGTGGATCCGTGTGGAGTCATTTGAAAGCAGTGTCTGTTTCCCTCCTCTCCTCTTCTGCTATGCATCTTATCTGGAAAAACACATGGCTGTCTTTTGTCTCGTCTTTTCGGCTATTGAGTTTTTACAACTGCATTCAACCAAAACTTTATGCCAAAACACTCTTGAGTATGCATGTATACGAAATGTAGGCGGATGAAAGTCTGTGGGATTTATTTATTTATTTTCCTCTGAAAGATGTATCTATGTTTATTTACAGTATATATGCCAGCAACTATGAGGTATTAGTTACTGGGAGAACCATTAAATGCTCACCTATCAGATGGCATAAAATCAAATAAATCTATTGCCATAAATCCAAAAGAATAAGTTGTGGCTTCATATTGAGTTATATCAGTTTTGTGTTTAATTAAAGAGATCCAGGTTTTGCATTGAGTAAATCAAATTATGAGTCAACTGAGACAAGATGTATGTTCAGTTATTGGTATGCACAAATATTATGGTTTTATGTTTTCAGGAGATGTGGCTGTAGGTTGGCTGTAGTTGCCTTATTGTCATATCTCCATTTGCCCACTGATGCCAAAATAGCTTCTTTTAATGGAAAGTCAAGTCAATTGTTTTTTATTTATTTATTTTATTTTTCCAATATGTTCTAGTCTAACCACAGAATTCTGATTGTTTTGGTGCATCAAAGGATTTTTTATTTTATTTTATTTTTAAGTCCATTAGCCATGAATTAGAACAAGGTTAGCGCTTCGAGCAATTACCTGCCACCACAGAGAACCTGGGTTCAAACCCTGCATGGACCACATTTTAGTACATTCGATGCTTTGATACCAACTGACTATCATATCAGGAAATGGATGAGATCTATCCGTCCATCATTTCACTGAAATGATTTAATGCATTTCAGCACCAGATGACACTTTCAAAAATAAATACGCCAATTAGCCACGAAGTTGAACAAGTCAAGTGAGGTCGGTGCTTCGAGCAGAGGTGGACAAACGTGGTCATCGAGTGCCGGAGTCCTGCAGATTTTGGAGGTTTCCCTCTTCCCAACACAAGCTGATTCCAATCATACAGGATCGTTATCAGGCTTATGCAGAGCTTGCTGATGAGCTGATCATATATCAATAAGCTGTGTTGGAGAAGGGAAACATCCAAAACCTGCAGCACTCAGGCCCTCAAGGACCGAATTTGCTTAGTGGAATTACCTCACACCACGGAGCACCAGGGTCCAGACCCCGCTTGGACCACATTTTAGTACATTCCATGGTTAAATACCAACTGGTTATCATGTCAAGAAATAGATTATAATTTCACTGAAATAATTAAATCCCACCTTAGACAGATTCTTTTTATTCATTTGCCATTTAAATACAATTAAAAATGTGTGATTTTCACATAATTTATCTCTCAATTGAAGCACAGACATTAAAATCTTAGCATTCAGCTTTTCAGCATTCCCACACAATTTCTGCCGAAATTGCACATTGTCAAGTTTACGTTGTTGTTTATATCTGCCCACTTTTCAACTCTGAAGGCGCAGGTGCCTTCAAAGATCTCGACACGCACTTGTTGAGCAGAGCATACAGAGCGCCACAGTCGCAGGGTGAGGAAAAAAAAAATCAAGAAAAAATGTTTTGTCTTCAGGTTGCTAATGAGGAAGTGGGCAGTCTTAATAAGTGTCTTCAAGGTTGAACTGCTCAAACCACTCAGGTCTAATAGGCCAAGGGACTGTCAACCCCGTCAGCTCCAGGCACCCATTTCGTCTTCAGGGAGCTATTTTAAGTGCGGAAATAGAACGGAGAGTTTCTTACGTGTGCTTTGAGTCCAACAAGGCACAATTTCCTCTTCAAATCCCCTACAGTCAGACTGTCTCGTGGCATAATAATACTCATATAGACTCATAATTATGTTGTATGTTTTGTGAGTGTGTGCCTCCTCGGGGCAGGATGTGGTGAGCGGAACAAATACTTTTTGCTCTTAGCTCCCCAAAGTCTCTTGTTTGACCGTAGGCGCGCGGCTTTGATGTATTTAATTTCATCGCGTGTCTCTGCGTTTATGTGCACAGGCCTTCTCTGGAAACTCAAACTCCGAGAGTGCAATACGACACGAGCTGCAGCACGGAATTGTGGCTCGCTTCCTGAGGCTCGTCCCCCTGGAATGGAGCAAAGAGGGCAGGATTGGTCTACGAATAGAAGTCTACGGCTGCTGGTACTGTAAGTACGCATTGTGGACACGAGCATGCACGCATTTGTTCAGTATGATCTTAATCTTGTTTTGTTTTGTTTTTTTAACTCATATTAACTTTGTACGGTATGTTCAACCAAGAATCATTTAAGGATAGCTCTTAGTTTTCCATTCAAACTGCAAACTAGATGAGATTGAATCAAGTGCATAATTAATCTACTCTTCAATAAAATCAGTTCAACACAAACAAACATCTAAACAACATCTATTAGTTATTATCCCTGTTAACTTATTCACTCGCCGCCATTTTCACAGAAGCAATAATCCCGTTCGCTCCCCGGCTGTTTTACTGAATTTTGACTGATTTTGCAAGGCCCACAGAATATCGTGTTCAATTGCTATAAAAGCACGGAACCTATCAAAAGAAAGATTAGTCTCTTCTTTCATCAGGAAAAAAAAAAAAAGCATGTTTCTATCTGTTTCTGTTTTGCAGCAATTAGCATTAGAAGAGAGCTAAGTTTCATCAGTTTTCACAAATCTATTTAAAATTGTAAGGAATTGAGCTTTTTTTCTACATGGCCCTGGTTGATCTCCTTTGCTCTGCTGCCAGCTGCTGGCCATTTGTGTAATAACTACCATTTCTGCAACTGTTCTTAGCAGTTGAGAGGCTGCATCAAAGCCTTCTGTATGCTCTAGCATTAAAAAAAATAAAACATAAAAAATAACGTATTTATACGTTATTGGGAGTAAATTAGTTAAGTATCCTGCCAATGAACTTCCCAAAATCAAAACCACAACTTTAAAACATCTCAAATGTTAACAAATGCCATTAAATTTCCTGTAAAAAAATAAATAAATAAAATAATGTGTGCTGACGCTGTGGCTTTGCATACAAAATCGTGAAAAGTGTAGTAAGAAAAAGAAGAAGGGAGTGACCAGAGTAGATGCAGATAGAGATGTGCCCGTGGGGCAGCAATGTTGACTCTCTTCTGTGGAAAGTAGCAAGCGTATGTCCAAAAGCTTGCTAGATTTGTCACTCGTTAGAAAGGAAATCACCAAAGGGGCCCCAAAAAAAATCAATAAATCTCTCGCAAAGTTGGCAACAGTATTTCTCCTGCTGCTGCTCTGTTCCTCCTACTCCGCAAAACCAATCGAAATAGAATTATTTCAAATCTAATGCACTTACTCCATTTGCCAGAAGCATAATGATCATTCTGCTATTCGTTCAATAAAGATAGAATTAACAGAAAAGCAAAACTTTCCAAACAAATCTAGCAGTCGTCTTCGTCAGTCAATCGTATAGGGAGACTCGTGAACCTCAACAAAATCTATCAGTCATTCTTAAGGCTGGAGCGATCAATAATGTACACAGCGGCGGAGCTGCCTGTCAAACACCAGCAATTTTGCGAGTAAAAAGTTGGAAAAGCATACCTGGAAAACAAGTCAATTACAAAACAGTTGGATGCACATTATGACGTGTCGTTGTCTTACTGCTTGACGTGATAATAAAATGTGTGTTGTGTGTTATGTAAATCAATGAATGCCGAGCAGGCAGGAAATTCAGTTCTCAGATGGGGTGAAGCGCGGTGACCAGTCCGGTGTGTAATCTGGCTTCCACCTGAAGTCACCTGAAATAAGATAACCGGTCAAGAAAATGGATGGATGGATAAGCTGCTTCAACTTACTGCCGGCTTTGAATGAGAGCGCGTCTCGTCGTGTAACGTCAACTTCAAGGATCTCGTGACCAAAGATATCACAATAATAATTAATTCATTCACTGCCATTGACGGAAAAAGACGTCAAATGATGCATTTCTGCTGGGCTGGCAGTGAATGTGTTAACAAAATGACTTGCACGCACACAAAAAACAAAAAACAAAAACAAAGGGTCACTTCGGGCATCCGTGCCAAAAAAGGCACCCATAGCCCATACCCAACCCCACCCCCTGCACGTCCCTGCGAGTCAACTTAACTCGATTTTTTACGTGCTTAAAACAATAACTTACTTGCATAATTGCCAAAATGTGTATGTTAGTTGTCGATGTAAATTCTGAGGTTTTGCGTACGTATGATAATTGAGTTCCGCGGCATATTGTGACTCATGTGGGCCATGGCACTGAACAGCGGGTCTGTTTTTGTGTGTGTCGGAGCTGGAGGCTAAAAAGGAGTCATGATCCAACGTGCTGTGAGATGCTCATTTCCATTTTGATGAACAAAGGATCAGCCAAAAATCAATTACTGCACAGACTAGTCAGGAAATTGAAAAAAAAAAAAAAAAAAGGAATAGAAGTCGAGGCAAACTAATTATTTGTATTTATAAATTGCAAATGGCATAATGTAAGTAGAATTTGAGGATGTCTTAGTGATCAGTATCTTTACCTAAAATAAGACATTAGAAAAGTATGCAAAAAAAAAACATGATTTTCAGTATAGTGTATATTAATGGGTCATTGACGGATAAGGATTTCAGTTATTTTATTATAAAAACACATCAAATATTTATTCTTTGTTATTTGTTATTGTCTACAATTTAGGGCATCTTTAATTTAGGACACACATCTATCATGCAAAGCGTTCTACAATGTTCGCACGAGATGATGGTTGGCCCAACCACATATTTTCCAATTTAATCGAAGTTATGAGGCTAACAATTAGCCATCTAAACAAAACAAGCTAGCTAGCTACGCAAAATTATGATGAAAATATATATTTCTTGGGAAAAAAAAAATAATTTTTCCAGGTCATAACACATGATGTCCAAATATGGCCACAAACACCAGTTGCTAAAAGTGGGTAACTTTTTTTTTTTTTTTTTTTAACATACTTGTGTGACAGTACAAACTTGATACATGCGCCCATGTGTTTTTTTTTTTTTTTTTTTTTTTTTTTTTTTGAATGTCTTGTGGATGATAAAAACTCTTGTCTTTAAATGTAGCTATTTCAAAATAAAAGTCCCAAATTTGTTATATCTTTTTGGTTGCACCACATGATAATTCATAAAATGGGCATCATCGGACAAACTTATCCGTCGGTGACCCTAATACAAATGTAATATTAATGATGACAAATATCTTAATTTTGCCACAAACATTTACAATTTTATCTGTTTAGTTTGTGTGATTAAGTGTTTTTATTCTTTTCATTGTCAGTTATTCAATTTAACTAAAAAAAAAAAAAAAAAAAAAAAAAAAAAAAAGACAATTTCCCATTAAATAGCAGTGGAAATAAATACTGTAACATGGTATCAACATTTTTAATGTGCTGGTCAATAAAATTTGTGATAATAGGTTCTCCCAAGTTTAATAAACAAATAGTATGTTTTGCGAGCGATTTGATCCCAAAATATTAATTCTCTGCAGTAAAGATCCGAAACCCTTGGTCATCATATATGCTTGCTGTTGCTATATGAAGCCTGGCTCGAGTCCAAGAGGTAATATGACCCCAGTAAGCCCCCACCAACTCAACGGTAGGTCAACATCTCTGCCCCCCTCTCACGCTCTTCATCAGCCAGGAGTCGGCAGTTTGCAGAACTCTCAAGTCCCCATTAAGTTCCCCACGTGTCATCGCGCAGCCGGGCTAAATGTACGATACCTCATGAAGCCATTGGAAAACTGTCACCTACTGAGCCTGCAACGTAAACATGGCGAGAGCGATGATGAGGAGGAGCAGGCAGATAGAAAGAGCCATAAGGGGTGAAAGAAATGAGAGGAAAGGGAAGATTTAAGTCAAGATGGAGCTTTTGTAGCGTTTACCTTTCACATGTTTGTCTATAATTTTGATCTCTTCCTGTGGTCCATGTTTAGTGTGTTTATGCTCCATTCTGCCAAACAGCACAGTGATTACTTTAAATAGGCTGACTGTTTGTTTGCATGTTTGAAGACACCAGTGATGCTAATTCGAGAGTATCCATTGGTTGAACATGTCCCTATGGTCAAATTATTTCCAATCTATTCTAGGGATACCATCATCAGACCTGTTTTATGAGTTTATTTCTAAAAGTAATTCAAAAAACAGTATCTGATTTGCATTAGTGAAACGATTATTACTAATATTATTGCTATTATCATTTATTTTATGCAATTTTGCCCTCATGTGTAAATGGCACATTGATAACTTTCTTTTTCTTATCTTGTTAAATCATTTATGTTTATGAAAACATAACTGATAGGATCAGTGTCTTCACATGAATGACTCCATTAATTATTAGTAAAAACGTATACCGTATTTTCCGCACTATAAGGCACACCTTCAATGAATGACATATTTTAAAAGTTTTTCCATATATAAGGCGCTAAAATAGAGGCTGGGTTTACATTATGCATCCATTAGATGGTGCTGCGCTAAAGGGAATGTCAACAAAACAGTCAGATAGGTCAGTCAAACTTTATTATTAGATTACAAACCACATTTCTGACAACTCCAAAATGAATAAACTGCTGTTTTATTATTTTCTCTGAGGTCAAGTATTAGCTTTAGCTCGCGATCCAAGATGGCGGGATCTTCTGCCGATCGTGCCGGGTCACTGATAGCGTCTTGACAGCGAACCCGTGTTGTGGCTCAATATTGATCCATATATAAGGCGCACTGGATTATAAGGTCAACTTTTGAAGAAAAAAATTGAAGGCTTTTAGGTGCGCCTTTATAGTGTGGAAAATACGGTAATTAAAAGGTAAAGGTGAACACATTTGTTATTTCAGAAATGTGATTTTGAATGGGTAGCCCGTTTTCTTGAATTAGAATGCGAGATGTATTGTAGCAGTGAAAAGGTTGGTGACCCCTGCTCGACATCTGACAAACATTCCACTACTTTCTACAGCACTGGATGGGCCAAAAACTGCACTGAGAATTAAGAGTTCACAGGTATTTACCATCTGTGCCTTATTTAATGAATAACTCCCCTTGAGACTTGGCTTGAGTGCCTTCAAATCAGTATCATATCAAGTCTTTTTGATCATATGCAGACCACAATCTTTCCACCTTTTGGCGGAAGCCTGCTGCGACTCCCTTCTGAATACATTTCGAGTTTTCCTCACTCGGTAGTTGATCATGAAAAATATAACGTGCCGCTGCCAATCCGCTCACAGGAAACCCCACATCGCACTTCCGACCTCTTGAACAGGCTGTGCGGTCATCCAAGATTGAAGACTACTTCAAATACCTCACTTCATTTCTCTGAAGATCTCAAAATCACATCTTGCCTCTGCCACCTTTTGTACAAGCAGTCGTAGAGTTCGAGATGCACATTGTACAAATTCAAATTCCTTGTAATGTGGCAAATGGCCTTTTGGGATTGAGTGGTTGCTGTGGTCTCTCTTCCCTCATAGAATTGTCTCTTCATCTCTCATTTATTTCCGTCTATTTCAGGGGCAGACATGATCAACTTCGATGGACAGGGTGTGATCTCGTATCGTTTTAAGGTAACGTTTGTTTTCAGTCATTTCAGTGCACTGAAACAAAAGCGGGTCAAAATGTTTGATGTGCGCGCCTCATTTTGAGTTGGGAGCTTGTTTAAATCCAGCTTTTAAAAATGCTATTATGACGAAAGCGACTGCAATACTTCATTCTCCTTTTGTAGGCATCAAAGTCGAGGTTGCGCTGTGTGTGAATTGTGTCCAGGTGAAGAAGATGAAGCTCATCAAGGACGTGATCGCGCTGCGGTTTAAGACGTCGGAGAGCGAGGGGGTGATTCTCCATGGCGAGGGGCAGCAGGGGGACTACATCACCTTGGAGCTCCGCAAGGCCAAGCTGCTGCTGCAGATCAACTTAGGTGGGCAGCACAGCAAACATATTCACGTTTACTTTCTTCTTTTTTTTTTTTTTAAAGCATTGAACGTGACTGACAAGTGACATTGTTTGACCGTACCCAACCAAATCATTTTCCATCTTATCAGTGAGTACGTTTACATGCAGACAATAACTCTATTTGGGTTTTGAACGGCCATGTAAACACACAGAAAAACACGATTTTTAAAACACGAATAAGACCCCTGCAGTACCCTTTTTTTTTCTAACCTGAACGGTTTGGTCATATAAATATATTTTAAATACCTTGATTGAACAGGGCCTTGTTTTTGCTCATGCTTTAGTCACGAGGAATCGTTATCTTTAGAGTACAGGAACTAATTGTATGTGCGACGCCGTCCCACACCCTGAACGAGCAAAACTTGAATACTGTACATTGATTTCTCTGCGGCATTTTCACATTATTTTATGTCTCTACAGTGGCAAATAAGGTTTTAACTATTTATTCACATAACTTGACGAAACGAAGAGAATCACGACACGCCAAGCCCCCTTGGGCTGCAGAGATGCACAGAGAACAGTCAGTAATAATCCGGCGACCACACACATTTCTAGACCCTTATATAGACAGTCTATCAGTCTGATTGGTTGTGGCTCGACATGTGAGTACCAGTACTGACATGGAATTTTCTGACTGGCCCAGCAGCGCGATGAAAGATTCCTGACATCACAAAGTTCTTCCAGATAGTTCCTGACATCACCAAACATCATATAATATTAAAGATCCTTGACATCACATAGTCTTAAACTATTTGAAACTAGAAGATTGTTACATCAGTACAAAACGGACACTTGACCTCAACTTAAACAGGTCATGAACTCAAACCTAACCCAGGCGTGACCCCAGACATGAAACAAGACCCAAACATTGCTCCTGCATGACTCGCACACAAAACCCAAACGTGCCTCCAGCATGACTCAAGTCATGACAATGACGTCCGTGCATTGCGCTTTCTTTTTGGTCTATTCCAGCAACAAAAACTATTTTGCTTTATACTAATTATAATGCTGCTTTTTAATGGACAGTGGAAACTGCTTATTTACAACTAGGCAAAAATATTCATTGCGCAATAAAATAATGGTTCAGCATTTATAAATGGTTTCTGAAGGAATTTCCAGTCACTGACGCTATTGTCACTAGGGGTGTGAATTGCCTAGTACCTGACAATTCGATTCATATCACGATTCATAGGTCACGATTCGATTCGAGACCAATTAATCCCGATACGAATTTATAAATCAATTGTTGTGATTTTTTTTTATTTTTTTTATTCAAACTTCGAAAAAAACTAATCAGTAAACTTGTACAGTGTAAGATTTGTATGAAAATGTATTATTTATTTATCTGAAACTTGAGTCTTATACAGGTTGTAATCTGTTTTCATGTTTGAACAGCATTTAAATAAAATATTAAGGCTTTATGTACCATTAACATTCTTTCATGCTTAAGGTGTGAACCCTAAGACGTTTTGGTGAATGTTTTTCCAGCAAAAATGGATGTTTAAAAATCGATTCGGCCACCTATTGAATCGATTCGAGAATTGTGCGATGTAATATCGCGATATATTGCCGAATCGATTTATGTTATTTTTTTTAAACACCCCTAATTGTCACGTGAATTGCAGGCAGCAACCAGTACGGCTCTATTCTGGGTCATACCTCAGTGACAACGGGCAGCCTCTTGGATGACAACCACTGGCACTCGGTGGTGATCGAGCGTTACCGGCGTAATGTCAATTTCACCCTGGATAGACACACTCAGCACTTCAGGACCAACGGGGAATTTGACCACCTGGACTTGGACTATGAGGTAGTGCACTTTTATGTATGTTGCTCATACTGACCACATATGGGGACATAATTCCTGGTTTCATGGTTGAGTCTTCTTTTACTATTAACTCATTCACTCCCAGCTATTTTCACGGAATCAACTGAATTTTGACTTTGATTGATTTGATTTGGCCCACAGATGAATGCATTCTATTGCTATAAAAACATGGAACCTACCAAAAGAAAGATTTTTTTATACGTTAAAAAAAAAAGTATATTTGTATCTGTTTGTTCAAGTTTCATCAATATTCACATTCCTGGGCGAAAACAGTGGTTAAAAGAGGTTGTTGCAACACGGTTGATCTCTTATACTCTGCTGCCACCTGCTGGCTGTTTTTGTCATAGCTAACATTGCTTTAAGCGACCTCTTCAGGTCAGAAGCTGCATCAAAGCCTTCTGTGTGCTCTAGCTTAGAAAAACACAAAAAAAAACGTATAAATATGTTTTTGGTAGGGAATGACAAATTATTAAACATATTTATACGTTTTTGGGTTTGAATGCGTTAACATAATGGCATTATTCCTGAGGAAATAACTTCAAATAGACTCAGCGTAACACAAGCAGATCTGGCAAATGAATCCCTAATGAACTGAATACTTTGATGAAACTTGGCTATCTGCATGCAAATTTTCCAACTTTTTTGCTCCTCACTGATGACCTCCGCTATCTCAAGAGTAAAATGATAGCACCTAGGAAATTATATATCGGCTTTACGCTCTTCTAATATGATGGTAATCCATAACATTCACATAATTAATGTTGCTTAGTAATGGAAGGCGGCACAATGGGTTTGCATAATAATACTTGAAACAGGAAATTGATTTTTTTTATTAGATTTTTTTTTTGGGAATGTGTAATAGGGATGCTAGCTGTTTGTGTGCAATGTGATTACAGGCTTGCTTGTATTTGCTTTTGTGTACATTGTGCGCATGAGACCAATGCGTGCACGCGTGTGTGCTTGCGTGTGCGACCCTAACCAGCTATTGCTGATAAGGCGGATCTCTTCCACTGTTAAGTCAGACACTGAGAACCAAGGCAAGAATTAAAGTGAAGCCGTTCAATTAAGGGATCTTCGGGGAAATCCATATAACAGAGTCAAATGTGTGTGTGTTTATGCATCTGTTGTGCGCGTGTGTAAGTACTGGAAAATTCCTCTCTAATTTCAGCCTTGGGAGTAAATCCAACCGGGATGTGTGTCCATCTGTGGCTCTGATAAGACTACTGAACTTTCTTCAAATATAAAATCGACAACTGAGGCAGCTGCAATATCTGAAAAAATAAATAAAAAATCTGAAATACATCAAATCCATCTTTTTGAGGTTTGCT
This sequence comes from Festucalex cinctus, assembly GCF_051991245.1. Lineage (NCBI taxonomy): Eukaryota > Metazoa > Chordata > Actinopteri > Syngnathiformes > Syngnathidae > Festucalex > Festucalex cinctus. Next base: position 21,171,369 of record NC_135430.1, on the reverse strand, counting down.
TGTGTGCCTCCAGCTTCTATCTCGCCTTTATCTGTTTGCGTCTTTATTAGCTTTCTTTTTTTTTTTGCCCATGTGCCCCAAACTCAATTTCAATATCAATTATTTTAAATGGGTCGTCCCAATACTCCAGCTGCCATGTTATGTTTTAAGTTATTTGCTATCTGCATTGATTGGTCACAACAGGTAGGTTTCCCTGAGAGGTGCACACTAATTGGGTATTAATGGTGCACATTTAATGACCTCATTTAAAAGGTGATACAACTTTTTGGGGGCATTGTTTCATTTACCAAAGTGCACCAACAATATAACACTTGCACTGGTTTTGGCAACCCCCCCCCACCAAGTTGTCCAGTCTTCTTCCCAAATAAAATTCACTTCCTGGATTTACTATTCTAATAATATCCAAACAGCGCAAAGTAGTTGCAATGCAAAACAATGTAAACTCTAACAGAAACATGAAATGTCTTCCACAATTTAACTTTTTTTTTTTTTTTTCTCCCCCCCCTCTCTTCTGCCTCACTAGTTGAGCTTCGGGGGGATGCCGTACAGCGGCAAGCCAGTAGCAGGAGGTGGGCGCAAGAACTTTAAAGGCTGCATGGAGAGCATCAACTACAATGGAGACAACATTACTGACCTGGCCCGAAGGAAGAAGCTGGACACCTCGAGCTTTGTGAGTCTTGCACATCTCATATTGTACATTTTATCTTTCTATATCACATTCACTGCCATCCCAGCAAAAATGCATCATTTGACGTCTTTTTCCGTCAATGGCATTGAATGAGATGTTAGCATCAACTCACAATATATTAATCGAAGCTCTGCAACACTCACCCACAACCTTTAATGCAAATATGTATTAATTGTGGGAAGTATTCAGTATTTTTATTTGAGGACATTTCTATATTCTATTCAAGTATATATATCGAGCTTCATTTTTCACGAACGTTCTGCGGATCTATGTTGATCTTAGTTCAAAAGAGTGCCTGAACAAAAGAAGACGCAATCAAAGTTGAGTTCAAGCTGCAGCTCAAAGCCTCCTTGACTCACACAGCTATTAATTCCTCATCAAAATAGTCATATTTCAAAGGCGCCGGGAATTGCTTGAAAAGCAGACGAATACAATGCCGAGGATTCGGTTTTTGGTTGCACGGTTGAGCATTTTCGAAGATTAGTTACCAGAATCGAAAGACTCAAGCACTTATCCGTCCAGCTCTTTTTTTTTTTTTTTTTTATGTACCAAGTGTTGTCATCAGTGTCACATTATTATTGGTGTTATTCTTTTCTCGCAATTGACAGTTTTTTTCTCTCCATTTGTAAATTTCCATATTCTCACAGCGCAACCTCTCGTTTTCCTGTGTGGAGACGCACGCCTTCCCCGTCTTTTTCAACGCCACCAGCTTCCTTCAGCTGCCTGGTCGGACGGCTCACGACCTCATTTCGGTGGGTCTTCAGTTCCGTACGTGGAATCCGCACGGGCTGCTCCTCTTCAGTAACCTCGACGATGGAACTCTGGAAATGTCACTCGAAGACGGCAAGGTGGTTGTTCGCATCAACGTGACCCGGGAAGCCAGGCACGACTTGGTGGACTTGATATCAGGTGAGTCAACATCTGGATGCATGCAGGCATTCAGTTATTATTATTATTATTTTTTGTATCATAGTTTGGGGTGTTGCAAACATTTTCAAATCATTTGGGAATTATTTATTTGAGAATCTATCATTTTTTTCTATATGTTCCAAAATATGGAGGCTTTTTTATAAGGGATTACTCTTAAGTAGTCACTGATACCAAGTACGGATACCACTAGTACTTTAGATGCATACATTTTCCCCCAAAAAAACAATGACAAATAATTTTAAAGAGAGACCTATATTTTTTATAAAAGCATTGCATGACATAAATGGCAATTTTCTGTTTTAATTTCCAATATCTAATCGAAAAATGGATGGCCGATGTATGTTTCTATCTGTTTCCGTTTTGCAGCAATTAGCATTAGAAGAGAGCTAAGTTTCATCAGTTTTCAGAAATCTATTTAAAATTGTAAGTAATTGAGCTTTTTTTCTACATGGCCCTGGTTGATCTCCTTTGCTCTGCTGCCACCTGTTGGCCGTTTGTGTAATAACTACCATTTTTGCAACCGTTCTTTGCAGTTGAGAGGCTGCATCAAAGCCTTCTGTATGCTTTAGCATTTAAAAAAAAGATGTATAAATACGTCTTTGGGACACTTAAAACATTTTTTTTTAAAACGTATTTATACGTTATTGGGAGCAAATGAGTTAAATAAGCGATTAATCACAATTCTAAGATGTGATTAATCTGACTAAAAATGTAATCGTTCAACAGCTCTAGTAATGATTTCATTCTTTTTCAAGCACTGTATTCGTGTGTGTGTGTAGAAGTTATGAAACCACAACTGTGTGTGAGCGTGAACAACAAAACGGAAAATAGAAAATTGAAACAAAAATGATGAATAACATTGTAGTGTAGCTGTTTTCTTTGTAGGAATGTCAAAAAATTGGAATAGTTGAAGTTTCAACATCTGCACAAAAAGTTGGACATATCACTTTTGAAGTTGTTTGACTCATTTTCTGTCCCCCTAATTTGCTCTCATTTCCTGCCTCCGTCTCTTCCTGAAGAGACTCATTTATTCTGTCCACTGCTGCTTTAATAGGCCAACGCCCAGGGGTAGGGATTATTACGGCGTTACCCTCTCGGCTAATTGGTCTTGAGCCTGCGATTACATCACTATTACTAGAATACACAGATACATAAGCTCACTCGCACACGGCAGCGCACGCTTTCCCGAGTTTGATTCTGTTATTAGTACGTGTGAAATAAGCGAGTCACGCTGACTCGTAGCTTCAGTGTCACCGCGGGAGCGTTAGGAGACTTCAAATTAAAAGCTTAGTGGCATTTAATAGTGACACATGGTGGGACACGCACGCGCACACATCCGGATAATTTGTTCCTTCATGCAGTAGCAATTTTGATAACCTCTCATCTGCACTATTCTTCAAATGTTTCCATTTTTTATTACACAGAGAAGTGTCACAATAGTGCAAAGTATGTGCGCGTATGCCGCATAGAGTCTGTTATCTTTTGTTTTTGTTGTCCACGTGTTGATTTCCTGCTTTGTGCCGGAGCTATGGTCAAACTTTAAAATGTTATCATGTCCATTGTTTATAAATAAATGTAACAAAAAAATTCAGGGACCGCCTACATTTAGTCACAACCCTGCTTCACGCTACGCGGGAATGTGTAAGCTTGGATCCACCGTGCTGCGGCTGCAAATGTTTCTTCGAATCTGATGTCGTATTTATTTATTCATTTGGAAGCTAGATACCACTTTGTCGACAGTATACAATGTACGTCCAACCTTAATATTTTCATCTTTAGCTGACACGAACTCGTTATATTTCCAGCTTGAGAACATAAACGTCTCTGTTATGTAAACGTGAGACGTCAACGTGTTGAAAACGAGCGCTCCTACACGAGCGCTTCTCAAATGGGGGCACTGCAGCGGCCATGTTTTAGTTCTTTAATTATTAGTTTAGTTTAATTATTAGTTTTAGTTCTTTAATAAATGCTTAGTTTTAGTTTAGTTTGTTTCAGTATTAGTTTTAGTTTTTTTATGTGTATTGTTCGCAATATTTAAAACACACCATGGGCGCGACGTCATTATTCCAGTTTATATCAAAATAAATCGACTAAAAATCACATTTAAAATGATCCCCAAAGGCTCATGAATTAAATTAATTACCAAAGACTAAAACGAAGGACATTTTTGCTATAATTATAGTCAGTTTTATTTTAGTTAGTTTTGTAAACATAAAATGTCGTTTCAGTTATTTTTCTTTTTTTAAAAAGCATCTTCGTTTTTATTTTATTTCCTTAATGAAATTGTTTTTTGAATGTAAAATTTTTCATTAGTTTTAGTTAACTGAAATAACCTTTTAATAGCACCTGTGTTTTTCGACACCTTCCCTTCTTACATTTTTGTTAATTTATTTGATTTGAACGGAGTCAAATGGCATTTTTAGCATATGTGTCCGTAGTTTGGACACCCCTGCACTCCACCAAAAGCATTTCCACTCTTCTAACGCGCCAGCTAAAATGACCGAAAACACACACATTTTGCTCGTTACAGTCACAGATGATGTCAAGTCACTGAATCATACCATTTTATAACCTTCAAAACGTCCTTCTGGTTCAAGAGCTTTGATACAAACGTGCTGTAGTGTCGTAACTCCGCTAGTTCACATGACATGGCGGAGGATAAAACATTATACACACCATAATATTTCCCAGGAGGACTTGAGCAGCCAACATAAACTGTAAAAAGTGTTTCTTATGTTGCTGGCTCGCCACTAAAAATGACTTCAGAGGGCGTATGGTTTGACATTGCGTTGTGAGCCGTCAACCTATGATTACTCACCATGTATTTGTTTTTGATCCGCTTGATGTAATATTTTATGTTTCAATTATTACGCATTCCTACTTGAACAAAAAGTCTGAGTCACCCCTTACGCGGCGCCGAGTGTAGCTGCTAAACACTCAAACAGTAACATCGTGCCATACTATACGCACTGCCCTCCATAATTATTGGCACCCCTGCTAAAGGTGTGCTAAAAGCATTAAATCTTCTATTCTGCATGGTCAGGATTCTATACTCAATACTATGAACTTTCGATACCATTTTTTTTTTCCCACATTGATAACACTACGAGTACTCAACTCTTCAGTCGTCACCGATACTGAAAACCAAGCACAGATACTACTAGTACTTTTGATACATAACCCCCTCCCCCCAAAAGAAAACAAGCAGAAAATTAACTCGTTTGCTCCCAAAGACGTATGTATACGTTTTATTTTATTTTATTATTTTTATTTTTTTTAATGTTTTTTATGCTAGAGCATACAGAAGGCTTTGATGCAGCCTCTGAGCTGAAGAAAACGCTTGAGGCAATGATATCACAAAAACAGCCAGCAGGTGGCATCAGAGTATAAGAAATCAACCATGTTGCAAAAAACTTTTCCCCACTTTTTTAAACATATTTGTAATGAAACTTAGCAATATTCTAATGCTAATTCCTGCAAAACGGAAACAGACAAATCTACTTTTTTTCCACAATAAAAGAAGAGATGCTAATCTTTTTTTTGTTTTCTGTATATTCTGTGGGCCTTGCAAAAGCAGTCAAAATTCAGTAAAAGCGATTGCTTCAGTGAAAATGGCTGGGAGTGAATGAGTTAAAACTCAACTCCAGTTTATTTATATAGCGCTTTCAAACATTTTGCCTCAGAAATTTTCCACTTCATAATTATTAGGTAGTAAGAATCCGGATCTGTTTCATTTTAGTTGCGCTTTTAGTTGCAACTGTGCACATGAAACACTTCCTACCTCATTTTTCAAGATTGATCACATCACGTTTGCGCTCCAGCGAGCTGCTTGCAATTTCTGAATGGCATTTGAAACAAAACCCACAGGGACAGGTTGGGCTAGTAAAAGAAAATGAGGAGGAGTGTATGAAAAGGAGGAGGGGGGGGGGGGGGGGGGGGGGTTGAATAAAAAGCTCAACATTTCTGATAACATCCAATCAATATTTCTTCATAAGCTCCCCCTCGCTGCGGTGGGTCCCAGCTCATTAAAGTTATTTGTCACCAGAGGCAGAGAGCCCAGATACTGTAATTCTCCCTCTCCGCTAACAACACACACAAAGCAATTTCTTCATGCACAACATAATCAAAATGCAACTGTGATGTGTTCTTGTGGATGTGGGAGTACGAGTCCCCCCCCCCAAGAGGCTGTTTGTGACCTGTGGAAAGGCACTCAATCTTCTCCTCTTCTGACAGGGAAAAGAAGAAGAATGTGAGAGTGCATTAATAGAGGGTATTTGCTTGTGATTCCGAAGGGAACTCCGCTCTAATTTTCTCGTCGCCTTCCCCTTTTACTTACTCATTAACTCTCCAACTCACTTCTCCTCGATACCCAGCGCAGAGACGCCATCTTAGAAAGTGTTGAATTGACCGCTGGAGCAAGATTTACATGGCAGGTCTTAGTTCCTATTTAGTGTCTGTATATCTTTCTTTTTTTTTTTTTTTTAATTCTTTACAATACTATGTTACACATGTACATTTAGGGAACACATGTACATGTACACAACCGGAATGCACATAATCTATGTTAACGTTTTATTTAGGCATGAAGGTGATCTGTGAAGACATGTGTACAATCTATGCCACAATTTTAATGTACAGTATAATATAATAATATTTTATGCAATTGTGACTGCATTTTTATCCAAATAGTGTTCATTTACTAACTGGAGTCTAGTGGTGTCCAAACTATGGCCTGGGGGCCATTTGCGGCCCACTATCCATTTTTTCAGCGGCCCGTGACATAGACTAAAAATGACATTGAAAGAAAAATGGGTGGGGTACATAGAGACTATCACTACTACTAATAAATGTGTTTTGGATTCTGTCGAGCTTTTAGCAAATATTCAAATGAACTATTTAGAATTAAAATAACATTTTTCATAACAGTGGTGAACCAATTTAATTTTTAGAAGCAAAAATCATTCCCTTCAGTCTCTGCTCTGTATCAAGCTCCAAATTGTTAATATATCACATTGTCTCATCAATAACTGCTTTAAAAATGGTCAGCATACCTCAAATTACTTTATTTTTTATTTTATTTTTTTTTATTTATTTTATTTTTTTATTTTTTATTTTATTTATTTTTTTCAATGGAAATATGGGGATTCGGCTGTTGTTCAGCGCAGGGGCAAATATTTTGTAGTGAGATGCAGGGCTGTGACCACCCCAAAATCTTGAAAAATATTCAACTATTTACCTTCTCACTTTTTTTTCTTTTTTTTTTTAATAGAAAGTTATTCAGGTGGACGTTTTTCCAAAATAACTGTAATAAACAATATTAATTGTTTGAATTACTGATTTTGGCATGTTTAATAAATTAAAGTATTTTTTTAATTGCCCCTTGCATCCTTTTTTTTTTTTTTTTTTTTTTTTTTTAATTATTTGTGTATAGAAGGTGCAACTGGTCACGCATGAACATTAAAGTTTCTGCAACGGTTGAACCCAACCGCTAACCAAAACAGCAGCACGGATGCTCTCTGAGATTAGCGCGGCGACTTCCTCCATGTTGTAAATTGAGTGATTATTTAACTCTGCAGATCATCAAGATGTTGCCTATAACAGTAAATAAAAGCCAGTAAAGTAACCCAAATTGGTTGAAATCGCCAGCCCTGGGTCCAAATGCGATACCCAGTGAATTGGGTTGATGATTTGATCAAGATTTTCATCCAACAAGGGGTAAAAAAAAATTACCCATATACTGGTGAGCTAACCAGGAAATTGGTTACCAGGTTATCAGTCTTGTCTTCAACCTAATCTGCTGGGTCAAAATAGTTAACCAAGCCAATCTGCTCAAAATCCACAGTTGAGCAGGTTAGGAAAGCATATTTAAATTATATTTACACCTCACGGCATCGAACACACTTGACAAGTGTTCCATATTTGCCAAGTTCTCGCATCCTAACTTCTCAACATTACTTTGATCCCTATGATAGGATGTGAATACATTTGTCATCATAAAGGCAACGGATGCGTGTATAATAAGCACCGGTTTAACACTGTAGTAAAATATGAATCTGTTAGTCAGGTCAGCTCGATTTAGATGTGTCAGTGCTTTTAAAGTGGTAATATTTGCACCTTCCGTAATATGAAAGGTGCTCATTAGTTGTCGTTATGTTTAATCAGTTGGCACATTTACTGTTTCAGGCCTCTCAATCTTTGTTTTCCTCGTATGAAAGTAGCAGCCTTGTAATCTTAGAAGGCAAACAATAAAAGCTGACTATATTGTCGTACATGCCCGAAATGATTTCCTCTGATGTTTCTTTCATGCTAACTTAAAGGTGCGTGTTCACAAAACACGTAAGGGACTATTAATAAAAGCGTATTTATTTTTGCCTCCCCGCCATGTTGACTCTAAGTTCAAGGCCTTCGTGCAGGTGTGAACTATATTTGAAAGTCTCACGGGGATCAACAGGAAAACAACTGAAGGGGGTTTAACGATCTTTATTAGTTTTGTTGATCTATTCTAATCAGCCAATGTCTAAGGAATTAATTAATTTGCAATAAATGTATGGCAATGAACTGCCTGCAATAGTGCAGATTACTTTTTGAGTTACGTCACAGTGTTTGTCTTTGAAGCCTATTTCTATGAAAATATGAAAAATTATACCAACAGTGATGAAGTGCTATCATGGCTCCGTCAAGCTCTTTTTGAAATATTATTTTTTTTTCTTGCTATAAAGTGAATGAGTTGGATACCTTGACACATGTGATTATTGCACGGTCGAGATGCAACCTTTCAGCAATGAACGCTTTACAGACGAGGTGAAGCCCAAAAAACTCTTTGGGAGATTTGTTTTAATCAAGCTAGAAGGTCACGAGAGTGTGCAAAACATTTGAATTCCAAAGATATCAAAGGAGTGACTTCCTTCACAATGGTTGAACAACTGCACACGCAAAATTAAATATACCAAACATTCCACTTTTTTTTTTTTTTTTACAAATTGGTTAAATCTCCCTTCACCTTTGTCACGGTCTGGTGTCGCTTTTCAGTCCTACATCGCAAGGTATTTAATCAAAATTTTTTTCACGGCTTGTTTTTGATGGAGCGTGTCTGAGATGTTTTAGTTTCTTAGAATAATAAATTCAATGAATGGCAGTTTAACAGTCCCTTTTTCTAGAAATTCTCAATTTCCGGGTTTGTTTGCAATCATCAGAAATGTGTATTCACAAAACATGACCACTTGATTGGTTTCCCCTCGAGTCCTGGTATCTGGATAATTATAATGGGCAATGAAAAATAATACACTGCGCTGGAAGGTTCATATTCAAAAAGGTCAACATGCTTGTGAATGTTTATTTGGATTGCCATTGGTAGAGAAGTGGTTGACATAGCTGACTTACTTGCACACAATTCCTCATGAACGGCTTCCCTGGCGTATATTTAATGGTTTGGTTACATGACAGCTCTAGAACCTATTTTAACTCTTTGACCGCCAAAAACGATCAGTAAAATCACGACGTATATTGCTATAAACGTTAAATAACGTCAACAATTTTTTTTAAAAATTTTTTCTCAGGTTTGTTTTTAATTTTTATTTTTTTCATATTTTGAATATTTCCGATTTTGTCCGGCATTTTCATTCCCATCTCCCTCCGTTTTTTGAGGGGAAAATATACATTGAATGTTGATCAGAGTTTTGTGGAAAAAAAAAGGAGAAAGTTTGGATTTATTAAAAGAAAAAAGATGATTTTTTTTTTATTTTTTTTTATTTGTTTGTTCTTTTTTGTTTTGTTTTTTTTTTCTTCAAAAAACACCTTTTTGATTTAGTTTTTATTTGAAGTGCCACTCAGAGTGTGGTCAGGCGAGCATCTGCCAGTTGCCCATGACTGGTCTATATTTACCCAGTGATTAAAAAGCAACCAATCCAGGTTGTACACCGCTTATAGTTAAAAGTCAGCTGGGATAGGCTCAACCAAGAACCTAAAAGAGGGCAAGCGGTACAAAATCCCTGAAAAATAACTTGTCACTCACTCAAATGTTTGTTTTTGAATGAAATCTTCCCCCTCCTACCCACGAATATTACCATTTTTTTTTTCTTAATAAATATCCAGCAAACACCCAGCGCGTTAATGATTTAAGCTTGTGTGTTTGCAATCTGACACAGAGAAGAAATATTCATGAGTATATGATGCAGTTTGTGTGTGTGCGTGTTGGCGTCTGTGTTGAACTCACGCAGCCGTCACTGATAAGCTCATCATTCAAAGCTGTTGCGGGTGATGTAGAACAGATGAGGGGACACGAGGTGACACGGTATCTATTTTCCATTACATTGGAGAGGTGGAGGGATGCAGCGAAGCCAAAAATATTAGTCAAAAATATGCAGGGGACACATCAAGGTCCAGATGCAACATTTTTACTCGTCATTCAAACTAAAAAAAAAAAAAAAAAAAATCATCTCCCATTATTACTTGGCAACCTAGGACTTATCAAGTTTAAAAATATTGAAATAAATATGATACTCCTACAAAACCATATTCATACTTGAGTTCACTTTCCTACCAAAAGAAAATGATGAAAAATGACACATTTTGAGGGTTATCTGAAAATGTAGTGATTTTTTATCAAATAATATTCTTCAAGGTTCTAAGATCTAGCCAACTTCATAAAAGTAGTTTAAATTAAAAAGCTCTTTTTTTCTTTTCTTTTTTATGGTCAATCCCAATGCTTATCAAACTTTGACGCCATGCTTAAATACAAGAAGTCAATGTATTTTTAAAAGTGATCCTCAGAGCAGGTTTCTAAGCCACACACTGCTGATAAGGCCAATGGTGATAAGTAAAGCTCAGAGGTCCAATACAGGTGAGTGGGTGAGATGAAGGATGGCTTCAGTAATTACTTAATGTGTCGGATCATCAGAATCAGATTTATTGGACAAGTCAATTAAAATACACAAAGAATTTGTCTTCACATCACAATCTGTCCAGGAAACATCAAAATAGCAATGCCAAACAGAAAAACAGAAGGAGTCAGAATGCGAAGCCTGGCGGTTCGCTAATTAGCGCCCCGAGTTTCTCATATTTTGTTTCCCTGCAGTTGGGGGAGAATTCTGTATAATACGGAACAAAACAAGATACAATGAAATCTGGCATTTTGGTTTTGGTCTTGTCAAAAGTGAATAAATAATTTGTAAATAATGTACTGGTAAGTCTGTCTTGTGATTGGTTGGCGACGAGTCCCATGTTGTACCACATCTCTTATCCAAAGTCCAATGTGGCATATCAGCTCACTCTATCAGGACAAGAGCAAGAAAACAATGGGAAAAAATCTGGAAAATATCTCTTGAAAGACAATCCGCAATCGTTTTCCACTATCTGATGTCATTTCTAGCTAAAACACTTAAGTGCGGCTTTTCAGCCCATCAGTATATTTCTTTAGAGAGTTTGACATACAGTGCATGTGTTCATAATTTTTTTCATAAAAACAAACATGGGATGGGAACCAATGAAATGGGGGGGGAAAAATGAAAATAAATTAATGAGATGGAAAAAACACAAACAATTGAAGTCATGCTCTGTTGACTGGTTTGTGTTGCACGATTACACTCGGTCACAGCAGTCACGCCCCTCAACAGGTGGCCATCTTTGCTCAGAGATTGTTTGGTCATACCACAATAACGCACATGGCCTCCCAGAAAATGGAATCGCATTAGTCGACGCCCCACTGAGACGAAAGCGACGGCCTCCGTATTCATAAACGCCGCAGATCCGCCAAACAAAATGGCCTCGCGCGCCGGCATCGGGCTTGCGCGCCTTGAACTCCGTTTCGGTGTCGCTTTTCCAAATAAATGGCGGTCAGTGAGGCGGTGAACCGGAGACATTTCGACGACGGACTCGAGAGCGGAGCGTTGTTAAAGCGAAGTGAAATGCAGGAGGACAACGGAGAAGCATATAAAGATGGAGAGACGGGATCAAGAATCGGGGAGGGCGGGAGGCAGGCCTGGAAGGACGAGTGGAGATTGGTGTCACTGAGAGGTGATGTATCGAGGGGAAGGTGATGAGAGTGAGCCCGGCTTCTCTTGCAGCTCCGCTGGTAATATCCCTTTCCAAAACATCGCTCATATTTAATGGAGCGCGGCTACACGAGAGGGAGGGAGGGAGGCAACGGAAAGCAGCAGCATGCACGTAAACGTCTTCGGCATGACATACAGTACGCAGGCTCTTCATACAAATTCTCAGAGCTTGCAACTGCTGCTCTGAAGCCAATGAGCTTCTTTGAGAGTTAATGGACTTGAGACACGGGGTTGGAACTGCACTCCACTCAATGTGGGAGGACAACAAACTGTTTAAAAAAAGAAAAAGAAAAAAGAACTTATTAGGGAGTGGTAATGGACATTGGGAATTCAAATGTGGCTCAACCCTTAGCTGGCTATAACAGCATCTTCAAGGCCTCCATTGTAGTCCATCACCGCCGCGCCAATACTTTCCTGCCGCAGAGGGGGGCGTGTTCAGGGAAAGTCACGTGACGTCAAGATCTCTATTACGTTACATATCCCGATAGATTAGGTGGCTTTCACTCACCCATTTTGATGGAAATTTTCAAGAATCGTGAAAATAAACCTGAAAGGAAATGCGAGAAATTCAGAGTGAAAAAGACCCAAAATTTGGAAAAAGTTTTATGCTTGGAGAAAGTGTTTTTTTTCAGCATGTCAAGAAAAGGAAAATACACATTTTGGCTACAGAAACATTTTTTTTTCTGAATGAACGTTGACAGGAACGGACAACACAATTGCTCGTTATGACCGGCTATTACGTAACATGTACATATTGTCGTCACAAAAAAAATGGCAGTGGATGATAAAGTAAAGTAACTCGTGTTTGTTTTACGCATTTTTACTGAATTTGTTTAAAATTTCTGAAACATTTAAATGGAAACCACATTCACGATCACTATTGTTGACAATCAAAGTGCCAAAGAGACATGCTCGTTGTATTCATTTTCACTAAATTCCCTTAAAAAAATTTCAAAACACTTTCATGGAAACTCCATTCTTGTATTTTTCCTTAAAATTACATTAAATTGCAATTTATATAAAAACATATACGTGATATACAAACCGCAATAACATGATTGAAATATCAATAAAAATAAAACATTTTGTGTGGATACTTGAATATCAAAAGTACTAGTGGTATCGGTACTTGGTATTGATTTGAAAAAGAAAAGTGGTATCAAACATCCCTGTTGTTTGTACACAAGCTACTCTAGAAGTGATGTAATCGAATATTTGCAGGTAATGTTCTTGGATGTGAAGCAACTTTTGTTGTGTTTTGTTTTGCACTATAGTCTTTTGTTTCATTTTGATTTCCTATTTTGTTTTACCCCTCACAGGTTCAGGTCTTAACGATGGCCAATGGCACGCCGTGCGTTTGGTCGCCAAGGAAAATTTGGCCATGTTGATGGTAGATGGCGACGAGGCATCTGCCGCACGCTCCACGTCGCCACTCTCGATCACCACTGGAGGAACGTATCACCTGGGAGGTAACGATACAATCGATGCTCTTTAATTGTGGCATAGTATGAGAAAGTGGCAACTTCACATCGACCTGTTTTTCACAAAAACGACCCGCGGGCCTCATTTGAGTTGACTCCTCCAGTTTATCACGTGAAAAAATATGTGCCCATCATTGCACTTAAACACGTTGAAGCGTTTGCCCTTCTGGATACTTAATCGATAGTTGATGATAAGCCCAAGAAGACGTAAACCCACGTCGATTCATCTGCGTCTAATTTTTGTGGATTTAATTGAGTTCTCCGTCCAGCCAGATGGCTTGACTTTACGTGTGTGCAAGTATAATCCTGGCAATCGACATCCCAATCGCCAAGTGGCTCAATGCAGAACAGAGAACAAATATATTTCTTTCGAGTAGTGGTTAGCATGTCTTCCTCGAAGTCGAGAGGTTTAATTTCTTATACTCTCTGCTGCCATTGTTGGCTGTTTTTGTAATAACTATCATTGCTTCAAGCGTTTCCTTCAGTTCAGAGGCTACATCAAAGCCTTCTGTATGCTCTAGTCTAGTATAAAAAAAATAAATTAAAAAAAACATTAAAAAAAAAACGTATAAATACGTCTTTGGGAGCAAATGAGTTAATGTACTATAGCAGTATATTTTGCCTTCTACATACATTTTGTTTGTAATGTTAATTGCCTCGCAAAATGTGTTTTTGAAAATGTTTGCGTACAATAGCTATGTATGGTTTTAAGCTGCACTGTGGTTATAGTTTATTATTTATCTTTATTTGCGGTCTTGGCTCAGTCATGATAAATATACTCATTATAACCTACTAAGTTGTTTTAATATTCTATTGAAGCTCGTCTGTCTGTGTCTTATCAGCAGGCATGCAAACCACACAAATAACCAAGTCTGAATCACAGTGTCGCTTGACACTTCCTTAATATGGTTTGAGCGCGGAAAGGATCGACGCTGCAGGAAAATGCTAATGTTCTTATTAAGGCATTTAACCAAATAGTTAGTCGCCCGTGTGAAATGAAATACGGACATTTGCGCGTGCGCGTGTTTGCATATCGTATGTCTAAATCAGCAGCGCCGATCTTCAAAACAAATCAATTGCACGGCTTTGCAATTAAAGTGCGTCAGCTTTGAAAGGAGATGATGTCACGACCCGGAAGCGGTAATGCATGCTTTGAAACACACTGAATGATATATTAAGCAGATTTGTGTATGCTATGTGATGAATTGGTCAAAGCGGTTTCGAACTTCCGCGGTTGCTTTCTTGGCATGTGGAACTTTTTTGCACCAAATGCAATTTGAGTGACTTCCACACCATCTGCGCTTTACAGTCTGGCCAGTCGCTCTTTAATGACACCGTGACTCTCCCGTGGCATGTGTCACCGTTTTGCTCATTACACGCCTCAGTCAACCTGTCACGAAAATACTTGTGCCTAAAGTTTTGACTCATTTCTCGAGTGAGATTGCAAGTTTTTACTTGTAAATTTTAGTTTGTCTTCATTTCATCTAACAATTTTTATTGGATATTTATTTAGAAAGATTTATTTATAAATTACTTTAGCTCATTCACTCGCCTCCATTTTCACATTTCGCAATCCCGTTCGCTCCCGGCTGTTTTACTGAATTTTGACTGATTTTTGCAAGGACCACAGAATATCGTGTTCAATTGCTATAAAAGAATGTAACCTATCAAAAGAAAGATTAAAGTCTCTTCTTTCATCAGGAAAAAAAATGTTTCTATCTGTTTCTGTTCTGCAGCAATTAGCATTAGAAGAGAGCTACATTTCATCAGTTTTCACAAATCTATTTAAAATTGCAAGTAATTGAGCTTTTTTTTCTAGATGGCCCTGGTTGATCTCCTGCCACCTGCTGGCCGTTTGTGTAATAACTACCATTTCTGCAACCGTTCTTTGCAGTTGACAGGCTGCATCAAAGCCTTCTGTATACGTCTAGCATAAAAAATAAAAAATAAAATAAAAAATAAATAAATAAATAAAAACGTATAAATACGTCTTTGGGACACTTAAAACATAAAAAAAAACGGATTTACACGTTATTGGGAGCAAATGAGTTCAAATCTTATACTACCGAATACCCATAATCTGTGATGGACAACAGTGTGGGACACGTGCAGCCAATTAACACATCGGAGAGTCACTTCTGTTAGATTTGTTGTTGTTTTTGCCCTGATTTTAATGCAAATACGGGATGTCGCTACAAGAGAAGGCTACGTTCCATCCCACAATGGCGCACAATGACACAAATGCCTCGTTTAGAATTGAGCTGAGAACGCAAATGTTCCAATTCAGGCCGATGTACACGTTTGTCTATGAATACAAATAATTAAGAAACGTCTAACAACAGCAAAAGAGACCATTTCTGTGAGTAAGAGTGTCTCTCTGGTTTTGGAGCGTGAAAAGCATCTCCCCAGGCTCAGAGGCTGCTGTGGCATGTCGACCCTTTCTCTGCTCACTTATCTATGCGGGGAAGCTGCTTGGAATCCAAGCAACCTGGTTATTCTTTTTTTTTTGAGGGCCAGAGTGGTCCAGGTGCCCCCACTGGGCCAGATGCTCCACTGTGAAGATTTCTTTGGGCATGCGTGCAGTTTGTCAGGGTGAGAAATCAGTCGGTGGAGTATCACCTCCCCCTCCACTGTCCATGCCTCTTCTGCTACTGAATCAGAGACTCTGCAGCTTCTGTGTAACCGTGGTTAGGTGAGCATACCGGCTAATGACAACTTTCCATCATACGGTTCATCATGAGCCGGATCTCGTTAATGCTAATTGGAATATCCTTATTGAGGCTTGATGCTTATACGTCTCAGGAGAGCTTAGAGTGAAATTACCGATGATACATTTAGTTATGCCCCCAACCTGGTGCGGTCCAGATGTCACAAATTGCGTTAGTGGTCAATAGGGGAATTGAAACTAGCAGCAGGAACTCGATTTTAAGGAAAGCAAGATGCCTGTGAAAACAAATCGGTGATACTGTGGAAAGTTGAGCACATTCAGTGATGTGACTTTCAGGTTTTTCCAGTATTTTCCTTAATGGGAATGAATGTAACAAACCGTCACCATTATTAATAAACCTTTTATTGCCAGAATAGGAACCATACAGTTCCCTCCAAAAAGTATTGGAACAGCAAATTTCAGGGTTTCAACCAAACACGTTTGTTTGAAGCCACGCACTTTTCAAGTGAGCAAAAGTATTGGAACATTTCATATTTGGTGGCGTAACCCTGACTTGCAATAACTGCATCAAGCCTGCATTGACCTCAGCAAAAGGTTGCATTCATCATTTGAAATGCTTTTTTACTGCAGCCTCTTTCAGTTTGTGTTTGGCTTTCTGCCTTCAGTCTCCTCTTCAGAAGGTAAAATATATGCTCTATTAAGTTAACTCATTCAATCCCAAAAACGTATAAATACGTTTTTAATACTTTGTCCTTCACTCCCAAAAACGTATTTATACGGGGGGTTTTCAGTTTTTTTTTTGTTTTTTTTGTTTTTTATGCTATAGCAAACAGAAGGCTTTATTATAGCGTCTGACCTGAAGAGGTCGCTTAAAGCAATGGTAGTATTACAAAAAACGGCCATCAGGTGGAAGAAGAGTATAAGAGATCAGCCAGGGCCATGTTCCAACAAGCTCTTCTTTTTTCCCCAGTGTTCTTTTTTTTCTTTTTTTTTCCTGATGACAAAAGAGATTCTAATCTTTCTTTTAGTAGGTGTCCATGTTTTGATAGCACTCGAACACAGTATTCTGCGGGCCTTGCAAAATCAGTCCAAATCCAGTCAAGTGAAGGGGATTGTTTCAGTCAAAATGGCTGGAAGTGAAAGAGTTAATGTCTGCCGATTGCCAGTCTAAGTTGAAGTGATTTGTTGTGTTGAAAAGGTTTGCTAGGTCAGTTGATGATGAAACTTCTCCCAATTAGTTTGGATGCATTTTTTTTTCTGTCAATGATAAAATGTGACTTCAGAATTCTTTCTGTTGCTACCATGCTGACTTTCAATCCGATAAAAATACGTTTGCTCACTTGAATAATGGGTGGCTTCAAACAAAAGATGCTCTATTCTGAGTTGTTGAACACATATCTAGATGTAAATATGAAATAAAAGCTGGAATTCTGAATTCATACTCACAAATGTCTTCAGTATCCTGTACAACAAAAGAATTGACCTTCCCATTCCATTCTTTTTAACATTCTTTACTGGACCAGAATTAAAGGACAAGTTAACCACTCTTGTAAAGCCTAAAATAAAAGAGTTTGTAAAATTAACAAGTAGCTGTGTGAGAGTTTATGCAATGGATAAACATTGTTAGTTTGTGCTTTTGCGGCGCAGTAAACACGTCTGTTGGCAAGCGTATTTGATCATTGCCTTTCTAACTTTCACTTGATTTCCAAAGAGTGCAGGTTGTTTCATCTGGCGGGACAGTTTTCACAGTGCACAACAACAATCACTTGCTTTAAGCATTATCCTTAGATTTCCCCCTTGCCTCAAAATGTTCATTTTTTTTCTCTTGAAATGAAAACAATAAACCACCTAAATGGCCAACTTGTACTATAGTGAGGAACGATGGTGGGATGTCAACTTCACTGCTATTGCGTCCTCCCCCCTAAAAAACTACCAAACCACTTTGTGCTGTCTATGGGGGATGGGTGGCGCTAAATTGGCCTGCAGTGATGTTTTTCAGCATCACTTCTCATCAAAATGATGGAAACGCATCAATGCTTCTGCTTGTCACGATATGGTTGTAACCTGGGAAGAAAAAAAACAAAAAAAACAGCAACATTGTGGCTGGAACTACAAAATTCTGAAAATATTTAATTTGAACAGTTTCATTAGAATTCACATCATGCAGCAAAGCAGCATGTCAGCTTGAAAAAGAAAACAAACAAAAAAACAGACTAATTGCTGTTATTTCTCTAGTTGCCGTTCTTCCCTTTCTTCCATTTTCTCAACTTTTACTCTAATTTATCAGTTGCTTTTTTTTTTTTCTCTCTCTTGTTCTTGCCGTGTTACAATGTCGCAGTCAGAGGCGAGGCTGCCTTGAGCCCCAAACCTATTTTTACAGGGTGTGTAGATTATGCCGTCACTGTTCTTCTGTCAAATTAACTGGCACAAGACATCCAATAAGTGAATTTCTCTCATGGCAAGACAGATGGACACTCTATAAATTTTGTATGCACACAAATGCAACATGGATGGCAAGAAGAGGTACAAATGAGATTGTCAGTTAAAGCACCAATATTGGATAACTGTGAGAGAGCATGTCGAGGTTTTATTATTATTATTATTATTATTATTATGGTTCTCTTCACCTTGAATACAGAAAGTGTTGTGTTTTTGCATGCAGTGTTCCTTTAGCTTTGCTAGCTAGCTAGTTGTGCTGGACTGGAATTGCTTAAACTTAGCATTGCGAATCATGCAATGCATGCAAGGACTCCCATCACTCAACTATATTTATACAAAAACAACCACAGATGTTAAGATAAGAAACACATTGAAAACAGCAGGGGCCCTAGAATTGAACCTTGTGGAACACCATACATTCCGTTCTGAATTCATAGTGCGCATATTCATCCGACCACTTATTTTGCTTGATATAGTTCATATGAAGGGATGACAATAATAAAGAAATGACACAACGTACCATCACAGCAGTCAAAGGTCGACTACTAGTGCTCTGTGACCATTGCAGCCAAATTTTGCCAAGCGGGACACATCATCATAAATCATTTGAGTCTTGACCTCCGACGAACCCCTAAAACTGACTCACTGAACCCCAGTTAAGAAGCACTGTTTTTACATCTTTCTCACTAACAGCATGATAAAAAAAAAAAAAAAAAAAAAAGTCATTTGATCAAATGATGCTATTCCATTCCTGTTGAAGCACAAGCTAAATGCAAATATGTGTGCATTTTGTTTTTTCATGTGCGTGGTGGCCTCTTGATGACTCCAAATCCGAAGAACATCGTCTGACTTACAGCTGTCATTATGCAAATTTCTCTCAGGGAAGATAATCCTGTATTTGGCTCACTTTTTTTTTTTTTTATGTGTCTATTTAGATGAATGTCACTTCCCCTCCTTTTCCTTCTGTCTAAATATTCCAGCCATGTTTCACTGAAATGTTTTATGGCAAATACCCGCATTCAAAACTAGAAGATAGAAGATACAGAAACAAAATTGTTGTTGATTCAGGGCATGAACCTTACATCATGTCTATTACTGTACATTTGCCGCCATTCCTAATACTACGACTATTTCTTACCCATCTGTATGCTGATGTAAAACATTTCCAGTAGATAGAATCACTCCTTTTACAAGCCTACATTTACTATTTCTTTCCTCGCTTGAATATTTTGGCTTATCTCTTTTATGTCCCCCGTAAATGTGCCGGCAGGTGATAACAAGTGTTATACGGCCGGCGAGGTGCTGCTTGATGCCGCTGCGCTTGCTACGTTGTTGCTACTTGTTAAGAGCATCACTGTATGGGCACCACGTGAAGGTTCTGATAGAATGGCAGCAGGCTTGCGGCGGATAAGTGCCGCTGACCCACATCTATTTCTTTCTTTTTTTCTTTTTTTTTTTTTCTTTTTTTGAGTAATTCAAACCACGCAAGTGTGATCCATGGGTGCATGAGTACATACAAGTGGTAGTCGCCATACGACATCTATAAACAAGTGATGCATTTTCAAGACTGCAATATAAAGTTGTATGGTGACATTATGGTGGTCCTAAGGAGTATGAAAAATTAAGTAAACCAATTACATTTAAAAAAAAATAAATAAAAATGTTACAGTGAACAAATGCAGGTAGCTTTCCACCACTTTTTTTTTTTTTTTTACTTTCTATTTTTACATATTCTAATTTTTCACTTTCATTTGTGTTAGTTGCCATATGACATCTATAATCAAGTGATGCATTTTCAAGACCGCAATATAAAGTTCAATGGTGACATTATAGTGGTCCTAAGGAGTATGAAAAATTAAGTAAACAAATTAAATAAAAAAAAATAAAAAAAAATGTTACAGTGAACAAATGCAGGTAGCTTTCCACCACTTTTTTTTTTTTTTTACTTCCTATTTTTACGTATTCTAATTTGTTTTCACTGGGCCAAAATTTAGTTGCATGGTGGGTTTACCGTATTTTCCGCACTATAAGCCTTACAATTTTTTGAAAAGCTGACCCTGTGCCTTATAATCCAGTGCGCCTTATATATGGATCAATATTGAGCCGCAACAGGTCTCGCTGTCAAGACGCTATCGGTGACCCTGCACGATCGGGGACGGGGATCGGGCACCATCTAATGGATGCATAACGTAACCCCGGCCTCTACTTTAGCGACTTTATATGGAAAAAGCTTTAAAATATGTCATTCATTGAAGGTGCGCCTTATAATGCGGAAAATACGGTATTAAAAAAAAAAAAGTGACTCAAGCAAAACAAGTACATTTTTGAATGTTGTCAGGGGAAAGCTGGAGTTTCTCATATTGAGCGAGAGCAAACACCGACTGTCTACTTTCATGTTCTTGCAGCGAATTATCCATCCATTCACCGCCGAATCATTCCCCATATTGTTTCCTTCATTCTGCCAAACCGTCAGCTCAAACCGCATTTCCTTTTTTTTTTTTTTTTTGCATTTGAATGCTACCCATAGGACGCAAAGCGAGCTGCCAGACAGCTGTAGTTGCGTGTGTTCTGTTTTCAAAACTTATCTCACCCTTTCCGTCTCCGCCACGATCCTTTTTCTCGCCGTCTGTCTGTCGACCTCGGCGACGCGCTCGACAGCTGCGCAAGGAAGCAGTCAACACAGATGGCGAGTCGGAAGTTTTGGGGGAAGATATGGAAATGGAGACGAGACCGATAAACACACACACAGCAAACATAACATTTTACTCCCGTGCTGCCTGTACACTTGCCTCAATATTAAGTACATTTACACAAGTGTGCTTACTTACTTAATAACGTTTTTTAATCCCTTTGGAGGACTAATACAATGCTAATGTGGTTGCACCATAGCGCTCTACATTATATTGAGATGTATTGCTCATATTCGGTTCGCTAAGCTATATGTAATGAATAAATATTAGTAGAGACACTTTCCGCTTTAATGCACAACAATTATACACTGCAGCCAACTAAACCATCATAATAAACATTATTTGTTTGTCATTGGCTACTCTAGCGTTATTAGTATGATTGTAAAGGCAATGTGCCTCTTGCTTATTAGTACAGTTGCACGTTATATTAGGTAAGTGTACAGCATATCTCATCACAAGTTTATTCATATCGCACTTTCACAACAGACGCAGCTGTACACAAAACATAAACTAAACAGGGTGACCAGACATCGCGGTTTAAACACAATATCGTCTCGTTTGCGCCTTTATGTCTCGACTCCTGGCGGATTTGGCCAGTTTTGTCTCACTTTTATGCAGGTCTCGTCCCGGCATCTAATTTTTCCCAGTCAACAAGCCAATTGTTTGGGTCATGTGTATGTCAATCGTACAGTTGTCATTAGCGATTAATCCAATAAACAATTAAAAAGGATGTTAACTGTTAACTCATTCACTCGCCGCCATTTTCACATTTCGCAATCCCGTTTGCTGTTTTACTGGATTTTGACTGATTTTGCAAGGCCCACAGAATACTGTGTTCTATTGCTATAAAAGCATGGACATCTGAAGAAAGATTAAAGTCTCTTCTTTCATCAGGAAAAAAAAGTATGTTTCTATCTGTTTCCGTGTTGCAGCAATTAGCATTAGAAGAGAGCTAAGTTTCATCAGTTTTCACAAATCTATTCAAAATTGTAAGTAATTGAGCTTTTTTTTAAGATGGCTCTGGTTGATCTCCTTTGCTCTGCTGCCACCTGCTGGCCGTTTGTGTAATAGCTACCATTGTATAACTACTGTATGCTCTAGCATAAAAAAATAAATAAATAAAATAAAAAAACTACGTATAGATACGTCTTTGGGACACTTAGAACATAAAAAACGTATTTACACGTTATTGGGAGCAAATGAGTTAAGTTCCTTCTTATTTACGTTTTCACTCTCACTCTCATTCGCATCTAATCGCTAGCAGGTATTTGTATTTGTCATACCAATATTTTAACTACTTCCTGCTTGTGCGTCTCAAGGCCTAATACACCAATCCGACGTCAGCCAAACGTGACCGTCGCTTAACCCTCTGTGGCGTCGGCCCAAATGTCAGCACGTCCGCGTAGAAAAATGACATCAATACGACTGCACCGGCCCCGACTATTTTAGTTTTAAGCTACTGTTTTAGCTTATTATGCATAAAAAATTAACCAATTTTAAGATTTACAAACTAAGTGAGAAATGAGACAAATAATCTCAAAACAAGATTAATAATCTTGGAATTTCTGCTCTTGCAAAGTATATAATTCTCAAAACAAGACAAAGACTATGGCTTTATATAAGCATTTAAGTCTAGGTTAGATATCTTTTTTTTTTTTTCTTTTTTTTTCTAGTGAACATAAGACTCTTAGAGCATTTTAGCTCATTATGTGTGAAAATTAACTCATTTTAGGATTTACAAACTAAGCAAGAAATAAAAGACAATCTTAAAACAAGATTAATAATCTTAGAAATGCTGCTCTTGTATAGTAAATAATTCTCATGACAAGATCAATAAGACTTCATAGCTTGATATAAGTGTTTAAGTCTAGGTTAGATAGCTTCAATTTGCAGTGCATGGTTGAGAAATATGAGCGTGCCGGGATCTTAGACATCATGATCAGAGTGTGCATGATGTCACTCATGTTTGCTCGGAGATAAGTTTGAAAGTAAACAAGCAGGTGTCGTTTTGTAACCGATGAGAGTTCAGCCATTGGCAAGTAATATAAATGCAGAAAGAAGTCCCATTTAGAGGAAACTTACCTTTTAAGTGCCGACCATTGCAGACAGTTCAACAGCGCCGACATGTACAAAAATGGGCCTGTTGCCAAAATGTTGCCCGCAAAACAACAACAAGCACCCCACGGCCGTGCATCACATCGAGCGGCGACCGTTGAAGAGTGCCAACATTCTCCTCAGCAAAAAAAAACAAAAAAAATGGGTGCAATCATCAAGCGCTGATATTCTTATCCATTGAATGTCATGGCAAAAAAAAACCATTGAAAACAGTCCACAGGTCTACATGACATACAATAAAGCTTATTGACGAAATGACATGACTGTATTAAAATGGGCAATGCCATTAAATAACCCAGAATGATCCTGGAAGGATAAAGACTTTTTTTTTTTTTTCCTGCTTCACTTGCTGGTGATTCTGACAGCCACATCATCTGCTATTAGCACACTCTCCAAGAGTGCATATAATAAGCACTTTTGATGGTTTGGCCTTGACAATGATATTGGCATGTAAGTGCGTGACAGCCAATAACATGAAGATGATGGAGATGTCATTGAGCATGGGTGCTTATAGGTTTGACCTGGCAATCATTGGATCGCTAGATCTCAAACACATCATAATGTCAGTCACACATACAATACATATTGTGCATTACATGATTTAAATGCCAAATATTAAAGTCACATTTATAGAAAACTTTCATGCGGTTAGGGCCAAATCGATGCAGATTTTTTTTTTCCTGACATTTAAGAGAGAGAAAAAAAATCCAGATAACCGATTAATTTGCCGACAAATTAAAAATATATATATGTAATGAATTATAAAATGGTATGTATTACAGGCAAAACAGTGGAACATTTTACAGTACTTTTTCCTTTCGCGTTGGACTAACAACATGAGGAATTTTCAAGTACAAAAAACATGCAAAAAAAGAAAAAAAGCATTCATTGGTGAATGTATTTTAAGATTTAGTCTGTAAATATATGCAGCATATAAGCAACATAATGAGTGAAGTTACTGCCAAAACACAATTTATGCATAATGCCCATTAAGGTTATCACATTTCTTCTACTCCATTATTTTATAAAGTGATCACTTCAAAATGAAAAACAGAAACACCTTTTGCAGATGCCAAAACATATTACCTGTGACAGAATTGCATTTTAAACGAGAGATACACAAACACACTGGTATATCCTTGTCATTTACTGGCCCAGTGTGAGCACATGAATCCCCAGCGGCTCTTGTATCACATAAAAGATGCCTTATGACCTAAAACCAGTTTTTGGCATTTAAGGGATTGTGGCTTTTGGATGACCGCTGAGAATAATCGGTCTTATGGCTATGCTGAGAAAAGAAAAAAAAAAAAAAAAGAGCAGATAATGAATGTTCATGACTGTCCAATGTCCATTATGCCAAATATAATGTTTGCTATCCACTTCATTCATTTTGTCTTAAAGAGCTTTAGTACAGTAGCTGCTTGATTCCTCGAACCAAGCTGTCGAAACTGTGATTGGATCAACTTTTATTTTCCATTGGGAACTAAATTTCTGTTATAATTTGCTCCTGAGTTCACACTGTCGCATCACATTTTAATTAACATTTCAACATTGATGTTGGCCGCAAAGTGCCATAAAATGTCACATTTGTCTTTCCTTTCATGTTCAAATTATCACTACCATGCAGCCCTTTGTCTAAAACCTACACGATTGTCATTGAAGGTGTTCTAAATGGGTTGAAATTGCTCTGCTTGCAGGCTACTTTCTGCAGACGCTGTTCCCGCCCTCTCAGCGCTTCTTCCAGGGTTGCATGCAAGCAATCGTCGTGGATGACCAACCGGCTGATTTGCATGCTGTGGAGAAAGGCACAGTTGGAGCCTTTGAGAATGTCAGCCTGGACATGTGTGCCATTATCGACAGGTAAGATATCAATTACTCTTGTTGCGCTCTTTTATAGTTTTTTCTCTTGTGTTCAATTTTAAATTTGGTTTAATAGTGCCAATATCGTACATGAGATTTCAACAGGCTGCCAAAATTGTGTCCCATCCTTTTTTTTCTTCTTTTGTGTATGTGTGCGTTTGTGTGCGTGCAAGTACGTGTAAATTTATACTCATTAACTCACCTAAAACCTAATAAAAATCCCATTACCCTTCACCTTAACCGGATACTTCAGAGTCTCGCCAGAGTCGTGAGGTTCAAACGGTCAGGAGACCAGAGAAAAGGTCAGAAAAGATAAAAAGAATAGAAAGATAAATCAAAGTGAAATCCAGCACCGACCAAACACTTCCTGCCTTGCCCATGGTTACAAAATCAAAGTCTTACGCCAACCCCAGAAGCCTCTAAATTCCGACAAAATTAAAGAGATCTCAGGAAACCAGAGGAAAAACTAAAGAAAGGACGGAGGGAAGGAAAGATGAGGCAGAGTGAGATCCACAGAAACCAGTACATCCGGTCCATCAAAGTGAAATCCAGCACCGACCAAACAGCCGTCCTTTTTCTTTGTTGAACTGTTTCTCGACATATGCAGTGACATAACCAATTAGAGCCTGTTTAGTGGGATACGTCAATAATTTAGCCTTTCTCATTTATGTATTTTAGGTGTCAGGAGCCTCAAATATATCATAACAAAAGGACTCATCTATTTTTTGCTGAATAAAAGAACAATTTAAAACATTTGACTTTGACATTTAAATGATTTTAACAGAAAGTTGCCATATATATATATTTTTTTTTAATTCAAAATGATTTAAAACTTAAAATGATGTCACAGTTCAACCTGGTATGATTTTTTTGCCACCAAATAATCCATCATTTGGCTGATGTCAAGCCATGTTTGAGAATCACGTTGCCAGGATCAACAAGACAGAAGCGAAAAATGTTGTGCTGATCAGAGCAGTATTTTCTCTCCACTAATTTGTTTTCAATTTGTCGATATAACACGACGCAGGCGGTCAGCGCCAGCTTTGCCAAACGGTTGGACGTTTACTGACATTGCTTGATTCGCATCAATTTTGTCCTCACTTGAAGAGGCAATTTTGCTGCTTACATTTAAACCACAACACAAGGATCAACTGACAAAACCTTTTTTCAATATGAACATTTTGAAAGTCTTATTCTAAAAAAACAACATGTTTTATGCTGATTGTATGGACCGGCTTTAGTGCAACTGACTTTGAAAGCAACTTTGAAAGAGAAACAAGCAAGCCGCAATGGAAGTCATAAAATGTCTGGACAAATTTCCCGTCCTTGCTGTTGACTGCGTTGTCCCTTTCCATCGCTTTCAAAATGTTGTGTGGTCCCGCAGCGCTCGCCGTGCTTCTTATTGCGCCGTGGAAGATGAATGAGTGGAGTGCCACTATAGAACTAATCAGAACGTCTTTGAAGGCTGCTCAATAGGCCTGTCGGAGCCACGTTTGATCAATGCGACTCCGCTGCCGGATCAGGCAAACGGCACAAACGCGTATGAGAAAAATCCTTATCCTAACCTAACCCTCACTATGTCCACCAGTACTGTACTGTACTGTATAGAATAGCATCAGAATGACAAACTACATTGGTAGTTCCAATGTTTGTTTATGTGATTTGTAAAATATGACATCTAATCATCCATATACTTTCATGTACTGTAATGAATTTTCATATCAGATGTTTTGCATTTATATAGTGCTCCTTATTGTTATGTCCTGTACCCTCGTTTTACACCCTCTACTTTTGATAAACAGAAGGTATAAAACATCAATCTGTCAAATGGCAGATTGCGAAATATTATTCTGAGACGAAAGCATACAGATAATTTACTGATAACCAATCAATCAAATCTTATGTTAATTAGTAGTCCGTGCAAATATGTCCAGATAAAGAGTCTTTGAATATTGGGAAGATATGTGGTGCCAGGTCCATGTTCCATAATCCACAGACTCATATGGTCATTGGAGGTCAGTGGAACTCGCACTTTGTTGTCATTGTGGTAAAATATCAAACAGCCACGGGGGCAGGCAAACACGCTAAAGTCGGATATGCGGCTGGGGAAAGAAGAGTGAGGTCATTTTTTTTCCCCCCATTAAATTCCTGACCTATATGATCTGACACATGCATTGCATGGATACTCCATTAGAGGGCAGTACTTTTTCTATATGTATGTCACTAATAATATTTTTGTAGCTATATGCACGCGTATACTGCATAGTACAGTGCTATAGTACGATATACTGAGTATATTGTTGGATGTGTAGATGCAGTATGTGAATGTATGAACTTGTGATATTTCTGTTACTTTGATGTGGTATTATGCGAAAAGGATAGACAGTATAAGCTTTGGCTTCAGTCTACGCCTTTTGGTCTTTGTTTTTATTTGTATATTTCTTTTTTAATTATTAATTGTTCTGACCAAATAAACTCAACTAAACTAAACTAAATTAAAACCCAGCTGACGGCTTTTTCAGCGACCTTGCAAGATTGCCCCAAATGAGAAAGGAGAGACACCTGTACTCATTAATAGTGGGAAATGTTCATTCTGATTTTTGGAAACACAAAGATGTTTGATATGTCTGTTTATTATTATATTTTTGACCGTTATAAATGTACAAATTTAAAGCATTGTGACCGCATGTATCAAATATGATACAAATCAAAAGGCATATGTGGAAGTTGATTTTCAATTTTTTATTTTAGTTTATTTAGTTCGAAAGGACCAAGAAATATTATATTTACAAAGAA
Source organism: Festucalex cinctus (assembly GCF_051991245.1). NCBI lineage: Eukaryota > Metazoa > Chordata > Actinopteri > Syngnathiformes > Syngnathidae > Festucalex > Festucalex cinctus. The sequence goes on along the minus strand of NC_135430.1, from coordinate 21,143,653 downwards.
CCGGAATTTTATCTCATATATTTCATGGTTCAGGGGTTTATAGGGTTAAAAAGACATATGGCTGAACTTTTATTGCATTTCAGAATGGGCCATTCAAAACCGAGACCTGTCTCGGGCTGTGAAAAATTAGCTGCTTTGATTTGATTTGATTATTTTGTTTTTTTTCAGTGGGGCAGTTGACACATAGGTGTCAACGTTTATGCCCACTCTAGGGGACGCAATGTCATGTATCTTCCATTTCTATCATGCACTCTGCTTTGACGTAAACCGACCGTTTGGCCACCCCCTGCTGCAGATGTATGCCGAATCATTGTGAACATGGCGGTCGGTGTAAACAGACATGGGACAGTTTCAGCTGCACTTGCGATGGAACAGGATACACGGGCGCCACCTGTCACACCTGTAAGTATGCACGTGGTTATATGGACCTGTGTCATGGTCATGCGCATTCTTATCCATATGTGTTTTTTTTTGTTTAGTTTTTTTGTTTGTCTAATTCATCAAACTATTTCTTCCTCAATTTCCCACAAATGAAGGGGTGAACTTTTAGCATGTTGTATGTTCTTTGCTTTGGGTGTTGGGAAGCACACAAAGACAAAAGAGATTGATAACTTCCATTTAAGTACTTTGCCAATACTGAATTATGATATTTGAAAATGCTCGTATGCCTTGTGATTGTGATGAAACGTGTTCAAGTATTGTTTCGAAGTTACATATCAACAAAATGCAGCAAACTGACACCGAGATTCATGTCGTTACCGGCAACGTTGTTTCATCTGCACAACAAAGTGTGTTTTCATCTGCAAATGTCACTCTGAAGGCGAGAGATCAGTTTGGGCTCATAACAACGAACGAACGCTGATATGAGCACATTACATGGTACAGTACAAAACACAAACGGGATATAAACACCTATTATGTATTTTTTTGTTTGTTTTTTTGTTTACTTTGCTGTTTGCAGCCAGGTTGGCATTGCAAATCGGTATCTGTTGTCATTTGCATAACAATTGGAAATAAATGGTAAGTAAATGAAAACATTCTGGACCATCCAAAAATGAGATTTGATACACATGTATGATGATTTATGATTTGTCAAACCAAGCTATTTTTAAATGTTAATTACTAAGGAACAGAATAAGGTAGAACCACACTTTTTTTTTTTTTTTTTTTCTATTGAAGGAGCAGAACCCAATTTTTCAAACGGTACCCACCATGTTTATTTACTCAATATTCTAGTCAGCCTTGAAAATGACAGAAAATGTTTTAAATCAGCTGGGATTCTAGGGGTTATCTTTTCAGAAAATGCTTGGTAACTAAAGAGTTAATAATATGGGTGTATAACATAAATTAATAATAATAATAATAATAATGTATATGCGATAATGATAATGATAATAATAATAATGATAACAATGATGATAATAATGTAATAATAATAATAATAATAATGTAATAATGCTCTTTGCAAGTAAAAGATATTAGCTTTTAATGGCTTTTTCCTTGAAAGTTATCATTAAGATTTATGACAATGTTTCAAATGCACTACAGATTTGAGACCCCTGAGTTTCCTTTCTACAGTAAGTGTCAAGGTATATTATGCAAGGTTTGTCGGATGTAAAGTTTGATTGCCTCTTGGCAAGAACGTAAGCGCGTAAGACAGGAAGGAGAGAATTCAAGGAGAACAAATACGAAAAGGCAGAACAGAAATGTAAACCGTCATAAAAAATTGAGAAAGCAAAACGTTGCCACCATCGCGAAGGTTTCACTCCAAGAAACACTCCCACATCTCCGGTAATAACTCTTCCACTCATCCGTATCCTCGATGTGCGTGTGCGTGTGTGTGCGTGGATCATCACAACATACCATCAAATGTGTGTCATCAAGATTGCCAGACTGTGTGGGGCAAACCAACACTTGACAGGCGCTGCACAGAAGCTTGAAAATATTCCAAATGATCTGATGGATGAATTGTGGGGGGGAAATAGTATAGATTTGCTGCAACATAATGAATCTTTAATCCTTTACATACAGCACATAAATGTAATTGCGTTAATGTATCTGTTTTTCCCAGCTATCTATGAGCCATCATGCGAAGCCTATAAACATTTGGGCCGGTCCTCTGACACTTACTGGATAGACCCTGATGGCAGCGGACCTCTGGGCCCCTTCAAAGTCAACTGCAACATGACAGGTTTGTCAGGCAGTGCGTATAAATGCGCACCGTTAACCCTTTCTTCTGGGAGGGAATAGTCGCCCGTTCGTCTTTTCACCCTTTTACCTGGCATTTCATTTCATTTTGCCTCACTGCAGCCCAACGGCATAAAACGGACCTAAATCTGGCTCTTCCGCACAAGGGATCCAGGCTGGCAGCAAAATGCTCGCAAATACGGCCAATTTCGTCTGCTTGCACTAGCGCAGGGGTGTGCAAACCTTTTCATTTGAGGGCCACATACAGAAAATCAGAAGGACGCAAAAAAATAAAAAATACAAAATAAGGCAGTATTGATGGAAATAGAGGCAATAAAGACTAAACAAGAAACTGTGGTAATTTGTTTCCTGACGTGTTAAATAAACAGATAATACAAGATCACATATAGACACTTTTCCTAAAATGTCACTGCACTCCGCTGGCTCACCGCTTAGTCACACTGAATTGCACACACGCCGCAGAATGTTAAGTTTCACTTTCCCCTCCGTGGACGCGCACCTTCAAGACCTTCAATCCAGCCACACAGCCAGCCGAAACGCACACCTTGAGTGGCACTATGAGTGAGCAGGGATATGTCTTGAGTGACAGACTCATGTTAGCCGAGAACTGAAGTGTCCATTAAACCCTGCAGTCTCTGAGCTGTAAACTTCCAGAAAGAAATTTACTCTTGTGACAGCTAAACTGTCCATTTTTTTTTTGTATTATGTACGAATGTTTCCCTAGTATTCCAAGTAAAACATCATGATGACCTTGATGGCAGAGGAAGACATTCAGTTCCTGTTGGTCAAGAGTGTCTCTTTTTATTTATTTTTTATTTTTTTGTAGTACTTACTGTTATGCTTTTTCCATTTGATACAGCGTGGTGATTAAATTGTTGAAAAATGACCGTCAGAAGCAGTTAGCCAACCATTCTATGCCGCACACCCCTACAAATGTGTTCAAATTTGCTCACACCCTACGTGTGCACAATGTATATTACATTTCAAGAAAATAGACAACTTATTTTTTCTGTTTCTCCACTTTAATGGTTGGATTTTTTTTATGACATTTGTGTGCCATTCGCATATAATGTTATTCTACTGTTTGGAGGTACACAACCAAAAAAATAAGTAGTAAATATTAGGGGTGTGAATTGCCTAGTACCTGACGATTCGATTCGTATCACGATTCACAGGTCACGATTCGATTCGATACCGATTAATCCCGATACGAATTTCTAAGTCGATTGTTGCGATTTTTTTTCATTCAAATTTAGAAAATACTAATCAGTAAGCTTGTAGAGTGTAAGATTTATATGAAAATGTATTATTTATTTATCTGAAATTTCAGTCTTATAGAGGTTGTAATCTGTTTCATGTTTGAACAGCATTAAAATAAAATATTAAGGCTTAATGTTCCGTTCATATAACATTCTTCCATGCTCAAGGTGTAAATCCTAAAAAAAAAAATAAAAAAAAAAAAAAATAAAAAATCGATTCTGCCGATTATTGAATCGATTCGAGAATCGCGCGATGTAGTATCGCGATATATCGCCGAATCGATTTTTTTTTTTTAAACACCCCTAGTAAATATGTAGTCCGGCATATGTGATTATGAGTTATAATGGAAAATGCTTAAACTCCATTCATGAATTTATGTCAAAAGTGAAAAAAAAAAAAAAAAAAAAAGCAATTCTCCTTATCTATACAGTAATGTTGTTAGGTCTTATGATGAGTCCCAAATGGATTGCGCTGTCAAATTGGAGGGAAATTGGAATGGAGCTTTACCATAACATTTCATATAAAGATGGTGACAATGTCCAGTATGTCTTTACGGGACACATAATAATAATGTTGTACAATTGTGTGCATGTTTGTGCAGAGGACAAAGTGTGGACTGTTGTCCTGAACAACCTTCCACCCAAAACAACAGTGACTGGTTCCAGTAGAGAAAGACGGACCATCCTCCAAGTCAACTACAGTGCCTCTATGGACCAGGTAGCACAAACACACATCACTACTATGTACTATCTGTCTTTGCTTGCTTTAGAATCATCCAAAAATAAATAAATAAATAATTTAATATAGATATATATATATATATACATATTTTTTATTTATTTATTTTTGGTTATTGGTTATACAACCCCTAGCAAAAAGTATGGAATCACCAGTCTTGGACGAGCACTCACTCAGACGTTTTATTCTGTAGATCGAACTCAGATAAAAAGCATGAAACAGTCGTAAGGTCATTCCAAAGTGCAACATCTTGGCTTTCCGAAACACTAAAAGAAATGAAGAAAAAAAAAAAAAAAACATTGTGCTGGTCAGTAAATGCTCGTTAGTCAGCAGTTAAAAACAGTGCAGTTATCACACCTCTTGGGGGGGGGGGGGGGCTGCTGGACCAAGTGGATTGGGCAAGAATCATGGCTCCAACAAGGGGAGATGTCTCTTGAGACCAAAGACAGGATTATCAAACTTCTCGCAGAAGGTAACTCTGCACGTATGGTTGCCAAAGATGAGGGCTGTTCACAGTCAGCTGTATCAAAGTACAAACTTATTATTAAATACACATCCAGTGTATTAACTACTTGCATTTGCGGCATCAGGCTTGCTATAAGTACGACTTTCACAACTTTCTGTATTACTACTATCCCAACAGCATATTTTTAGCTCAGCAACACTATGAGATTATTTTCTATTCAAATATCAGCAACACGGGCAAGCTGCAAAACAGCCTTTTAATCATTAATGGCTCATAACAGAGAAATTGCACGTATTGAATTGCAATATCCGGAAACCCTGCAGCATCATATAGTAAATTCTGCTCTTTTTATGTTTGGCAGAAAAGTGATTCACAAAGTCTGGACCTCAGGCCCAGGGATTTTGATCATCTTGACACTACAAATAAAACTCAAGAGATTGAACAAAACTTCCTATTCTTTTTAGTTTAAAATGGCTTACCGGTACCTTAGCATGAATCCAATAATGCATTGTAATCCTGCATGCTAAAATAGCTAAAATAGCAATATGTCACCCATTTGTTGCTTTTTCTGCTTCCATTTCTTCTTCTACTTGTTTTTGATGGTTGTCAAATACTTTTACCACCACCTTCTGGCCACCGGTGGCAATGCACCCATAATATTTGCCAACCGCCAGAAGAAAGTCAATATGATAAGGAAATGGCAAAATTTTGTGTGCCAGCCCGAGCTCTAATTTTAATATTATACAAGTCGTGCTTAAGTGCAAGTTGTAAGACTGCCAAACTATGGAAAAAAAAAAAAAAAAAATGACTTAGTGTGAAAAATATGGTCTAACTATTGATCAAAGGTGGGCATTCAGCAAAACTGTCATTGATGGACATCCATTTTCTTGGTGATTAATGATTGACGAGAAACTTTGTCAATATAATCATCAATAACTGGGTCACAGACTGACGGACTGACAGACTGACGAATGATGAAACGAAAACATTGTTGGACTCCCACTTCTTTAATGCCTCTCAAGTAAGTTGAATTTGTTTTCTCACCTTATTTAATCACACAAACATCTTCTGTTGCCAATAGCTGACACCGAGGAAAAAAAAAAAAAAAAAAAAAAAAAAGAACAACAGAGTCAGACGAAAATGCCGACACCAACAACAACCTCCTCATCTAGTTCAGTCGCGCTCCTCGCTGCCCTCCCGTGAGTCGCGTAATGCATTCCTAAACACTTGGAGACGAAACGGCAGAACAGAAATACGGGCGGAAATATATGTGCCACCAGAAATGGAATCTGAATCATTTACATTTGAATCGCTTAACTTGAATAATTACGTTGAAAAACTGACTTTGAAGCACACTGTCGAGCTGTTCGATGAACAATTTGTTCTGCTGTGTCGTACTTTCCGACATGCAATCAAGAAAAAAATGGACATATTGTGTTCCATTAACAACCGCATGATGTTCAGAATATTGCTCGGATGAGAAACCGACGTAACGACATCATCGATTAGAAGGCAAATCAAATGACAGCAAATTGGGTGGTTGGTTTTTGTGCCTGGTGAATCGCACACAGTGTCACATTAGCAAATAGAGACGTGTTTAATATCGTGTATGTATCTGCAGAACTGTGACTTCACATTTCCTTGTGTAGTTTAATTTCCTCTGCACAGTGCTAATTTGGTGCTTTTCGCAATCATGGCAAAAGTGACAAGTTAAATTTGCACATTAAAATACAGAACTTGGGTGATGCTTTTTTTTGTGTACAAATTGTATGCATTTTCATTTTCATATGCAAGACAGTCGTTTCGACAAGCTTAATAGATAGTAATAAAGCAAATTGTTGTTCCATTACCGCGTGATTCCTCTGGAGACACACAATATATGAATCATGTACTGTAACTATGGCAACAGCGATGCCGCTAACCTGCCATCATGGAGCCCAATAAACCTCACTGCGTTTCTATTATATTTGAAGTCGCTGCCAGCATGCCTTTTGAAATATGGCTGATTTCGGCACGCAAGCGTCGGCTTGGCTGAAAGTGAGGGAGTACTTTGGTGGCTGGTGCCGCATGCAAATATCACATTTACAGCCAGCCGCAAAGGAAGTGGCAGCTGATCATTGTGCTGACAGCTGCAACTTAGAAGGCCCGTCAGACGATCCCTCAAACAGGGGAGGAAGTTCCACTACATCAAGTGTAACGACACTTATTTCATTTACCTCAGTTGAATGTTTTATCTTTTTTTTTTCTTTTGCTGAATATTTTTATATACATATCACGTGACACATATCATTTTGATCATTGAAAACGTAATTTGGCAAAACTATTTTTTTTGTTTACTTGAAATTTGTCTTTTATTCAATTACAGTCGTTACGTCAGTGGTATGTGTTTACTAGGGATGGGCAAGTACCAATACCAGGTATCGTATTGGGTCGATACATGGCCTTATTTCAAGGTAGTTGCGACGGTGGCCATAGCTATTAATTTGATTAAAAAAACAAAATTAAAACTGCTACATTGGGATATATAGGTCTTTCTTTATCTTGCTGCTGTGTGGGGAAAATCTTGTGTATCAAAAGTGCTAGTGGTATTGGTACTTGATATCGGTGTCGGAGACTATGCAAGTGCCGAGTACTTCTGCTGGTATCGGTCTGAAAATAAGTTGCTGAACATCACTAGTACTTAACTTTGTTTGTTTGACTATTTGAATGAATGAATGAATGAATGAATGAATGTAATAGCGACATCCCAGTCAGCAAATTTGGTGTGGCCCAGTGGTGGGCCACATAAGGCACTTGGCCCGCAATGAATTACGGTCCTTTGGTGGCCCACATCCGGCATCCACCATGTGGGCCACATGTGGGCCTTATGTGGCCCACATCGTGGATGCCGGATGTGGCCCAGCGTAGAGCCAGCTGTGGTTATACAATTTGGCTTCGATGTGGGCCACATAAGGCCCACATGTGGCCCACATGGTGGATGCCGGATCTGGGCTACCAAAGGACCGTAATTCATTGCGGGCCAAGTGCAAGTGCCTTATGTGGCCCACCACTGGGCCACATCAAATTTGCTGACTGGGATCCATGCTGCCTGAAAATAATTTTGACAAAATAAAGTATGTAAAAAATAAAGTATGTAATTTTCTATGACATTCTCAAAAGAGCATTCACTGTGCAATCGTAGGCAATTTTCTCTGTTATTTGAATGGCACAAAACATCTCTTTAATTATACCCTCCCTTGTTACTCCTGTAGTTTCACGTTCCAAGCAAACCCAATTAAAAGAGTACTTTTGTTTTTTTTGTTTGTTTTTTTTTGCAGGTGACGGCCATCACCACCAGCGCAGAACACTGTGAGCAACAAATCACATACAGTTGCCGTATGTCCAGACTGCTGAACACTCCAGGTGCGGTATCGCTATTTTTTTGGAACTTTTATGCACGTATCGTATTTTAATGTGAAATTTGCGAGAATACAGAAGAAGGCGTTTTTGTGGTCAAAGAGCTGCAATACTTCCTTTTAGCTGCATAAAATCTAGAAATGAATTCTAATCGACCCAAGTTGGCTGCGCCTGTTAGCAATTGTTTGGAATGAAAAGTGTAAAAGTTGCCAACCACGACTCGATTAACTCTGATTACATTCAGTTGTGTTCGATTTGTTTGGATTTGGCTACTGTGTAAAATGTCCGTTTGATTTAAATGAGCAAATCAAGTGTGGCTTGTGAAAAATATAAGAAGGTTTGACTGTGTGTTATGTACTACTTGTTAACAGTTTTTTGCGGATGGAGAAATGTGATCTCGCTTGAAAGGCAGCTGCTTTTAATGTTTGTTTTGCTTTGCTTAAAAAAAAAAAAAAAAAAAAAAAAAAGGAATTAGCCCAACATCTTATTTAACGTATTTAGCGCATAACAATCTAACGAGCATCTTGTCAGATCCACTTTCCGCTCTCACAAAGCTGTAAACCGAAATGCACGCGGGCATCACAACAGTGCACCCAAAGACCCACTGTAGGGAATTGCTTCATAAAGACAAAACACGACAGCAATTAGAGGTCCGAGAGGATCGTGTGTGTGTGTGTGTGCGTGCGTGCGAACGAACGTCTCTGTTCTTGATAGAGGAGGTCAAAAGAAATATTGATAGGTGTGTTTTCTAGTGTGCAGTTTCAACTTTACAATTAACCTCCAGTCCACAAAGGCGTTCAACCTGTCGATGACCAAAAGACACACAAACGCACACGATATTAATAGGGCGCTCTTTTTGTGTTCCACGCACACACATGGCCCCTCATTGACTAGTTTACTCCTAATTCGCCACCTCGCGAGTCAGGGAAATCCAATTACCAGTCTACAGTGACTGAAAAGTTGTGCCAGGAAAAATCATTTACCCCAAATTTCCCCTCTATAAATGAGCTGTCAGCTTTCATCAAATGGGCGAGTCGGCAGCGTTTCCATTGCGCACGTCGGCACGCGTGCGCACAACACGCTCGCACTTGCTATTCTGGACTCTCGTCTTCGACAACGGGGTTTTCTGGAGCTAAACCAAGCGTTAAATGGGAATTATGGTCTGCCGCTAGTGACGCCTCTCGATTAGGATGCTGCAGAAATGCTCCTAATTGTCCAACCCCGCCTCTTTTCTTTTGCACGTTGGGGACTTGTGTTGTTTCAAGTCGAGACTCGCGCGTTCAATGTAGCTTTTCGTTATTGTGGGTGGGATGCAATAAATGCAGATGAGACACAAGAATCCCCGACTGGGATTCATTTTCAGGGCTCAGACCAGTTCACATTTTAACAAACAGTTTGTGTATCAATGTCAAATTGATGAGCATTCCCGTCGATATTCATGTTGCATTACGACCTTAAACATAAGCAACTGCTGTCCAGCTAAAGGATCATCTGCGGTCCAAATTAATAATGTGATTCATCTGCGCTAATAACGTGATAATTGTGTGCGATTAAACACCGAGTTGACGCTTTAAGAGCTCGTGTGAACTCAATTTGTTTAAAGTAAGGCAGCTCAAGGTGAAGATTCTTTTCATCTCACTTTTTCGTCATGCCTGGTGCCAAATGCTGCATCATGCACGTATCAGTGGTTATTTCAATAAAAGGAGTGTAGGCGTACTGCGCATTGATCTGATCTTGCTTTAACGTGTCTTCGGTGTCAGCGGCGTTAAGTCGCGTTTACACTCGGAAGTCCAAATCCAACAACAACAGAGGACGTTCAACATTTCACATACTTTGTTTGCCGTGTGGTTGTTTATCATAAGAAGACCAGCTTTGTTTTAAGTAAAGGTGTGTTTTTGTAATCTTCTTTTTGTGGCCAAAAGAGGATTATTCTCAGTCAACCCATTGAAGGATTTTAGGCTAACCATTCTAAACATTAAAAAAAAAAAAAAAAGAGCGACATATGCAGCATCTGGTTTCATACAAAAGTTCCCATGCAGTTAACAGTTAGATAAACATGTGACTAATCAGTTTTTGGGTATAACAAGCAGAAGGTGATGCGAGTTACTGGAGGTTAATGAGGCTCTTGCGCGTCTCATCCACTTGATTATTGTTTGCTCTCATTTGTTTCCACGTTCGTCATTAACCTTTTCAAATGCATCAACAGGCCGAATTCCCAAGTTGCTTCTCTCTTATTGCCTATTTATTTTTTTTTAGATTGGGAAGCCATCATCACTCTTCAGCTTCAGAAGAGTGTCAAAATGTGCATTTTCATCCCACACAACCAAAAATAATTTTTAAATAACACATTGGTGGTACTTTGAGGTTTATACGCCTCTTCCTAAAGTCATTAAAATGAGATTACAGGCCTCTAAATAATTGATTCCATATGAACCCAAACTAATAGAGGGAGCCATGAAATATTTCATCACTGTAAATGCCATAGGAATGTTAATGTTGCTTTTAAATAAAAAAAGTCACAATGTTGAACGTGAGCATAAAATGTTTGTGCACTTGATTGGCCATTTTACCATCTTTTCATTCAATTTCTTAGAATTCAGCCGGCAGCTGCTTCGATGATTGCAATGCTTCTGAAGTAAACAGTATGTTAGTTAGGGCTAAGTGCACCCCCACCCCTCGTCACTGGTGTTCCACAGGGTTCAATTCTGGGGCCTCTGCTGTTTCCGTTGCATCCGCAGCTCCACGGGTTCCATCTTAATAAAGCAACTGTGTTTGTTTCAACATGATCTATAAATATAGGATAGAATTTCCATAGAAATCAGTACCTTCAACAAGTTTAAGAACCAGTGGATTATTGTGACCCTAACGTCAACTCGCACGTGTTGACTGTGTGCGTATTCACTCTTGCGGATGTGACGAGGAGCGTGTCATTGGCTCTTAACTGTTTGGAATGGCGTCATTAAGTTTAACTATCCCTTTATATTTGCCGTGATATCTCTTTATGTTGGCCTGTTGGGGATATACGTTGTTGCACATCTTTCATTACCCGACTAATGTTCTGGCTACAGTGTCGTTAATTTGTGAGGTGACTTCAGCCATGAAGAAAGGCGGGGCTAGAGAGGGGTACGAGTGTTAAAAGTGAATACTGAAATAAAAGTGGAAAGAGAACCGCTACCCGGGTCCTCGGGCATATTTCCCGACTCTCAGCATCACCACAGCGATACTCACTTCATTTACCCATTATTGGCAAGAGGCTAATTAACATGACAGAATCCACTCAGGCAGCGCAACCAATTCAGGGCAAAGGGGGACGTGGCGGTCTTCTCCCGCTTCAGGCTGCAGAGTGGAGTCAGGTTTTATAAAGCGCAGCAAATGAAGAGATGAAATTGGCTTGCAACCTTTCTGTATTCTTGCGTTCACCGCTGCTACGGCGTCGAAGGTGAATTTGTTACAAAGTTTAGCCAAAGAAAGAGAAAAATGCTGGGACTGGTCACACAAAACATTTGCACGCCGTGATGTGCCGTTTGCTGCCGTGATGCGTCGTTGCTCGGGATAATGCCGTCATATGTTGTGTTGACAGACTTGCGTGTCGTACTCTGCCTCGTTGTCGTCGGTCGACCTGAGTGCGGCGATTTACCACTTAGCCGCACAGGCGCAGTGTCGGCAAAGAGTGTGCTACACTTTACGCAACATTAAGCTCGCACCAGACAGAGTTTGCAAGGGCAGCATCTTGCTCCCCCCCCCCCCCCCCCCCCCTCACTTTTTATTACCCTGTAGGGATTTATCCCTATTTATTTTTTCAAGTAGTGATCTTGCAAGATTCTTTCTCTCTATCACAACAGGAACTCGACGTGTTTACGATGCAATCTGATATAAGGCGGCTTGTGGTTACTGCGGGTCAAAAATCAGACCAATCGGTGGCGAATCAGCCTGCGCGTTACAACACGTAACTTCAATGTGGCCGATGAGAAAAGCGGACGCTCTTGCATTTTCAAATGTTTTCAATCTCGCACTCTTTGGTGGAGACGTCCACGTCGCCACCTATTAGGAACGAGATGTACGGGGCCCGACGCCATTTTGTCAGTTGTGACGCCGGTAAACTGGGCGCAAGCCTTGCCGTTCGCGTGGGTCGGATTCACATTCAACCCGGTTTTTTTTTCCCTCATCGGTGAAATCTGGGGCTTAAATTGTGTGAATGTGAATTCTTCTTTTGCGATATTATAAGCGGTGTTGAATTTAATCATCATTACTTTGTCATCTGCTGAGTGATTACTATAATCCACACGCTGGAAAGAAGTCACGAGGGGATGAGTAGTCCGTGTGTGGCTGAAAGCAGTATTTTTTTATTTATTTTTTTATTCACCTGCTGCTCCACCGATGTTCCCCTGCCCTTTTCATCCATATCATTTGATTTGGCGCCTTATGCTGACCCTCCTTTACCACCATCATTCAATTATTATTATTTTTTAATTAGCTAAATGTTTGTGTGTAAATCGTAGTCTGCGCGTTTACGCGTATGCTGTGCCCGATCAGGAAGTAGCCAGCCAATCACGTTGCGGCAGGTCATGTTTCACTCAAATACTATTCGACTGAGTCGGCGTGCGACGGTGGGCCCTCGTTGCGAGTAGTGTTGTTCCGATACCGTTTTTTGGCTCCCGATACAGATACCCAGCTTTGCAGCATCGGCCGATACCGATACTTGAGGTTTTTTTTTTCCCTCAACATGAAAAAGCTGTCCTGCCATTGGTTCAGAGCTTTCAAGGGCCAATAGGATAACTTAGATCAGCATGCAGTGAACATGTCACATATCAGTGAATGTTGTGCACGAGCAAGACACAAGATGCTGCATCCAAAATCCTATATTAGCGTTGGAATTAATGGTATCGGCATGTTACTTGTGAATAGTCACCGATACCGATACCACTGTTTTAATGCAGTATCGGTATCGGAACAACGCTAGTTGCTACGGGAGAGCCAGTGGTGGACACGGCGACTTTCCAATGTCCGTTTTAAACATAGTGCAGATGAAGCATTAATATTTTTTTTTTTCACCAGCACGCACTTGAAAGTTGCCCGCATTTGCGAGTGGAATGCTCGCACTGCCGAGCACTGAATAATCGTGACAATTTGAATTCTTTGGTCTCCGATGGATTGCGTCTTTTCCCAAAATGGCCCTTACTCATAAATTGATGAATGTTTCCATTTTATTCTTATCCCACAAATGCAATATTAATCAGAAAACCATGTTTTGACTCACGGGGACACATCGACCGTATTACTGCAAAGAAGATTTTTGACTTGCTTTCTCCTTTATAAGAAAGAATTAGTGAGTGATTCCCATAATCTCGGTCGTTAACACTGAAAATACTTTTAGTTCTCACAGTGCACATTCAGGCTATTATTTTCACTTTGTGGTGTTTACATTCAAAGTGTTCAATAGAAAAGGCCACAAAGTACCAATGTAATCCCTGAACAAATTGTAGCACTGTGCGCATATTATTGGTAGCGATGCAACAATTTTGTGAGCCATTATATGCATTTCAATACAGCTTCAGGCAGTGCACCAAATTGAAGTGGTCAAGGTGAGTTATGGAGGTTCATCATTTAATATGGCACTTTAAAAAAGACGTGCATTGCTGCCTATACAATCCAAAGCACATAGTGAAACACGAGTGTACAGTTCAACATTTTTTACACAAATCATGCACTCTATTTATATTTTATGTTGCTTTTTTTTTTTTTTTTCTGTCTTTGTGCCTGTGGCTTCTCTCGTCTTTTCTTCGATCATCCATTTCTTCTGATTTTTCTTTGTATCACATCTGCTCTGTGAGACTCTGTGAAAGAGCCTTAGGATGAGCCTTGGGGGCTACGTATAAATAAGTTCCACTCCTAGAAGCACACACACACGCACGCACACATATATACGTAAGAATGCACTTAGAACCTCTGTTCACTCTCATTGACATTAACCACTGTTAATTATTAGCTAATAACTGTGTTATTGCTCTGGTGTGTGCACGTTCCTTATATTACAGTGTGGAGATCATCGCCTCACAGCAGCATTAAACGTACCCCCCCCCCTTAGAAAAACCTCGAACCGTGGTTAGGGCTCACGTGGGTAAGATTTCAGACCGCTTGCTGAGTGATCAAATGATCTGCTCCGCGTCTCTGTTGGGAGATTTTCACGTTAATTGCTGCAGAGATTCAGTAGCACAACTGCAAATCTTTTTTTTTTTTTTTTTTTTCAAATGTCCTATAGCCATCGCCTCCATTATTTTTTTTTAATTCCATATATTTAAGATCAGACATAATTTATCAAGTACTGATACATATACTGTAAACTAGTTGTTTTTTTTTTTTTTCTTTTTTACTATGCAATTATGCACAGGCTTAGTTACATTCATTTGTTTCTCTGAAATAGTATGAAAAATACCAGGAAAATGCATGTAACCTTTTTTTTTTATTTTTTTTTTAAGCTACGGCTCATTTGGCACACTCAAGAGGTGTCTACTGCATTTCCGTCAGCGTTTAACGTTATCTTTGATTAAAGACGCATAAAACAAAGTAACATTTACATTTACAGGAAGTTAATAGCTTTAAATCAATTTCTGACATGCCTGCCTGTCTATTTGTCTGTATCCTATCTAACGTTGACACTTTACCGGCACAAACTCACTTTTTTTTTCTTTTTTTTTTGTATCCTATTTTGCATATTTACATCATGCCCAACCGTACCATCGGCCTTTATCCCACATCCAAAAATGCACACGCTATTCATACTGCAGAACAAGGAAAAGGGCAGTTTGGGGAAAAAACAAATAGTCAAAATAGTGCATCAAGCATGCTGATCAGAAGAAGTAATAGAGAAAAAGTGCCATGTAAGACTTTTGATTGATGTAGAATGACAAAAAAAACAAATGGAAAGAGTCAAAGGAGAGAACTGGAGTGGAAGCAGATTAGTTTGTTTTCTGCAACTTGCCCTTGACACGGAATGATATGCCGCTAGCAACGTGCTACAAAGTCTTGACGCACACCTCAAATGAATACATATTGCCCTCAATGAGATTGACTGAGCTTTAGTCACTTTCACTTGCATGCACACCGACACTCACTAACAATTGTTCATTAACAAAAAAAAAGCCATATGGCGGCTTGAAAGATAAAATGCAAAAAAAAAAAAACTTTTGAGGAGTATTTATAATGTTGTCTCACTTGTAAATTGTTGAGCAGTTGATCTCAATTAGGATATCTTGGGCCATTGCTTGCTTGCCATTAATTCTCTCGAAAGTTGCCAAAGTGTAGTGCATGACCGCAAACCGGTCATCAAAGTGGCGTTCCTCTGATGGATCGCTCACGCTAAAGACATTCATTTACATGCAGCGTAATGGAAAGCCTTTTTACCTGTCTCCTTCCTTTACCCTCACGCTTTTATACGTCATAAAACACGTTTATTGTCTTTGGCGTGCACGGGGCCCGGAGTCTGCAATGCGCGTGCCGCAATCACTGAAGGCGTTTTTCAGCGCAGTCTCGGATTACGGCGGCGCATTAGACCAACTGGGAAAAACACCAGGAGAAAACTAGCGGAACTATCATTTGGCGGCACTAATGATGCAACACACGGAGGGAAGTTGATTATCCACATTGACCTTGAGGGGGTATTACAAAAAACACAGAAAGTTGGATGAGGGAAACTGAAGTAGCCTAAGCTTCCACAAGCTACCACAAGCATGCTGTATATACTGTGGGTCTTTTCATTTAACTCATTTGCTCCCAATAACGTGTAAATAAGTTTTGTTTTGTTTTAAGTGTCCCAAAGACGTATTTATGTTTTTTGTTTTTTTTGTTTTTTATGCTAGAGCATACAGAAGGCTTTGCTGCAGCCTCTCAACTGCGAAGAACGGTGGCAGAAATGGTAGTTATTACACAAACGGCCAGCAGGTGGCAGCAGAGCAAAGGAGATCAACCAGGGCCATGTAGAAAAAAAAAAGCTCAATTACTTACAATTTTGAATAGATTTGTGAAAACTGATAAAACTTAGCTCTCTTCTAATGCTAATTGCTGCAAAACGGAAACAGATAGAAACATACTTTTTTTTCCTGATAAAAGAAGAGACTTTAATCTTTCTTTTGGTAGGTTCCATGTTTTTATAGCAATAGAACACAATATTCTGTGGGCCTTGCAATATCAGTCAAAATCCAGTAAAACAGCCGGGAGCGAACGGGATTGCAAAATGTGAAAATGGCGGCAAGCGAATGAGTTAAATACATTGAGAGTAAGCAAAATACGATTATGGAGGGTTTTTCCACTAATATCCATATTTTTTTAAGTGGATCTATTTTATGGAAGATGACAATGGTTGACATGGAAGTCTCTGCAGCACTAATTACTGTCACAGTCAGACTCCCTGTTGTGTCAGCATTTGCAAAATAAACAGCGCCCATTGGCAAGGAAACCCGAGCAATAACAATCACTGCAGGTAGAAATTACGGAGGTTTTCATTTGACTTGACGACAAAATTCACATTCAGATATGCTTGGAGCTACTTTCATTTATATTAATTAAATGCGTTTTTCTACTTTTTTAAAATGCCATAGGCCTGTTAAATAATGGGGTGTTTTCATTTTTATTCATAAAAAAACAAAATAATGACCACACAGTAGATAATTGACTATATATTTGAATTTTACAGAGAAATCTCCGGTTAGCTACTAGTGTTGTTCCAATACCATTTTTTGGCCCCCCGATACCGATACCCAGCTTTGCAGTATCGGCCGATACCGATACCATACCGATACTTACGGCATTTTTTTCCTCAACATGAAAAAGCTGAAGCTGCATCCAAAATCCTATATTAGCTTTGGAATTAATGGCATCGGCATGTTACTTGTGAGTAGTCACCGATACCGATACCACTGTTTTAATGCAGTATCGGCGCTTCTGCCGATACCAGTATCGGTATCGGAACAACACTATGAGCTACAAAAGCATTTGTTGGCATATAGTCCCCCTTTGTGGGGTTTTGTGGATGGAGGGTGGGGGGGTTCGGTGGCAGGGGGTGGGGTTTTGCGAAATGGCATACAGGCAAATAAGTGAGGGGGGAAAAAAAAACGGAAAAATATTTGTGCTCTGCCTTGGATTACAGTCCCAGAGGGTCGTAACTGTTTGGGATTGTGATCAAGTTGCTGGAATAATGTTACAGAACAAAAACAAAACCAGGGCATTAGCTTTGTACTTTCACTGCTTTATATCGAACAAACATGGGAGTGACGTCTGGCAAAGTGGCTGCGAGTGCCGAGAAGCTCAAATGGATCGGGAATCTCAATTTTGCGCCACCGGCTATGTTGACTAAATAGTCGTGCGCCAACAGGCTCACGCGGCGTGGAGATAAAAGAGAGGAGGAGATGCCGTGATGCTCATTAACCCGCTGGAGGGGGAACAGCTGGATCACCGCAACCATCTGCAACGCGGTTTCCTCTCCAAACAACACTCTTTAGCCTCATCTCTCACATACAGACACAAAAAAAAAAAAAAAAACCCTGACACACATAGCCCCAATCTGTCTGTTCCTCTTTTGTTGCCACACAGAGACCTCTCTGTCTCGCTCTGCCTTGCCTCATATGTATCATCATGAAACACACACACACGCTCTGAACCTTCTCGCCCTCTCAAGTCCTTCATTTTCCAGCTGTGTCGGCGAGCGGTACCGGCCACTTTGTCGCTCTGACAAGGGTCAGCAAACCCGGGGGAGGGAGAACTCTCCGTCTCGTCCTCCCTGACTGGCAGAATGAGCGGAGTGGGAGGCGCGATACGAGGGCACCCATGGAAAGGATGGGGGGGGGCGGGGTCAGCTGGCCAGCTTCACGGGATGGAAGTGTGGATTACAGCAAGGCATTATGGGATTGAAAGGGGGTCAAGTGAACCACGGCGTGATTGATCACGATGCTGGTGGATGAAAAAAGGGAGTTTGTCGAGAGCGGGGTTTCGTCAGGGGGCGGTGCACGCGTACACGCACACAGACTGACTTTTAAATTATGGGATAGCAACACAAAAGGCAAACAGGAAAAAAAAGATTCTGAGATCTAATTTGAAATGGATCCACAGTTGACGAAATTCGGAAATTAACAATGAATGAGGTCAAGAACTGTTATTGTTCGAAACTTTATTGTTCCGAACTCCTATTTACATGAAAGTTTTGTATTGAGCCTTGATATCAGTCCATGCAGTTTGACTTCCATTTACTGCATGTCATTTTGGACTTCTTTAGACCGCAAACTTGCAATTTGGCATACGGCATACCCCTTTAACTCATTTACTCCCAAAAACGTATAAATAGGTTCTATTTCAAATATTACCATGCCCCCAAAGATGTAATTATACATTGTGGCTTTGATGCAACCTCTGAACTGAAGAGAATGCTTGAAGCAATGGTAGTTATTACAAAAACGGCCAGCAGATGGCAGCAGAGTATAAGAGATCAAAAAGCTCTTTTCCCCACTATTTTAAACAGATTTGTGAATAATGATGAAACTTAGCCATGTTCTAATGCTAACTGATGCAAAATGGAAACAGCTAGAAATACACTTTTTTTTTTTCCTGATGAAAGAAGAGACTTTAATCTTTCTTTTGGTAGGTTCCATGTTTTTATAGCCATAGGACACAATATACTATGGGCCTTGCAAAATCAGTCAAAATCCAGTAAAACAGCCAAAATGTCCTGGGAGTGAATGAGTTAAAGGGAATGAGAGGAGTCGCTTCTTTCGGCTCGGCTGTGAATCAAGTCGTCTGTGTTCACTCCCACAACGGTGCATACTGTCCGTTTCTAACCGTGACAAACTGCATAACTTGGAGTCGCCCGCCCCTGCGCGCACTGCGATCGCCTCAATTATTATGCTCACCCCTGGCGTCTTAACACACTCAAACGGATATGCAATTCAAACTAGCCTTCCACAGACGCATTTTCTATCACTTTGGAAAGTGCTTTGCGTGCCAATTAGAAATTTGCGCACGCCTAAATACCCATGCATAATCCAGAGAGATTGTCGACTCGACAAAGGTGAGAGCTGTATACAGTTTTAGGTTGCCCTTACACTGTACTGTGTGCTGCACTTCCCCCCCCCCCCGAGTCACGACTTTGCCACCGCAACATAAGCGCCGTCTTAAAGCTGGAGCAAATGGTGATTAGAAGATGCTTTCAAGCTGAAAGTTGTGTCCTCGCTTGGGAAATGTCCTAAGAAATTGCTATGCTGTGGAATTTCCTGCCACAATAATCATATTATCCAAGCAATGTACCACACCATTAAGTAGACCTGCGTTTTATGTTATCCAAAATTGGCATCGAGAGTATGGCAAATGAGTAGTTACTTGTGATTGACACTATCTGACTATAGTATGTGAATCGTTTTCTCCCTTCTGTGTTATTAAACTACATAATTAAAACGGACCCGAGTGTGATGTTTTGCAGTTGTATGCCACTGCAAAATGCAACCACAATGATGAACACGTTGTTAAATTAATACAGGCAGTCGTTTTTGTAAAAGGCAGACTTTTGACAACAGCTGTGTTGGATCTCGTTATTTTTCCGCGGCAGTTCGCTTCATGCGGTCTGTGCACGTTTATTATTGTAATTATTTTTAGTACAATGGCATAACTTGGCTTAATTCGTTTTCATTGAAATCCATTTGAGAGCTTTGACTTCTTGCTGGGCGAGCGTATTTGTTGCGCTCAGGATGTTTTTTTTTTTTTTTTTTTTTTTTTTTTTTTTTTCTGGCTTTGTGAAGTGGGAAATGGCAAAGCATCACAGCAGTCAGATAGACACTCAACATCCTGTTACAGTGTGAAGCCCTGCCTGAAATTTTTTTTTTTTTTTTTTTTTTTTTTTTTGGTTGTCAACTGCATTGCACAGCGACAAAAGGCATCAGCACATAACTGTTGTGGTGGGAAGAGTATTTTTTTTTTTTTTCGTTCTTTTTTGGACCGCAGCCGTGTGTGTGCATGCACAAAACATGTTTATCAAGATTGGAGCATATATTGTATTGAAAAACTTGGGAGCAGTCAACAATTTTGATAAGGGAAAAATGATAAGGGAGCAAAAGCAAGAGAAAAACTTAAATGGCACTTTAGCAGAAGTGTGACTTTTTTTTTTTTTTTTTTTTGATCTGTTGTGTCCCCCACAGTGCATCTCTGTAGGGGGTGATTGTGAGACTTGCTCGAAGGTCACTGACTGCTTCTGCAGGTGTTCCCGCGGCCGCTTTTTCCCAAGGGACTTTGGAAATGATCATAATTCATTTTCAGGGTGCATGACAAGACTCGTACTTGAGCTGTAAACTGTGATTAGATTCGCCGCGTGATATGAAGACACCTTGCTGTGTGAGTAAGTTCAGCTTTTAGCAGTGTTCCATTGCAGGGCTATCACATAAAAAAAAAAACATGGTGACCTTCTGAGGAGGTTTTAAAAGGAGTCACTTTTCTACTTAACATTTATTTTATTATTTGCTCATTCACTTGCAGCCATACAATGATACTGTAAATATGAGCATCGCATCTTATAGTGCACTTAAGCTAGCATTGGTTTAATGGCAGAAATCTTCTATGGGTTGTTCCTTAGATTTTTCTCCATGTTGTTCCCTTAACCTTCTCCGATACGTGTAATGAATGGCCGCTGAAACTATTTATTCGACGTTTTGGCTTTTCATCTATTTTCTACTTGAAGGGAAAAGTTACAGTCCAGAAAAATGGAATAATATATGCCACAAAAAATGCCTAAGAAAGCACAAAAACAATGTTAAGTTTTGTGTGATTTTAATGTAAAAAATACGTGTATTGGTTGTAAATGGGGTCATGTCAATCCCACTGAAATGCTGCATGAGAATAATGATGGCGCAGTTGAATGAAGAACCTTCTGACCTCTGCCAGCTATTGCAATATGTGCACACGGATTTCTAAGGGAGCATCGTCTGTGATACGATACAGCGAGTGCGCGCACGGTTGAGTTTTTGTTTGCAGTATGTTTTGTCATCATCACATGAAATGGTACTTCTCGAACAGCTCCCAGCTTGCCGCAGGCCATCCTGCAGTGTTAAATCGGAGTATCGTCTGTTGCTAAGTTTTTGCCCATACTCATGAGAAGCCGATTACTTAGTCTTTCCATGCCGACGAGCAAATACTTCTAGTACAAAAAGTCGGGCCAGGATCACAAAATGTCTACAGTGGAATTTGCTTCTTTTTTTTTTTTTTTTGGCATCAGTTTTAATTTCTACCTGCTTGATTCTTCTTTCATGAGTCTTTAAAACTAGTTGGTTTAATCTTCTCTAAGTGCCTCTTTCTGTATGAATTACCAAAACCTCGAGGTTGCAAAATGAGTGTTCTAGCCACCCAAAAAAACATTTTAGACAACACTTGAACTCCGAGTAATTGGGATAACAAAAATTCTATCATATGCATGCTGTCATTAAACAACAATAAGGTTTGAGAAGGAAAAAAAAAAAAAAGTCTACAAGATAGTTGTTGTTAAACATTGTGCACGAATCAGTGGTGACTCGAAAAGGGTCCAACCAAAACAACAATGCTAACCGGTGAATAGCTAGCGGTGTCAAAAAAAAAAAAAACAGTTTTCAAATGAACATAAAATTAAATTGTTAAAGGGATACTTGACCATTTTCAAGAAGGAGAAGATAGAAGATAATATTCTGCTTATAATTAATGCGATAACTTATTATTTTTCATGAACAATTAATGCCTTTTAAAAACAAATTTTTCCACTTGCTGTGGACTGAAAATGACATAACCCGTGTTTAGGAAACAAGTAATGACCAATCATAGCTCGGATTGCTGAACAAACCCAGAAGACAGGTCACCCCCTGATTGGTCGTTACCTATGATGAAGTTATCAAATTAATTCTGGACAAATTATTAACTTTTTAACCATTAAGCAGCCAGTCAAAAAAGTGCACACATATTAACACCTTAGTTTAGTCGCTGTTAGCCTCACACGCTATCCTAGCAAGGGAGACAACATACTAAAATACCCAGACTAGCTTAGCACTAGCTAGCAGATGGAGTTCGAATTTGTCCAAAACAAAATCCTGGATTTTGTAATTGTCCAGTGTACAACGAGGGATCCCGCAGGTTAAAATATTTAGCGAGAAAGGAAAAACTGCCGCTTTATCGTACTGTAATGTAATGAAATGTTTGCAAAACGGGAATATGAAGATCTTTGGACAACAAATTGCTACAGTATACAAGAGCCTCAAATTTGCAATTTACCATTCTATTGAATTGAATTCATCTTTCTAGTTAGCGACTATTGTTTTTTTGTTTTGCAAGACTTGAAATGATTCTTTTCGTTCATCTCTTTCTTTGTTGTACAAGTAAGCTCGGTTTCGTGTCTTTTGAGTTTCCAGGAGGCTGAGGATGCTCGAGGAGCCAATCATGGCCACCTCGTCACCTCCAAGCCACCCTGCTCCATCTCAATAAGCCCTCCCTGTCTTCCTTCAGCTCCTGTGTCATGTATTTGGAGAGAAATGTTGTGGCAACCGTGTGTGCATGAGTGCCTCAAATGAAACAATTTTTTTTTTTTTTTTTTTCCCTGGGCTGCAGAGGGAATACGAGACGTAGTCCATCCATCAATTTTCTGTCCTGGGTCGCGGGTGCGCTGGGGCCTATCCCGGCTGACTATGGGCAAGAGGTGTGTTAAAGACGTAACCAGATTGAGATGTAGAAGAAGCTGAGCACGTCTTACGGCGGGATACAAGATAGGCCGCGTTGTGCTTTTTTCTCATCTGTTCTGCTTCCCGTGTAACAACTGTGCAGTCAGTGAAGGCAAAATGAAGCAGCACGTGTCAAAGCAGCCATGGGAAATAACTTGTTACCCAGCATGGGTCGGCAGTGGTGTAAAGATTCGACCACTCTATTTTGGTTTCAGTTTCATCCACTGACGTCTGACTGAAGCCGATCTTATCATCACGGACGTTTTAATGGAGGAATCGTTTCCCGTCTAATCAATGTGCCATGTTGAACTTATGACCACTTTCATTTGAATCAACACCAAACATCTATCTGTTCAAATTACAGCACACGCGATTACGCGTCCTCGTACTGTGTCCCGCTTCCTGATATTACGGCTGCCTATTCGGATCATAACAGTCAACGCTAATGCAAATGGGTGGCGCTATTTCATCGTCTACTGCGTCTCATGCATGCACTAAATGGGGCCTTTTTTCCTCACGGTAAGAGATGCAGCTTCAGACAAAAAATGTGCTCACTGACAAGCTGGCGACAGTATTAGTTGACACTGGAAATTTGAAATGAGTCAAAACAATAGTAAGTTGAGCATAATTTCCTACTTTCATATGTACAGTAATATGTTTAAATACGTCTATAAAAATGAATTATTAGATTGGGGTTAAAATATGAGCTCTATCCTAACGTGGGACTTCTCTGAGGTCCTCAAAAATTCCCAAAACATACTTTTTAGGTTACCGTATTTTCCGCATTATAAGGCGCATCTTCAATAAACGACATATTTGAACACTTTTTCCATATATAAGGCGCTACAGTAGAGGCTGGGGTTACGTTATGCATCCATTAGATGGTGCTGCGCAAAAGGAAATGTCAACAAAACCGTCAGATAGGTCCGTCAAACTTTATGAATAGATTACAAACCCGCCTGGATGACTCGATAACCGGCAAAACAACTCCCCCACTGATGCATTTCTCCCTCCTCCTTGTGGCTGGCACCGCCCCCCTGGACGCCCAAGACTCACCTGGGTAGCACAGGTGGCTTCCACCAGTCCTCTTTCCAACCTTCTGCTTCGAGCTCAGGATCGAGACAACTTCAGACGACTGGTCGCAACGGCCATCTAATTGCTACTACCACCACAAATTCAATATGAATCAGTCGTCCCATGTTATATATTCTTGCTTGATATTTTGCCATTTTAAAAAAAATACATGGTGAAAAACATGAACTGAAGGCTTGACTGAAAATATTTTGAGTTCTCGTTAAAGAAATATCAACATTAATTGATACGAGACTCACAGTTATGAAAGCTGTCTCATGAAAGCAGACATGGCAACTACTTGCACGTTTATGTTTTATGTATTATGTCGTAGTTTTTTTTTACTTTGAAGTGCCTTCCAGTTTGACATTTTTGTCCAGGGGCTAATGAATTTTATCCCGAGTAAACAAAAACTTTACTAATATAAGTTTTGCTCACCTCTGAGGGTTCATTTAAGCGCTCTATATTGTTGATTTATAGGCAATCAAAGCAGCTAATTATTTTTAATGAAGTCAATTTGTGTCTTCCGTCATCCCTGCGCTTGACAGATGCCGTCTCCGCCGCCCGTCGCGTTTAACTCGGTCGCCGTCGACTAAACGGCCTGGCGTGGATGTGCCGATATTCATGATGCATCTTTGGCGCTTTCACGCTCGTATGCGTCGATGAACGGATGTCGAGGGACGGCAAAGCCACATCGAGGTGCATCCTCTCGCACCCCAAGGAGAAAGCTCACGTGCGCGCACGCCGCTGTTGGCTTTTCATCCGTCAACGATCATCTTCCCGGGGATTACGTAGCCGTCCGGGAATCACGTCCAACAAATGATCCTTTTGCTATGCCACCACTTCCCTCGGGCGTTAAGTGAAAATCGTGTATTTCGTTTGCTGCAAGTGCTCTGATGCGTTGCTGTAATTCAGCTAGTGGCCACACTGATTATATCATATGACCATGATTAGATCTTTCATCACAGCCGGACACACATACCGTATATGTAGAAGTAATACCTAAGGTTACAAATTTAATTGGATGTTGACCCTGTTTGAAAAGTGGACATTTTGCAAACCGATATACATACAGGACTGTCTCAGAAAATGAGAATATTGTGGTAAAGTCCATTATTTTCTGTAACGCAATTAAATAAGCAAAAATGCCATACTTTCTGGATTCATTACTAATCAACTGAAATATTGCAAGCCTTTTATTGTTTTAATATTGCTGATTATGACATTTTCAGCCAAATATCTTATCTCAAAATATTAGAATATTTCCTCAGACCAAGTAACAAAAATGCCATAATCAGCAATATTAAAACAATAAAAGGCGTGCAATATTTCAGTTGATTATTAATGAATCCAGAAAGTATGGCATTTTTGCTTATTTAATTGCGTTACAGAAAATAATGGACTTTACCACAATATTCTAATTTTCTGAGACACTCCCGTGTATATAGATAAGAAAATTATTTTGCACATGAGAATA
Organism: Festucalex cinctus; assembly: GCF_051991245.1. NCBI lineage: Eukaryota > Metazoa > Chordata > Actinopteri > Syngnathiformes > Syngnathidae > Festucalex > Festucalex cinctus. The sequence continues at coordinate 21,118,332 of NC_135430.1, read as the reverse complement.
GAAAAAAACAGACTGGTAATAATAGTGAATGTCGGTAGTAGACTGTAAATACATATTTTTTTTCAAATAGATATGTCGTTGCATCTTCTGATCACATTGATGATCGATTATTTATTTATTTTTTCAAACTCGTTGATTGCTGAAATATGCTGATCGTGTAAAGCCTCCTAAATAAACATGATACGGGTTTATTGCACATAGGGTAATTCTGATTCAGGGTTTTTTTTTTTTTTTTTTTCCATATTTCTCTTTTCTAATTCAACCGATCCAGGAAAACTATACATATAAAAAATATATTTCTAAGTGGGACATCACATTGACATTCTAAAGATTAATTGCTTTGTTGGACGCAGTTTCATTAGGGTGATGATTTTGAATGCCAGCACTTCACTCAATTTCCTTTTTATCGCCCTTTGATGAATGCTCTTCCAGAATAAAATAACCCTCACCTGTTCAAAAGTTTCAATTAAATGAAATTAAAATGAATGTCCTTCCTGATTGGCACTCCCCTCTGCAGCTCAACAAATTGTTCTGTGCTCCGTTCTTTGCTGCGTTCCTCCACCAGCTCGTATAATTCTGTCCGTGGACGCTATCGCTTTTCTCGAGTGCCACTTCCTCATTATCAAAGCCCTCGATGTCTCTCTGGCACATACTTTAAAATTGGCAAAAGTTTCTTGCGGCAAACTGCAAGCTACGATGAGAGACCGAACTCCAGGCCTTATCAATGATGTTGATATTAAGTCCTCAAATCGTTGTCACTCGTGACATGAAAACGCCTTGGAAAAAAAAGTTTGCGTAAAATTTCTGAAATTTGAAACAACCTGCACCTCCACAGACTGAATCAAGGGATTTGTGTTGAAATGAGATCGATTTTGCGCTTCAATTGAAATATAGCTTTGATTATGCTTGAGTGTGAATATGATAATTACGTGAGATGATGCCATAAAATTCATCCGTGCATCGACGTGGCAGTCACGAACGATCCCGACGCCAACGATCGCGGTGACACTTCAAAGAGCGGCGTTGGTGTTTGTTTGGTGTTCCGACAACTTCACACAACATGGAGACTCGGCAACAAGCGTGAATAAATGTGATCTCGGCATCCTGTATGCCATATGTCAACGTGATATGTAACGTTGTAAATTCCCCTTCACTTGTGAAACATCACAACAGCCTCAAATGGCTTTAAAGTCCTCATATTCCCGCCACCCGATGTGCAGGGAAAGCGAAGCAGGTTCAACAAACTGAGATTAACCCTGAACAAGTGACGTTTTGTAACTTGAGCTTCCACCGTATACGTGAACTGATGAGACTAAAATATAAACCTGGACAAGAAATGAGTAGCCAAAGGGAGCTGATTGGTTGACATGAAAAAAAAAAACAGACTGATGACAACAGGTGCAAACAGAATGAGCAAGAATGACACAATGAAAACGTAACAAAACACGAAAAAAAGCTGAATGTGTTCAAAACAACATGGCAACTTGTGCCCAGTGTTTTCGCAAGCAAAAACGGTTACAAACAGGCATTCCCGCCTCTTCGTCTTCAATATTGTAAATAAAAAGTTGATCTCTCCACAACAAACTGCACAGCAAGATTCCAAACAAACACGTTTAATTGGATTTTTTTTTTTTTTTTTCCCCAATACATTTTAGAATATGCAGCGACTGTAAAACAAAACATGCAGGAAATGAAGGATGCTGAATCATTTTATAGGCACTATATTTTATAGCCACTATATTTATTTACAATGTTTTTCTTGCACAGTAAACAGGAAATGTTTCAGCATCCGCTGGAAACGTGTTGTTCTAATCCATAATGATGTATTAACCGCAGCTGCAGTATGTACTGTATTCATTTGTTTCTGTGGCAGTTGTCCAACACGCATCAAACGCGTTTAAACTCAACTTCTGAGCGCTTTGTCACTTCTAGTCTTTGTTGTATTAAATCCGTGCTGAAGAAAGAGTTGCTTGTTGCTGTGGCTAAGACAACAAAGGTACAAAGTGTTTAAAAAAAAAAAAAATTAAGCAGCATACAGGTGCAATATTGCAATATGCAATGTGACAAAAGTTTAAAAAAAAAAAAAAAAAGTGAATTGTGTGGATTGCAGTCAATTCTTGCCATGCAAGATTGCGACTTCCACACAAAAAAGTAACTGCAGTCAAGACTACTACTAAAGCTCACATCAATAAAGAGCAAACACTGTTTTTTTTTTTTTTTTGTTCTTCATAATGGCTTGGCGTGACTTAAGCGATACGCAGGTCGAGCTCGTTCCGTGTTTATTCATGTAAATGAATCAATCCCTGATGGGAAGCAATTGACAGTTGTACCTTTTTGCTCCGTCAGTCATGTAAGCGCAAGATTGACAGCTGTTGACGCGACTCTTGTCCCGAGAGTTTCCAGTGAACATGTGACCTCGGTAACAGACTGCTCCGCCCTTCCTGCTGTTCACTCAAGCCTAATGAATGATGCATTCAAACACTCCTGATTATAAAGTTTATGCGTGGTGTGGCCACTTGATTTAGCTTTCCTTCCATTTCGCACGGGCTGATTACGGGCTTTTGCGCGTCAGCATTAATCGTCCTACATGCTTGCGTCTTCACGTGGCGATTGCGCGCGATGCACATGCGCATTTAGCTTTGCACTCGCGCGCGCGTTAACGTCCATCCCTCAGGGAAGGTCGGGGACATTAGCAAGATCAAAGTAAAGCCGTCTTGTTGATTTTATGAACTGGGTTCCTGATTACATGTGGCCCTGCGGTATTCTGCCTCCATTAGCCAGGGCAAAGCGTGATCACGCCAGCATACGTTGGGCTTTTGTTTTGCTCCACACAAAAGGCTTCAGAGATGATTGCAGGTGAGCAAAGAGGTCATTTCAATCTATAATGGAACGTTTTGGGAATAAACAGATAGTGAAGTAGTGCGAGCTGAGTTTGCCACAGTATTATTGGTCAAAATTGTATCTGGCTTGTGACTTGTAGCTGCATCAATATAAATTAACAAATGAGATGAATACGAAACACTAAACAACACTAAACACTTGGGATGTCACGATAAGGGCAATATCGTGATATCGTGATCTTAAAACTGCCACAATATCGTCGTCGTCATGTTCACAATATTTAAAAGGAACGCATCTGTTTTAAAAAAATCAAGTTGATTTCCATTTGTGCAGTTCTAGCACCCTCTAGTGGCTAGTTTATTAGTGCGGTTTAATTTTTATTAGGGATGTTTTGGCCTTCTATGTTTAAAATCTATGCTAATTGTCAGACGAAGGGGAAGCTAATTTGCTTGTGAAGCGATCAATGTCTGCTTGCATTACCAATTAAGTGCCTCAATATTGTTATTCGAGATTGTGGGTGGTTTGTATGCATTCCTGTTATGGACAAAAGCACAATATTGTGCTTTTTTTTTTTTTTAGTATGAGCTCTCTTTTTTTTTTTTACAATATTGTGATCTTTTTTTGAATATCGCCAACGCCCCCACAATATCGTGATAATTATCGTATCGTGATGTTTGGATATCGTTACATCCCTACTAAACACAATGGAAGGTTTGCAACATTCCCAATGTTCTTTTGATGAGCGTCACCCTCTTGCGTATATTCGGATGCATTTCTTTGGCTAAGAGACCAAGAATTGAAAATGACGTAGCCGCTCTCCCGGCTTTGAAGGTAGAAGAACGCTAGAGCGCTCCCAGCCCTAGTGGTAGGAATATGGTAATGCACTCCCGGCCTTAATTGGTTAAATCAGAGTTTTCCAATCGATATGCATGAATAAAATTCTATCTGCATGTAAAGTGGTTATCCCAAATGCTTCAGAAACCAGAAATTTGACCTTAATCTGAATATTGACGGCATGTAAAAATGTTGGTGTGATAACGTCAATGCAAACAGAATCGTTGCTTTCAACAGTACATGTCGAAATAATTAAATATCGGGTTGATAGTGATGTAGAAGCTGAAATATTGGGACTTTGGTCCTATCATTGCATGCCTGTTTATCCAAAATACACTCGTGTTATTTTATAGTGTGATCTATTATTAAAGCAAGTCTGTGCCTATGGTAAATTCCTGCTCAACTTGCCTCATTAAAAATGAACAACTCCCATACTCGCTTTAGCCTCTGTTGACTAAACTGTTCAACCTTGGATTGATAAGTGATGTCAAAGTGCTCCGTGCTCTCGACCGGTGGGGATTTCATGATTTAAACTTCAAATTGATATGCACGTGATGTTCTTTTTTTTTTTTTTTTTTTTTTTAATATTCAATTACCGACAACACCTCCTCCTCCTCCTCCCGTGAGCCTGCATAACTTTCTGACGGCGCCGTCAAATAAATGATGAACGGCTGTGTCTAGAATTGATTGAAGTGTATTCAGCGTTTGCTCGCCAGGATCTTCGAATGCGGAGTCGATCGCGGCGGCACTCGTGAACTGCTGGAGCGGCACGCAAACACTGTGTACCTGGCACCCTCCGCTGATTTCACATGAATAAGAGCCACTAATAGCTTCGCTCATTCTTATATGATGATCTTCTCACAGATAAAGGCGAGTTCCGTGCGTGTGCTCTCTTTCGAAATAATTAGCGTGGCAGACTAATATATTTGAGTTTGCATTCAAACAAACCCTTTTGTCACAAATAGTCCAGCTAATTCTGTTTAGTCAATATATAAGGGATTCCATTATCTCTGCTGTAATAAATAGTTTTTGTTTTTGTTGTTGTTGGTGGTGGTGGTGTTTTTGTCCATTTTGAGTTTCAACTATAAGTGACAATAGTGAGAGAAAAATGTTCAAATGTGGCCTGTTCTCTGCATATAACATTAAAACTCATTCACTCGCCGCCATTTTCACATTTCGCAATCCCGTTCGCTCCCGGCTGTTTTACTGGATTTTGACGGATTTTGCAAGGCCCACAGAATATTGTGTTCTATTGCTATAAAAGCATGGAAGCTACCAAAAGAAAGATTTAAAGTCTCTGCTTTCATCAGGAAAAAAAAAGTATGTTTCTATCTGTTTCCGTTTTGCAGCAATTAGCATTAGAAGAGAGCTAAGTTTCATCAGTTTTCACAAATCTATTTCAAATTGTAAATCTTGATCTCCTTTGCTCTGCTGCCACCTGCTGGCCGTTTGTGTAATAACTACCATTTCTGCAACCGTTCTTTGCAGTTGAGAGGCTCCATCAAAGCATTCTGTATTCTCTAGCATAAAAAAAAAAAAACGTAAAAAATCCGTCTTTGGGACAGTTAGAACATTTAAAAAAAAAACGTATTTATACGTTATTGGGAGTAAATGAGTTAAAGACGAGTACCAAAAAAAATGGTAAACATATGTGAAAATGAAAGAACCCTCTCGGATTAATGTTGTTATACAATGTTGCTTGTAAATAAGTTGTATTCTACATTTTTTTTTTTTTTATTATATACAAGTATTACATTTATCTGACCCGTACAGCACAACACAACAAACTTTTAACTAACTCACTCCATCGCATCCTGTTTGGGTCCTCACATAAACTCCATCTGAACCCTCAATTGGCACATCCAGTGAGGTGCTCTTTAGATCTCGCAGATGAAACGTTCAAGCTGTCAGACCAAAAAGAAAAGAAAAAAAATGCAATGCCTTCAGCCAAACCAGCAACCAAACACTAAGCTAGGGAAGTGAAGTTTCCTCATTATGGCGAAAATAATGACATGATTTTGTAAGCACTTTATAAGCGAGCACAAGACTGGTGCAGCCTCACCTGTCGGCCACGTTGCCATCACTAATATGGTCGCTATGTTCTTTATGGCATCCCAAACTAGCTATTAGAGAAGGATAAGCAGCTGAGCAACACAGCGGAGCCAATTAACCTTTTATCTGTCATTGGTGGACTTCGCTCAAGCTCAAAATTTCCGGCATTGTTCTGTCTTTTAATTTGCAACATAAAAGTATTCTTAAAGCCCCTTCGATTTGAAAGATTCTTCAACTGCGACGAGTGAATTGTCACGGCGGTTGTTGGCGTGGGTGTTTGTTTGTCTCTAACTCCCTCTTTTTTTCTTTTCTTTTTTTTATGAAAGCATAAAGTATTTGTCTGGAATGTGTGAACCAAACCAGCCATGTCAAATTATCTCGTTAGATGCTGTTCTGCAAATCCGTACAAGTAGGCGTCAGAAAAAAATAAAAATAAAAATAAATAAAACATACACGGTAGGCTGCTGCTGTTTAATACAATCAATGAATCACAAGCCAAAATGTCCACGTATCATCTATCATGTTTCAGACATCAGCGAGCCACTTATTGCTTAGCTTCACACTAAATGTGCCATTTATTTGTTTTTGGTAATGTGACTGAAACCCTCTTAGGCAGTGGTGAAATTAACACCACATTCTTGTGCAAATGGATGAGGCGTGTGCCGCGTAATAACCAAGCCCAGTGTTTGATTTAAAAACATGCGTTTACTGCACTGCGCTGCTCGAATGGATATTTTCACGCTGTGTGACGTTGCCCGGTAATAATGTGCATTAACATGAGCGTGATGTCTTTTTGCATTGAATCTTAAGGCGCAGCTTATCGTGTGACATTGAAAGGCAAAGCCCGTGACACTGCTTTAGTGCAATACACTAGGATAGTGAAGAGAGTTATTGCACATCGCTGTCACCGTGGCTGAAGTTTCATATCTTGAGGGCACATGCGGAATGATCATAAAAAAAGCAAAACATTATATATATATATATATATATATATATATATATGTGTATATATATATATATATATATATATATTAGGGCTGCACAAATATCGAAAAAAATACCGATATCGCGATATTGGCCCTTGCAATATGCATATCGCAAAGGCATGCAATAAGTTTTATATGGAATTTTACACTTTTTATATGAATTTGACCAGTCAGATGTTAACTAAAATGTGCATCGCCATTCAATAGTTGAGAATTATCAGGACATAATTACAATTAATTAACTAAGATTACATTAAGGTTACTTATTTTGCCACATGAAAAAAAATTTTTCTTTCATTAGGTCATAAAAATGTCATTTCTTTCGGTGCATGTTAAATATCGCAATAATATCGATATCGCTATGTTCAGCAAGTATATCGCATATCAAATATACAAAATTCCGCCTTTTTGTGATGAAAAAAAAAAATAAAAAATTTCTGTTAACTGAAGATATCAAATATTTATTTGCTGGCTGGCAGAGATTATTGCTAACTTTTATTTTGCATGCATCCGAGTGAATTATTCCGACTCCACTTTGAACACCCACTTAAGTCACCAAATATGGTTGCTTTGGTGAAAAAGTGTTACTACCACTTAAATTCCACTTCAAGCATTGCGCACGCTGTGTGCCGGCCTTGTCAAAGCAGTAAACAAGTCGCAGATAAAGATGTACAGAACAGCCGAGTCGCTGTTTTTGTGCCTGGAGAAAAAAAAAAAAAAAAAAAAAAAAGAGAGATGGGCGAAAAATGGGCAGAAATTTAGAGGGAATGATTTAAAAAGTAAGTAGAAACCCTGTAAAGAAGATGGCAGTGAAAGATAGCGAAGCAAGAGAGGGAACAGGAGGGAATAAAAAAAAAAAAGAAAGAAAAAGCCCGAGCCAACCTTTACAGAAATCAATAACTCAAGCCAAGATGGAGACAGCGGCAATGATGGAGAGAACAGAGCGATCGGACGACCAAAGGGGAAAAGAGCGAGCAGACAAAAACCAAACCAGAGCTGAACATGTAAGAGAAGCACAATGATGATGATAATAAAGGTTAGCGGGTGTTTGGGTGCTCAGCGGGAACCACTTGCTCGCTTGGTGTCTCTCCCCGTGAGGTCGGCCTCTTCACCTGCGGATTGAGTGCAAACAAAGAATAACGCAGACGAGGTGAATGTAGCCGACTCAATGAAAGATAAGTGCCAAAGGTTAGGATTTATTTTTGTATTTTTTTTTCTCTCCCATGAAAGACACAGTATGGGCCATTTAAATGGCTGCTTGTCCAAAAGCCACACAACCTTCTTTTTTTTTCCTTTTATTAAATATTGCTCATCAACAGATTGTAATCATATTTTTGTTTGTTTTTTTCTAAGCCCATCTTTCCTTCACTAGACATTACAATACATTGAATGCATTTATTATTATCATTTGTAACAAACGACTGGCTTCTTGAGTCCTTCTGTTCAGACTACGTTTGACATATTGAGGTATGTTTATAAAAAATAAATCAATAAATCACAACCCAGCTCAGCCATCATATAAGTTTGACTGACATATGACGTAAGAGCTAAGAAAAGGAGATTAAAGACGTTTCACATCCTAAAAAAACAAAACAAAATATGATCTAATGAGATCCGATACAAGGGCTGTATAGCAAATAAAAAGTCATGAAGGTAGTAAAAAAAAATAGGCAAGGCAGCTTTAGCACATTTCAATGTGCAAAGACGCAACAAGCATTAGCAAACACAGCAGTTAACAACATGCACAAGCAACACAGAGAAAACAAAAGTAGTTTACAAAAATGACTAAACAAACATACATTGACAACATTAAAACAGATAAACAGAAAATTTTTAAAATATTTCCGAGTATAGAAGTAGAGTAATTTTCTAAAATAACTAAAAGGATTTTTATTTTTTTTTTACATGTTTGGAAGACGTTAATCAAAGTTTTTAACCTGGATTTATAAGCTTTTACGTACACTCGGGTCTAATTAATTTCTGTTGGCGGGTTATGATATTTGTGTGCAGCACAACAGCTAAATGCAGCTTCACCATATTTACTTTGAACTCAAGTCTCCACTAACAAACTCTGCAGATCTCAGAGGCCATTCATTGCATTATAAACCAGCAGTCGAATTTTGAAATCTATTCCACAGCCGTCCGGGTGCCAATGTAAAACCTTTACGACTGACTGCTATTAATCTGATCTCATTGTTTTGGTCACATCCCGAATTTTGGCGTTCTGTATGAGCTGCAACTCTCTGATGCTCTTTTGAGAGAGTCCGGTCAGAAGACGGTTACAATAATCGAGTCCACTGGAGATATAAGCTTCTCTTGGTCTGCTTGGAGGATGCAGTCCTTCAGTTTGGAAATGTTTTTCAGCTGATAAGTGATTTGATATGATTGCTCAAAGTCAGGTCGGAGCTCGATCAGGATTTCGGACTTGGTCTTTTGGTTTCTAAAGATGCAGCTCGAGGTTTTTTTCGAACAGCGTTCTTGTTTTCTTTATTGACGAAAACAATTAGCTCTGTTTTGTTGTGATTTAATTGAAGGAAGTTTCGGTTTATCCAAGTTGTTACTTTGCTCAAGAAAGTGACACAATACATTCATTGAATTGCTGTCATTTGGGCACATTGATAAATACAGTCGTGTGTCATCTGCATAACCATGATAGCCAACATTGGCGTTTTAAAGCGTACGACCCAAATATCTTAACAAAAGCGGTCCAAGGACAGACCCTTGAGGGACTCCACATATCACGGCCGTTCGATCCGATAATAATAGTTTGCAAAATTGGACTGTGCCGTTGTCTCATTGCTCCCCATGCTTGTGTGAATTCTGTCTGAGTGCTCTCGTGTCCTCTCACATTCCAAAAACACGCATGCTATCTCCATTAAAGACTGGATTATCCCCAGGAGTGGATGTGAGTGCGAATGATCGTTGGCCATTATGTGCCGTGGGATCGGCGAGCAAACCCACCAGGGTTTACCCCCCACCTCTTCTCGCACAAAGTGAGCCGGGAGAGGCTCCAACTCCCCCACGAAATCCCCCGAAAGCGGTTGCAAGCACACATTAGAAACAGCTCTCACTTCTACACCATTGCAAAATTGCAGCCGCAAAAAAATAAAGAGGCAGACAACACAGATCTTCAGAACAAAAGAAAACACAACATGCTTGGGAATAAACGCCTGAAATCCATCATGCGCCTGACAACAAAGTGCTGCGGTAGCGAGCGAAGCAGCCAGTTGTCAGCTGGATGCGCATCCCTTCATGCCGAATACAAAGCAGAAATCTTACATGTGATTTTTTTTGACAACTGACAGACACAACAAAGGCTCGTTTTATTTTAATGTTTTGTTTTTCCCTTGAAAGAAGTAACTAATTAGTGTGCATGCGTGTTTGTGTCCGCATACGGTTGAGTACTGTGGCTCGGTAATGATCAAGTGTGCTAACAGTACCACTAGTAGCAATCGGCTGCGCCATGAGATGTCATACACGGTAAATTTTGCAAAGTGAATTTTACTCTGATAATAATATATTTGGTCCCAGTCTAAACAGAGTAAAGTTTGTCATCGGAAGAAAGTCAAATATTCAGTTAAGGAACAATCACAGAACCTTCAGGTTGTTTTGTTTTTGTATTTTACTCTTTTTCCAAGTGTAAACTTTCACTCTGTTTAGAGTGGTACCTAATGTAGTCTTTTTAGAGTAAAATTTACTCTACGAAATTTACCGTGTGCGTCATTCTGCCACAAGAAACTCAGCTGACTGTCAACAAGAGTGGCTTTCCAGACAAATGTTTCGAAATTTTTAAGTGAATGTGAATTCAGTGAAACTTACTTAATCGCCCATGGCCATTTTTTTTTTTTTTTTTTTTTTGTGTGTGGGTGACATAATATCCGCTCAAAACACGTAACGTGTTTTCCTTTCCCATCCTCATTTATTTGAAAAACACATTTCCATAGCCAAAATTTGCATTTTCCTTGTATTGATACTCTGGAAAAAAAATCCACCCCCTAGAGGAAAATAAAAAATTCGCAAAATTCATGTTTATTTTTACAATTCGTCATTATTTTAATAAAAAAAAAAAAAAAAAAAGCTGGCTATTTGACATGTTTTAGATTATGTAATCCTTTAAAGTTTGTGTTTATAATGCAGCAAACAAGAGCTTAGCGTGACCTCCTTGATGAATATTTTTCAAAGGCGTAGTAATCATTCAACCAGAGATAATCGTGAGGCTGCAACCATCTGATCGAAAAGCAGTGTGGGTGGCTATATACTTCAAGAAGGAGTTTTATTGAAATGAGCCATGTGAACCTTATAGCTTGTCCTTTTCTGGACAGAATATAACGACTTGAAGAATACAATGAGCTCGCCGTGTTCCTACCCGAGCCGTGAAATCCCTCCCACGTACAGTACATTGAGGTGCGATATTTCATGCAGCTGTGGAGAAGTTCTCCTTCCTCTATCGCCACCCGTCTGTCACCTTTCTTATCTCGCTCGCCATGTCCTTATCTGAGGTGTCCTTCGTTTTGTATTCTCAGGCCCTGACTTTCATGTCTTTAACATTTTTCTCCCTGCATGCATGATTTTATTTTTTTTAATCTCCCTCAATCAGCCTCATCTATATTCAAAGCCGCTCTTGTGTTATGTCCTCTTGTATGACGATTCCGATGGATGTGTTGCTAAAATAAATGCATGATACGGACAAATGAGCGTGCTTTGGCAGAAGTCGTTTTCCTCGTGATCTATCTGTCCATTGGCCTTGACCTGGGGGGTAACACGCCAATAAACACACTGAGATGACTCCCCGGTAATGATGATTATGGTTGTTTATGCTTGGCAGACACTTTTCAATTACAATGACTGCCAGAGGTTTGTCGCGTTGTGTGCGTATGCTAACTGTGTATGTGTGTCGTTTGAAGGGGGTGTGGTATTGTGTCCTTTATCAAGCAGACATGCCAATTAGCAGACACCGCTATTGATATTAATTCTCCCTCCCTCTCCCCCGTCCGGAGGTGTTTTTCATTCAATGGCCGACCACACGCAGCGATGACCTGCGATGTCGATGGGCGTCGCGGTATGCAGAGTGAATTTACTAGAGCGTAAAGTTGTGCTAACAGCGGGCAAAAGGAAGGAGCCTCATCCTGTGAACTGTCGGGAAGGTGGATCGCGTTACGGGTGAAAGTGTTGGGAAAACTTATTATTCTTCCACCCTGCCTGTCTGCTGCGTAGACAACATGGACATCCAGCCTCGGACCGCATGCGCTGCAGGCAACCAGCAACACTTTGCACTCTTCTGCCTTCGCTCTCCAATGACACAATTAAATGCTCACGGAATCCATTAACTCATTCACTCGCCGCCGTTTTCACATTTCGCAATCCCGTTCGCTCCCGGCTGTTTTACTGGATTTTGACGGATTTTGCAAGGCCCACAGAATATTGTGTTCTATTGCTTTCAAATCATGGAACCCATCAAAAGAAAGATTAAAGTCTCTTCTTTCATCAGGAAAAAAAAAGTCTATCTGTTTCCGTTTTGCAGCAATTTGCATTAGAAGAGAGCAAAATTTCATCAGTTTTCACAAATCTATTTAAAATTGTAAGTAATTGAGCTTTTTTTCTACATGGCCCTGGTTGATCTCCTTTGCTCTGCTGCCACCTGCTGGTCGTTTGTGTAATAACTAACATTTCTGCAACCGTTCTGCAACCGAGAGGCTGCATCAAAGCCTTCTGTATGCTCTAGCATAAAAAAAACAAAACAAAAAAAATGTATAAATATGTCTTTGGGACACTTAAAACTTTAAAAAAAAAACGTATTTACACGTTATTGGGAGCAAATGAGTTAACCACATGGGATGAACTAAGTTTTCAGTTTTTCTATAGGAAGATAATATAAAAAAAAAATACAAAAAATAATACAGCTCAAGTTAGGATATGTAGTGGACCAAACTGGTTGATGATTGTGATCAATTGTGTGTTTAAAAACATGTCAGTCTGTTGGATGTTGGATGGCGAAAATCGCCCCCCCCCCCACCCACCCCCCCTCCCCCCCCCCCTCCCCCTCGGCGACACGCGACATTCGTGCATGTGAAAAATCGCACTCGTACACGCAAACGTGCACGCGCAGGTCCGCGACCCGATACCAGAAAGTTGAAACATGTTCAACTTTTGTCGCGTCGCCGAGGCTTCAACCAATCAGCGAAGATTTCATTGACGAGCAGAGCATGCTGGACAGTGCGATACACGGCAAAATGGGAGGATCTCAGTGTAGGGTCTCACCATCCAGTTTTATATGACACTTCACGCAACGATTTCCGTGACGTGAACGGGACACTTAGCAACAATAGTTCAGTAATATATCGGCAATCTTCATCCTAGTGGAACGTCCGTTTACAATGATTCCCTCCAATTTAATAGCCAATCAAATCTGTTGTCAACAAGCCGCGCTCGCCGTCGCGACTGCTTGTATTGCTTTCCCGTGTGCGGCGACAAGTACCTCGTCGCCTCCCGTGTGTCCAGTTTGACATGCGATACGTAATTCGCCGTCGCTCGTCGCCTACCGTGTGTCGAGCCCGTTTAGTGTGCAATCATCTGTAAAACTACAATGATTGTTTACAGTAAAATCTAAACAAATGGGGCACAATTTAAACGTGATTGCTCAACAGCATGCTTCGTGGTCAAAACATCCGCAGTCTACCCTCCAGTCATTTTGAAATGCACGCTAGCCCTTTTGCAGATCAAACCATATGGGGATCGACAAGGGGGTGGGGGGGGGGCGGCGGCCTGTATTTCAAATGCAGCCTTAGATCTTGATCAGAGCATGGAGACTTTGCCAAATTGGATTAAAGAGCAGATTAAATCGGGGCTAATAAGAACACGAAGAGATTAGATGCCAGGCAAGAGTCACGGAGACGTGGAGTGGCGAGGCAGACGCTGTAACAGAGCTTGACCGAAAGCAGCAAGTGAGGAGGCAGACATGAGAGACGGAGGCAGAGCAAATACGTACCTAAGAGCGAGTGGCGAGATAATGGGGAGACGGATAAAGGTGAATAAGACCCTCCGAGACCGGAAGATATGAGCGAGCAAGGGAAAGGGAGGAAGCTTGGAGTATTGAGAGGGACAAATATGTTGGGAGTGATCGAGATTGGCGAAATGCCATCGGGGTCGAGGGCTGTTTTGAGTCGAATGATGAATACAAAAGAAACACACACACTTGTTCAGATACGCACAGAGACAAAGGACACACAACAAAATATCCCTTTATATTTCCTCCCACACATTATCTAAGACGCTGGTGAAATTGCGCGGCACTTTTAATATGGCTTCCACTACCAAAAAAAAAAAAAAAAGATATGAAGATGATATGAGGCTAACAAAGAGCGGCTGGTGCTGAGAAGAGTGACGAGGCTCGGCTCTCAACAAAACACAAACAAATGACCAGACAACAAAAGAGCAGGAACGGAGACGCTCTGACGAAGATGAATCGATCCGCGACTTTGTGGATCCGCTGGACTGAAAATGTTTGTGTTTCTCGGGAGACGTTTTGCTCGTTTTGGACAGAGCCCTTGAGGTTGAGAGCGAAGCGCGCGTTTGCTACATGTTTGAGAGGTCCCGAAGAGCTCTTCGCAGTGACGAAACAGCAACTGTGCTTCGGAGATGTTGATTATTTCAATTTTATTGAAGGCCTGTTTGAATGTCTGCAGATTTGTGTGTGTACCATTTCCTGCTACACACACACAATTAACTTTTTGCTCATGATTGTTGTATACTTTGGATGCTTTTTTAATGCAAATAACGGATCCAGAAACCAAAGAAATGTTTAGTATGTTTGTGAATGTGGTTTTTGTACGTAAACTAATATTTAAACTGAATTCAAAGATAATGTTAATGTTATTAATTAACGACCAGTACGCGCTTTATACGGCGTATACCCACTTCTTTTTCAGTCAGAATCGAGTATACACACTTCTATGGGTAAATCCACTTGAAACCGACCTCAAATGCAGCATAAAACCGCCATTTTGATTTGTGACGTCAACTCGGAATTGTCAGTTCCACTCCTGAAGTCGATGCTAATTTCTCGTCATTTGAATGGGATCTTCCATTGACTTTAGCACTTACAAAACGTGTTTTGTATTTAAATATACAAAATGTGTATTCTTGTTTGCACTTACAGACAGCGGAACTGCAAAAGCGCCGCGTTTGCGACGCGCAGCGCTGCTGCGTATGCATCACATTTTCATGACACATGCGCCTTGCGACTGTTCGCCACCGGGATTGCCAAATAATTGCATTTGCCACCGAATTAAGGCGTCGTTTACGGTGTCTTTACTCTGGTTTTCTCCTTGTAGTCTGAACAAAAATGAACTGCATTGAAAGCCGCTCATTGGCACCAGGATGAGCGTGTTCAAAGATACACTAAGTTCAGTTCACATTTGCCAAAAATCTGAAGGAATGTTCATTCAACTTGCTCAGATACAACACTGGCGACAAGCGTGCGATTTTTTTTATTATTTTTTTTAAATGCATCATCGCTAATGAGAAATGCTCCTGACATTGGCTCTCGCAAACGTGACGTCAATTATTGAAAATTGGCTTTTGTGCAGTGATGTATTTTGGATGACATAACATGGAATCCCCTGTAGGTCTGCTGACACCCTGCCAAGGAATCCTCAATGAAACCATTTTAATGAGTCCTCGTGGGGGAGCTTCGAGCTGACACAAATGTCTGGACAATGTGCTTTTTCATGGTTAGGTCCCTTAAAAGCTCTACTAATATATTTACCCATTTTTGTTAATATGAATGTATTGTTGATATATTAAAATGTTTCCATGTTAAGGTTAAAGCAACCCATCAACAAGGTCCAAGTAAGCTGTAACTAGCAAATTAACAGACAAAATGAAAAGCCAACTATTTGGTTTGACAAAATTGCATGCACTGTTAATAGCAATTAGCTGGTTTGTTACAATTAGCTCCAAAGGAGGCGTAAGGTTGTGCACTTTTGTCTTTCCACAAGTTGCTCAATGTGTCCTTTGCTTGGCCATGCAAAGAAATCGATGAATACATCATAATGCAGTAGTGTGTTGGGTGGGCTCGTGTTTTCAGGCGGGTCCCCAAGGAAACTCGACTCAAGGCTTTACTTTAGCGATAGATGATTTCCTCTGGGAACATTTAGCATGATTGTCGGTTTTACAAGGGAAAGGAAGCGATGGATACAAGTGAAAAAGCAAAGTGGGTTAAATCGTACATTCAGTTTGGGCTGTTTATTGGACAAATCTCTTGTGTTTTGTGTAAACATCGGCTCTGATTTTCCTTCTAAGAAAGTTGGATAGACATTGTGGAATTACAGCTAAAGTGATTGTTTGTTTTATTTGTTTTTGTGTTGTTATATATATATATATTAGAGCTGTCAAATTCTAAAAAAAATTTAATCAGATTAATCACATTTTGATTAATCATGATTAATCAAAACTGACTTAAAAAGGCTTTTGTTTCCCAACATATTTTGCCCGCTCAATTTGAAGCGCACCTGTTATGTGTAATTTTTTCGACATTTAATGTTATGAGGACGTCATCAAAAATTTATATTCACTGCACACGCTCATGCTACTTTTTCTAATCAATTACTTATTTGCATAATTTAAAATGGGACAAAATGACCTACCTCATATGTAAACACTTATTAAATGCTTTACTTTAATGCATGTAGTTATGTTTATTGCTCAAACTCCAACAGCGACCTTTAACGTAACCATCCGCTGTCGGCTAAAAAGGATCATCTGCGGTCAAAATTAATAGTGTGATTAATCTGATTAATGCGATAATTTTTTTGTGATTAATTAATTAGTTAACGCTTTAACTTTGACAGCACTAATATATATATATATATATATACATATATAAATATAAACGAAATACTTGTATTCTAATACCTGGATTGTTCCTTCCACAGCCAAATGTGAGCTCTCTCATATCCGCTCACACACGCTCGCATACACGCACACACACTGCGCTAAGCTTCTCAGTCAAGTAAAGGCGTGACCCCTCTCTTCATGGTTCTCTGTTTGAGTCCTCTGTCAGTACAATTCCACCTCCGTCCTCCTCCTGCACGTCTCTTTCCATCCGTGCTGTCACCCCCCCCCCCCCCCCCCCAACGCCATCTCCTCTCTACAGTCAGTTTGTTTTGGCAGAGCTTAAACGCCAGCTCACACGAGACTCGGAACTGGCACGCTACATGATTCTCATTGCGCCTTGTGCCATGCACATACTCCTACACTTGTTACTTCTCTCACCTCACCTGCAGTGTTGTTGTACTGTCATAAATATGTGGCGTTTTGCTTCGAGGAAAATAGATTTCCAACATCCCAGCTCTTTATATATCCTACTTAATTGCTGATCAATAGTTCCGTCTGAAAGATAATGTGTGTCAATCATTTGCTCAACAAATAAAGTTGAGCTGGCATTCAGCCAACAAATATTGTTTGCATTTGCTCGAAAAATATGACTTTGGAAAATGTTATTGTCTGCCATGAAATACACCAAAGTGGTATTGACAAGGCAGTTTTGCGTTTGTTCGAGTCAGGAGGTAAATGTAATCGTGTTCAATTTCCTCTTTTATTGGACAAAAAGTACCGTCTTCCTTTCAAACTTACACGCTTGTTTATATTTCCTGCGGCAAAAAAAAAGAGGCAATACCTGCATTTATTTACAGAAATGTATTTTCGCCATTAGTCGCTCATCATCCATCAATTGCAGATCATTCTAATGACATTTTTTTTCCGTGTTCATCTTATTATTTGTTGTATGCTGATATGTATTTCAACTTTGCAGCACATTCTTGCTATTCATTGATCATGTGCATTAGTTATTTATAATGTTTGCCAGTGCAGCCATCATCACTGGAATTTTCTCACCAGTTTTTTCACACAAGCGTTTTAAGGCGTAAAGGCCAAAACTCCGTATTTTAAAAAGAAAAGCACAATTACCAACATGATCTACGACTTTGTGAGCCATCCTGCTGTGTAAAATATATTAAACTCATACATTACAGTCACCATTCTGCGGGCTATTCTCAATATGAATTGCATGAACGCAAGTACTTCAACGAATTAATGATTCCACAATTAATACCTCAAAGATTAAATGATATATCCATGAATCAGTTGCTAATATGAGTGAATTTCAGCAGTTTAGCAACTTAGCTCTCGTTAGTTTGTGATATCCGTGTGTTGTATTTTTCTCATACCATCATCCAATTCACCATCTGATGACTTTGTGTTTTTTTTGTTTTTGTTTTTTTCTTCCCCAGACGGGACTCCCTACACATGGTGGGTGGGCCGGGGCAGTGAGAAGCACTTCTACTGGGGGGGGTCGGGTCCTGGCATCCAGAAATGTGCCTGCGGCATTGACAGGAACTGCACTGACCCCAAGTACGACTGCAACTGCGATGCCGACCTCTCGCAATGGTAAGTTGGACTGTATAGTAGTGCCGAGTACGACTGTGTGGTTAATACAGAAACACAACACGATACTGGTTCACCCGACACATCGACTTCACTACTCTGCAAAAACTTTTAGTGTTTCAGTAGACTAATCTCCAATTACGTGTTTTGGCATTATGATGTGAAAACAAGCAACGAAGACACTTGCTATCGCTAGCTGGCGGTAAACTTGATTTGGCTGATTAATTGGGCGAAGAGATTGTCCACTGCATCCAAGTACCGTATTTTCCGCACTATAAGGCGCACCTAAAAGTTTGACTGACCTATCTGACTGTTTTGTTGACATTCCCTTTAGCGCAGCACCATCTAATGGATGCATAACGTAACCCCAGCTTCTACTGTAGCACCTTATATATGGAAAAAGTTTTAAAATATGTCATTCATTGAAGGCGCGCCTAATAATGCGGTGCGCCCTATAGAAAATACGGTACTTTTTTTTTCATAGCCTAAAAACAGCCAATAGGTAGAAAATTGTTTTGGCAGAAACTTACATGTTCATGTTTAGCTAGCGCTAAAAAAACAGCATTAGGTATGAAAAGGTAGATATGACACGCCCCTTTGAGCTACGAGCTAAGCTAATGTCCATGCTTTTACATTGCCTTTGATTTGGATATGACCACTGCCAATATGGCCGACACATTGTTTTAGCCCGCTCTTGTCTGTTTATCTATGACAAGAGCAGTGCGACCTGGAAGCATGTGACCGGTCTCTTTCTGTTTGCTGTCATTGGGGTGTGTTGAGTTGGCTGGTCACGATTTTCTGTCCTTTAGTCAAGGTTGGGTTGGTTCAGTTGGTTTTGTTTATGTTAAATTGTGGTATCTTGACCTAATTGCAATTATGTGATTTTTGCCTGCCCTCAGTTGCCATCAAGGTCAGCTGTGTTTGTTTTGTTTGTTTTTTTTGTTTTCTTGTTTTTTTGTTTTTTGTCAACTGACTTAGTATTGGCAAATGTAGATTAAACTGACCACATGTAAGCAACACTTTGCCTGCAATACTATTCACAAATAAAGGCACCAACTGTCATAAAAGGGAGCAGCACAGTTGTCAGGTCGTCCCGCTCAAGGACACGTTGACAGCGGGGGATCAAATCTCCAAGCTGAAAGTTTCGGGGATGACCCGTCCTACACCATCTCAGCCCCAGCAGCTGTAAGGAATTATTTGTGAAAGATTAGAAACAAGATTTGTCGAGAAGCCCTTGCTAACATTCCTAAATTACAACCTGGTTCTGGTGAGGAGGAACTTCTAAAAGGTTTCACCAGTTTTCACCTTTTGAGTTAATTCAAAGGTCACCCACAGAAATCTTGAACAAAACTTTTCCTCCCTCAAAAGTTTTGCAACAGCTCATTTATTCTGAAACTCAAATAGTGAAGGTCAAGGGCTCTATTAAGTGCGTATTAATTCCAAACACAGAACATTTGACTCCACACTCCACTGTTTTGTGTCCATGTTTTTTTTTAGTAGGGACGGGCGAGTACCGATGCCATGTTACTCATTTATTGGCCGCCCTCTTGTGGCCGTTTTATGATCAGAAACTGCTAATTAGAAGAATAGAAAAGTGCCATTAATGACGTTCCATTTTCAGGACAAATGGCAACGTGCACAATGGTGGGATTTGTATTGGTGACTATTCAAGTCTGAAAAAAGTGGTATTGAAAATCCCAGATTTTTTTTTTCCGCCATCTGAGGATGTGGCTCATAAGCTCACCCAATTGGCTACGACTGTGCCATGTTGGCTTTTGACTAATTTGCTGCGCATGTTTGCGAGGATGAGTGATTTCATTTGCTTTTATGTCTTTCTCTTCATCTTCAAAACTGACAAGACTACAAATGAGTCTTATTGACATCTGTGTTTTTCTCATTTGCTTTTTTAAAATATTTCCAACAATTCTATTTTCAGTTGTCACCAATGTTTGGGCTATTATTCTTATTATTCTTTTCTGCTCATTCCAGTTGAAGCTAAATGATATATTCAGTCTTATTTTATAATGTCAGTTGAAAAGGTAGTTTAATATATAATAAGGGCGGTAATAAATGTATTCATTTGCTCAATATAATTGATGCTGTTATTAACATTCATTCATTTTGCTTCATTTCACCTTGTGAACCACATTTCTTCCGTTGGTTCCTATGTGACTTTGTCCTCCAGGAGAGAAGATTCTGGCCTTTTGACATATAAGGAACACCTGCCAGTCAGCCAGGTTGCGGTGGGCGACACCAACCGAGCTGGCTCTGAGGCCAAGCTGACTGTTGGACCTTTGCGCTGCCAGGGAGATGGTGAGTGTTGTCTTTGAGAAGAGTCGGTGATCAGAATGTGCGATAAAAGACAGCAAGCTTTTTTTTTTCTTTTTTTTTTCACCGCAACTCCACCGGCTGGTTCTGGTGGCTTTCAGTTTCATCCTTGAAAAGTGGATTGTAACCAGAAATACATTTCGGAGATTTTGCGTAACCCTTCGAACAATCACAACTAATTAACATCAAGTGACAATCAAAAGATAAGCTCACGTCACAAGAATTGCACTTGCTGAAGGTTGTTGCAGGCAATCTAAACGAAAACCTTCTCTGAAATCAAAATCAAGTCGAGTGAATATATATATCTGGATGGATGGAAGTTGCAGGAAAAAGAAGGCAGCTGCATGGTGAGCGCTGAGGAGGTTCTTTCAAAGCAAGTTAAAAGGTCACCACTCTGGCTCAAAAGAGCCTGAGCGCACTGCTTTATAATGATCAGCAGATCTGAAAAGAAACTTCAATCGTTACAGGAGGCCTGTTCAAGAAGAGCAAATCCAGGGAACACGTAGTAGGTATAAAAGATATCTTTGAGCGTCAGGCTGAATCAATGCAGTAGCGATGGCCTAATTAAGAGGAAATATGTGTATTAAGGACCCGAGCTGTTTCCAAACTTCTCAGCTGGTTGCAGAGGCAGGGCTGTGTAACCTTTTTGTGAAGGGTTCGGCAAAGGTTGGATCAAACGAACACCTCCAGCCTTGTTATCGCGCTTATTAAAAATGCTCCTGTTGACAGCGCACAAAAGCCTTTTTAATGGTCAGGGCTAGCAAATGGCAGCTTTTGCTTTTGCTGTTAAATTGGAGACATTTTTCCCCAGACAAATGGTCATGATCTTTAAAGGAATGCATTTTAGGACGACGACTCCATGTGGATTATCTTCCAATTTGGATGAGAAATCTTACAGCAAATAATGAGCGGGCTGGATTACAGTTGTAAAATCTTGTTTGAGGACAGTGGCAAACTAGCATCGGAAATCACACTGATATGAAAAATGTCAAGTTGTGACTTTCATATTAATGAACCAGAGCAACAAACAACAAAATGGTTGCCTGCTTCAATGCTGAACAATGCATATTTAATAGAGAACATGCAGGAAGGTCAATAGCCTTAAATCATGCAACCTCGAACTACAGTATGTGGAAGGCTAAATTAACATCACCAATAATGCAAGTGCAAAGCACAACAACAACGCAATATTTCAATTTTGCTGTTCAAGAGTTTCTTAATTCATATACTAAACTGTAAAACAATGCCTGCCCACTTGGAGAGCAATTGAATCATAACTTCCTGTCCGTCTTTAAATTTATGTCCACAACCCAACATTTCCATTTTCAGATCTATCTATCTATCTAGCTAGCATAGAAAGATGAAGACATATTTCTAATTAATAACAATTTCAATACTGTAAACATGCCGTTTGTGTACAGCATTAACTCTTTGACTGCCAAAAACGTTTAATAACGATTAGTAAAATCACAATGTATGCTGCCATAAGCGTGAAATGACGTCATCTACGTTTTTTGTTTTTTTTTGTTTGGTTTTTTTCTTAAATGGACGGAGCAATGTCTAAGTGCAGCGCTGCCTGGTCAATGGGTTGTGGAATCAAAAACACCACCTAACTATGGCCAGCAGATAGCAGCATTGTGTCTCTTTTCAATGGGCTGCTGGTGAATGGAGTTACGATGAATGCTCGTAATTGGTGAAATGGCACTGTGGAGTTTTTTTGTTTGTTTGTTTTTCGTAACGTGTGGCAGTAAAAGAGTTAAGCAAGCAGCAGACTGAAATAACACGTTGTTGAACGTATCGTCCACCCTAGAAAATATTCCCGCTCCGCTCGTATGTGACAGTCGTTGTGACTATAAACCTGTAATATGAAAGGCACATCGAAGAAGTCCTTGGGCCATTATTATGGTAATGACCCTCAAGAAGAGGACAATTTGCGCTAATGGTAATAGAAATAGCACATTATTAGAATGACTTGGCTGTCCATGGAGGCATCGTTAGAAAACCTTTGGAAAGTGTTAAGCCGCTTTTAGACTTTACTGCTGCTGGTTTGACTGGCGCTTAATTAAAAAATAGCAGAAGAGGGAACAAGTGAAAGCTGATCATGCATAGCAGTTTGGCCAATTATAATACAGCATTTGAGTGTGCAAGTAGCATGGTGCTCATACTTGCACTTTTTTTTGTTTGTTTGTTTCTGTCTCCCTCCCTGGGTGCATCTAATCGATGCAGTCTTGTAGAACTTTTTGGTCAAGTGGAAGACACCAAACTGATTTGGCAACTCTTGCCCTATTGACCATTTGTTCTCCTGCGCTGTCTTGTGTTTCTACCTGCGGCGTGGCACTCCTGCTGATTAACCGATTAACACTCGCCTATCACATCAGTCATGCTTGACCAACTTTTCACAGTCAATAATGGAACGGAAGCGCTCGCACAAGGGATGAAGTTCTAAAACATGTTCATGTACCTAATGTCAAATATAAATAAATCCCGTTTCTCCATCCCATTTTCTCTATTGATTTTCCTCATTCGGGTCACAGCCATGCTTATTTTGTGTATTGCTTTTAATTTTGGGTGAGCAGTGAGGTACGCCCTTGAACAGCTCAGCAGCCAATCACAGTAAGAAAAGTAAAACTCTTCAAACGGGAGAGCAAGCAAACGCTAATCAGCAAATATTGTCCTTTATATTCCTTTAGTGTGTTGAAATGAGTGCGGCCATTCTCGTGTCATGCCACACGACTGCATTTAAAATCATATACATCATAAAGGGTTGAAAGGGGAATCCAATTTTGATTCACTCTTAAAATCAGCGGGAAAATGTTAGCTAGTCAGTTGTAAATAAAACAATAAAAGGGTATATTAAGCCAAAGTAGACACCCACTGAGTGGATTTAAGGATTCAAATGATTCATAACAGTTAAGCCCCCTCCTTGCCGTCCAGCCACAAAAATAAAAACTGGTTATTTATTAATTAGCATACCATTTTGAGGCTAATAGCTCAAAGGCAAATTAGCATTTTAACAGTAGAGTATGATAAATAACTAGTGTAGTACAATTGATGCTTCATTTCATCATATGTATGTATGTACTTTACACTCTAGTTTTGTTTTGTTTTCCTCCCCTTCTTTTTCTGTGCTTCAGACAGTTTAGGCTCTTTTGACATATTTCAAAGGGTCAAATCAGGGTTAGAGGTACTGATCAGCCAGAGGGCGGCTCTAGTCTAGAGATTCAACTTGGGGTTGTTTGTCTTAAATCCACTTGACCACAGTTTCCCTATTATGCGTAGTAGCTCCAGTGCAATGTTCCAGTGCAATGCAACAGTATCCCATCTTGTGTGTCCCTTAAAATCATCTCTCGGTCTTCAAACCTCAACTACAACTTGTTAGCATAAAAAAAAAAAGTGTTTTACCAAATGATTGCACTTTTCTAATTCATCATTAACTCATTCACTGGCAGCCATTTTGACAGAAGCGGTCCCGTTCGCTCCCGGCTGTTTTACCGGATTTTGACTGATTTTGCAAGGCAACCAACAGAAAGATCAACGTCTCTTCTTTCATCAGGAAAAAAAAAGTATGTTTCTATCTGTTTCCGTTTTGCAGCAATCAGCATTAGAAGAGAGCTAAGTTTCATCAGTTTTCACAAATCTATTTCAAATTGTAAGTAATTGAGCTTTTTTTTCTACATGGCCCTGGTTGATCTCCTTTGCTCTGCTGCCACCTGCTGGCCGTTTGTGTAATAACTACTATTTCTGCAACCGTTCTTTGCAGTTGAGAGGCTGCATCAAAGCCTTCTGTATGTTGTAGCATAAAAAAATAAAAAATAAAACGTATAAATACGTCTTTGGGACACGTAGAACATAAAAAAACGTATTTATACGTTATTGGGAGTAAATGAGTTAAAAAAAATGAAACTGAAGGAGTTCCTTAATATTTGTCCCTTTTTATTTATGATAACTTGGGATTTGAAAATGGATGGACAGGATACAATAGAGATAAAGGGTTATATTTGCAACTGGGGGTTTGACGTAACAAAGCACCGCGGGTGTTCTGGAAAGTAATAACCTGGGCGCAAGAAAAAGCAAACGTGGATTTTATCCGTGGCGCAAGGCAGCTTGATCATTAGGATAATAATGCTTTGTGTATCATCTTGTTGACTGCACATTTTTCACACTAAAGGAAATAATGGAGTGGACCTGCGCCATCTCATTGCTCGGCACAAGTGTCGATATGCTCATTTGAACGCTCACCGAAGATACATTTCAAACCCACTGAGGCGTTCCATGATGAAATAGCAAGACTGTTCAACTGTCAGTGTGTCCGACAGGAAGTGGACCGGTTGTGTTCAGGATGCAGAACATGACCAACCACCTGGCCTGCCTCCTTGCTTGGTGTCATACTCATTATGGGTCCCTCGTCCACAATCTGGCGGCGCTCTTACTAATGTCTCATCAACATGGCGCTGCCAACATACAAACAAACCATTATTTAATGACCCATGACATCACATCTGTGTGTGTACGTGGCAGTATGGCCGGCACAATTTGCCAAAGACGGACCTCGCTCTCACTTGACGAGGGCCATGTTATTTATTTTCGTCTCATTCTGTGTTTCAAATGAATA
Source organism: Festucalex cinctus (assembly GCF_051991245.1). Classification (NCBI taxonomy): domain Eukaryota; kingdom Metazoa; phylum Chordata; class Actinopteri; order Syngnathiformes; family Syngnathidae; genus Festucalex; species Festucalex cinctus. The sequence goes on along the minus strand of NC_135430.1, from coordinate 21,093,237 downwards.
AACTAACTTTAAAAACGCAGGTGACTTTGAGATATGTTCACGTATTGCTGACCAAGAAATGTGAACATGAGACTCGTATTAGATTTGGCCCATTAAACACGTATTAGAAATGTCACGTTTGAATAGCAACTCAGTCCAAGATTGATGCTTCTCATACTGTGCATGACGCTCAGCTGCCGTACGATTATGGATTTCAAAGGGAATGACTAATGTCGTTTTGGGGGAAATTTTGGTGCATGATTTGTCTGTGTGCAGTGTCATTAAAAAAATTGGCATTAAAAAAAAAAAAAGATGAAGACAAAGAGAAATTCGTACTTCTAAGAGTAGTTTTATCACACAACACATTTCAATTTTACTTGCTACTCTTACTGCGCTATATTGGGCTACATGAGTGCCTCGTTAACCCCCATTTTCATATATTAGATTTACCGTATTTTTACAGCCATAAGGCGCACTTCATCTTCTCAATACGCTACGGTGTGCCTAATAATGAAATGTGCCTTTAGTGTGCATCGAGTTTCAAAATCTGTCAATGCTGTTGTGTGACTTTGGTAAGCGCTCCGCTTGACTGTGTCGTAGCATTCAAAAAAATGGGGAAAAAAAAAAAAAGTGACATTGCATTTCATTTTTCTTTTTTTTTTTTTCTTCTTTTTTTTTTCTTGGTGCCGAGCGAGTTACGCCACAATTTGTGAATTGGGCTAATGGGTCTGCTTGCACTGTTGTTCGAGCTCAAAAAGTTTTTTTCTTTTTTCATTTTATCATTTGAAGATGCCAGAATTTGCACATAATTTTTTATGTATTTGTCTGTCTGATGACATATTGTTTTTAAAAAATAAATCAGACTTTATGTTCAAGCAGTTATTCTGTACCTGAGCATTCTTTTCAGTGAAGACATTTTTTTACTTGAGTGATTATTTTTATTTTTCATGACTACTTTTCACTTTTACTTGAGTAATATTATTTTGAAGTAACGCTACTCTTACTTGAGTACAATTTTTGGCGACTCTACCCACCTGAGTGTGACTTTAAACTTTAAAGAGATGTGATTCTTGTGGGAAATGTGAAATCAAAATAAATAGCTAGCTTGTCTTTTTTTTTTTTTTTTTTTTTTTTTTTTTTTTTTTTTACACCATTGTGTAAGCATACCGTAGTTATCAGCACTGAACAACTAATGTTAGGCATGAATTTCAATTTGTAATGTGTTGGTGTATTCCGTAATATCGATGCAAATGACCGCGCGGGTCAAATCCGTCATCCGTACCATCTGCTAGTGCTATTTCGTCACCATCTCACGCTGGTATTTTTCTATGTATAAATGTAATCTAACACTAAAGTGGCCCTCCTACAATACAATATGCCCTTTGAATGTTCGACTTCCACTATTCATTATGACCAAATGAAACCCTGTCAGTAGAAGCAGATGACATTGAAGGCCAGTGCCAAGTCTTGAGATATTCTCGATTTTGAATAGGGGAAAAAAAAAAAAAAAAAAAAAAATCAAAGCTGCCTCCCTTCAGCATGAAGGTTACAGTACTTTGGCTGAGCAGAAACGCTCCAGACAAAGAGCACAAGAGGCGGCATAAACAGAATGACAATTTCTGTATGCACCTTGAGAACCAATTAGACAGATAAAATGGCTTGTCAAGGAAAGCACTTAGCATATAACTCAATTTGAATATCCCTGAAATGCACTCTGCTTTCTTGTGGCCTGTAACGTAACATCAAAAATGTTCACGCAGGAGCAGAAAGGAGTTTAGATTAGAAGCTTCACCGAATAACTTGAAAGATTTTTTTTTTTTCTTTTTGGCCTTTAACTGCTTTTCTTTATCAGCCTTGCTGTCCAAACTTTTTTTTTTTTTTTTCCATAAAGAGCATAAACAAAGAATGAAGAATGCAGAGGCCACATTTATATTTGGCACATTTAGTTTATTAAATATGTTAAAACAATCCGCTGCTTCAAGAACTGTGAATAAATTATGTAATTAAAGGAAATATATTGTGAAAATAGAAAAGTTCCCAAATGTCAATTAAAGGATGTGGGACTTTCTTTGGTCAAAATACTTGGACAAGCAGGGACTTAATACTAGACTAGCGTGTGTTAAAAGTACTCAAAAGATTTTCTTTTTATTGGATTTTTCACTTGTGGAGGCAAAACTTCATCACTAAGCTGAAGATTTCATTCAGACAACACTCTGCCAGTCTCTCTCCTTTTGGATGGATCCTCTGAAATCACCGTGCTGCACTCTAAAAAGTAAATTGTTGAATCAATTTAAGATTAAAAACAGAATAGTTGACAAAAATTGTTACAATTGGTAACACGCGATTGCATTAAGTTAGCCCAGAGTGCATGAATGTATTAAGTTGAATTCATTATGACTTCATTCAACTTCATAAATTGACCTCAATTCAGTTAATCCAAATTGACTGCAGTCCAAACTATTAAGTGTCATGAACGATTGGTCAACAATTCAATTTGTAATCCTAAATTGGTTCAACAAATCCTCTTTTTTTTTTTTTTAGAGCGCGCTGCTTTCCAATGGCACATTTTCCCACAATGCGACGAGACGTTCCGTCCTCACACCCTCCTATCGAATACGCAATGAAATGGGTTCTTTGCTGGCACACTGCACTTTGCTAAGTGCAGTGTGAAAACGCCTTTGAGAATGTCTTGCCATCGCATTTTTGAAAATAGGCAACTCACAATATATATCGAGCAGGCCAAACTTCTTTTTTTTTTTTTTTACGTGTGCTTTTGAGTATCACACATTCAAAAAAAGAGATATTCATGTGTTTTAGCGCCGAATAAATGTGCCACATAGCGCCGCCTACTGGCTGTACTGCTTTCCTGCGCAACTCAGTTTACTCTCCAACATTCACTTTCTGTCTCCCTCACATTTCCTGCAGCTCATACCTGAGATCCTTTGAGCTCTTTCTCCATAACCTCCCACGTTTTCTTTTTTTTTGTTTTTTTTTTTGACTTCTTGTTGTCTCTCTCTCCCTCCTCCTGAAGCGTGACTCAGCCTCGGGCTGTACTTCTTTATACTTGTGTCCTTCCTGCTTCTATATGTCGCTTGTCGCCCCCCCCTCTTCTTGCTGGCGGCTTTTGACGTTCCAGGCAGTGCATACAAATCAATATCACACCATCGTTGACTTTTTCACCCCGTTTGTGTGTGTGGTCTGCTATTGTCAATGCAGAGTACAATACAGAAGCATTGTGTATGCAATGTTTTTTTTTCAACTTTGTTTTGTTTTGTTTTTTTAACATAGCTGAGAGTCGAGAGTAAACTGTCGTCATTATCTTGGCTCCGAGTTTTTCCAATCACGCCGAAAAACACTGAACAACACATTCGTTTCTGCATTGTGAATTAAGCCGAAGTTTTCCGATATTCCAATTTGACAACATAACAACTCTTGAAAATCGCAATCAATAGGTGGCCATGCATGTTAACGCTGTCCGCGGGTGTATAACATGGCCGCTATCTGCCCTTGGCCCTGGTGACAGGATGTAAAGCAATCATGATAACGGGGGTCTAAGCTATGTCATGCGGGAAGAGCAACACTTATCGCAAAGATTCAGGAGGTACAAGCGCACACACGCGCACATTTTTACTGTACGTACGCATGCAGATGGACGGAACTGATGTCTGAACAGATTTACACACACAGACAAAAACTTTGCTTGCTGTGCTTTTGCAAACTTGTTTTATGCCTAAATAAACATACTTGAACTTCAAAGTCGATTTCGAAGAAATCGCAAATGCCCCAGAACAGAAGAAATATCCAGTTGGTATCTATGTTGATTAAAAAAAAAAAAAAGATTATTCATTTTTATTAATTAAATGGAACAATACAGTATTTGTGGTGCAGCTGGTTAAAAAGTTATTTTACAAGAAGGGGACCATGTGGGGGAAAAAAAATGTGAAAATATACATCAGAAGATGTTGACATTATTTGTGGTGTACCCCAGGGCTCCATGCTGAGTCCAAAGGTGTTCAAATGACATTTTTAATGTATTCCAATGACTAAAACTTAATATTTGGGGATGTTACGATTCATATTTTACAGTAGCAATTTAGGGATGTTACGAACATATTTTACAGGAGCAATAATTATAACAAGGAGCTAAAATCAAATCAAAAATTGGATGGTCATGAATAAATGATCTCTAAATTTAAACCAAATGAAATGAATGATGTTTGGTAATCGTATCATAAATTTCTTCCTACCATTCCTTTTCAGGCCAAGTTTTACGAAAGTATTGATTGGAAAATTATGATTTGGATGTCTTGTTTATGTTGACTGTGCCTGAAATAAATGAAAAAATGACTAATACTTTTAAATTCATACAAACCGGTACTAGAGCCACAATAAAAAGAAAAAAATATTAAACTATGAGAATAAAATAATTCTAAGACTTTTTTTTTTTTTGGTCCTTAGGTGTGCTGCTTAAGATCCTGTCAAGTTATACTTTAGTGTAGTTACAAAGAAATACACTAGAAAAATACTATTCATATGAACATTTTAATTTGAAAGTCAATCAATTCAATTCTTCATGCACTACGCAGAAATGTAAAACTGGCCACACTTGCTCAGTCCCCCCCCACCCTCCTGTCGCCAGCCTTTTAACAGACGTCACTCCTTTTTTATCTTTCTTTCACATCTGTTCTTAATTTGTCTACTTTTAAACGGTCTTCCCCTGCTTTCGAACCGCCCCGCAACGTCCCCTGAGCAATCAGAAGCGTGCAAAGCCGTGACAAGGCGAAGCGAGGCAGCGACGGTGGCGTCACTTCATCAACCACAGTCTGATAATTCATCAGCAGCTGTTTAGCATGAAGCTACTTTGTCTTCATTAGCAGCCGCTTCTTCGGCTTCAATCATAAGTCATTAGAAAAGTTGTTATCAGAAAGTCGAGCCAGACTTTGAACTCCTCTCACCTCCGCGGCGCCTCATCCGGAATGAAAAGACGTTATCTGATTGTGCTGCTGTTTTCAAATTAGAATCAATTGTTCATTACATTTTACTGAACTTGCAGAAAACGACAGGCTACGTTAAAACGTCTCCAGAGTGTGTTTTATTAACTCATTCCCTCCCAGCCATTTTCACATTTCGCAACCCCCTTCGCTCCCAGCTGTTTTTACTGCATTTTGACTGATTTTGCAAGGTCCACAGAATATTCTGTTCCATTGCTATAAAACCATGGAACCTACCAAAAGAAATATTAGTCTCTTCTTTCACCAGGAAAAAAAAATAAAAAATTGTATTTGTATCTGTTTCCGTTTTGCAGCAGCTAGTATTAGAATATAGCTCAGTTTCATCATTATTCATATTCCTGGTGAAAACAATGGCAAAAAGAGCTTGTTGCAACATGGCCCTGGCTGATCTCTTATACTCTGCTGCCACCTGCTGGCCGTTTTAGTAATAACTACCATTGCTTTAAGCAACCCACTTCATGCCTGAAGCTGTATCAAAGCCTTCTGTATGCTCTCGCATAAAGGAAAAACATAAAAACGTATAAATATGTTTTTGGGAGTGAAGGACAAACTATTAAAAGACGTATAAATACGTTTTTGGGTTTGAATGAGTTCATGGTGAAATGTGAAGAAAAAGGGGTGAGATAATTGTGTTTTAATATTATGAGCCAGATAGCAAGTAAAAATCAAGTAAAAAATATATATGTAGATATTAAAAATGAAACCTTTACTATATTAAAGGCGTTCACATTAAACAGAAATCTGTTTTTGTTGTGTGTTTTGACAGATAACTACTGGAACGCGGCTTCGTTCACCACCCCATCATCCTACCTTCACTTTGCCACCTTCCAGGGGGAGACCAGTGCTGACATCTCGTTCTATTTCAAGACCAGTGCTCCATATGGGGTCTTCCTGGAAAACCTTGGCAACACAGACTTCATACGTTTAGAGCTCAAATGTAAGTTGACAATCTTTCACTCGCAACTATTTTTCCCCCTGTGGTGTACAACAGCAATTCTTGATCAAAGCTAATGAAATTGAAAATATAAACGCATAAACTTTGTACATTTTGGAATTGTTTAAGGCAATCATTGTTTTTCCCAACACTTGCCTCCTTTAATTTCCATACAAAAAAAAAGAAATTGTCATGTGATGACACACGAGGACTTACCCACATAGTCCTGTCACCGTAATTGTGTGTATTTTCACACACGGGCACCTTCACAATCTAATGAGATCCACTTCAAACTTTTCGCCTTTGCAAAGATCAGAAGGTTTTGTGTCACAGCATCACCACACCTGTTGTTTAAGTTCTAGTTTTTATTAGGGTAAATCTAGCGCATCGGCGCTCAGTCAAGCGGTATCGAACATTTTTGGTCACCTTATTTAGTCACATGACAACAACAAAGTTACATGGGCTCGCCAAAGTCCGTTTGTTTTTTTTTTCCACGATGCCGGTTAACTTCTACAAATAATTGTTTGAAACTGTTTCGATAACATCTTTACTAACCATGCAGGCATTGTATTAAGTCAATTACATTGAACATTTGACCAATATTCTTTTTCGTTTACGCAAGTATCACACAGTGGATACAAAAAAAAAAAAAAAAGAAAAGTCTACACGCCCATGTTCAAATGGCAGATTTTTGTAAAAAAAATAAATATATATATATATATATATATATATATATATATATATATTTTTTTTTTTTTTTTTTTTTAATGAGGCAAAGTTAAATCATATCAAGACTGTTTCTACCATTAATACGACCCTGTTGATTTGTTTTTAGCTTTTTGAGAGAGGAGAAGTCAAAATTAACAAAAAATGAACTAGCACAAGTGTACACACCCTCTTATAAATGGTTTGTGGCTTTGTTGGCAATGAACCAATCCCATTCCAACTCTTGTTAAATGGGAGAGTTGCCGCGACTGCCCATTTTTGATCGGGAATGAAAGGCTTCCATCAAATATTCCGATCACGTACTTTTTCACGAATATCATGATCAGTGACCGATCGATAGGAGCATCCCTAGTTCTCATGTTAGAATATAACACAAAGTCCCAGATGTTACGTAGGGGTGTGTAGACTTTTTTTTTTTTTTTTTTTTTTTATTAAAAACACTGTAAGTGCTGGGAGGATGAGAAAATAAGTCTTAACTTCTCGGGACGGACATTTCACAACCTTTTCTTCTATAATCTTCCATTATCTAGAAGTATCAATTTGGAGATGATCATCATTTTCAAATGATCAGTTCTGCAACATTCCTAGGAAATGGCAATGTCCCATCTAATGTGAGCGATTGTTCGAACAGGGATCTGGTGGCTTCTGGTACCACTTTGGTGATGTTGAAATTGAAAAGCCGCTTTTATAAAGCTTCCCCGAATCCCATGTCCTTAAATATTTTAGCGACAACGCCGGCAGATGTTTGAAGGAAATGGAAGCATTATTGATGGCTACTAAATGATGAGACATCTGCGCATCATCCCCGTTTTCGAGTCTCTTTACGTGTCATGCGGCAGGTTGCCGTGGATCCTTTTTCCCCGCAGCAAATTACGATCCGTGCGGGCTGTCGTGGATTTCATTCTGATTGAGAGTGTTAAAATTGCAATTAAAATGGCAATCTTCAGTTTAATCATGCTGTGTGTTCCTGGCACAAATGTGGATGCAGATAGATGACCATTTGCCTCTCATTGGGATTCAAAGTGGATTTGAACATTTGGTGTCAAATGGGGCTTGCTGGCCGTACCCCGGTGCCGCGCCAAGTCTGTCTTGTTTTTTTTTTTTAGTCGGATGCCAACCGAACGAATGATTTTGGAGCAAAAACGTTTTCTTCAAAGACTATTTATTTTTAAAGATGGACAAAAATGACAACATATTATTAAACTAAGGGTGTCAAAATGAGTATGTTAATAGTGGATTCACATGAAAGATCCTTTTTTTTTTAACAATGATTAACGCACATCCCTAATTTGGAAAGCCAAGTACGACGGGAATTCTGGTTGCGACGCAGAAGACGCGTCCAAGTCGGAATTGCCCTCTTGAAATGCACTGTAGCTAATATACACAACGTTTAAAGACCAAAAAGTTGGAGTCGAGGGGCCATTTGGATTGTGACCCACCGCTATCGATTCCCGACTTCAGCAGCACCAATTAAGCAGTTAGCACCAAGCTAGGTTGCTACAGCTCTTAAAAAGGTCTGCATGGGCACTCTCATGACTGTCTTGTCACTTGGAGTGACTCCAAGTAACTTTACAAAATAAAAGTATAGAACGTTCTGCAAAGGAGACACCAGAACATAATTTAGCAGTAATAGATGTTGTAGTAATAATAATAATAATAATAATAATGGATATATTTGTGGGGACTGAGGTCAAGTTGTAGTTCAAAACTTGCTTTATGTTCAAATTCACTAGCTTTTAATATGAAAAGAAAATGTCCTGTTGGTGTCACCAATGTCCAACATGAAACGCTAATCCACCTAGTGGCAGAAAAAAATGGCCTCTCACACAAATGTTTCGCACTCCTTTTTACAGCACAGTAGGTGCTATACAAATGAAGGTTACTTACTTACTTTTATGTTAATTAACAAGAGTATGGCAAATAGGGGTGGAAATTGACATGTAAAACATGCAATTAATTTGTGATTAATCAAGTTAATTACCGTATTTTCCGCATTATAAGGGGCACCTTCAATGAATGACATATTTTAAAACTTTTTCCATATATAAGGCGCTACAGTAGAGGCTGGGGTTACGTTATGCATCCATTAGATGGCGCTGCGCAAAACAGTCAGATAGGTCAGTCAAAGTTTCTTAATAGTTTACAAACCGGTCACCGATAGCGTCTTGACAGTGAGACCTTTTGCGGCGCACTGGATTATAAGGCGCATGGTCAGCTTTTGAAAAAATTGAAGGCTCTTAGGTGCGCCTTTTTATAGTGCAGAAAATACGGTATTGAAATCATGCTATTAATTACAATTAGAAATTTAAATTTCAACTGACAGTCCTATGTTAAACCGTTGTATAGGTCAAAGTTTTTCAAAGCTTGCCAAGAGGTCTGTTTTTTTATCCCAAGGTGTCTCCAGCCAAAGTCTCACTCATGAGAAAACTGTGTATGTAAAATCCCTTAGAGCCCCCTCAACATTGATTTCTTTTTCTCCCCCGCTGTGCTATCATCTTGCATTTTTCCCCACCCCGCACGCAGTTGGACACGCAATCACAAAAAGGAACGTGTGTGCACGCATTCACACACTCACTCACTTACTCGCATATTAACAACACTCGAGCTCTGCCCTTCTTGCATGGTGCAATAGCTGCATTTTCCACAATCGAGTCTGGCCATGAAATGACGAGCATTAGACCCCAAGAAAATGACTGTGACTCAAATTTCTCATGCACAAACACGACCTTGCGCAAAATGCACATTTACTCCGACCTCGGTGGACACAAAGCTGTCAGGTGGATGCGATTTCTCTTTGAATCGCACTAGAAAGAAGAGGAAGAAGAAGAAGGCACGGACGTAATTGAGAGGCTGCGCTGAAGACCAACTGTGAGGGGTTTGCCACTAACAGGATTTCAGGCAGTATGGAAGGCTGTTAAAATGCAGGAATACGTTGGCGATGTATGCGTCATTTGAGACTCGAGGACACTTCATGCCCCCAAGGTTGTAAACATTCTCCCTCATTTTCGGATCAGGATTTTAGCAGAGGAATATACTCGACTGGATTGGGACTTATAAAATTGGATGAATGTCCAATGTGTTGGGTGAAGACCTTACAAGACCCCGATGTGTGTGAAATTCGAGCGGCCGCAAATTTTGGGGGGTTTCTGGGCAGCATCTTATGACGAATAAGTAGCAGAAACTAATAAGAGCATTCAAGAGTTTTCTGAAGAGTCGCAGGGCAACTTTAACTGTGCAAATGAGAAATGTACTTCCAAATAAGTGAGTATATGAAAGGCAGAGAAAAAGTAGTAGTAGAAATACAGATTAGTGGTGGAAAACTTCTGGATCACTAAATGGAAACATTAAAAAAAAAAAAACTAAATGTGCAAAAGTGATTTAAGTTGAATATATATAAATAAAAAAGTAAAGTTTGCAAATTAGAGTCTCGATATTTCAATATTATGCAATATTTTTGGACCATTGTTGGATCCGTAATCGAAAGTAGATCCAAAAAAAAAAAAAAACAGTTGTTTGCTGCAGAATTTATTAGGCTTGAAGAGAAGTCAATGAATCAAATTGGCCATGTGTATAAATTAGGGATTTTTGATACTCGGTAGTCACTAATACTAATATCAAGTAACCACTGATACGTTTGATAAATAAAACTTCCAAAAAAATAAATAAAAAAACAATAACGACAATGTATATAATTTATATCCCAAAGTAGCATTTTTCCTGAAAATTGCATGAACTTAATGGTACTTTTCCGTTTTTCCAATTTCTAATTCATAATTCCTGATTGTAAAACGGCCACAAGAGGGCGACCTATACTGCTATTGCTGCAAGGACTAATACCTTGAAATAAGGCCATACTGTATATACAATGAAGAGATTTTTTTTTTTAACTGCTTTAAAAAATAGTTTTTTTTTAGCTTCTCAGGCCACAGTTTTCGTCAATATTATTTTTGTGTACTAAGCTACTATGTAGCTTAGCATTTGGCAAATTTTTAAAGTATTGCATTTGTCATATTGCACTAAACAGTCAGACTTGTTCCTTTTTATTAAGTTGCATTTCTTGCTCTATAATAATTACAGTGTACAAAAAAAAAAAAAAATGTGAACGTGCATGTTTAACTTGTGAAGCATGCAAGTAACTTTCCAGAAAATGTTGACTGAGCTCCAGTTTGGATCGCCTAAGGGATATTTCAGTGTACATTTGTGTGCATGTATGAGAATATCTATCTTAAGAGAAGCCAAATTTCCTTGTTTATCGCCTCCACAATTAGGTCATGTTGTCATCCCTGCTCATTTGTTTGTTTGTGAGCAGGATTACACAAAACCTCTTAAGTGGTATAGCCACAGATTTGTGGATGTTGATGTGGATCTCGCTGAAAGTGCATGTTCTTTTCTTTTCTTTTCTTTACCTTATATAAATTCCATTTTCCTCGATTTCTCACTAAACGCAACGGTCATGACAAATTAGCGGCATACGCGGGATGCGGGACTCTTTGACTGTGTGCAATTTGGTGCTGATCCAAATTAGGATTGTTCAGCCTTGGCAGAGATTTTGCGCCCCGGCGAGCGCCAAGCTCAGTTTGATTGTTTTTGCCGCTCGGCTCTTTTTTTTTTTCTTTTTTTTTTTTTGCCTCCGTATCCAAAGATAAATAGAGAAAGCGCAACGAAAAGATGAGGATCAGGTGGCCTTTCTCAAGGCCAACGTACAAACGTTTTACACACTCAATTAAATTCCACATGCACGTGATTTGGCAACGTTGCGCGCCAATAATGGCCGCAGACCTGCACTGTTCAACAGGGATCATTAATTCAGCGTACTAAAGGCCGTCACATTGCTTGAACACTCGACTGTTTGTCTCTGAGGCGTCGCTTTTTTTTTTTTTAGATTTATCTTATAGGTTAATGCCCGTGATGTCATTTGTCTTGCAAATAATCTAAACAGAAGATTGGCTAAGTGAATGCAAGTGAGCTGTAAAAGAAGAGACAAAATGGAGCGAAAGGATGGCTGGACTGCAAAAACGAGACATTTATTTCCCCTATTGACTGCATACAATTAGCCCCTCTAATATCGGAACCGAATGAAGCCGTAATGAAGCAGGAATGTATATAGTGCTGCTAAGTGGTCATTTGTCTTTTAGATTGCTGCTCCTCTTTAATATCTGCCATATGGCAAAACGCACAAATTATTCCCGTTTTCTCTCCATTTCATTCAATTCAGACGTCACACAATCGTGCCTATCATAGAGAAAATTGTATTCATTGGATTTTGAAGTGCAAAAATAATTATGCGTTGTTCCTTTTATAGATAGAAAATATGAATGAGAAGTACAAATGAGGAGAGCTGTCATTCATTTAAGCACACAAATTAGTGATTTAAATTAGAAACTGTTCTTGTTTATCTTGTCACAATGTGCCCCCACACACATTTTGATTGATTGATCAATGGTACCCGCAGAGAGGTCAACATGTATCAGATAGTGCCATCCCCTTTCCGGTATCAAAATCCTCCAGTGGGCACTAAAAAAAAAAAAAAAAAAAATAGCCACAAATACTCAAAGGCTTTCTGTGCTTGTCTTCAGTTGTAAAACAGCGCCCCCTGTTGAGATGTCAACTTTTCAACTCGGGCTAACTACAACCCACTCCATTGGCTACACACATGCACACAAATCCGGTCATTATGAAAATTAATCATGCAGCCAAACAAGGTCATCGTGCTCTATTAAATTTTGCTGTCTTCCTCTGCTGCTAATTTACGCCCGCTGTCGTTTGTCTTCATGCATTTGTCTGCTTCCGCTCCAGCTCGTGGCCTTGCCATCTCGCCAACGGATGCAATGGAAATAGAAAACAAACGGTCACTCGGACATAAACGTATGTCGCGCAAAAGCCAAACAGTTGCCGGTGCCTATCGACCTTGCCCGCGAGATTAGCGCTTGTCCACATCTGTCACGTATCAGCGGGCAGAAATCTATACCAGCCAAATGAATTGCTTTGAAATAAATGAGCCATTAGATTAGAAATTGAGTGCAGATTTACCTGTACAGACGACTGCTGCAGAAGAGGACGTCTGGGGGCTTTCCAAAGTGTCACTTTTGTTGTTGGCTGACGATTCTAAATGAGGAAGTATCATTCCTTTAGGCCAGGCATCCTCAAATGTTGTCCTCCTGGGATGTGCACAAGTATTGTCCTGAAATAGCCCCTGAAAATATATTGTTTTGTTTTTGTTAGTTTTTTTATTAGGATTTTTTTTTTTTTTTTTTTTTTTCCACTCCTCGCTGACATCTTTCATATTGTTGACTGGCAGTCTGCAGCTTTCTTCTTATCAAGTGGTAAATCGTAATGGATAAAATTAAAAAGTATTCAGAAAATACAAAGTACTGAAAACAACTGCTCAAGTACAGTAATGAAGTTGCAAAATGGCCGCCCCCTGAGATGGATACAAACGTCTGGATTTTGCTGCTTAATTCTCTTAATACTCAATTCAGCCCTCTTTGATTCTAAAAACATTTGGGTCAAGTCTAATTTGGTTAAAAATGGACCGACACAACTTTCGATTTCGTTAACCCAAAAAAAAGTTAGATCAAATTAATTAAACACCCACAAAGCAAACCAATTATTTAGGTGAGTTTGTGGGTTATTCATTTGACTCAACTTTTTGGAAGAATTGAGTAACCCAATTGAATTGAGCCAAAAATGAACCGATTCAACTTGTTTAGTTAACCAAAAAAAATTAGGTCAAATGAAATTATTAACCCCAAAAGCATACCCACTTTTCATTTTTAGTTTTTTGTGTGTTATTAATTTGACTCAACTTTTCATTCAATCTTTTTTTGAACCAATTGAATTGTGTCAAAAAAAAAAAAAAAAGAACTGACCTTACTTTTTCAATTATTTACCCAAAAAGTTCAACTTGAGTTATTTAACCCCAAAAGTTGGGTCAAGTTAAATTAATAACTCACTAAGCAACTAATGTTTTAAAATTGTATTATAATTATTAATATTACTATTATTGTTGCATTGTTTTGTAGGTTACTCATTTGAGCCAACTTTTTGGATGAATTAAGTAACCCAATTGACCCAATTGGGTCAAAAACAAACTGACCCAACTTTGGCCAACTTGGCAGTCTGGCTTGAGCGCGAGTCGGTTACATTTCATTTCCTGTCATATTTCTGAGATTTCGGCGCATGGACCCATATTTTCCTCTTTCCTTCATACGCAGCTCCCCAAGTTGTCTCCTTTTCCTTCGATGTGGGAAACGGCCCAGTGGAATTGACGGTGCATTCGGACACGCCCCTCAACGACGACCAGTGGCACCGCGTGATGGCCGAGCGGAACGTCAAGGAGGCGGTCCTCCAGCTGGACCACACCTACCGCGTCTCTCGGCCGGCGCCGGCGCAAGGGCACACGCGGTTAGAATTGTTCAGCCAGCTCTACGTGGGTGAGTCCAACAACCGCGAGCAATATGGCCACTTAATAACTGGTTTGCAAAGAAATCTATGGACATTTCAAATCAAATCAAATCAAACTTTATTTACCGTATTTTCCGCACTATGCGGCGCACCTAAAAGCCTTCAATTTGTTCAAAAGCTGACCTTATAATCCAGTGCGCCTTATATATGGATCGATACGGAGCCGCAACAGGTCTCGCTGTCAAGACGCTATCGGTGACCCTGCACGATTGGTGACGCGCATGCGCAGAAGATCTCGCTAGCTAATACTAATACTTTACCTCAGAGAAAATAATAAAACAGCTGTTTATTCATTTTGGAGTTGTCAGAAAGCTGCTTTGTAATCTATTAATCAAGTTTGACTGACCTATCTGACTGTTTTGTTGACATTTCCTTTAGCGCAGCACAATCTAATGGATGCATAATGTAACCCCAACCTCTACTGTAACGCCTTATATATGGAAAAAGTTTGAAAATATGTCATTCATTGAAGGTGCATCTTATAATGCGGTGCGCCTTATTATAGTGCGGAAAATACGGTATATAGCATCTTTCATACATTCAAATGCAACTCAAAGTGCTGAACAATGAAAACATCCATAATGCAACAAAAAGAAAAATCCATCCCTCCCCCCCATATCCCCGTGATCGTACCCACACACACACACAAACCACACACATGGCGGGGCACAGAAGAACCCCGTGAGGAAAAACCAAAATGTCATGCTACGTCATTGGATGGAACATTTTACTAAAACGGCAGCACAGTCGCACGTCTGCCTCACGATTCTGACAATTCTATTCTCGCTGTGTTTGTGTTTTCAAAAACCGTACATTGTCCACTTCCACCTGTCCTAAGTCGGCTGTGAGGGGCTCCAGCTCTCTCACGACTGGAAAATAGATGGCTGTTAATTCAACTCGTTTTATTAATCTCTTAGACCGCCTCGTATATAAGCCGCTGGGAACATTTGAATGTTTAATACCTCTTTCCGAGTTAAAGATGTGCCAACCTCCAATGGAAATTCTCGCCTAAAGTGGCTTCAGTTCATCTGAATTCAATGTTAATCCCGCTCTGTCAATCACATTGGAGCTTCATATTTAATCACACGTGGACACGCGCTTTCTCGGGAATTCATAAGTGATAAAGACTTTTTTTTTTTTTTTTTTTTAATGAAGGTAAGTCAGACATCCAATAATGCTGCATGTGGGCGCTGCATGCGTGGGAGCGAGTAGAACAAAATTCACCACGTGAGGTCATCTTTTTGGGGTTTTCAAGCAGCGACTCACATTTATTTTCAAATAAAAAATAAAAGCGAGCATTGCACAACGAGAGCCAGAGTGTCCCCAGCGGACATGAACAGATCATCCCTCATTTGAACACTGACTCATGTAACATCTGGTTAAAGAGGTGCGCCGGCTTCATTATGAGCCTAATCTGCTCTCTTCCTTTTTGTATGATGTGGTCTCTCGCTGCGCTTTCCTATTGTCTCCTCATTCATAGCTTCAGCAGTCGAGAAAGCGAACTTTCCAAGCTGCAGGCATCAAGAGATTAGCGGCTCAATCATGTTACCGAGGCAACTTAATGTGACCACGAGATTTATTTTTTTTTTTTTCCAAATTCCAAATTTGATTTCCTCGAACCGTCACTTTCGCAACCTCCTCACCCTTCGTTGGCCCAGTTTGCCTCCCGGAAAGCGTCAGTGACGCGGAAACGGATTCGTCATGGTGGAAATGCTCTTTGCAATTCGATTCAATTCAACGGCCGCCGTATGGCAACTCATTCACGCCGCTTCATTTTCTGTGTCCAAATTGTACGAATAGCTCCAATGACACAAGAAATTGTGGAGGACCAATTAGGGGATGAGAGCTATATGGCAAAACCTGGATTGGGCTTTAATATGCGATCAGAAGAGGACAGCTCGCATTATTCTCCTTTCATAATTTAGTGGGAGCAAAAATAAGCACTGTTATATTCTACCTTGCGACAACACTGCATAAAAAGCATTAAGTAAAGAGGTCTACATAAAGCTCCTTTCAGTTAAAAAAAAAAAAAATGTAAGGAATTACTATACTGCGTTTTTGTGTAAGATTTTCGACAAGCCTGACAGCAATACAAACAAAAAACAAAAAAACACAATCCATGCTGAAATGAAGACATTGGATGCACTTTTGGGCGGCAACATTAGTTTGTTGAAGTGTGTACTGATGCGTTTGTGTCATTTCCCCACCAAAACAAATTCCAGCTCCATTACGTGTTCCGGTGCCATCGACATCTCTTTTTTTTCCTCTGAGTCAATGTGCTCCTCATCAAGCGTTTGATTGCTTTAGTGTTTACTGCACAGTGGTTCATTTGCTTGAATGGCCTCGAAAGTGAATGTTTACACCATCAACCTTCTGTCATTTACTTCACGCGGTTAACTTTTAGCTCCCCGATTCACTTAATACATGCATATAACTCCGAATCTCACATTTCATTCATTTAACCATCTGTTTTGATGCCTCACCCTCAATTAATGTATTTTATTTATTTATTTTCATAATTTTTTTGCATGCTCACTTCTCTCTTCTGTTTGGATGTTTTCTTGTCTCCTGCTTCTTCTTTTTTTTTTTTTTTTTTCTGGCTTCTGCCTGAACGGATCAACCTCTTGCTTATTGCTTCTCGCTGCATGCGTGCGACACCCCGTCACAGGGAAACCGGCCTCACGCACCTGCCAAGACAGTAGGTAACATTTCATGAGTGCAATCAAATGTGTCAGCGACGCCGAGTGCCGGGACGTAACGGGCACGTTAGACGCTCCAACTCGAATCTCCTGTTTGCTCTGTTAACATTAAGCGAGGACGAATGCGCTCTCGTATTGATACTTGTTTTGATTCATGCTGCACTTCGCAGCGTTGACGTGAGGAATTACAAAAACGCCCCTTCATTTCAATACAAGTCGATTTTTCATGGCGGGATCCATCAAGCCCGAGACCATTAAGTCTCTTCTAACGAGGCAATACGTTGCAAATCCTGTGCTGCAAGATGAGAGCGCCTGTGATAACATCTCATTGGAAATAGATGTTGATGGTTTTTTCCTTTCTCCTAAGAAAAAACAACAACTAAATAACAGTTGATTATAAAGGCTTTAGATTTTATTTTTTATTTTTATTTTTATTTTTTTAACCAATAGGTCCAAATGCAGTCTAATCCAAAACAAATGGCATTTTAAAGCACAACTCCAATAATCATAGCAGAGGTCAAATAAACTTATCGATAGACAGATTTTCCTTGTTTAATGATGTTTTCATAACAGTGACTCGGACTCTTGTTTTGTAAAGCGCTTAAGCAGTGGTCTCAAACTTGCGGCCCGGGGGCCATTTTGTAAGATCAAATATTGTGAATCCCCGACTTGATGTAAAAGTTTAACATTACATCATAACATTTATTTATTTATTTATTTATTATCACTTAACAACAAGCTAGCTCTCGCTCCTGACAGCTTTTGGCAAAATGTGATTCTGAACTGTTACCAAGCTGAAGGAAAAGATATGACGCACATTCCCAGTTGTGTTTTATTTAAAATATGCCATCAACAGAAAGTTGGGCAACAGCTGCCAATTTTAACCCTCCAGGTTTGCTGTGGGTCAAAATGGCCCACCTTGACGTCAAAGAACTTTTTTTTTTTTTTTTTGCGACATTATACCAACGACGTTTGCATTTTTTCTTTAAAAAAAAAAAAAAAAAAAAAGCTATTACATTGTTTCTCTGGATGCTTTTTGAACATTAAAAATATCCTGGGTCAAACTGACCTGACATTTACACAACGTTTGTTAGGTTGTTATGAAATATTAAAAATTCTGGGACCCATTTTAAGGATGAAATTGTCCCAATTTAGTTTTTTTGTTTGGAAACTTCTCATCAACAAACAATTAAAAGGGTTCGTTTTGACATATTTGCATTGAAAAGTGTTTATCATGGATGATGTATGATGAATAAATGATGTGTTCATTGAACCATCAGATATACAACGATCCGATATGCCGTACTTGTATCTGTGTGTGCACGTGCACGTGTCCACTTTATTCTCCATCGGCCTCGGAGCCTTGTGTCCATTTAATCAAAGACGAGTTTGAAATGAGGTAAACAGGTGGCGGAAGCCTCCAGCCAATCAGTGGCACAAAATAGATTAATTAACAAGTGTTGGAGTGCGGATATGTGAAATCCGCCGCGGAATCAGAAAATGGATGAGGACGAGCGTAAAAGCCCAGCTGCATCCCAACATGAATAATGCATGACGATAAAAAAAAATGTATTAGTAATCTTAACATGGCGGTCCGGTACCTGTGCGGCTTTCCCGCGCATGCACGTTTGCGCGCGTCTTTAAATGGCCGCTTCTCCGTAATTGAAGGTTTGCATCTGAGAGGATTTAATATCTAAAATGCCCCTCGGCTTTTGTTAACTGCAGAGCACTGCGACTGTTTACTGCGATTGCACTTTAAATCGATACCTATGGGTGTCGTTTTATGATGGTGTTTATGGCTGCCGTCATTAAGGCACATATCAATCTACCTTAAAGCCGCTCTGTCCATGTTAATGAGCAGTTAGACGGGAACAGCACAAGGCCAAAAAGGACGACGGATGAATGGCTTTGGAAGCCAAGGCTAAGAAGTGGGCAGCCGTGTGTAGTTATGGAGCAAGCGCGCGTTGCGAATACATCTATGGGATTTTTCATTAAGATATTGTGTTCATTAGGCTGGCCCAATTAGTGAGAAATCAAACCAGCCGAAGGTTATTTCAAGAACAGCAGCTCAGTTGGAGAGATTCGCATAACAGCAGCGGTTCCTCCGGGCGTTAAGATGGGAATGTTTTTGAAAGACATTAAAAAAAAAATATATATATATATATATAACAGTTTTGCATTCCAAATTACTTTTCTGACCCTGACTTCAAGTGTTTGTGGTTCCTGCTAAGCGCTTCCGTTGTGTGTGTGCGCAGGTGCCGCAGGGGGCCAGAGGGGCTTCCTGGGCTGCATCCGAGCGCTACGGATGAACGGCGTCACCCTTGACCTGGATGAAAGGGCCAAGGTGACGCCCGGGGTCAAGCCCGGTTGCCAAGGTCATTGCACCAGTTACGGCATGTATTGCCGCAACGGGGGCAAATGTGTGGAGAAGTACAACGGGTACTTGTGCGACTGCACCGCCACCGCCTATGACGGCACTTTCTGTACTCAAGGTGAGCGGGGGGGAAAAAAAAAACCATAGAGAACCCAAATTTCCATCCAAATCGTAAATAAACTGTCCTGCACTTGTAAATACGATTTCAAAAACTGTATTAATTGTACATTGTACATTTTAAAAGCTTTCACACTCAAGGGATGTCTTCACTTCCGGTGACAGCTTATTCAATTTGTGTGCAGCATAACAGCTAAATGCTGCTTCACCATGTTGCATTGATAGCAGGTGTGTTGGACTCATCAAGGATTATGTGCTTCACGATGTTAAAGTGTCAGTTCCACTGCTTGAAAGTGGCATTGAATAGTTGTTGTTTTTTAAGTTTTCATAGTATTTTTAACAAGTTAGCCATTGATATAGTAATTTCATAATAATTCATAAAAAAATGAGTTAAAATTCAAAAGATGTACTGTACTGTAAAAAAAAAAGAGTGATTTGTGTTGAGGTCATTTTTATGCCACTAGATGGCATAATTGCATTTGTAAAACGGTGACAGCTCAGTGCAATTTTCTTATATATGTAATATATGCATTATTATTGCATTTATTACTGCTAAATTTTGATGTGAATGTGCCTGCTGCACAACACAGAATTCCCCCAGTACAAGTCATTATTAAAATTAAAATTAAAATAAATAAATAAATAAATAAATAAATTAAAAAGTGGCCTTAAAGTAACTTTAAATTAACTCAAAATGAATGCACTAATTTTGACACTCCTAGTTATTGATTATTGTAGGTTGTTTATGTACAATGAAGTGAATGTTACTTGTAATATTTGAGCTATATATTTAGAATTATGACCCCACAATATTTTGTGATTTTTTTTTCTCAATGTGAGGTTTTTTTTTTTTTTTAAATAATATCAGTACATCAGTATCTTGAGCTTTTTTTTATTTTATTTTTTTTTTTATCGTAAATCTCCCCATATTGCAATAATTATTGTATCATGAGGTTTATATTGCGACAATATCATATTGTGATGTTTGGATATCATTACATCATCAATCGTCTCAAAAAAGAAATATTTGAAAGCACTTGCTTAAGCTGAGAGTCACCTTGCCTTGTAACTTTTTTTTTTCTGAGTGTTGAAAGCACCTGCTTGGTTCGTCATTAGATGCTGCAGCTCCCAAATCAAGTTTTCAGAAAAGGCTTGACGAAGAAGTTTGACGTCGACATCAGAGCCTCCACACAGTCTGACGTGATCCCCGACATGCGAATTAATTTGTTTCCGAAAGCTTTTTTTTTTTTTTTTCCCCCCCCTGTGGTCTTGGCAGGGTGGTGACAACATGACAGGGAAGCTGTTTGTGTGTGCGTTGCAAAAAAAAAAAAAAAGTCAGACGGTGTCTGGTGATACGCGACCGCCTTTGAGTTGTGTCAGAAGCGATGAGGCATTTCGGGGCTTAGAACGGAGATAACTATAAACTATAAACGTGTGTGCGCGTGCGTGTTTGCAAAAAAAGGGGATCACTCTCCTTTTGCATGTCGCTTTGTGTGCGTGACATCCATCCAATCTTTCCTTCATCTCGCACTTTTGCTTCTTTTTTCTTCTGGCCTTGTTCAGTGATTTCCTGTCACTCTTCACTCATGTTTCCCCCTTCTCCACTTTTCTCATTCCTTTTTTCCCACTATTGTTTTCTCCCCTGGCTGCATCAGTCTCACTTTTCTTACTGCACTCTTGGTACCCTTCTGCCCTTCCTCCCCCCCCCCCCCCCCCCCCCCCCCCCCTCATCTCCTCCATTCTCTTTACTCTCCTGCTTCTTTGCCCCAAGTGGCAAATCAAGGATTTGAACTTTGTGTGTGCAACAACAAAACAAACCGAGGACACCTTCTATTGCTATTAAAACTCATTTGCTCCCAATACCATGTAAATACGTTTTTTTTAATGTTTTAAGTGTCCCAAAGACGTATTTATACGTCTTTTTTTGTTTTGTTTTTTATGCTAGAGCATACAGAATGCTTTGACGTAGCCTCTCAACTGCAAAGAACGGTTGCAGAAATGGTAGTTATTACACAAACGGCCAGCAGGTGGCAGCAGAGCAAAGGAGATCATGGAGAAAAAAGCTCAATTACTTACAATTTTAAATAGATTTGTGAAAACTGATGAAACTTAGCTCTCTTCTAACGCTAATTGCTGCAAAACGGAAACAGATGGAAACATACTTTTTTTTTTCCTGATGAAAGAAGAGACTTTAATCTTTCTTTTGGTAGGTTCCATGCTTTTATAGCAATAGAACACAATATTCTGTGGGCCTTGCAAAATCAGTCAAAATCTAGTAAGACAGCCGAAGGGGATTGCGAAATGTGAAAATGGCGGCGAGTGAATGAGTTAATGTAACAAGGTCAATGTAGCAGTATTACTGGTATATGTGGAATCAACTAAGCACACCACAAAAGACATTTTGGCCCTGAAAGGTTGTCGTACTTAAGCACATATGGATCTCAAGGATTGGTCATTTAAGGAAACAAACTTCTGGTATCTTTGACATAAAACTACCACATAATCATTCTTCAAATTAGCTTTATGAGAGCTTAATGAGGGTCGGCAGTGCTAACGGAGAACAGCACAAGCTAGCAGCTATTTGCAGTGCAGTGTCAGCAAGTAGCGCTTGCCTGTCGGGTTTCTAACTGGCCAATATAGACACAAGAGCCCAAATAAAAGTCTGCTTCTCAGCTCTACAAGACAATGTGAGGGAATAATAAAACGCATGATAAATACAGTGCTACTATAGCAGAGGTGAGCTTTAGTGGTGCCAAGAGTAAATTTAGAGTGTGAAATAGGCCTTGCTTTTCTCCTCCTATTATTCTCTCCTCTGTAGACTTCCAAAATGTAAGATGCATTACAAAAGTCTGAATTAACTTCACTGTATTTCCCTTGTGCTATCATTATTATTATGATCACAAACTCGAAAGTCGCAACATGTTAGTATCTTGCTTGAACGGCATTTAGTGTCGCATGGCGCATATTGCACAAGAACGTACGTGCGCATAGTTCCACGCATACAAACGCACATACACCAAACTTTCCTGGAACCTGCAGCTGACTTTTCTCATTCCCTTTTATGCTTCCAAGCAGTTTATGTCTCGGTACAGAGACTAGCGAGCCGCTCTCCTATTTTTTTTTCCAGGCCACACGTAATCCACAGCGCACATAGAAAACGGCAAAACGGTTTTCAATTGGACTTAAGATGAAATTGGATTCAGCAGAGTCCAAAATTTGTACCTTAGACTCACTAAGAAGTAGCATGAGTGCTTACAAAATAATTTAATTCACGTAAAAAAAATAAAAAGCAGCAACTGAAATGAAAAAAAATAAAATGGAAAATTACCTTAAAAGCTCACCTCAAAAAGTGTCTCATCTTCATTTCAGTGCACAGGTAGGTGGAGTTGACCATGTTTGGGAATTTGGCAAACGGCGTTGCGCCTCCACTGGGCATTCCAAGACAACATTTTAGACTACCTACAAGCAGGTCTAAGTTGTGGCGCAGGTGTTTATCTTGAATTTCCCTCATAATGTATTTTACATACTTTGAAAGTTGTTTTTGGCTCTCATCGAAGCAGACTTCATCAGTTCATGTTGAAATACTAGCTAAAAAAAAAAAAAACAGCTCGACTAGCTTGTGAGTCAGAGAGGGACATGACACGGATGAATGAGAATAATCGCAACCAAACCAAAAGTACAGGGTGTTCCAAAATGGTTGGCCCCATTTTGTAAGCCAAAAATTTTGACAATTTTTGTTGGAATGACCTCAAATTTTCACAGCTTGTGTAGAAACGTTTCAAGTTTTTGTGTGTAACGTTCTTTCTTTTCAGGTTAAGAAATGCCGTTCACTTCAAAAGAAAAGCATTTTGCGTGTTAGAGTATGCACAGTGCAGCGTGCCTTCTTCACAAATTTTGCAAAGAAGGCACCAACTACAAAACAAATTAGGACTTGGCACCAAAAATGTCAAGAAAAGGGCGCTTTTTTTTTTTTTTTGACATAAAGTGTATTTAGTTTCGTTAAGATCCATCAAGTAGTTTCTGAGATATGAGCATTTCGAATGGCGTCAACCATTTTGAATTCCTTTTTCATGAATGAATCCAGCTTGTACTGTGCCATTTGTCAACTTGTGATTTCGCACGTGCATTTTGTCCCCTCCGCAGATGTCGGCGGCTTCTTTGAGTCGGGGACGCTGGTCCGGTACAACCTCCTCCCGGAAGGTGCCGCGGGAGCCAGGAAGGACTCCAGGGTCCTCGCCAGTCGCCCGACTTGGCAGGAAGTCAACTCGAGCAAAGAGGAAGTGACGTTTAGTTTCAGCACATCAAGCGCGCCGGCCATTTTGATGTACGTCAGCTCCAGGACGGACGACTACATGGCGCTGGTGTTGAGGCACAACGGTGAGCTCCAATCAGGAGGTTGCGCAAACGTCATCGAACAATATCGGGATTTCAGCGTCATTAAAAAGCTTTCAAATTCATTGCATGGGTTTTGCTCAAAATTCACGAGTTGCTTCATGTTCCAAATGCCAATTGCTCTGAATTTGAAAAGAAATTGGAGTGTTTCTATCACCAATGTCCAACATGAAACACTAATGCCACCTAGTGGCAGACAATTACCTCACCACAAATCTTTCACTCAATGTTTCACACGCCTTTTAACCGTAACAGTATTAACTATAACTTTATGAATTACTTACTATAAAATTACTGTATCAATGAAATAAATGATATAACATTTGGTAACCAATCCGTCCACTTTTATGTTAACAAGAATCTGAAATACTTGAAAACTACATTGTAATTATAGATATAGCATGCAATTAATTTGATTAGTTGTGAGTTAACTATGTAAATCATCTGATTAATTGCGATAATTGTAATCGACCAACACTTCTAATACATAAACAGTACATGGATATGTATGAATGTATGTATGTCTGCATGCAGTGACGTGGGAATGAAATTAGTTTTAAGTTGCAGTTAAAAAAAAAAAAAAAGCATTATACTGTATTAGAATTGATGATACCTACAGAAATATAGTCAAAAAATATTGAAACACAAGACTTAATCAATTCTGAATTCTATTTTCACCTGAGAGTGAAAACGATAATTGTTCCTGGTGCCATGTTAAGCTCCTCTGTAGCAATTCACATTTTGAAGACATTTTGAAGAAACTGGCTTGATGATCTTTGCTGTTCATCTGAGAGCCATTTTCATTTTAATGCCATTCAATGCAAGAGCTGTTTATGTATTTCTGCCATTTCTGTTGTACAGTGTGCAATAACAATCGAGTTTTTTTATCTTCAAATGTTCCCTTTAGAAAGATAATAATGCTCGTTTAACAATGCAAATATGGCAGTATTGCATTGCATCATACCGAGAGGTGATTACTTTAGTTTTCCTTTCATATATGAGTGGGAATATGGTATTATTTTATTTTTAAATGTAGAATTGTTGCTCAGTAGTATCCGTTTTCACTATGGAAAAATGTGTCTCTAAATAACAAGAGTCTCTTTTCAAGCTCCGCCCTCATGTACCTGCAGGTTCTCTCCAGGCGCGCTACAACCTGGGAGGTCTGAAGGAGCCGTTCGCCATCGACGTGGACCAGCGCAACCTCGCCAACGGACAGCCGCATAGCGTCAACATGTCTCGCGTTGACAGGAGCCTCACCGTCCAGGTACTCGTTGTACCTGCGAGTATTTTCCCACTTTGGTCCGCAGCTCTGTCGTCACGGCCATCTTGATGTCATACATGTTTTCACAACATGACAACCTCCACCATCACTCCAACAACTGCATGTATAGTCGATTTCTGGCGATTTACAGTTGAACTGCGTTAACTTGTACATTACACCATCTCCTTACCTCCGATGCGATTCTGCCGGTTAGCCTCGAACAAATATCATTCTCGCTTTGACAAGAGTGAGGAAGAGCATCTAATTTCCCAAAAGACTTCTTTGACATCATCGTCTTATTCATGGCCTCTTCAAGCAAACACTCAACATGAAGTCTGCTCCGCATTCGTCATATGGCAAAGTTAAGGAAAAAAAAAATATCCCTCTGCGTTCCCAAACTGGAATCGAGATTTCATTTGATTTGGCTAACAAAATAGTAGCGGGAACCAGCAGTGCTCCATACATATGAAAAGATTTCAAACAAAACAATCATTTAAAAAAAAAAAAAAAAAAGTAAATAATATAATAATATATACACTGAACAGACACATTAGGCATACTGTAACTGAAATATTTTATGATATCCAAACCAAATTGCCTGTATTGATAATGCCTTTCTACTAGTGTTGTTCCCATACTGTTTTTTTGGCCACCGATACCGATACCCAGCGTTGCAGTATCGGCCGATACCGATACCATACCGATACCTCAGGGGTTTTTTTCTTCAACATGAGAAAGCTGTCCTGCCATTGGTTCAATGCATTCAAGGGCCAATAGGATGTCTTAGATCAGCATGCAGCGAGCACGTCACATATCGGTGAATATCGTACACGAGCAAGATACAAGATGGTGCATCCAAAATCCTATATTAGCTTTGGGATTAATTGTATCGGCATGTTACTTTGTGAGTAGTCACTGATACCGATACCACTGTTTTAATGCAGTATCGGTATCGGAACAACACTCCTTTCTACCCATTAGTGATAGACCGATATGGTTTTTTCAAGGCCGATACCGATACAGATTATTTGTAGTCAAGTTGGCCGATAACCGATATTTCAAGCCGATATTCATTTGCAGTAAAATGGGGAGGGGGGGGAATTCTTTCAAACTATATATAATTTCTCACTGAGTAACAAATTCATGTGAATGTAGCTCATTTGGGGTTTTTGTTAGGGTTCGTAAAAACGTTTCAAAAAGATTTTTGCGGTGAAAAATTGTGTGAATATGTTCCAAATGTGTTTACGACAAATAAAAACTGACTGCGAACATCTTACAAATCCTGATGAAAACCCCAAATTCGCTACGTTCGCAAGTATCCCCTGCTCAGTGAGCTTTATCGGCCTTCAGATTCAAAACATGGCCGATGCCGATATTTGTCAAAATGCCAAATATCGGCGCCGATAATCGGCCCCGGCCGATTATCGGTCTATCCCTACAGTACCCATCATCATCATCATCATCATCAATATATGTGTAAATATGAATTGTTCTGGCGCACCTAATGTGCGGCTAGCGAGCGTATATGAGACACAAGGTGCTATGATGTGTGTGAGAAAGCCATAATGAATAGTTATTTTCACAAGTGTATATATTTGTATTCATGCATGATCATATCTTTAGCCCTTGCTTCCGTAACTTATTGCATGCACAAAGATTTATGATGGCAACCCTTTAGCTCCTTCAGTGAATTACTGTTGACAGCAGGAAAATTATACCAAAAAAAAACAAAATCAAATCCTACAGCAGCTGATCACCCGGTGGGGAACACTTCAACCATCGCACGTCCCCTTTTTCCACAGATGCTCGCTCGCATAAAAAATAGCAGATGTAGCAAAAGTACTCACATTCTGCGTATTTGTAATGAGAGAGAATCAAAGTCACGACATCCGGCTTTGGTGCAAGCTCAATTTTGACCTTCAGGAATGAACTGACAAGCAAGATTAACTGGAAAAAGACACGTTTGTGCGGATAACATCTGGATCTTACCGTTTTTAGGCTGGTTAATAAAGACAACATATTTGCCATAAATACTTCATGTAGCCAACAACGAAATCGAGCTTAAATATGGCCGCGGATGGGTTAATATTTTGTATATCTCAATCAATCATCTCAACAGTGATAAGGAGTGAAAAATAGAAGGTATATTTGAGAAATATTTGTGCTACGTTAGCTCCCGCCACTGACAAATGTGAGTTTTTCTTTCCCTCATCGTGGCTTAGTTGTTTGTGGATCATCCCAATGAATGTTGAGGCCAGTTTTCAGCTATTAGCTTAAACATCCCCGCTAGGTGACGTTTGAATGAGCATTAAGAGACACCAGAGGGCACAATGTGGCAATTTGGGATTTTTAAGAGGGACATCAGCAAAGCCAGAAAAAAGGAAACTGCAACTTAGACATACTTATTTAACGCTTACATACTTCATTACTGTTTTCACTGTGTGTGTGTGTGTACTTGTTGTGACATTTTAGTTTGACATTCGTCTAATGTGAAATATAAATCTTGTCTTAACAAAGGTTGAGGAACACTGATGGAAAACCTCGACTGTGCAAACTGGGGACGTTTTGTTTTTTTTGTGCTTGACTGCCCTCATGCACGCGCAAGATGATGCCAGCTTTGTGTCTCTGCTGCCCCCAAGTGGCCATGAAAAATCACAGTTTGTGTTTTTTTTTGGAGCCGCCTTGAACAGATGAGTGAGGCTGGCAGGTCTGCCAATTGATCACACACAATGTCCTGGATGAAACAGAATTGGAGAGTTTCCTTCAGGCTGCAGAGGCCCCCAGTCAAGACACCGAGACGTGTTTCGATTAAATACAGACAAGATTCGCGACAGTACTCGATTCATGTATCAGTCACTCAATGAGGTAAACATCTGGAATGAGATTCGATGAATGCCAGTTATGCTAATAGTTTATCGTGTCATTTTGATTATTTTTTTTATGATGCAATTTACAACCATCAATATTAGAAATGAACCTATGATAAATAATAAGAATTATTATTATTATTATTATTATTATTACAATAAATTACAATTAAATTATCATTAATAAAAATAATTTAAAAAATAATAATAATAATAATAATAATTAGAGCTGTCAAACGATTAAATTTTTTAATCAGATTAATCACATTTTAGAATTTTGATTAATCACTGATTTAAAAAGGCTTCCCCTCCCCCCCCCAAACATATTTTGCCCACTAAATTTGAAGCGCACCTGTTATGTGTTAATTTCTTTCTACATTTAATGTTATGAGGACATCTTCAAAAATGTATATCCACTGCACATGCTCATCCTGCTTTTTGTAATCAATTAATTATTTTCATAATTTAAAATGGGGGGGGGGGGGGGACCTACGGCATATGTAAACATTTATTAAATGCTTTACTTTAATGCATGTAGTTATGCTTATTGCTCAAACTCCAACAGCGACCTTTCACGTAACCATCCGCTGTCGGCTAAAAAGGATCATCCACGGTCAAAATTAATAGTGTGATTAATCTGATTAATGTGATAATTTTTTGTGATTAATTAATTAGTTAATGCTTTAACTTTGACAGCACTAATAATAATAATAATAATATTTAATAAACCATGTTTAATCCCACTGCTTCCTCCCTCCTCTATTGAATCTTTTATTTATGTCATGATCTGAGCAATAATTCCGTTCTTGTGCTAATGATGTTCTATTGTTAATCTGTGATGGGACGATTGCTGTCCCTCAGTTATAATTAGGGAAAGAAATAATATCACTGCATTGAAGCTTTTCTGTGTGCACTTTGCTCGAATTGATCTCCATCTGAAACACATTCCAGATGTTTTTTTTGTTTGTTTTTTTCAAGCTCCACCTTGAATATGTTCCTTATTTACGCTCATCTGCGCCGAGGGAGGAATTGTGTTGCCTAAATGATGCAACATAAAAGAGGAGCTTCCATGTAATTGTGGCCGTAATTGACCAAGTTTGGTCAAATGGGGTTGCAGCTTCCCTCGGTGGACCTTTTTTGTTGGGGTTCTGGGACCCGGACTACCCTCGCTTGGCTGTGCAGTCAATTTTGTTTGGTTTTTTTTGGGGGGGGGATAAAAGTAAATAAGCTGTGTGCAATTTAATCCTGCCTCATTATCCCGCCCTGCAGCCAGCGCGGAAAACAAAACCCACACAACGCTCCACCGAGACCACCCTTTTGGGCCCGAATCAAATTTGGAGAGTCTGCGTGCATGTGTGTGTTGGGGGGGGGGGGGGGGGGTAACATTATCTGGCAGTGTTGGGGATATGAATATAATAACACACATACGCACACACACACACACACACCTCAGTGAGAGTTTAGCTTTGGCGAGCATCTAACCGGTCACAGCAGGATTTTCAGCAAATTTCAAGTAACAAAAGCCATTTTTTTCATCTGGCCCCTTTGCTTCCATCTGAGGTTGTTGGTATGCATTCTGCAGCCTGCTGGAAACTCAGATGTGGTCCTCTGGCGAGCATTGCGAAGCGTACAAGTGGAGAGGAGAGGAGGGGAAGTGGGCGGTGAGGGGGATCTTTTATATCTTGAGCGCACACACACACACACACACACACAAAGCAATTTGTGGGCCTGAAATGATTCCCGTCAATTGCGGCTGGCTGCAGCCTTCAAGCTAATTAGAAACTTCAGTGAAACAGCAATAACAAGTTAATTATGTTTCAGGATTATTAAAGTGCTGCTGTATTCCCTCCCTCCATCAGCATCACTTCTCCACTGATGGGCTTCATGGCGGTTCTTCTCTCTCTGTGCGCATTCAAAGGGAAACAAACATTTAAATGTGTTTCCGCCTTTACAAATGACGTGATGTCACTTACTGTGTGATCATTTGTTAATTGGATTGACCCACCAACTGCCTCACAATCGTCCGTCTCTCCCCTCTTGTTCAGTTGGATCATTACCCTGCAGTCAGCTACACCCTCCCAGATGCCTCCGACACCAAGTTCAACCTGGTCAAGACCCTCTTCTTGGGCAAAGTTTATGGTGAGTTTCAACATTGCATGTTCACATTTAACACCAAGCAGTCGCATGATTTTTTTATTTTTATTTTTTTAAATCAAAAATCCTGCCTGACTGACTGGTGAACTCACTCCTCTGCTGAATATAATTGCCCCCCTTTAATTTGTAAATCAACAAGTCAAGTCGAGTATGCGGGTGGGGTAGGTTGGTGGTGGGGGTGGTTATGCATTTGCATGTTGCATGCATTTTTTTTTTTTACAGTAATGTGCCTATTTTATAAAGATTTATGAAGGTTTGAGCATTGAGAAAGTTGAAAGGAGAGAAATACGAGAAAATGGAAATGCCAAACACAAGCTCAACTCGAGAGTAAATTCTTTTGCCGACTCAAGTGATAAAGGTGTTTTTACGATTTGAGCTTGTGTTTGTTTGTTTGTGGTCGGCGGAAAAATGCCGACCAATCATCGACTCTTAACTTGATTATTTGTCTCGGCATTGAATTGAGTTGACTGGGCTTGTCTGAAATAAAAAGGACAAAAAATGGGCCTTGTGGGAGACTTTGAAAATTTTCGGGCAGGCGTGGGACTTGTTTTTTTATTTTTTCATTATTATAATTCTTATTATTTGTTCTTATTTATCATCGGTTCATTTGTGATCATAAATTGAAATGGAAAATACATATAGATTATCCATCCATGCATTTTCTTAACCGCTTTTGCTCACTTGGGTCATGGGGGTGCTGGAGCCTATCCCAGCTGGCTCCGGGCAATAGTACACCCTGAACTGGTTGCCAGCCAATCCAGGCATATAATAGATTATGTCAAATCAAATATTGCAAAATCAATTGCCATATTATATAAGGTGAAGGATCTTTTGAAGCAGCATGCTTTTGTATATTTTATATAATTCTTTGGTTGCGCCTTATATAACATATTGTTGGAAATATGTGGGAAATGCATATCCCACACACACTTTTCGCTCTGTTTTCTTTTTTATGATGGACCTGTATGTGTTTTTGTTTTGTTTTTCTCTGATTGATCGAAATAAAATCGTATTCATTCATAATTATGCTATAACACATGGCAACACTATAATGTGCAAGTCGCTTTAAGATCGTAATGTTGATGTTAAGCGTCATTGTATAGGACAATATAGTGAATTGTGAATGGCACTTTACCAATTGGCTAGCGACCAATCCCAGGTGTACTCTTGCCTCTAATTTCAGCATGGATAGGCTCCAGCTGGATTTGTCACAACATAGTGCATTTCCACGTGAATCCACTAGAGGGCAGTACAGAACTATCACAAGAAAATCGTTGATTCAGTGCTGCAAGGTTCATTCATTTGAATCACAACCTGATTAAAAGGCGATTGATTGTCGGATTCAAACAATCCCATAAAAGAATAAATCTTAACTTGCACGTTTATTACCCTCCTCTTATACTGAATTGCTAATCTTGCATTTAATTCACATTTGTGCTGTGTTTTGATGGAATTATGTTACTTGTGCTTTTTCCTTTTTTTTTTTAAGGAAGTGAAGCTGTATTAGGTTTGCCTTTAAAAATATATATAATATAGTTTTTGTTTATTTGTTTAGAGATCAAACAATTGTTTGAACGCTGAGATTCAAGCGTACAAAATACAAATGAATGCTTTTCATTTGATGTTAGTGCAGCTCTTGCATTCGGGATTGAGAAAAAGACGGGAAGAAAACCCATGAAAAGGAACCAAACGCACGCACGCACGCACATCTGCTTCCATCTCTTCCTCTTTTTGCTCTGAGGCCTCCCAGACAAAAGAAGCTATTGAAAGATTCATCCGACTGATCATGTTGGAGAGACAGAGGTGCTTTTGTTTGCTAGCGCGCGCACGGCGAGTGATGTCTCCTCCATCGCCGCACATTCGAAATTCTTTTGCAACAATGGAAATCAATGTGATCGCACGATGGATTTTAATGCAAAAAAAATGCGTGCAGTGGCGATCACATACTTCGAATTTGAATCTGCGTTTACATATATTGATTTGGAAAGGTGAGCTTTTTAAATGAGAGAGCTTGTGTTTAGTAAACAAAAATGAATCTGTGCTTCATTTTGTTTTCGCATTTGCAGCAGTGATTGTTTAAGCATGTTAGCTTAATGACCACCATTCAGCCCATTCGCTGTAGTTAGCAGCACGTCTCGAGCCAGTGTTGCTCCTGTGGGCAATTGTGTTTAAGTGCTATCGATTGTGACTACTGCTATACGCTGCTGGAAATGGTTTTGCTGGCTGAGGAGCGTGCAGTTGTGCTTTTATGTTACTTCATCTTTATTTAGATGTATAAAAGCAGCTTTTGTGCATAAGGAATTGAAATCAAACCGCGTGAGTGCTGGTGGGTGGAGAAGTGGAATTTGGCTGCAGGACGTTCCTGCCTACAACGCTGCAGCCACATTGAGAGAGAGAAATGAGTCACGGATCATCTGGAGCAGCAGACACGCACGCACGCACGCACCCAACCCATCCGTCAGCGCCTCAAATTATGTGCGCAATGAAAATCAGCCACCCTCCAGTCAAAGGCATAAATAAATCTTGTCAACGTTGACAAGACTGCTGACTCGCAAAGTTGCATTTGAGAAATCCACTGCAACGGCCCAATTGAAAATTCACACCAAGGATCATGTTTTCCTGATGGATTTTCAGAGGAATTTTCAGGTGTGATGCAAAAAAATAGTCGCATTATTTTTAACTCGTTCACTGCCATTGACGACTATCGACGTCAAAGATTCAATTTTACTGGGCTGGTAGTAAATGAGTTAAGCAAAGCTAAGGCAGTCGGAAAAACTAAATCGAACATTGCACAAAGCTACCACTGGCTAATTTACTGACAGTAAGTGAAACCCATGAGTTCTTGCCAGCAGATAAGCGGTCATATTCTATTCCATATCGGTCCTCTCTTCCATGTCAAGATAACACTACTCAATATAAGTGTTGCGTCTTTTAACTAATCAATTTGATAAGAAGCTGGACAGCACTGAAACCGATTATTTCTTTATGCAGGCTTTCCTGTTTTGGCAGATTTGTTATCTGGCTATGCAAAGTCATCTCATCAAACACACTTGTGTTAGCAACATTCCAATCTGATAGACAATTGATTTCCTTGTCCTATGTGGAGCAACTGCTTGAATGTCTGTTTTTTTTTTTTGTTTTTTTTTTTTTTTGTTTTTGACCTTTGGGTTCAGAAGTCTGCATTAAAGCTGTGATAGTGAAAGTGATTAGTTGTTCAGAGTTTTGCGACCTTTACAGGCCGACTATCAGTGAGTCGAAAAATATGAATCACAATTAATTTCGTAATAATTGAAACCGCAATTAGGACGATCATTTTTTTTTTTTTTTTTTTTTTTTTTTGGTACAAAACAAGAAAATATTTAAATGTAAAAAAAAATATTAAGAAAAATACATTTCTTTGAAACACTATAATTATGCAAGTTTCCTATGGACCAAACAAGATTTATTAAATTAGTTATTTTAAAATAATAAAAATGTGCAATTGTATACATGTGAACAACTCACAATTAGATTAATAATCTTTTATTTTTGTTTACGATTAGGCCAATTTTGTAATTGTGGATTGTAATAATTAAAAATGTGATCGATTTTGGTCAAGGTGCGGTCTACTTCTTGTCTAAACCAGAGGGGAAAGCCTCACTGTTTAATTCCTATTAGGCTGTGACATCAGCACTCCCAAAAATGGGCATGATGTTGTGCAAATGACTTGGAAGGAAAAAAAAAAAAAAAAAAAAACAGTGAGTAGTGTTGCTCTCAAAATGGGACATTGAAAAAAATGCAAAACAAAAATATGAAGCTGAGCACAGAATGTTTCAAGACATGTTTTTGTTGAACGTATTGTGCAACCGCTCTTAATCTGATAGTGCTTGAGTGTGTTTGGCCAAGATTTTATGTGTGACATAATGCCTGCAGCTGTACTTTTTTTTTTTTTTTTTTTAACCCCGGTGAATCCAGATCCACGTTGATGTAAATTCCAAGAGCCATGTTTTTCCCAGCTGCTGTCAGGGTGGGGTGTGGGGGGGGGGGGTACGCACTGCAGAGAGCAAGCGAGGGAGGATGAGAGAAGGGCAGAGATGAGTGAAAAGTCTCTGCTAATACTGTGCTGAGATCTGCTACCAAAGAGGAGGAAAGCAGTGAAAGAAGCGGAAAGCAGGTTAGCGTCCCACTTTTTGACTAACTGGCATTATATTGGCGTGTTTATGCTCATGTGTTTCCATTTTGGGGGGAGGTTAAGCGTATGTGTGAGTTTGCAACTTTCTGTTTTCAGTCACACAAAAAAAGTTATTCGTTTTACGGTTTAAGTTGAGAATAAGGAGTGACATTTGTTTATTGTTTACATTTTTTAATATGATTATTGAGGTACTCTTTATTGAGGACGTAATTCCCATTTTGACCATCACAGCCTATATCCGCTTTTTTTTCAACCGTGCACCAGCTTCCATTTGTTGCCATGGTAACAGTTTGATCTCTGCCCTCGTTCTCATCCGTCTCACCACTCGAGCTGTTTTTTTTTTCTTTCATCCGACATCTTTCCATCCCCTATCCCGTCTCTTTACCTTTCCCACCGCAGACGCGGCCACACCCTCGCTCTCATCTCGTCCCGCGGATGTCTCCATCTTCCCTTCTTGCGTCATCGCCCTTGACCTACATCTTCCGAAGGAAATCCACCACCTCTCCAAAACACATCCCCTACCTGCATGTTCTCCTCTCCCGCATTAATGATTCATGTCACGCAAGCTCACATGACCTTGGGGCGATCGTGCGCATATTTGTGTGCACATATGCCATCATATGGGATGCTACATTGCAGCGACGCAATCTCCTTCCGACTGGATTGGACTTTGCTGTGCTGCAATCATGATGCGTGTTGTGTACATGTCGGATCTATTCGCTTGCAAAATCCCCAGAAGGAAAAGCCAAAAGAATGGATTGCTTGCGGTCTGATCAGTGTGCTCTGACAGGCTTTGTCAATACGCAATGATTTGTTCATATCTGCCTCTGATATGCTTAATCCGCTGCAAACCCTGCCCAGACACACGCTTACGAGCTGCTCAGTAGAAGCCTCATTGTGGAGAAACTCTTGATACAAAGCTTATTCGCCAGTGGATGCTATATACAATTACTTGCTGATAGATAGGTAGATAGATAGACAGCATTTCTAATTTGCTAGCTAGCAATCATATTTTTCTCATTGCTAGCTAGTTTGCTAGCTTTATAGATAGATAGATAGATAGATAGATAGATAGATAGATAGCATTTCTAATTTGCTAGCTAGCTAGCAATCATATTTTGCTAATTGCTAGCGAGTCTGCTAGCCTTATAGATAGATAGATAGCATTACTAATTTGCTAGCTAGCTAGCTAGCAATCATATTTTGCTAATTGCTAGCTAGTTTGCTAGCCTTCTAGATAGATAGATAGATAGCATTTCAATCATATTTTGCTAATTGCTAGCCCCCATATCGTGATAATTATAACTATCGTACCGTGACCTTCATATCATGATAATATCGTATCGTGATGTTTGGATATCGTTACATCCCTAATAAACAACAGTTCACACTCATATTCAGACCCATGGACAATTTCGAGTCTTCAGTTAATGTCGCGTGTATGTTTTGCAAATGCGGAAAGCCAGAGTAGAGCTGAGATGCTCAAACCTCATAACTGTATGGCAGATGTGCTGTTCTATGCTTCCCAGATTGTAATACACTATATCTTAAATAACTGGAACCTTACAATTATAATGATTACTTTAAAGGCAGCCACATCCACATCCATAATGCAGACAGCAGTGTAGAAAATGCTCTTGTGGGGGAAAAACAACTAAATATCCAAACATTATCTGGTGAACGTTCCCATGTGAATCATTGCAATAAAAAGAACCGGAAATCGGGATCCCTTTTGCGGCTATTTACTGAACGCCAATGCCGTATGGAAAGCAGCTTGTTAGACACCCCACGCGAATTGTCTCATTAGCATTCAGCGCTGCGCCTCTGCAACACATTTGCAGGAACGAGGGCTTTTCTATTCCTAATCAGTATTCATAAAAGTGCTGTTTGTATTCTCCTCTTGTCTCTTTTCTGCCGCCACCGTTTCTACGCTGGCGCGCGTAATTCTTGAGATGTGACGTGATTGATAAGTGCACAGTCCCTGTTGCTGCCCAGAGACTCATTAGAATGCGATGTTGAGGAACAATTGAGTTTATTAGTATGCAGACGCATACACAAATAGCTTTAGTGGCTCATCTGGAGGCGGGCGCCCGTCCCACCCCCCCCTTTCGGGTGTTGCCATCAGATATATGGTTGACACAATGCACACGTCTGTGGGAGGCCTGGTCAGATAATGATTGTGTAGTGCTCAGCGCTGTTCCTGGCAGCACAATCAATAGTGTGCCTACACACACACACGTGTATTGTTCCCATCACAATGAAAATGAAGATAACTAAAGCCATGTTTGGATAAGAAAATTGCATCTTCCAACATTACGTGTTTTGTTGCTTCAGCATTGTGGATCATGATGCGCCGTTTTGGGTGTGGCGCACTCGTGCACCTGCACTGCATTAAAAAGTGCTGTGATGTCATCGTGAGAGTGAACGGGAAGGAAAGCAAGAAAAAGCTTGTGAGCCTTCATAATATTCCAAATGTGATGTACTTAAGAAAGTCAGAATGTACCAAAATCAATCATTTTATTTTATAATGTATATAGATTTTGATAGTTATGTTGAGATTTTGGTTTCAATTGTAGTTCATCTTGAAGGTATTGTCTCACTTTAGACAGACTAAAATAAATAAATAAATAAATAAATAAGGACCTTCATCCCCAAAGTTGGTCAGTATGTTTTGGTAAGATGACATTTAAGGGTTCATCCCACTGCTTAAAAAATAAAAAAAATAAAATAAATAAATGAATATTTACTTGGAAAAAAACAAGGTTTTTTTTCATTTACTCCGAAATTCTAAGTAAATTTTACAAGGAGATTTTGGAGTACATTTTAAAAGAAAAAAAAAAAAGAGAAGCAAAAAAGGAAAAATGCAAACATTGAGGAACGAACTCATGACCACCAGTTTAATTAAAAATTTAAAAAAAAAAAAAAAAAAGCAAACATTGAGAAACAGTAAGGACCTTCAGCTTGGGAGACAGCCTCTCTACCACCTGAGCCATGCCACCCTTGATGTTTGCCACTTATATTGCATTGCTGGTGTGTCCAAAATGTGACCAAAAACGAGTCTCTTGGACACACAAGGATTCCGCCTGACACCATCAATATACTAACATACAGTAGGAGTGGCATGCCTCACATGGTAGAATGACTGCAGTTTGTTCCTCAACCCTTGAGTAGCTTTTTTTTTTTTTTTTGTAGATAAATTGGTCAAATGTACTCAAAACTCTTAACATTTTTTTTCAAGTATATATTTATTTTTTTAACAGCAATCATCTAGCCAACTGCGCGTCTTTGTCCTTCCAGAAACGGGATATGTTGACCCAGTGGTGATCGAGCGTTACAACAGCCCAGGCTTCATCGGCTGCTTGTCGCGGGTGCAGTTCAACGGAGTCGCCCCCCTCAAGTCGGCCTTGAGGGCAGCTCTTGCGCAAGAAGCGCAGCCGGCAGCTGCCTCGCCGGTGTCTTACCAGGGTCAACTGGTGGAGTCCAACTGTGGGGCGTCACCTCTCACCATCCCGCCAATGTCGGCCGCAACGGACCCGTGGCATCTGGACAACACGGGTCAGTTTTCACAAATCTATTTCAAATTGTAAGTAATTTAGCTTTTTTTTTCTAGATGGCCCTGGTTGATCTCCTTTGTTCTGCTGCCACCTGCTGGCCGTTTGTGTAATAACTACCATTTCTGCAACCGTTCTTTGCAGCTGAGAGGCTGCATCAAAGCCTTCTGTATGCTCAAGCATAAAAAAATAAAAATAAAAAAA
The DNA here is from genome assembly GCF_051991245.1 of Festucalex cinctus. NCBI lineage: Eukaryota > Metazoa > Chordata > Actinopteri > Syngnathiformes > Syngnathidae > Festucalex > Festucalex cinctus. The sequence goes on along the minus strand of NC_135430.1, from coordinate 21,055,332 downwards.
CGTATAAATACGTCTTTGGGACACTTACATTAAAAAAAAGCGTATTTACACGTTATTGGGAGCAAATGAGTTAACAAGGAATTTCTCGTGGAATTACACATTTAATTTCTCAGTAATTTTAAATGTCTTTCTCTTTTTTTTTTTTTTTAAGAGTTTTAAAGTTGAATTTTACAGTTTATTCCCTTAAATAACAGAGAAATATTTGTGAAAGAACATAAATATATATATATTTTTTTTTTTTTATGAACAATAGTTGATTAGTTGCTGTCATAATTCCACCGCAAAGCAAGATAACGGATTTTGTTTTGGTCTTGTTATCTCCTCCTTTAAGATGCAGAATTCCCGTTCAATGAGGAAAGAGTGATTCCCGATGGAGTCAATCGAGACTCGGCCATTATCGGAGGTACAGTTGATCAACATCAAATCTATTCGACCTCTCGTTGCGTAACCTGCGACGTTGTTTGGTTGCCTCCGCCGCAGGGATCATCGCGGTGGTGATCTTCACCATCTTGTGCACGCTGGTCTTCCTGATCCGCTACATGTTCCGTCACAAAGGCACCTACCACACCAACGAGGCCAAAGGCGCCGCGGCGGAGCCCGCCGGCGAGTCGGCGGACGCGGCCATCATCGGCGCGGACAACCCGGAAACCATCGAGGAATCCAAGAAGGAGTGGTTCATCTAGCGGACGACCGGCTCGTCCAACCACAAGTCGCCAATCATGGTGAGCGTTCAATGAAATGACCGGTCATGGGAAGAGTCAAGAAAAAGTAGGACGATAATCTCCCAAAGACAGAGAGAGACATGTCAAATGATTTCATTTTGTTTTTTATATACTGTATATCCATATGGAGAGTATAGAAACTATGAGGGACTCAGCCGAGTGTTGCTACACAAGACTGAATGTAAATACTAACTGGCTTGTCCTTTGTATCGTGCTTGGGAGTTTTACGGAGTCCTTTGAATACTGTAAATAACAAATAATTCTATTTACTGACTTGTGTGATAGGACAGTCGTTTAGTTTTCATTACATTTTTTTTAACAAAAATATATCTAATACTGAAAATGATCAAATCATCATGTCAAACCATTATTTACTTTGTTTCTGCAGACTGTAGTTGCACCAGCCTGCCTTTGTATATCATTTGATGTTATGTCTTTATTTTTGGCTAAAGGTTTATTTCGAGTCCATTACATAAATACGAATCTATGAAGGAGTGTTATGGCTGCACGCAAACGGGAAAAAAAAGTTGCACCATTAGTGTAACTTGACGAGTGAATGTCAAAATTCCCACAACGGAAACGTATACTGTCACGATGATCATATTTTCAATTTTATTAGAATTGATTCTCAGGAATAAACGCATTGAACAGTTCATGATGATGATGGTGGTGGTCGTGTTGACATCATTCATTGACATGTTTTTGAAACCTAAATCGAGCCCGACATCATCTGAACGTTCATTTTGTTCACCAGTAAACCTTGAATTTGAAAAAAAAAAAAAAATCATATTTTACTGTTCTGTAAAGAAATGTTTGGTGAACGCGCAAAGGAAACTGGTGGAGTTCAGTTAGTGACTGCCATAATACTCCTTCATCGTCATCGAAATGATTATCATAAATTTGCCAATGACGATACATAATGATTGTATCAAATAGTTTTTATGTTCTATTCATATGACATTGGATTGTACGGCTTGTGTTGATTTTTCTCCAAGCATGATGAGAAGTCATTATATTTGATGGTTGTTTGTGTTTAGGTCAACATTGCAGCTTATTTCTCTTTGCCAAACAAAAGAGTCTTATCAACCATCGCAAATTTGTTGTACTGTCTTTGCATATCATACGGTGATGAAATATGAGCTATGGCTACGATGCAGTGACAAAAACTTAAAAGGCGAAGTCAACCCTAAACATTTCTTGACAATATGTTATATGTGATCTCACTAGTATAAACGGGACATTCTGATTAATAAAGTTTATGAAGCAAAATCCAGCCAGTTTTATCCATCTCATGGAGCGGCCATTTTGCCATTTGCTGTCGACTGAAGATGACATCACAGTTGCTCAGGGCTCAGGCAACGACCAATCACAGCTCACCTGTTTTCTGAAGCTGCGCTGTGATTGGTTGTTAACTGGGCAACCGTGATGTCATTTTCACTCGATGGCAAGTGGCAAAATGGCTGCCCCCTTGACATGGATAAAAACAGCCGGATTTTGCTGCTTAACTCATATTCTATTAACGCAATATTAACTGGAATACTATATTTAGACCAGTGGGGCTGCATAGAACATATTGAAAAGAACAAAGTTTGGGTTGACTTCCACTTTGACTGCCAAACGTTATCCAAAAAAAAGCCCAACGGTGCCAGCTGATTTGGAGCATTTTCACTCATCTTTCAAAGCAAACAGTATATTGTGTGGTATGACGACATAAATGTGGTGAATACCATATGAAAGGTTGGATTCCATTCTTTCATGAGAAAAAAAAAGTATGTTTCTACCTTATTCCATTCTTTAGTAATCACCATTTGAAATTAGGTCATTTGAGTGACATAAGCGAAAATACAAAAATATTAAGAGAAAAGCTTTTTGGGAAAAGATTTTTTTGCACAACAGTGACTTTGACACTAATATTTTTTGTTTAGTGAGAAGGCAGCGCAGCACTAGACGTTGCGCTGCCCATTGAGAGAGAGAGAGGAAAAAAAAAAACTTAATAAACGTAAATGTATGTTTTTGGCAGCATTCATTAGGATTTTAGAATACGTGATTAAACGTTTTTGGCGGTCAAAGAGTTAAGACAGTTCTATTTAATTTGGACGTGCAAAGTCGTCAAGAGAATTGGCTTTTTCAAACGAATTGTGCCTTTGAGCCATTTGGCTAAACTGCTGCATGAAATCTCATCAAGTCTGATTTGAATGGTGCGTGCTCCTTAAAATGAAAAATTTGCGGAAATTTGTGATGTTGAAAGCGGAGAAACGCGCCTCCTACGCTAAATGTGTGACACAACATGGCGCTTCATGACGAATGTGTCAAGGTCCTTTCACAGTTCCATGCTCAGAACAAGGAACGAATCAAGACTTAAAAAGCTGTGCCATTTTTTTCATTTAAACACTGTTAATTACTTTTCATACTTATATTTTCCCTCCTTTGTGATTCTTTCTGCGTTCTCGTTCCAGTTTGACGAGCTGCCAAACGTGTTTGCGTCTTATGAGTTAAGTTGGATGCGTGTGTGTGTGTGTGATCAAATTGTTCTGACAACATCTCCCACTGATGGATTTGTGCATCATTGTTGCCTCGTAGCTTACACGTCAACTCTGCCTGCCTTTTACTTTGGCCTCAAACAAGACTTCATCCGTGAAGGCAAACGAATTGTGATAGTCCCACTATAGTCAGTTACATGAATATACGCACACACATTTGCAACATGAGAATGAGGTAGCGTAGTCAAGTCATAACCCGAATGCTTTTCTTTTCGTTCTGTTGAGTTCAATAAAGAGTGTTTGATCTTTCGTGCTTTTCTCCTCTGCATCTTCTGTTTATGCAACCGCCGAGCCAACAAAAGTGAAAATGGAAGAATTGCAGCCATTTTGCAGCACAACTTTTCAGTTGGTGCCATGACCCGGATTCAAATCGGGGGTTCTTGGCCCCTGTTGAACTGGCCTAATGCTCAGTTGATTATAAATTGCTTTCGCGCTAGTTTGACAATTAAATAGGTCAATCAATGAATAACGATGATGATGATGATGATGATGATGATGATGATGATGATCCGTATTGATTAATGTGAAGGGCTAACAGTGTGATGCACACTTCTGAAATTACAAATTTGCTCTAATTACCTTGAATAATATTATTATTAATTGTGTTTATTTATGTAAAGACGCCAATGACATTAATGATAGGATACATGAATTATCATTTTCAACACTTTGCCGAAAATCATTAACATTTTTAATTTTCATTTCTGCAGCATCCCTAGAAAATCACAATCTTCAATCACTGGTTTACTTTTAAAACAAGTGACCAAATGAAGCTAGAAGTGGAAAAAAACTTCAACTAATATGTGGCAAAGAAATAATAATAATAATTGTTACATTAAAAACCGTGTTCTGTCTTGCAACTTTTTTAGCAACAACAATGAAACCCCATAAAGTGATTTTTAGGACTTTAATTATTCTGTTATTGGTGACTTTTCGTTCCCTTTCACGTGTTTTATGCACAGTTCAATCGAGAAGAGAATTATCATTTATAACTCATTAACAGTTTTATTAATTTTATGAACTCATTAATAGCCATTAATAACTCATTAAGTTTCCTAATGATCTACTAGCTAGTTATAACTGATAATTATTATAAAGCCTTGCCCATAAAATACACAAGAATTCATTTGTTTATTTTTATTGGCTTGTGGTACAAAAAAAAAAAGTCACAAATAAGAAGATAAAAACACAAAACAAAACACAATTTCAACACAAACGTGCCACTCACATTTTTTTCTATTGAAAGCTGTTGCGCAATATGGTCAAATGTGTTTGAATCAATGTTGAAAAAAAAGTAGATACGTGGGGCAGAGCTGGCGGACCATCGGTGAGTGAGGAGGAAACTTTTCAGGCTTCGGGACACTCCGCTGCAACAACACCAGAAAATTCAGTGAGTTGAAAGTTGAAACGGTACAAATATTGAAATATGTCAGAAATACACACGAGCATTTGGTAGGATGGCAATGTTTTCAGGTAGGACGCCAGTCTCGGCGGAGAAGTCCGTGAAACTCTGCTGCAAAGCCACGCTGACCTCAGGAGAACGAGCTGAACGAGGAATGAGTTGATTTTATCGTTTCCCGCCAAATCCCCCTCAACGGAAAATTCCACATATGCCAGTGTGGTGACGACTCACTGTAAAGCTTATTGAAAGCCTCCGATACGCCGTCCTTTGTCTTGATGGTGTGGATCAACGCAAAGTCATCGTACGAGACGCTGACGACGCGCATGTCGTTGTCATTGTTCCAAACTGGAAAATAAAAGAAGACGCAAAAAAAAAATACAAAATGTATTCGCACTTCAAAATGTTTGCTTTGTTCTTGTTTATTGCAAAACTGATGTTTATGTTTATGTACAGCACTTTGTATACAGCAATGTCTGTTCTTAAAACGCTTTATAAATAAAGGGGTGAACGTAAACAAACAAAATGGCTGCTAGTAGTAGATTGTTTTTATTTTGGTCCTCAAAACTCATTTTGACCTTCAGAGAACTTACCTGTTCGCAATTTTGCTTCATTTATTCTTATCTTATTTCATAATTATTCCACACAGTTCAGTAGTTCACCGTATAATTTCATGCAGGAAGATACGTTGTGTTACGTGGAGTTATGATGAACATTTATGAATGAAGAAAGCGACCTAGTTTTATACTTGAGTAAATTGCCATTTAGAGTGATGTCACATTGTAGTCCATCGGTGAAGTCGGGTCTTTTTTTTTTTTTTTTTTTTTAACACGACTTCGCAAGTGGAATTTCCGAGTTCAAGGGGCGTTCCCGTACACACTTCCTGCTTTGAAATCCGAATCGTCTAATGCAGCATGAATCGCCGATAGGCCAAAACTTTTGAAGCCGCGTGGCCGCCATATTACTCCTCCCAAGAAATGTTTATCGGCATACAATCCTATATATTGACAGGATCAAAATTAGAGAATATTTAAGACAGTACTTAGTAGAAACAACAGGGGTCTAGCAACTTAGCTATAAAAGAAAAAGGGGGTCTTCAAAGTAGTTTAACCGGTAGTCTAATCGCGAGATGGGAGGAGTAAGATGGCTGCCCTGTCGCTTCAACGGCTTGCACGGGCTATCCAGTAATATATACAGATCAGTGAGACGAAAACAGGCCAGGTGACAATGTCGGGTGATTCAAGTAAAACAACATCATGCCAAACATTTTGCTATAAAAACATAAACAAGCTTAAGGAGGTTGCTCAAAACGACGACGACGTGGCTATAAATACATCAGCATCATCGTGTGGCCCACGTGGAGCCAATGTGCCCGCCCACCTTGGCTGCGGAAAGTGAAGCGTCCAGGAGTTTCCGTTTTTTTAGCCAGATTAGTCATCGTCCAGCAGGTACCATCATCCCTTATAAACGGAAGAGAGACAATTTGGTCAGCGTTCAGAGAAGAATCTGTGAGAATAAACTTCCGACGTAAAAAAAAAAAAAAAAAACCACTTGGTGTGGGCATATTTGAGGTCCATGTCTCCCTCTTCAGTCGGCACGATGACTGCGGTGCCCATCTTCATGCTCGCCCGATTGTTCACAAACCAAGGAGCATTCGTGGCGAAGCCCACCATGTACCACTTGCCGGCCATCTGGGAAAGTGGATATGAAGAAAAGCGATCAAGTCAAACAGTCAGCAACAAGTGGGAAAAGCACATACATGAAAATGACTTTTTTTGCTTTTACCCTCTGCAGATCAAAATCCTGAACGGGCATAACGTCGGCGCACGCGGCCAGTATGCACACGAGTGCAACGAGCATCCTCAGGAGTGTGTTCTTCATGATGCCTCCCTTGGGTCAGCTCTTCTATTTTGGTTGCCTGTTGGGAGAAGTGAGGAGTAAACGGCGAGTTGAAGGGCCTTATATCCTGCATCTCCTCCTCACTCCTCGTCTCCTCCCATCCGCCTTATAAAACGCTTTTTGGCCTTACGCCGCCACAATGCAAATTTGTGCTGTTACACAAGCGCACGTGTGAAGGGGAGGGTTGGCCGTGGGGGGGGGGGTTTGGGGGGGTCTCCCCAACTTTCTCAGCCATCACAAATACTTGAGGATTTTCCCGACAAGCTGTTTAATATTCATTGTTAGTAAAGTTATGTTAGTTATCGCCTCTTCGTCCAGCATAAGATTGCTAATAAATTGATTTTTTTTTTTTTACACAAAGGACAATTCTTGTTGTTGTTTTTGGTGGGGCTACAACACACAAAGTCACAAAATTTGAAGCTGTAAAATCACAATTTCAATAACAATAATGATTCCTTTCATTTTAATGAGAAAGAATATTTTGAGTGAAAAATGCAGAATACTTCGGCTGCTTAAAAAAAAAAAAAAATTGGGAGACAAAGCAGGTCCTCAGACGCTTATGTAACCACACGCGCACGCGCACACACATTGCATTTTGTAATTTCTAGTTGTGTAACAAAACCCCTGGAGATTGCACATCTGGTCTTCATTTATGCTCTCTTACATGAACACACCTCACAATTGTGCATTAACGGAAAATAGGTATGATGATGATGATGATGATGATGATGATGATGATGCTGGCGGCTCAGTCAAGCAACATAAAGACCCTTTACAATGGTATGTTTTTTTTAATCTGCTTTTATTCATTGTAATTTTCTCTGTATTGATTTGAAGTTGAGAGAAGCTTGTGGACTACGATTGGTTGCGCTGCCGGTTGCAAGTTCTGCTGGTTCAGCATGTGGGGACGCAGTCTGCAAGAGAAAGAGAGACGGGTTCAATTCCGTTGTGTGCTGATAAGTTCATCAGCGGCTCTTGAATAACTTGTTGACTCGATTGATTGTTTGTTACACAAGTGCAAGCCAGCACATGTCAGAAAAACGTTTTGAAAGTGTTTTGGGGAGGGAGGGGGCGGGGCGGTCAACAGGACAGGACAGTGATCTGTCAATCACTCTGGTTATGATATAACTACTCATTTTAACACTTATATATGATTTGTACATAACTTTTTTATTGTTATTCTGTCTGTGGATGCATGATGACATTTTTAAAATGATATTGTGCTATAGGAGAAAAAAAAAATTAAATTGTCTTTTTAGTCTGTCTCCCGCAAAACATTGAATTACACTTTTATTTTTTATTTTATTATTTTTTTAAATCCAGACTAAATACATTGGTGTTAAATTCCCTGTTCATCTTCTCAAAAATGCATCATGAAGTGAAAATACACCTTTGCTAAAATAAGCAAATCTAATAAGCCTCAAATGCCAACTTACCAATTTTGTGATCTTGATCCACATCGCCACAGTGACCTAAAAAAAATAAAAAAAATAAAAAGTAATTTTCATCATCTTAAATGGTAGCCGCCGCATCAATTACATGTTTTTTTGGTGTGCTTTGCGGGACTGGACTGGCCGCCTGACATACTTGGCCAGCATCTGTTGGTATTTAATTGTTTTTTTCCCCTCAGTTTTACTCTAAAGAATTTAGAGGGAGCAAGCCATTAATCCATTAACAATATAGACGGCAAATTGACCCGATCCTCATCAGTTGCACAGCTTACACGGGAGCCCGGAATCACATCTGAATACAACTTTCAAAAGACTGTTTCATTTTTGCAGCCAATGTCAATTTCATCCATTATTTTCACACCATAGCACGAAAACAATATGGCGGAACGCAATTTACCATCCACAGTTAAGGTTTCATGAAATAAAATGCACACGTATACAGAACGTGGCGCGACACATTCATAACATGTCTAATTAAAAAAACAGTATTGAAAATTGTGAAGAATTGAGATATTTTTGTGTCACTGTGCTTTTTAGATATAACTGCAATTAGGGCTGCACGATATTGAAAAAACATGCGATATGCGATATAATTGCTGAATATAGCGATATCGATATTATTGCGACATTTAACATGTACCTAAAGAAATTTCATTTATATTACCTAATGAAAGAAAAACATTTTTCATGTAGCAAAATAAGCAACCGTCATGTAATCTTAGTTAATTAATTGTAATTATGTCTTGATAATTTTCAACTATTGAATGGCGATGCACATTTTAGTTAGCATCTGACTGGTCAAATTCATATAAAAAGCATAAAATTCCATATAAAACTTATTGCATGCCTTTGCGATATGCATATTGCAAGGGCCAATATCGCGATATCGATATTTTTTTCGATATATTGTGCAGCCCTGATTGGAATGAATGAACCATTAATCGCAGTATCCAAAACGGCCCTGATTGGTTGTTAGCTAGCAAACACTGAATATATGTACACGAAATAGCAAAGCAATGCAAATAAAACGTATTATATCATTAATTGAGTGAAATGTTGCTTTTTTTACTTTGACTTGATCTTGCTTGTGTTTCGCAACGTTCTGGATATGTGAAGCATGTTATTCCATGAAACCCTGACAACGACTTCGCAGTTAAAAAAAAAAAAAAAAAAAAAAAGAGGGTTGAAGAGGGTTACACCTTTGATATTGCAATATAATATCCATTTATTTATCAGAAGCGAATGTTATTTCATTTGAATTGCATGGGTCGGTACGTACTGTAGGTTGGGAAGGGGAAGAGGTATGCCAGTCCCATAGCTTGTTTTTCAGCAAGTTGTTCAAACTTGGTCAACAGTGGCTCTGATAGATTGCCCACTGACCTGCCTGAATATAAGACACACACAAAAAAAAAAAACAGCATAAGAGGGAAAATGACACCAAAGCATTCGCAACAACTTATTGTCTTTTCGTTTGAAGTCAGGTGGTGGCGCTCACCATAGAGTTTCATGGTGATCTTGCCTTGTTTCTGATAATACATGATGGCATATGAGCTGTAGTCTGTCTCTCCGATCACAATGTCAGTGTTCAGCTCAGGTCGAGGCCCTAAGTAGAAGTGATCATTTTTGATCCAAGATATTTTACGAACAAATCACTTTAAAAACAGGTAACAGAAGAGAAACCTGGAAGTGTCAACCGTCCCGGTGTGGCGGTTAAATGGTACATCTGCAATATCTCCCAACATTGATAATTACTGGAAAAAGGACAAAGGTAGTTTTGGTCTGACAAGGGTGACTTTTGTTTTTTGATAGCTTGACTCACAGCACAGCTGAGAAATGTTTATCGCTCAGCAGTACTTTGTTGTATGACATGTTTAAAAAAAAGAGCATTTGTCTGGGAAATGATGTCAAGAGCTTGTTTATTTCTCTGACTGTACTTACTGACGGGTCTTGGTGCTAACCAGTAGTGATTGGTCGGAAGTGGTGGGTAACGTGAGGGTCATGACTGTAGGTTCCACTTTGGTGCCATGATTGATTAAAAAGGAGCATTTGGAGGCAGTATTGAGCAAGTACCATGTCCCTGTCATCTGAAACACAAAAAGCAAAACAAACGCACAAAAAAAATATATATATATAACAAAAAAAATCATTTATTGTTTTTTTGGTTGATTATTTTTGTTTCTTGTTCTTCGTTTATTGCTTTTTGTTTATATGTTTTTTGTTTATTTCTTTATTATATTTTTTCATTAATTATGACTTTTTAATTTATTCTACATCTTAACTCCTTCACTCCCAGCCATTTTCACTTCATTTCACTCCCGACTGTTTTACTCAATTTTGAGTGATTTTGCAAGGCCCACAGAATATATTGAGTTCTATTGCTACAAAAACATGGAACCTACCAAAAGAAAGATTAATCTCTTCTTTCATCAGAAAAAAAAATTCCAGCACACCTGGATTGCAGGTGGGACAAATGAACTTAGATGCTAAGTATTGAAAGACCACATCAAAAATTATTTTGTGGCAGCTACCCCTCACTCCCAGTATTTTTTCTCACGCACATGCTGTGATTGATGTGTTGAAAACAAAATTCCCCGTGCACCCTATTGACACGTTACACAAGCTTGTTCTTTTTTTTTGCCAGACCCCGTGTTGACCCTTGACGAAGCAAAGTGCACATTTGAGACTCTGGCTTCTTTCAAAGTTGTTTTTACAACACTCCAGTTGAGGTTTAGCAGCTGCCCAAGATCTTGAATGTTGGTCTTAGGCGCAGGATTAAACTGATATACTGAGACATTTCAACGTAGCGGGAAAGATTATCGATAAAAGGTCAATTAGCAATATTTTCCAAACTAGCATTTCACCAGTACCATACCTGTTGTATGTTTATATTCGTCTGAGGTGGTGTAAGATCTATCGGGTCGACCTTTGGCTTCTTGCGAGGTCGTCTTTTTGGTCTGGGTCGACTCTTTGCACCACCTACAGCCTCGGTAGCCCCCCAGAGACACACAAACATCAACACTGCCACAGTTATCATACACCTCCATACTCCTGCCATTCCCTTTTTTGTTTTCTTTGTTTTTTTAAATGTCCTTTTGTGTCCTCTTCCTTGGTCTTCCCAGTGTGGAGTGTCCACACTCAGACGCTCAAAACGAATGCAATAGTTCAAGCAAGAGACAAACAGTGGGCAAAAGCGGTTAAATATTAACTGGGATGGGCTTCTGTTATGCAGGATTCTTGACACAATGCAGCAGCATTAATCCAAACCTAACCTGATTTGTTATCACTTTCAAGAAGAATCTAGAAAAAAAGAGAGCAATATCTGATTTTTTTTTTAATATAAAGCATTGGTGAAGTTCACACAAATGAGGTAAATATCACAAAAACAAAAGGGTGGACAAAATTTATTTCGCAATCAGGTCCAACAGTATTTTTCTTTCATTCCAAGTACACAAACAAATGACCAATTTCACCAATGCGAGCGTCCATATGATAAAACGATGACATTGTTGTCAAATAAGCGCATGAGTACAATTCATTGAGATAAACAAAACAATGACATGCAAGTCCAGATGATGTTTCAGTTTTCCTCATTCTCGCCAGTTTTGTTGTTGTTGTCTCTCGGCTTAAAATTGAGCGCCGCGCTGTTGATACAGAACCGCTGACCCGTCGGGTCTGGTCCGTCCTCAAATAGGTGACCCAAGTGGGCATCACACTGTGTGGGGGGGAAACACAACATATGTTCGAAACCGCGTGTGCCGCGCATAAAACGAGCCGGAGGAAAGCAAAACTGACGTTTTTACAAATGACCTCGACGCTAGCACTTCCCAGGCTGTTGTCAGGGCGACGAATGATGGAGGTGTGGCTCTCATCTCGCTCCCACGTGCCGTGAGCCTCCTTGAAAGCCGGCCAGCCTGTGCCAGAGTCGTACTTAGCCTCGGAGCTATCAAGACAGTTGCAAACCATATTCAGAAATATAATCCTTTGCATGGAGAATTAAAAAAATAAAATAAAAATACTGTAAAATGCACAAAATAGTATTAAACTGATATTACATGCAGTGTGTGGACATCTTCATACAACTAAGTCTGTATTTGCTGATTGAGTCCTGCCTGAGACTCGTTTTGAAATCATTACATTTGTGTTTTGTCTTTTCCAACTAATTCTATAGTCTACAAAGTGTGGACAAGTTAATGAGGGACTCCGCGTCTATTATGTTATCCTAATTAAGCAACCAAGTTTACCTGAAGAGTGGAGAATCACAGCAGACGCAGTGGTACATCCCCGTTTCATTGTGGTTCAGGTAGATCCCACTAAAGGGCTGAAAGCAAACCCCAAAACAAAAAACAAAGATGAAATCAGAACAACTGAGAATATTTTCCAAATTACACATTTTTATAGTAATTGTTGTATTTGTAATGGTTAATGGGTGTCTTGTAATAAGTAAGGATGGGCAGGTACTGATACCAGGTATTGGTATTGGGCCAAAACCCTGCCTTATTTCAAAGTATCAGTACTCAAGATGGCGCCCTCTTCTGGTCGTTTAACAATCAGGAACCAGAAATTAGAATATAAAATGGCCATTACTTTCATGCAACTTTAAGGAAAATGCTATATTTCGATATATACAGTAAGTCTTTCTTTGAAACTCGTATTGGCATCAGTCTGGGGGGGGAAAAAAGTGCTGTTGAACTTTTTATTGTGCAGTAATTCTGCACATGTGGTGCAACAATCATTCTATATAATAAAATGCTAAATAGTTGCTATGCTATTTTCAGTTAGTAAAATGCAACTTAAAAGTTCAACTTGAACTTGACAATGTAGTCGCACATAGATTGAAATGACGGCAAAATTCCACGTGGTAAACTTAGCTTGTTGTTGAGATAACTGAACCTGGCACAGGGCTTCCGTATAAGGAAGAACAAAGTCCAGATCCAACCGCTGATGTGTGAAATGTCACAGGTGACGAAAGGTGAAAATGATCTCACCATGTCATCATCCCCATTGTTTTTAATGTGTTAGGATATGTTTGTGTGTCAAAGGCAGGGGTCTGCAACCTGCGGCTCTGGAGCCACGTGGAGCTATTTAGTCGCACTCTTGGGACTCCCTGTGGATCTCTTTAAAAAAAAAAGGTAAAAATTCATAGTTTTTTACATATTTTTTTTTTTTTAGATAAAATGAATTAGTAATGAAAGTTAGATGAAAAAGTTTTTAAAGTGCCCAAAAAATGTCTAAAACATGACCATGAAAAGCAGAAAATTACCATGAAATGTCCATGTATGAAGTTGCCAAAAATGTCACAGTTGATTAAAAAAGGCTGAAAAGAAAACATTCAAAAACTACCCATAAAATGTCCAAAAACAAAACAAATCCAAAAATGTCAGAAAATTGATAGCAAAAAGGCAGAAAAATGTCACAAAAAAATGTACAAAAAAGGGAAGAGGCATAAAATTGACCAAAAAATGTCAGAAATTTGACAGAAAGGTAGAAAAGTCTATTAAAAAAAAAAGTATGAAAAATGAAGGACAAATTACAACAAAAAACAAACCCTAAAAACAGAAGACAAAAGGTAGAAGAAATGAGTCTCTATGTATTGGGTGCTGCATATTTTTGTGCTATGGGGCAACTCTAATTAGCTCTTGGGCCCTTCAAGTACATTCGACTAACACTAACACACGGTTCCCATATCTTCAAATGTTTTGTGGCTCCAGACACATTTTTTTGTACTCTTTATTTGGCCTAAAATGACTCTTTGGGCAGGAAAGGTTGCTGACCCCTGGTCTAAGGGTTGGTTGTGTGTGTTACTCACCACCTCAGTCCCCCTTTCTCTTGTGACCACATATTGCTCGGGCGAGAGTTTCTTTTGCCAGTCTGTCGTCTCGTTATAGCGTGTGAGAGATTTCAAACCTGAAGAGAGTAACACAATTCAGGTTGATGTCAACTGCTACTTTGTTAAATCATTGCTATTACATTGATCATAAATAAGTTTACCGTTGTTGTTGTTTTTGGGCGGTTTTTTTTTTTTTTTAATTAATACCACAGAATTTGTTTCAAATTAAAATTCCAGACTTTTTTTATCGTTCAAAGTGAGCTCAATATAACACCTTTAATGTGATAATAGATCCAACGTACCTGGACTTGAGTGCAGCGGGCGCAAGAAGGCTGCGATGTTCCAAGGCAACGACGATAGTGCGGCTCGCGAGCACTTGGAAACGACAAAAATCCGAGTGACGAGCTGAGACATGCTTGCAGTTTGCAACCCTCAAAGCGTACAGGTTCCGGTGAGTCTTGATACCGCCGAAAGTCAGCACTTGTCCTGCCCTGGCCGCTCCCACCTGTTAACTAGGTGACCCTTTCAAAAAGTCCTACTTTCTATAATCTAGGTCAAAGTGGATTGGGTTCATTCCTTTAATTGATGGCCAATGTGCAAAGCCCATGAGGATTATGGATGTGGTGAATAAGTGACAGAAGTTCTATTTATATTTTCCGTAGTAACATGTCCCTTTTTTTTTCTGCCAAATGATGGTACAGTATTCATATATGTATACTTAGTCACTATTTTAGTCACTACCTTCCTAATTTTGGACTCAAATGTGCTTCTGATTCAATTTCTCTCCCTACTATTTTGAATCCTGCAGTTGAGAAAGTATTGATGATGACATCTATCTCCCAGTCTCCAAATTCAACTATTTTGTCTGCACAAAATTGTTGCACAAATATGTACTGCGGGCAGTATTTTTATTTTACAGTTTATTGTGTAACTAAATTTGGCCCAGATTTCACAACACCTGAATTGAGGGTGTTTATCTACAAAAAAAAAAAAAAAAAAAAATTACACAATGATTTATTAAAAACACATCTGAAATAAAAAGTATTGGTCACTCACTGCTTGTTATTTTAAAAGCTAGATAGATAATTATCAATCATAACTTATTGTTAATGCACCTTATTTCTGTGTATTTTATAAATGTGCCATGCACGAGCTATAAAAAATAAATAAATATATATATACACATGGCATGGAGCTTACAGTTCCATTAAAAAAAAAAAAAAAAAGGCTAATGCATTACACTCTATATACTGTGATATCGATATGCAGCAGGTGTTCGCGTTCTCAAGAAGGTTCCGGGCCGGTGCATGAGGTCCACAATGTAGCGACGTGGCTTTGGGTCGCCCTTGCAAAGTAGTACTTCATTCCAAGCTCGATTGTAGTCGCCTCTCACCAGAGTACAACTCAGCCCGATGCTATCAGCCAAGTACTGTATCAAAAGGGGCACGTGTAATCGTGTTTAGGAGCATTAGAAACAGGATATTCAGTGAGTGCAGAGGTGTGTTTAACCTTGAAAAGAAGAGCCCTGTGACAGTAGAATCCCTTGTTGATCATGCCAATAGGGATCACATTACACTGCATTTTATACTTGAGCAGGCTGATGTGCAGCAGCCATCCAAAAGCGTGCAAATCTTCTTTCTCAATTGCTCCACCCATGGCGTTGCTTACTTGCCTGTTTGACATCCCACACATTCAAAACATTGCATTTACTAATATTACACTTGTGACCTATGGAAGGGGGTTGACTGTTGTTCTAACTAATGTATTTTATTTATTTATTTATTTATTTATTTATTTATTTATTTACTTTTGCGGGGGGTGGGGGTCTTTGTTTTTTGTGCATTTTTTTCCCTTTTACTGCACATTTTTTCTGACATAAAAATATTCAGGAAAACAGGAGGAAAAAAATACCCAGAAAAACCGAGAGAGAAAAAAAAAAACGGAAAAAAATATTCCCAAAAACAGAGCACCAGCTTCTGTTTTTTGGAGTACAGTATTTTTTTTTTATTTACTTTTTTTTTTTATGTTTCCCCCCTTCCCATTAATATTTTTTTCAGTTTTTCTGAGTAATTTTTCCTCCTCTTTTTTTAATGAAAGAAAAATACATTCGGAATAACAGAAAATTAAAAAAATAATAATAATGATTACCAGAAATTAGTCAGAAAAAAACAGGAAGGTTTGAACTTAGTTTGAAAAATTAAAATTAAAAACGGAACTAGTTCATTTAAAAATTTGTGAGCTGAACTTTGAACTCGTTCACATAGAAAATGAACTTTCTCAACACTGCCTGTACCTATAACTTGAATTTGAGGATTAAAAAAAAAACATATTTTATTTTTCAATAAAGGGTTGGGTGAATGTGTATCGGAAACTGTTGGGGTTCAGTACCTCCAATAAGGTTAAGTTACCTGGCCAAGGCAACATATTTTTCCTCTTCATCATTCAAAATGGCGACGGATTCTTTCACCTCTTTAACTAAAAACCTCAACGCGGCGTCATTCATCAGCTTCCAATATCTCTCGGTTTGTTGCCCACCCTCCGAACTCTTCGTATGTAGATACACTCTGGAGTTAAACAAATAGCATCTCGGTTTTTCAAGGCCCCACATGTGACATAATAGAGAAAAGTACACATACTCGATTGCCGCATTGGCAACGACGATGGGCGGGCTTTCGTTCACTGGCTCCATGAAAAGTTCCAGTAATGTCAAAACTTTCTCATCAAAACCCAACTGAAAGATACAGGTATTCATGTTCCAAAGTACTGTATAACATTGGGTTCCTTTTCCAAATTTAAAAGCCACAGAATAAACACAAGTCGGGCACGCACCTTCCCAGCGTCATAGAAGCCATCAGTGATGACATCGCTTGAGGCCAAATGGTCCGTCAAGCCATATTTGAGAGAGAGGCTGGATTCCATGAGACTGTTTAGGGCAAGCTCCCTGAACTTGCTGTTACTGTTGTCGGCTTGGTTCATTTCATGAAGCATCGCCAGGGCACTAAAAACACAAAAAACATATATGGTCGATTTTTTTGGTGCTTTGAATGTCTCAAATTGAACACTCATGAACAAGGCTGAATTTCTTTTCTTTATTTATCTTTTTAAAATAATTAATCACTTTGTCAATTACCCATCATAGTCAAGGGCTTCTCTGCTGACCTAAACACAATCAGAAACACTGACCTGACTACATATACAACATACGATCTTACGTATTACCATAAAATCCGTAAATAAAACACACCCGCAAAAATTACACTTAAAAAGCAGTTTTGTTTTTGTTATTTATTTCAGTACTTATGTATAATACTTCCCCCCAGTGTGCTGGTATCCTTACAGTGGACAATATGAATCAATAAAGATTCAAAACATGCCAATAAATGGTAAATGTTTGCTTTAAATCCACGTTTAAAACTATGCTCTTTCAAAGTCTTTTTTTTAAATCATGTTTTCCAAAATCTTGTTGCTGTACTGTAAGCTCTTTTAGCAATTTTAGTAACCTATTTTGTTATTGTTTATTTACTTTCCTTTTAAATTTCTTTAACTCTAACTGCTTATTTCCATCCTGAGCATTTGGCAAAACACTCTGCAAAGATGTTTTTGTCATCTTATCAAATAAATAAGAATAAATCATTCTGATCTGCTCCAGATGATTTCTATAATTGCAGGGCGAAAGTGGTGATGTTAAGAGGTGGATTAAGTTGGCTAAGTCCCCACCAAAGGCAAGGTAGGAGTTGTTTGAGCGACTCACCCGAATTTGCACATCTCCACCGACGTGGGCTCATCTTTTGCACAAACGCTGATTGCCATGCATGTGGTGCGCAACACCTCCATGTTAGTGGAACGCAGCAAACCGACCAATGCAATAAGACCACCAGCGTTCTGCAGCTACGATGGAAAAGATTTACATGTTTAGATCAGTGGTTCTTAACTTGGGTTCGATTGAACCCCAGAGGGTAGAATGATTCATGTTGTTGTTATGATGGTATGTCATGTGATTTCTTTAATCCCTTCATACTAACTATGTTGAGCGAAAATAAAACAAAAGTGAATTCACATGTATAATAGAGCGTATGGTGTTCCACAGGGTTCAATACTGGGGCCTCCATAAAATATAAGAACATTAGATGCTTCTTCTTCAACTCGATTTGGACTGATGTTGTAAGGCCCACAGAATATTGTGTTCTATTGCGATTAAAAACATGGAACCTCCCAAAAGAAAGATTCTTTTATAAGTTAAAAAAAAAATGTTTGCATTTTGCAGCAACTAGCATTAGAATATAGCTAAGTTCCATCATTATTCAAAAACCTGTTGAAAAAAAGAGCTTTTTCACATGGCCCTGGTTGATCTCTTATACTCTGCTGCCACCTGTTGGCCTTTTTTTGTTGTCATAACTACCATTGCTTTAAGCGACCTCTTCAGGTCGGAAGCTGTATCAAAGCCTTCTGTGTGGTCTAGCATAGAAAGACATCAGAAAATATGTACAGTACATGATCATCATTAATACATTTGAATAGTGTTGAAAACTACTTGACTAAATACTGGTTAACTTCAAGTCAAGAATGGTTAAATGTTCAAATCCCCTCTCCGCCTAATAAAGGCTGTATCATGCAATCATTTTATAATTTGGGATGTTCACTGTGTATGGTGGCAGAAGTTATCTGATCCACAAAAACACTAACCTGTGCCCTGGCATCGGCATCAAGCACCAGTTCACAGACGCACAACGTAGCGTTGATGAGCACTTGTGAGTCTGTCGACCTTAAAGGCTCCACCAGTGCACGTACGACCCCGACAGATAACAATTCACATCGAATGGCTTCCTGGTCCGCGATGCTGTAAAGCATGGCTGTAGCATTGGCCACTATTCTGGGACAGCTGTCACACAGACGCTGCACCAGAATCCGATGTCCTCCTCCTTCACACATTGTCCTCAGGATGGCACGGAGATAAGCAAGCAACGATGAAAAACCTCGTCAACAAGCGTGTCAACTGTGAGTAAATTGTCACATTGTCTCTCTTACATCGTGTTTTCCTGGTGTTCAGCTGTCAGGTTGGCGAGGGCCTGAATTGCTTCCCTTCTCACGAGCAAATTCTCGCTGCTTATTAAACATATCAAAGCAGGGAAACCACCTGAATTTACAAAATGAGAAGAAAAAAAAAGAGAAAAAACATATATCCAGTTTATCAATTACAATGGGAATGTTAATATTAAATCTTTTGGTATAAATACCTAAATCTCTGAAGAGTTCTTTGCTGGATACGTAGGAGCTCATGTCGGCCATAGTTTGGCAAACAAATGTTTTCACGCAATCGTTGTCGCCAGAGAGAAGCTCGACCAGAATTTCCTCAACTTTGAAGTCGTGCAGAACTCTGTGACTGTCAGCTGTGCGCATGCAAAAAGAAAAAAGAACAAGACGATACAAATGTACTAACTTGTATACTGTATTGTTCTCTGCTTACAGTTCTGAGCAGCTCTGGAGATGCATTCAGCAGCACCGGCCTGGATTTCATCACTGTTGGATTTAACAGGAAGTAAGTCATGTTTCCCCGTTTCTGACAATTTAGGGGGAATAACAAGCTCCAGCAGTACAGTTAGTCCTCCTCCACTCTGGATCAGCTGGAAATTTTCACTATCACTCACACAATTGCCAAGAACCCGCAAAGCCTCAACATGGAGGTCATCGTACTCCTGAAAGAAAAAGCATTAAGAGCAAAATATATCAAGAAAATATCTTTGAAAAAATGTGAACAAAATACCAACCCCATTTTTGAGGATCTCAATGAGCTTCTCAAGTCCCAGATCTTTCCTTATCGTGCCGTGTGACTCTTTATCGGCCGTAACATACTGCCAAATCTTTAAAGTCAACTGCTGAATGACAGGATAGTCCGAAAAAAGCAGCTCCAGCATGAAAGGGATGCCGCCAAACTCGAGTAGTTGTGGGCAAAATTGGCTGTTCTTCATCGGCATAGCGGACCAGGGGGGGAAGAAATGAAAAGAACGTTGGCACAATTCAAATAATGCAGTTTCGTACAGCGGAACATACAAATTTGTGTGCCCAGTGTTTCCGAATTGGGACATATTCAACTTTCTTAGCTACATGTTCTCACCTCAACCAAGTTGAAGATAGTCTCCAAAGAGTTCTTCTGAACATCTGGTGATAGACTGGAAAGTAGCTTGATTAATACTGGCAGACCTTTGTTGTCAAAGATCTGAAGCTTACAGCTGGGCGCCAGGGACAGATAGGATAGGCACAGAGTTCCGTACTCTTGAAGAACCAAATCTGTTCAGCGCAAATAAACAAGCATAGTGAATTTAAGAACAAATAACCATAATAGACTATTTCGCAAACTAACCATCAATGGAGAGTTTTTCAATAATCGTTGGGATTATATCCATTTGTTGCACAGCGTTCCTTACAGCACCTTTGAGGAGACAACACAAAATGAACTTGTTAATTCATTCAGCAAGCCAATCAACAAGCGACTTCATCCATAATTAAACAAAACAGAAGTTCTGTAACCGGACAACTGTTGATCGTCAACACACCAAAAATAAAAATGAAAAAACAAAAGCTACTAGTCGTATTTAAATGTGCATTAAAGATAGTGCAGATGCTGTTTGAACATACTGTGGGAAGCCATGGTGCCCAAAACCATAAATGCATTTCGCCTGACCAGCTCATTCGTGTGTGTGATGAGTAGGATGAGAGGCTGCAGCACTCCAAGTTCCATCAGTTGAACCTTGTTCGCATCTGACAGCAGGGGGAGACAAAAGACAGGCAAAATTAAGGACCACGTTCTTGTACTGTCCTGTAACGACAGTGAACGAAATCAAAACAAATCGTGTCCTGCACCTTCCGCTGCAGATTCGAAGATTGCTTCACATGCCACGACAACAACGTCGTCTTCTGGGGAGCTCAGCAGAAGCACGGCGGTTTCTGTTGTTTCCATTTTGACCACGACGTGAAGTGGTAATTCAAACTGTGAAATAATTATTGTATGCCAGAATAAATATGATGCGTATTTCGTTTCTTTTTTTTAATCGATGTAAACATGGATCTCACCGCGTCCTTGCAGGGAGTTGAACACTTTGACTTTTTTTCCTTCTTATCTTTCTTCTCCATTGCGAAGGTCGTTGTACAGCAGTTACCAACTGATGAATATAGTTTGCGCCTGAGAGTACACAAAACTGTTAGAGTTTGGTGGAATTTTTGTTCTTTTTGCATATATAAACATCTATAAACAAAAGAGGAATTAAAAACACGACAGTGTGGTTTTCCAAGCTTCGGCAAATCATGGAGCACACGACGACGACATTCTTTTACTAATTAAGAGTTATCAACGGCTAAAGCATGACTACAGTTAACGTGACGAATGTGATGTCATCACGTAACTGAGACAAATTTTCTAATGACCTCTTGTAAAAAAAATAAAATAAAAAAAATTTAAAAAAAAAACGTACTTTGTCCGTTTATTGGAACTTACCCGTCCTTGTTCTAAATAGCAAAATAATAATAAGAGCAGTTTTTAAATTGCTGAGTCAATAACTTCACACACTTGTTTAAAAATCCTGAACACAGATTACAATATATTCCTGGACCTGCAGCCAAAAAATAACTCTAACATTGGTTTCCCCGGGCAACCGGCTACAGCAGGGACCGTCAACAAAGTACTGTAAAGGACCGAAAAGCATCAATAACAAAAAAATCTTTAATACTACTACTAATAATAATAAATCTCAAATGAACTGATTTTTATATAGTAATTTAACTACACCATCTGGTGCCTACAATAATAATAATAATAATAATAATAATAATAATAATAATAATAACAATAATAATAACTACATGTCTGAAGGTGCCAAACTACAGTAAATTGGGCCTTATAAGTTTAGTAATCGTTTTAATACATATCTTGTAACAGGACCAAAAAAAAAAAAAACATTTTTAACTCTGTGTCTATACTAAAAATTGATTGGTTAAAAAAAAAGAAAAAAGAAAAAACTACCAATCTATTAAGCTCATACTGGCTTAATTAACCAAGAGATTGGTCAGACATTAACTAGATTTGACCAATCTGTTTTTAGAGTCTAAATCAATTGCTTCCTTTGCTTATACAAAAGATTTCACGAAAATGTGTTAAATATGCACAATTTGGTTTTTGAGATATATTATTTTTACAATTGCAGTTTGTACCAAAAACATTCCAATTAAATGGAGGAATATCTTCTCATTTTGGAATTACAGTTGTACACAACCCATTCCATGACAAGTTTGGCTTCCACTGTTGAATTCCAAAACAAATGTCATCACAATTTGAAAAAAAGATCTTACAAATGTATGTTATTGATATAGTACGGTATATATAAAATCCACTTTGTTTTCTTGAATAAATTAGAAAGTGTTAAAAATGGCTTGCACTCTTTGACGATGCAATATGGTCCCCCTGAAAACTAGGATTGCACCCGACACAGCAATGTTGTGAATACTGTACTCAAACTCATAGGGGTGCACCGATCACAGATTTTTGCCAGTCCTGAGTGTTTTCATAATAAGCAGCATACACCTTCCATTCAAATCCTTTTTTTTATTATTGTAAAAGATTGAATACCTGCTTGTGAAACCATACAAAATGATTTAAACTGCACATAAATAAGATCTCTCAAATAAAAATGATAACTTTAGTCATCTCATCCGACGAGGACAGTCCCTGACTTTTTCAGACCTCTGAAGAGGGAGATGAGATCAAATCAGTTTTATTTTATGGGATGTTTTCACACGATGTTATCATTACACCGTACTGTACAAATACTGAAGAAATTAGCACTTGAATCAGTTCCTATAAGCTTTCATATTCAATAGCAGCAGTGCTGTCAGCCTCCAGCAAAGTTCCCGGCTGGTGCATGAGGTCCACAATGTAGCAAAATGGCTGTGATAAGTTTTCATTGCTACAGGAATCTGCCTTGTAGAGGACTACTTCATTCCAAGCTCGGTTGTAGTCACCTCTAACCAGAGTACACCTCAGGCCAATGCCATCAGCCAAGTACTGCATGAAAAAGGACAATAACACATTAATGACTTTGTATGAGTGTGGTGAGGCAGTAGGCATGAATTAGATTATGTAAAATAAGTGATCAATGGAAGTACCTTGAAAAGAAGCGCCCTGTGGCAGTGAAATCCTTTACTGATCATGCCAATAGGGATTATGTTACACTGCAGTTTACACCTGAGTTCATCCAGGTGTTGCACCCATGCAAATGTGTCCAGCTCTTCCTTTTCAATGGCTCCGCCCATGACTTCGGCAACAAACCTGACCAGAAATTTCATTCACATTAATCAAATATTTAGTGTTTGTTAAATCCCTGCGTTGCGTTGACTGCATGCTACTTTCTGTACATCGGCACAGGTGGAAATGTCTCCTTGTTGGTCATGTGCCAGTGGAAATAGTCACCTGGCTAAAGCAACATACTGTTCCTGTTCTTCATTCAAAGGCTCAATGGACTCTTTCACCTCTTTAACTAGAAGCGGTAATGCGATGTCATCCAGCACTTTTCGATTTCTCTCTTGACTACACTCTGACTGGGCGTCATCTTTCTGTTGCATTTCATCACTCATCCTAAGTCATAGAATGTAAACCACAGAACAGTTTTGTAGCACAAAATTCCAAATGTTTGAGACAAGCTGGAATGGATATGTATGATTGTGATTTGGGACTTATACTTGATTGCGTTGACAACAATGACAGGCCGTAGTTGGTTTAGTGGTTCCATGCATAGTTCTTCTAAGGTCAAAACCTTCTGACAAAAAACAACCTGATAGAGACATTATTGTGTTTGATATCATCACCAAGATTAAAATAATAATAGTAATTCTCATGCACATACCTTCCCAGCATCATAGAAGTTGTGCGTGATGACATCAGTAGTGGCCAAATAGCCGAGCAGACCATATTTGAGAGATACGTTGTATTTGAGCAGGCAGATCAAGGCAAATTCAGTGAACTTGCTCCTACGAGTTAACGACTGGGCGATTTCTTGAAGGATTTCCAAGGCTCTGAAACACACAATGACAGGCTCTTCAACTTTACAGTGCATCATTGACAAACACACAAGACTGTGTTACACTGCCCTCTACTGTTAGTTCTAAATTGTCAAAACAATACCAAAGGAATGACTTCCATTATTCTTTGATAGTAATTATTCTTCATAATTATTCATTGGAAGCAAACAACACATTTTCTCTGTTAAATAAAACCACAAAGGTAATGTATATTG
Organism: Festucalex cinctus; assembly: GCF_051991245.1. Lineage (NCBI taxonomy): Eukaryota > Metazoa > Chordata > Actinopteri > Syngnathiformes > Syngnathidae > Festucalex > Festucalex cinctus. The sequence continues at coordinate 21,031,214 of NC_135430.1, read as the reverse complement.
TGTCAGTGCTAAATCAGTGTCTCACCCAAATTTACACATCTCCATAGCAGTGGGCTGATCCTTTGCACAAACGCTGATTGCCATACATGTGCAGCGCAACACCTCCATGTGACTGGAACGTAGCAAACTGACCAATGGTTCAAGACCATCAGCCTCTCGCAGCTATGTTGAAAGACATTTTGAGATTAGGTTCCTTATTTTATTGCCAAATGAACCATCAGTTATTAATTATTGTACACGTTGCTGCCCATGAAGCCGTAATCATGTTTTCAGAAACAATCCTATTCATTTGCATGATTACTTTTGTACCATTTTGACAAGGTGCAATTGCATTATAGGTCCCAATGACACAATTCATGCACCACGTTTGGCATAGCCAACATTTTATTGCAATTTAAAGAGGAAGTCAACCCATTTTTTTTTAAATATGTTCTACGGAGCCTCGCTAGACTAAACATATAACATTATTGTTGAGAAATGTTTAAGATTGACTTCCACTTTAAATGTTGCCCTCCTTGTCTTTAATCTCATCTTAAAAAGGCTGACAAAATATTAGGAACACCACTCAGTACGAAGCAGCATGTAGTTCAAGACCATGCGTAGATGATTGACAAAATACTATGATTGTGTGTTGCTATCTCTTGTGTCTTCTGTTTGTAGTGTAATATTGTATTGGCTCTCATTCAACTAACTTGTGTTCTGGCCTCTTCCTCAAATGCCAATTCGCAGATGCAGAGCAAGGCACTGATCAGGACCTGCGTGTCTTCGGATTTCAACGGCTCCACCAGTGCTGGCATGACTCCCTGTGACATCACTTCACACCGGATGGCTTCCTGTCCTGCCATCCTGCCAAGTAATGTTATAGAATTTGCCAGCACTTTAGGACACGTGTCTTCTAGCCTCTGCACAAGTGCCTCAGGTCCTCCCGCATTAAATACTTCCCTGGTGGTGCCATAGCAATATAAAGGAAAAACTCTGATTAATGCACATATGATGTTCATCCTTATATTTTCATTTTGTGTGAGACTGCCTAAATGAAATGAATTTGGAGGAAGCTAATGAACCAAAGAGCAAGACAAGAAGTGGGCACAATGTGACAAATATCTTTAATCTGTAGTCTTTGCAAAGTAAACAATCTGTTAAATTACAGACCTGTGAAATGATTTAAATTCAACGGTCAACCACAAATAAAGTCATCTATGAGCATTTCTATTTGTAAATACAGTAGAAGGTAGGTGAATACGTACTTCATTTTGTCTCACTTCACCGAGTAAATAAATGTTACATTATCAGGACTATTGGTTATATTCATAGAATTGCATGTTAACTGATGTGTAAATTCTATGCAAGAATAGGGTGGGGATAGTCATCTTGTCTAGCTCTTACATAGCATTGAACTGGTTTCCAGATGTGAGGTTGGCCAGGCCCTGGGCAGCATGCTCTATGGTCACTGGACACTTGCTCTTCAGTAACCGAACCACAACAGGGATGCCACCTGAACCAAAGAAATGAGTCAAACGTGCACTTGAGGATGTCAGTGGTCAATTTGGTGTCAATACCTAAATCTCTGAAGAGCTCTTTGCTGGGCAGGAAGGAGCTCAAGAAGGCAAAGGCTTGGCAACTATAAGCTTTCACACTATCACTGCCCAGCGTTAGAAGGTCTACCAGGATCTTTTCAATCCTCTGCTCGTGCAGAAATGCGTGAATGGCAGCTGTACAAATACAGTGACACATGAAAAGACAGACATGCGGAACTCCAACACAGAGTGCACAGAAGTAGGCCTACAGTTCATCTTTTTAACTCATTTACTGCCAGCCCAGTTAAAATGCAACGTTGACGTCAATAACCGTCAATGGCAGTGAATGAGGTAAACACATGCAGAGGTGGCAACTCCAGGTCCAGGAAGTAAAAATCCTGCCACAGTTTGGCTTTAGCCACAGGTGCTTGCTAGCTAGCTAGGTCCCGAGATAGGTCCCTGCTAGGGCCCTCGCTAGCTAGAACCTGGGGTTAAAGCCAAACTGTGGCAGGGATTTAGCTAGCTAGCTAGGTCCCTAACTAGCTCCTGTGATGCTCGCTTACCTGCTAGGGAGCTAGCTAGCTAGCATCAATGGCTAAAGCCAAACTGTGGCAGGGTTTTTACTTTCCGGATCTGGATTTGCCACATCTGAAAACGACTTCAATATTGAACAGTATTTTTTCTTGTGTCCTTACGATTTGTAGTCGCACTCGCGATGCACTTAACAACAATGGCCTGGATTTCTACAGTGCCGTTTTTCAGCAAAGCAGCTGCCTGGCTTTCAGTCCATTTATAGTTGAGAAGAAGCTCTATCATCATAGCAAGGCCTCCTCCGTTCTGTATTGCCCGGAAACTCTTGAAGTCACTCATACAATTGGCAAGAACCAGGAAGGAATCGACATGTAGGTCTACTGCATCCTGTAAGATGTAGAAATACACCCAAAATTAAGTGCTGATTTATAAAGAAATGATATGACAAAAGGATCGGGACACCAAGCCTGTAGACTTCCATAAGTTATGACATTAACGATAAATGTTGTCCTTTTCAACCGGTTTTATCTTCTGGATAAATTTTCAACCATATTTTCGTGTGTCTCTAACCAACCTGTTTTAACTGTCAGAAATTTCTCAAAGAAAGGTCAAGAATGGAAATTTTGTTGGATCTACATAAGGAGGCCAACCAGTTCCTGATTAATTGATCAACAGTATCTCACACTGTACACAAACGTCACTCACCAACCTTATTATTGAGGATCTCGATGAGCTCATCAAACACCCGTTCCTCCCTGAAGGTGCTTTGTGACTCTTCACAAACAGCGATCGCCTGCAGTGTTTTTAAAGCCAGCAGCTGAATGACACTGAAGGTGGACTTCAGCAGCGTCAGTAGGTGATGTATTGCATTTAACTCGATGATAGCCGGGCAAACGTGGGCGTCCTTCATAGACATAGGAGCAATAGAACATTTAAAGCTGTACAATTTGTGCTTCGTTTTTTTTTTTTTTTTTTTTTTAGATACAATCCATGATTCCTTTTGTTTCGATTTGAATCACCTGAACCAATTTGTGAATGGTATCCAGAGAGTTCTTTTGAACATCTGGGTCAGCACTCGTAAGGAGGTTAGTTAGTAGTGGCAGACCGTTATTTTCAATGATCTCCAGCTTACAGCAGGGCTCCGTGGACAGAGAAGACAGGCACAGAGTCCCAAATTCTTGGATAACAGGGTCTGATTGACAGAGCAAACATAACAGTAAAGAATACAAATCATATAAGTAAGGAAATATTGATTTATCATTGGAGCATTAAAACTTACCATCAAGTGATAGTTTGTCAACTATTGATGGAATAACGTCAATGTTTTGCAGCGCAATCTTGGCTATACCTTTAAGTGACAACACAACTGAAATTAAAGGTCTTTTCACACTGCACTTAGCACAGAAAACAGCATGGGGGAAAAAAAGATGAATCTGCAGTCCAAGTGTTCCAAACGATGGTACTAGTTCATGGCAAATATAGTAACGTAAGCCAACGAGTATCCTATGCTAACTACGGGAGATTTTATGTTGTTAATTATTCCACTCCCAGACGCCGTACACTAAGTCTGCAAGCTAGGAGGGACACTCTTCAAAACAGCAATTGATACAAAAGTACAAATAAATAAATAAATGACGTATGTAGTACAATGTTAATTATTGCCGTTCATATGGAGAAATTGCTCCCCCTTGTGGAGCTGCCCTCTAGACTGGTCTTACAATTCCTGTCACTCTTTCTGGTTTTTCGGGTCAAAGCTCAAGTTTGTTTGTTTTTTGTGCGTGGGTGTGCGTGTGTGTTATATGTTTCATTAATCTTAATTTATTATTTGCTTTTGTAGCAATCAGATTATATATCTATATTTTACAAAGTATAATAGGTAGGATATTTCTCATTGGTTTGGGTGTGTATGTGACTTGGAAAGGTTGGTTGAAAGTGGTGGAAATGTATGTTTTTAAAATAAAATAGAACGTAATTACATGGGCTTCATTTGTATCAGAAAGAGCGAACAAACCAGTCGGAAAGGACACCAAGCAACTCGTTATTCGGTTGCTTAGCAACCAGTCCCAAAGCTGGGCAAGCTTTCCACCGGCTACGTAGCGTTTACCCCGCTTTCGTTTGCATGAAATCCAAGTGCAGTGTGGAAGAGCTTTAAACTCATTTAAACCACATGAACGTGCGTGACGTGGGCCTACTGTTGGTGGACATGACGCCTATTCCAATCATGGCATTGCGTCTGATCTTGCTGTTAGTGTGATTGATGAGCTGACTGAGAAGACCCAAGGCCCCTTGCTCCGTCAGATAAGCTTTGTTGAAATCGCCTAATAGCGGGGAGACACGGGGCACAAAAGATTAGACAGACGGACAGACGGACGGACGGACGGACGATTTAATTTCCCCTCACCTTCCTCCGCAAAGGTGTAGATTGCTTCACATGCTTTAATTAAAATCTCCTCTTTGGGAGATCTGAGTAGAATGACTGCACTTGCGGGTGTTTTGAAAGTAACTTGACGTGCTTCGATCTGTGAGATGACCAGGAAGGTTGTTGGACACAGCTCAGCTTGATTGTAGCAACAACAACAAAAAAGTAGATGTGACTCACCGTGTTTAAAGACTCGCGACTTGTCGTCTCGCTTTTCTTATCTCTCCTCCTCATTCCGTCACCTGCAAAGGCACATAAGTTTAAGTAATTTCATACTTTTCATAGCACATTTACATGTTTGAATTTTAAATAATTGGTTTCAAACTGCCCCTTGCTTTAATTATCCACGTCGTGGACAAAACACGATCATGACAACAAAGTTAGTGTGACGTCACTGTAGGTTACCAGGGCAACGTTGCTAAAAGTTAAGAAAAATTAGCATGCGTGACGACACAAAATAAGTCATTAATCATTCGCTTTTCTAATTGAATAGATGTATTAATATTTACACGAAAAATAAATGTGTGTCTTTATTATATGCATCATATTGTAGAATGTAAAAAAGCATTATATCCTATTTATGGCAGAAAAACTTACACCCCAATAACCAGATTTATTTTACACAATATTTAAGAGAAAAAGTTGTTGACATAGTTTAGAGCAAATGTGGCCAAAGTACGGCCCATTCAACATTCCTCAACATTCCGTTCTTCAATCCGGCATAAGTTCTCAGGAATCTTCTTGTTGATTTAGCCGGGTTTTTTTTTTATTCGTTAATTAAAATATATGTGCCTACATCTGCAATAAATAATTGGTGAATAGTAATAAATAAAAATAATAATAATAAATTGGATACATGGGAAAGACTTGTTTTTTTATCTTCCTTGAAAATATATTTTACATACACATTTAACTTAATAAGCGCATTTATGGGCTAGCCCATTTTTCCGTTTTACAAATCTGTCTCAACTCCGCTGTAGTCAATCGGTTGGACCACTAGAGGGTCTATGTTCGCTACATTACAACACTCAGCTTCAAAAAATGTCCTAAATGTTGAAAATATTCCGTAGCTTCAATGCACAAAGGCCAAGACTTGAACGTAATTGACCAGTGTGGGTTTAAACGTATTGACAATTATGCACTTTGCCTGATTTAGCATTGTTTTACAAATTAATACATAATCAAGTAGGTCTATAATTGGCAGCAACAACAAAAAAATGAATGATGGATGATTGCCTATGTTTTACCTGCAGGCCACAAAAAATATCTTTAAGCACATTAACTATTTGGTGTGAGCATTCTGAACGACGTGTAAATGTAGTTGGAGCGGAATGCTGGGAAAAGTAGCCTGCTGCCCGGTGGCCAGGGGGGCTGCAGCGAATCAGGACGCAGCCCCTGCAAAGCCCAGGCTGCCGAGTGTCAACCCTCTGTCGAGCTGTCACTTGACAGCAGCAGCAGCAGCAGCAGCACACGCGAACGAGAGTGCCGCGCACGGATTTAATCACCTGTCGACTTTACGTTAAAGGAGTCGGCTAGGTTGCGTTTCAAACGGGGCGGCGAAATTAAAGGACAACAGCTTCGGCGTCTCCAAGGACGGGGCAAGAAAGCGTAGGACGAAGGTTTTCGCCGCAGTTCGCTACTCGGGCTGCTAATGCTAATCGCTAGCTAGCTAGCTAGCTAGCTTGCGGACTGATAGCAGGTGTTCGGCAGCCGGGTGGTGTACTTAGCTGGCGAGCGAAGGTCGGGTGAGCTAACCGTTAGATGGTGGGCAACAACATCCCTCGGACTGCTTTGGCATGATAAAATTGTCAATGGTCGTGGTTTTGTCAAGACAACGCGAACACGGCCCATGTCATTTTACGTAGTGTTGTTTTTTTTTTTTCTCCGCTTGACGCCTATATGAAGTGAACCTATATCGTTGCTAACTAGCATGCTACCGCTATGCTAATGCCAGCTCAGTGAGGCTTCACGTCGTCGCAGGACTGCGGAGTTCCACGGGCGAGCCGAAAGGGGGAAGAGACGTGCTCGATAATGCAGGCTGGGGGACTTTGTGGACTGTTAGGCGAAGGAGAACAATATTAGCTTCAACATTGCAACCCCCCGCCCCCATTTAGTCCTTGTTGAGATCGGGCCATATGGTTATAGCCAAGCCGTGGTGGATATTTGATGAAGAAAGGGATTAGGACATTTTGACCAGACAGCTGACTAAATGAATAGCACTGTTATCCACTGAGTTGTGAGGTGGTGGCCACTGTGCCAGAAAAAGGGAATCCATTCTGAAGATTAACCCGCGGACTGCAATATCCACAACCAGCTTGCAAAACCATGGCTTCGGCGGGGAGTATTGCTGCAGCCATTGCTAGCAAAACCAAGACCAAAAAAAAGCACTTCGTTGCCCAGAAAGTGAAGCTCTTCCGTGCCAGCGATCCGCAACTCAGCGTGGTTATGTGGGGAGTCAACCATTCGGTGAGTCTGACCATATTTTAAGACTAATTATACATATTTATGTCCTCCTCGCCATATGACGTATATAAATGGCTGCAGGTTTTCAACAGTTGAAAATTGCACAATTTCTATAAGGCATATTTTTAGTGCATGCAATCGATTGTGTGTTTTGAGCTGTTAATACTCGTGGTTTCCTGTTATGTACATGCAGGATAAGCTGCAGCGCTCGATGTCATGAGAGACAGTGCATCTTCCCATACTACAGATCTTATCTCTGCCCTTCCTTTTTGCATTGGGTAACTGTATGTGGTTTGCTCTTAGTGCAAATATAACAATTGAAAGGCAAATACAAAATGAATATTTAAAAAAAAAAAATGCATTTTTTTTCCATGTAAAGAAAATTCATTATTCACATGGTGTGGGAATAATGTGGCAAAAATATATGTGAGAGGGATGATGTAAAAATGTATAGTTAACTGATTGCATTATTTGGCGCACACTGAAACTAACACTGTTGAAGAAACGTTTGTTTGAATTACATCATTCAGCCGTTTTGCGGTAGGCGTTTCCTACTCACTCTTGCAAAAAAGTTCTCAGAATCTGTCAGACGAGTCCTCTTTGGGTCACCTAACAGATGTTTTCAATGAGAATTAGGTTTAGGCGCTGGTTTGGTCTTTCTGAAACTTTAATTTTCCTCTGATGGATGTGGACGTATACTTGGAGTTGGGCTAAATATTCAGGTCTCCTAAAAAAGCATGTGGGGAAGTTGTTTGATAAAACGATTGTTGAACATTTTGGCCAAAATCCTAAAACATCTGTTTGGTTAAAAAAAAAAAAAACACTGAACAGTGGCTGCATCCACTGTATATTTCTGCCAACCATATTGTGAAATCATGATGGATACTATCACCAAATCTGCACATCATGCTTTGGTTTTGTTTCATAGGGGAAGTGGTTAGCTTGCACTCTGAGAAAGATGGGCTCCACCTTGGTAAATCACTTGACATGTTTCTTTATATTTAACTGACACATTTTCTGTGTTTTCTGATGATTCAAAAAGAAGTAACAAATTTGATTTCTGGGCGAGGGAAGTGTCAATCCAAGAATATTTCTTTCTTAATTTTTTGATAAGCAGTTGGCTTTGGTAGAAGTATTCTAAAATTGAATAATGGAGAAAAAGTAAATGGACAATATAATGTCAAAATCATGAAATTAATCATCTTGGCTTCTTTTGATAGTGAAACATTTACTTTTTGACACACTTGTCTTATTAGTGGTTCGTTTGGCTTAGCATAAGCGTGTCATGATATTACATTTCTGGTTTTGCTTGTCTGGTGCAGGGGCCTCATCTAATTGAAACTGGTGCAACCAGCATTTGCCATAATGTTGTCATGCCAAAATTTAACTAGGTAGTAAGCATCCCTGCACAAACTATACTTTGTTTTGTTAATATGTTAATTGACTTAATGACACATTTCTGCCTGAGTATAAACGAACAAGAGCAATTACATTAGTATAGACTTTTTAGAGGTTAGGGGACAACACGTCAACTATTTTAAGTTAACAATTTTTTTTTATTCAGCTTACCGCTATCATCTTTCTGTCGGGCACCAAACAAAAATATTATAAAAACGTACAAATATTGAATAATGATCTTGACTCTTTTAGTTACAAATGTCTTTAACGCATTGTGAAGCTTGTTTAATGGAACACAAACCTGATAAATTTGCAGGGAGTTATGGCTTATTCTGTTGGATTAATGGCAAGAGTTAGATACATCGATTATATCTTTTGGAAGCCATATTTTGGTGTGGATCCCATTTAAGGTGCAGATCCAGGAGTGTATTTTACTATTTGCCCACTAACAATAAAATAGTTTATGACCTAACAACTAGAAATACGTTTTCACTTTCCAAGTTTGGCATTGATGGAGGTCTGTCTCTCTGCCTGAGAGTCACCCTAGTTTAGATCTTATCTTTGTTCATGCATAGCTGTCATAAATTATGAATCAACAGGCATAGTCGCAGTGCACCATAACTTTACCACCAAACAAACATACACAAGTGTTAAAATGTACATGTTCAAACTGTGACAAGTCTTCTAATTCATTTTTTTTTTCTTTTGTGTTCTTATGCCTGATCTCACCTCTGTCTCTGTACCTTTTGTTATTATAAGAAAATGTCATAGCTGTTCACCAATTTGTAGGAGTAAGTTGTGAATGCTTAAAAATACAGTCAGTTGGACTAAAAGAGTTGGAATTTCAAGTGACAGAACACTTAGAATGACTGATAAGGAATGTAGACCTTAGAATGCAGCCAGACCGCACCAGAGAGAGAAACATGCACACACACACACGTGCACTTCACATTTTTGCAAAATATAACCTTAAACCCTGCATGTCCATTGTGGCCTTTCAATCAATCTCATCCACATTGGCTGCTCCTAAAAAACACGAGAGAATGTGGAAATAAGTCTGCTTGTCAAGAAAGACATGTGAAAGGAATACGTTGGATATTGGTGAAGTGAAATCTGGTCCACGCGTTGTCATCTTACGACCCTGTCTTTCGTTTTGACATTTTTTGTCTTTGCTCACTCATTTCGCTTTTGCTTCTCCAAGGGAATAGTCTCTTCATTTCTGTTCAATTCAGGTGGCACAGACTACCTTTAGTTGTACTACTTGTATGTGCTACCATTCTATTTTTATCTGTGTCCTCATTATATCTGAACCCTGTGGTTATGAATAGAAGGATGCAGAAATCCCCACTGACACAACAGTATTTGTTACAGGTTGAGAATGGCTGCATATGGCAAGTCAGTCACCAAATTCCAAAATGCCCAAAATGAGTAGCAACTGTTTGCGGATATACAGTCACTGATTAAGCAGGCTCTTCGGCTCCAGGGTAAAATGCTTTCAAGAGACCAAGAATTACTTCCTAGAATTTGATGGGGAAAAAAAACAAACAAAAAAAAAACTTGCCAAATTCAAATGCTGTATTTTAGTACTTCCTTTTGTAAGCTAACTTCCCTCAAAAAGCTTTGTTTCTCACTATGGATGTACATTTTTCTTTCAATTTTTTATGGTCTTTCACATAGTAGCCCATAAAAAACATAAACAAAACATACACTACTGTTGCTTTGTGCACTCGAGTTTTCAAGATGTGCTTACTGTAATTATTTTGTCTCATTGTAACAAATGATTAATGGGTTTGTAATTCATGGCCACCTGAGTTAAGGATGTAATAGCTATATCGTCAGTGTAAGGTTAAATTCACACTCCAACCATCAAATGCAGTTACTCTGTGACCTTTTGATGCAGGCAATTGGTTAAAGGTCAAATCTCCATTCAGTAGGGTCTCCTTGTCAATGTTAGGTTTTATGAAAGCCATCCACCACTCAGGAATATTAACTCATTCACATATTGTAACTACATTGATAAAACCTTTTGAATTTGTCTGTCTATTTTAGTGTGATGGGAAACATTTGTAGAAAGTTTAGAAACAATTGGGATACGTTTATTCGTACTTATGACGTGCTTGTTGTGTCCCACTGTAATGGTTTGAAATACAGAACAAGTTTTGTGAATAAGCATTAAAAAAATGTGTGATTCTACATCCTCAAGCTAGAGCAAATGTTACAGCTGTGTTGTTCATAGTATTTTAGGGGGAACATAAACAATTAGTTCTCCATGCTAATATTTAATTTATATATGTATTAATCATCCCTTTTAAAGCACCTCACTGTATTCTGTAAGATATTCCAGAAGTTTAAAATTAATACTTTTTTCCATCATTTTATAGCCATTACATTTCTGAATTTCAACTTTCTGAGTTGTGTCAACACTACTTGCGTCTTGTCATCAGCTAAGAGCAAGTCATCATTTTGACAAAGTTGAGCGATAACACTGTGCCATGCTGCTGACAGAGCACTCTGCTTCACTTGCTTCCTGTCCAATGGAGCAATAGCACATACTTTCTTCACTCTGGGCCGGAAAGCTAGTTTGCATCACCATGGAGACAAACAGGACGTGGTGGTATGAAATTCATCTGCAAGTGTGATAGTTGTAGAGCAATGAACTATGCTGTACTCATTGGCTTAAACAAGGTTGATGATTCAAATGAAAAAAAAAATATGGCGAGATTGACAAACAATTGGTGTAATTATACACTGAGAAACTGCTGACTAGTATGTACAATGGGAAACGTTACAGTAGCACAATGACACTATTTACATGCCTATGATCAGAAATGTAAACTATTAGTACTGATATTGAGTGCATGTTAGTCCATTTTTTGTTTCCAAAGTTCATTTTTATGATAACCTCGAACAACTTGGAAGAACAATCATTGTTCAAGTGTCCTTATAGATTTGTGTGCCTACTAAATAAGGAGCCATTGTGAGCAACTGTGTGACGTCGCCGTGCTCCTTACCCAGCATGCATCTGATTTATGCAATAACATCACTTTGTCAGTGCCTGTCACACCAGTCCGCTAAGGTTAAATCGAGGCAACTAGTCGCTTCAAGTTCAATCAGAAGTGTCCAAAGTCTCAAGTCAACCTTTACAAATTACCAAGACCAGGATGAACGACAAGCTACACAAACTGTCTTACTCGTTGCTAGTAAGTGTGCAGAAACATACTGTAGATGTGGTATATGTGGACTCTGTGACAGATTTGAAGTGTTTCAAATGAATAATCCTTGAGGTAAAATGCAGACTCCAACAGCGTCCAACCAAGTTCTCTTGAAACATTTTAATTGGCTGTTTTACACTCAAGAAGATTACAACATGTATCCTGAACAAAAAACTACTTTTCCACGCATTAATGCAGTATGGGGAATGTAGAATATAAATTGCCAATCAACGATGATTTGACCATTGGCAACATGCATTATGGGCAGAATTGAATCGGTCAATTTGTTATAGTTCAGCAAAACAACAGAAAAAGAAGAAACCAACTAAATCCCACACTTCACAAAATGAACATACCGTAAGCAAACCTTTTCATGGCTACCTGAGGTATGCTAAATGCCTGCAAATGCCAGTCAATCAATCATGTTGAAGCCATCCCCCATGCCAACTACTCCGAATGCCCAATGTGATTTCTGCCTGCAAAATGGCTACATAGGTTTAACTACCGCCTGAGCTCCATGTACTCCTTCCAGTGTAATTGAAGTAGCCACAAGTTTTAAACATCCCCAAGCTGGATAAACCGTCCAAGGTTGCAACTGCACGATTGTCCTTAAAAGAAACACAATCCCTTAATTTGTTTGCTGATGCCGAGACAACAGCGTAGTCATCCTCGGCGCCAGAATCAACAATGAATTCAGTTGAAACAATGGAGCTGATTGAAGCCGCAATGGAGAGGTATTTTTTTTCCAAGTCAAAAGAAACTGCCACAGAAATATTTGAATGTTTTGACTCCCTTAAATCAAATATTTCATCCCGTAAGGAAAAAAAAAAAAAAAAAACAGACCCCTCCGAGCGGATAATGAAGCTTTGGAAAAGCAAACTTAAAAAAAAAAAAAAAAAGTGGAGCACTCATTTCGGTTACAGTCAAAGTCATTAACAGCAATTGAAGAAAAATTAGCTGACCCGGAAGATAGCAACAGGAGACACATTTGTGTTCATCTGAGAGAAAAGACGGCCCAAAAGGTGCACACTCTTTAAAAAAAAAAAAAAAAAAAAAACCTCAACTGTCTCCTTGGTCCCACACCATTAGACGTGCTGACAGAGATCATACACACACTGCATTGAGTGCTTGTGTTTCAATGAGGGCAGGCTTGTTGTGCCTCTTGTGACTGCGAGCCATACATCTGTTGTTTCTGCCATGTTTCATGAGTCACTTTGTAAACTGACTTTGTGGGACTGCAGCGACTTTGCACGTAGTTTGATTGGTGAAATTGAGTCATATGTCTCTACTGGTTACGTCGGATTGGTAAAACGTGACAAGATCCTATGATGTAGGTTCTTGCACATCTTGCTGCTCAAAAGTAAATCCTTGTTGTAGCACGTAGCTACATGCTATCTGCTGCACGTCTACACTACTATGGACTTCTTACTCATATTTTTTTCTTCTAATTCCTTTTGATGGTTGTCATGTGCTTTCGGTGTATGAACACCACCTTCTGTAGCATAGATACAGTAACAGTGGCTATGACGAAGGCCACTGGCGGTAACATGGCCGCCGCATATGTCCATGCATTATTAGTATAGGGTATATGCCACGGAAGAGGCGGGACTGTTTTTGCACATCAGTTTGTTTCCGGTTCCGTTTGCGACGTGTGAGCTGCGTCAAAATACTTGTGCTTCCGACTTTGTACCCCTCGGTTACGCATTCGCAACCCGGACCGGAAACAAACTGATGTGCAAAATAACGTCCCGCCTCTTCCGTGGCATATACCCCATTAGTAGGGCTGTCACGATCGAATCATTTTAGAATCAATTATTCTAACGACTCTTCCATTGAATAATGAAGTATTCAAGTAAGAATTGCCCACCTCTACCTTTTCCACTACAGATGCCCTTCAGGTCTAAATGTTACATCAGCATGAAGAACTCATCTGTGAATGGATTTTGTTGTGAACTATGCTGACACCGATGTGCTTTGCAGAGCAAAGCTGAACTGCTTTGTAAATTAGCACTAAAATCTTAATCGGGTTGCAATCGATGGTGTTGTAAAAGTGACATAAGATGATTTCTGCAGCAAGGTTCAGAAATGGAATGTATCAATGGTGGTTGCAGGTTTATAAACTGATTACATTATAATGTATGCAATAATTGCATTTCATACCTTATCGCTGGCCTCCCCTTTGTGTTTCTCTTGCAGATAAATGAGTTGAGCCATGTTCAGATTCCCATTATGCTTATGCCTGATGACTTCAAGGCCTATTCAAAGATTAAAGTGGACAACCATCTATTCAATAAGTAAGATCTTTGTGTGTGTATTTATATGATGTTTGCATTGTCAATTTTTGTAGTTGACCAAAAAGATTATTCCCCAACCTTGTGTTCCCCCCCCCCTTGTAATAGAGAAAACATGCCAAGCCATTTCAAGTTCAAGGAGTACTGCCCCCTGGTGTTTCGAAACCTCAGGGAGAGGTTTGGCATCGATGATCAGGATTTCTTGGTATGAAAATCGTTGCTAATATTGAATGTATTAATTTCATTTGACACACACAGACTCCTTGTTCATTTTGACAACTGTTAAACTGTTACTTAACTTTAAAATAGTGAATTATGCAAACCATCTTGTGCAATGGGTATGTTTGATTCCTGAAAATTCCAAATACCTGGCCGTAACTATTTAAACAAACGTCAGGAGTATCATTTATTTTGGTTGAGGCCACTATTGTCCACTCTCACTCTGACAACCCCCACTGCTCATGCTGCAGTGAGTTAGCAGAGCTTGGAGGTCATTGTGTCCCAGCTCAGTGCAGCTGTCCATCTTACGTGTTTATATTTGTGTTTAACCTGCTTTAGGTGGGCAGTTGGGAGTGTTAAAGAAGCTAGCTAGTGCAAAGGAATGCCATGACATAGAATTACTTTTCCAATTAAAACAATGAGCACAAATCTACCTTTTCAGTTTACACATTTTTTTTGTAGTTTTTTTTTTTATTTTTTATTTTTTTTTACCTTGATTACAACCAGTTGTTAGAATCAGCTTTAGTGATGCTTCTTTATTCTTACTGTAAACCCATTCAAACTAAGATCTTAGTTTGGTAGAACTGAATTATGTGTCAGCCTTTTCATGCATTTTAAGAAGCAATCTATTTTAGGTCCTGCTGTGAAGCACATGTTATGGCATATGCCTCAAAGGTTATTCCTCCGCAGCAAAAGATGCCTCGAGTTTTGAAGGGGGTAGAGGCGACCAAGGGCATTGGACATCACAAATTCTTGAAGAATGAGGCACACAGACAGGATGATGGGATCATGTTACTTTGAGACTTTTCCAAAGTCTGGACAGCAGCTGCTTGTGTCTGTGTATAGGTTTGGTCAGGCGCAGTGTGTGGGGTCAGAACCCCACATGGTTATATGGACTTCTAGACTAAGCAGTACAAAACAATAAGTGAAAATAAATGCATAAAAGAATGAATATTTGCTCAACGTTTTTTTTTTTTTGTTCTAAAATACTGAACTAGAATTTTCACCAAAATTATTTTGTCTGCGCGTGTGTAGGGGAACCTAAAAAAATATTGCTGATGTCATTCTCTCTCTCTCCACACATCCTACTGTCTTACATTTATGCTGGTGAATAAAAGATGAATGTCGGTAACAAGACAAATCTTATAAAAAAATACAGTATTGCTCTGACAGCATTTTTTTTCCCCACCCCATCAAAAGAAATAACCATTATCTTGTCTGAACAAAAGTATACATGTTGTTGTTCTCTGACTGTTTAAATCTGGACAAATATGATGAATTTTCTTTTCTTTCCTCACAGAACTCCCTGACTCGTAGTGCTCCCTTGAACAGTGAGGCCCAGGGACGAAGCGGGGCCCGTTTCCATACCTCATATGACAAGCGCTATGTCATCAAGACCATCAGCAGTGAAGATGTTGCGGAAATGCACAACATTTTAAAGAAATACCATCAGGTGTGACATTAACACGAAGCTGTTATACTTTTTACAATTTTTGCTACAATATCTTTTTGACTCCAAATACCTTATATTATGTTCTTTTGATGTATTTATTGCTCATTTTTGCAGTTTATTGTGGAGTGCCATGGCAACACGCTGCTGCCTCAATTTTTGGGGATGTACCGGCTCACGGTGGACGGGGACGCAACTTACATGATTGTCACACGCAACGTCTTCTCGCACCGCCTTTCTGTCTTCAAAAAATATGATCTCAAGGTATAAGGCAAGCCCAGAAAAATACACTGCAGTAACATACTGTAATAGCATCCATATTTTGATTTTCTTCCAGGGTTCTACTGTGGCACGAGAGGCCAGTGACAAGGAGAAGGTACGGTGATTTTGTCATTTCAACCTTATTCTGGACATTTTACCCGTTACTGTATATAATTAACAACATTTTGACAAACTTAGTCTTTATGCTAAAATCATTTAATACTCAAAAAATGGATACAGTTGCTGGCAATGTTTGTGTCTGTTTTTTGTAATCATCCCCTGCCCCACTGCTATAAATTGAACAATCCACTCTGACGCATGTACAATATGTTGTGGACGGTACAAAGTAGAAATAAGCAGAATCAAATCTATTTCTTAATAAACGACTGTTTGTATATGTCTTCAAGAAAGAGAATAATTTTGTGTACCGAAATTAAGACTTTGGGTCAATTAGAGAAGTAGCGATGCAGCGAAGAATCCCATCATCAATTTTAGTCCCCAACACAGTTTCAATAAAACTGTCATCACACAAACAAACTCTCTCCATATTGACGTATGCGTTTGCTTTCGGTGGCGCTGACAGTCAAATATTCATGACCTCAGTTAGGGCCTTACTCCATTGCCCCATTCCCGTCTTGTCCCCTGCATGCTATACGTGTTCCTTAGTTTGCTTGAACTTCTCTAACCTTGCTTCTGCTGCTCCATTACTCCCCCTGCTTGCTGTCTGTGTATGAAAGATTTGCGTGTGTGTACCGTTTCAGTTTTATTGAGAATAGCAATGTCTATTTAATGTGATATTGTTGCTTTGTATCAGTTGTTTTATCAGGTTATTTTTTATTTTTAGAAAAGTCACTCAAAATCTGTATTAAGCAGCTGTTATCCCACGTGGAGGGTCTTACCAACAGTGTCTGCTCAGTTAAAATCCCAGTAGGGATCGCTTTCTGGTAAAGGTTGTGTATATGAGAACCACCTTTTCTGACTCAGAAAGCTTGAGACTTTCCATTTTGGTTTATGGTGGCTTAATTGTCATGCCGCATGGAGCGGGGTTGAGATGCAGTGAGGTGTGTCAGACCTCGGGGACTCCCTGAGTTAAATTTAGCCTTGTCGGTGTCAATTCGGGGTTTAAGCTAAGAAGTTGACATTTTTCTACCACAACTATTGCTTAACTCGCCCAGCAGAACACTTCCCTGTAGCTCTGCGGGGAATTTGGCGGTAGTTTAACCTTTTAATGTAATCTACTCTATACTGTACATTAATTACCATTTGGATTACAGTGTTCATTCCCACTCATAGCAGTCCTAGCCATAAAAGGCGGCGTGTCCACCCAGGTGGCGGGCTTATACTGTATTTGTATGTCTACTGATGCAACAGCTGCTACAGTGGTGGTAGAACACACTGGATTGTTCAGTGTTGCTCACTACTGGGCCACCTTAGCAGTCACTTTTATTTGTCACAATTTGTATGAAACTCATGCTCGGGTTTTGTTCAGCTCTGACCTTTTTTGTTTTGTCATGCAGTCATTGTGAAACAAAAAACTGTTTCAAATTGGAGTTTTCACACTAAAGTGCAGTTGTAGTTTTAACTAATTACACTGGTCTGCATCAAAAAATAATCAGAAACGGCAAAGCCAGATTGTGAATTGTGATTCACTCAAGGGAGTTCTTCACATTATTAACCTGGGACTTCACTCGGCAGATCCGTTCGGGAAAGGGGGGACTTGTTGTACAATACTTGGAGCTGGATTTGGTGATGCGCCATTTTTGCACGTTTGTTTTGACCAATCAAGGCAAAGGATGAAAATGTTATCTTGGATGGGGGGGAATATTTTTAAAATCTTTTTTTTTTAACTGCTAAAAAGTGGGAAAAAAATAATAATAAAATATCCCCCTTCCAAGAACAATACATCAACTGCCAAGGGATTCATATTACCGGTATTCATATTTTATCTACACTCTTAGAGGAGATTTTACCTCACTTTGCTACAAGGTTAGTAGTAGTTTTTTTTTTTTGTTTTTTGTTTTTTTGGGGGGTTTTTTGGGGGGTGGGGTGGGGCGGGGGGGGGGTACTTTTCCTTGCAGCCAGTGGATTTGAAACAGGTGAACGTTATCAGGAGCTTTCAAGGACCAGCTAAAGGTAAGTGTCCAAAATGTTATATGCATCCTAGACTTTGTGAGGTTTAGTTGGAAGATGAAGGCATATTTTAGTGGACAAGCGTTCTTGGTTTAAATTGTGGCTACTGGTATGTTTTTCGGCTTTGTTTGGACAAAATAATTGATATTTTTAAAAAATGTAAAATATTTTATATAAAAATGTAGCATATTTCTCAATATGCTCTTTTTTTTTTTTTTTTTTTGTATTTTACATTTTTACTAATGAGATATTTAGATTCTACATCTGAAACTGCCCTAGAAAATATTTTTGGCTACCGTACTTTGTTTACGCTTTTTTTTATGCAGACCAGTGTTATATACTATCTTACATGTCTTTTAATACTCTTAAAAACAATATAACAACATTATTTGGTGGTAGTTAATACACCAAAGCACTCTTGACTATGAGTGACCTCAAGTGAATCTTCAATAATTGTGCGCTGAGAACTTTTCAAGTGTGGACACTTACACACATTTGCTATTGTGTGCATGAGCAGCAAATGAAAGATGAAGAGTTGTTTGTTAAGAAGGTGCAATGTGTGTTTTTAAAACGGCTTCAAATACTCATACAACAAGCATGACAGGGTTCTTTTCTGACTGCATGACTGTTTGCCTTCCATGCATGCATCTGCATGATATATAAAGTTCTTCTGCATCTTTTTTTTATAGATACGTTCGATCTAACACATTCCAGTTTGGACACAAGACCATTCCGTTCCACATTGTTGTTGTTTTACAAACCATACTGTATGTCACATCTTAGGGTAGTTGTCACCGAACCTGTCCATGATTTAGGAAAGACGGGGTAGGTAAAAGTGTCATTTCAGCATTTTTTAATCATTTATAACTTGGGGGGCTGCCAACCCGTCTCCTTCAGCTTTTAACAGGGACCGATTTCAGCAAAATTGACATGAGTGCAAGTAGACGTCCAACACATTTAATGGAAGAAAACAAAGTTGAAGTGATTCTAGGTATATCGTGATTTAATTAAATTTGGCCGAGCCAGTTCATCAATCCAAACAGTTTGACTGGCATAAGTCATTTCCCGTATAATGCCCTCTTCCAACCCTCTTCCAATTTTGAAAGAAAATGTTCTTTTACATTTGAAATACTTTGCCTTTACTTCCAACTTCCTCCCTCCCCTTCCTCTTTCCTTTCTTCTCTCCTTTTCCTCTACCCTGACCGCCCCTTCCTCGCTCCCCCTTTTTCTAGCAGCCGCCCCCACCAGAGGATGTGCCCCTGCGGCCCAAATCTGGTAACGTTCAGCAAAGGCTGCAAACACTGCGGATCGCTACGCGCTTTTACTGCGCCATGAAACACGTAAGAGATGTAAGACAACCAGGGCTCATATACCAGGCATGATCTATTGTAGTTATTTTTGTTTCCGGCCAAGATTCCTTTCACCTTGCAGGAAGTAGGGTTTTTTTTCTGTGTTTTTTATTTTTAAGGTCATACATTGTACACTAGACATCCAACCTTTTTTCAATTTCTCAGCAACAACAACTTGAAACAAAGCAAACTAGGAAGGTCAAACTATAGTGGTCGATTGTGAATAAAATACATGTAAAATATAGACTTTACAGCATTTTTTTCTTAAACTTAAAAAAAAAGTCAGGAAAGCATTACTGTCCATCTTATTAGAGAGTCATCGAGACGATGCTAGAATGCAGAGAATGTGCCTTTAAAGCATTTGAGCACTGATGAGATTTACTGGCTTGCTGCCCCTCTGTTGGCAAACCACTTTGTTTTGTGGGGGGAGAAAAAACAAAAAAATTGGCACTCGACAAGTAGCTGCCTTCAGTACTGTAGTTAAAAGGATGTCCAAGAGATGACTCAGATTAGACACTTTATTTTTTTCTTCCAAGTACAGCATGTGCTGTTCCTCTGACCCAAATACAGTGTGACTCCAGACTGGATTCTGTATGTCCTCTACCTCCTCAGGACTTACAGCACTGTTTACCAGTTTGATGAAATTGGATTTTTATTTTAATGGGGCTAATATGAAAATGTTTTTTATGCCACTTGTGTGTCTATACTACAAACAATATCGGCACCAGCTGACATTTGAGGCTCAGACTTCAAACTATAATTAGACATATTGATAATGTGCTCGAAGGCCAAACTATCCAGCCATTTTTTTTTATTGCTTATTTGAGGTCCATGTCTGTTTATATGTGTCCTATTTTTGGAGATGTTGTCTATGATGTTCTGTGTCAAGGTGTAGTCTATAATTGTGTGTATGTGTGTGTGATGTCTAAGCTCTTTCTACTGCTTCAAAGTTGTGTGTTGCTGCTCTTTCTTCTGCTGCCATAGAAACGCTGTAGTAGCCAAACTGCTGCTGACCCCCGCTCTTGTGACCTCATTTCCTGCTCTCGTTATCCTAAACATTAGGCCCCTATCTCGCTTGAACACCTCTCCCTCACACAGGCGGCTGCCAGGATGACCAAATCTTGAGTTTGAATTATTTATATTTACCCAATGTTAGGCATTTAAATAGTTATTTATCTTAAGGGTTAGGTTTAAAACCAACTGTCATTCTGAGGCGTTTCTTGGCTTTGAGTTTTAATATGCAAAACAGTGTATGGATCTACCAGATGCTTCAAAAATATGTTCAAAATGCTGAATGGCTAAAATGAATCGAGCAGTTCTTCCTATTTACTTGAAAAAGGAAAAGAATGAAGGAAAATCGGATGACTTGTGAACACTGCATCAGATGGGTCTGTACATATATGCGCATGCCGCATGCACTCGATGACACAGTTGACCTGACGTGTGGCTTGCAAAGAGGTTGACCTTGGTTTGGGCAGAGTGTCTGTGCTTGTTACCTGGACAGACGGGCGTGGCTCACAAACCACTGGTTCAAAAGCCTCAATTGCACTGCTACTGGGTGTTTCAACATGCAGAAGATACGCTTTCAAATTGCTGCTTGACATATTTCAGAAGAGAAATGTACATTTTGAAATACCCAAGTAGATGATGGAATGACATTGATGCTATAGACTGTGCTGTTTTTCCATACACTGGGGAAAACAGAACAGCAATACTGATGCTGGTGTTAATGCATTTCTTTTCAAATCAGTCATTACAAACTATAAGTAAAAATGTTGCTTCATTATAGTCTTGTATGTCGGCGTCACTTGAAAATAAAACACTTTTGCATTGCACCAGCATTCTGGCATATGTTTTGCCCAGTCCTCCCCAATTCCGGATTCTAATTGTTGTCAACCGTGTCCACTAATGTCCCATGCTAATGGCTAGGCTAAGGAGCTGCCTACCTACAAGGACAATGACTTCATCAACGATGGCCAGAAGATCTGCATCAACGACGAGAACAAGAAAATGTTTTTGGAGAAGCTTCGGAAAGATGTGGAGGTACGTCTTTCTCATACATTAGGTCAGCAAAGCGGGAACTTGTTTTCGTGCCCAATGCTGCATTCGAGGAAAGTGGGAAGTCGGACTTTTCAGACTTCAAACCAGAAAATGCCCCCTTGAACTCGGAAAAAACTTGCAAAGTCGGGGGGGAGGAGTACCCCGACTTCACTGACCGACATTGATGTGACGTCACTCTACAATGGTGACCCCTTTGGAAACAGACCGTGAATGGTAAAAGTCAATTTACTCGAGTAGAAAACTCTTGATAGCTTTCTTCATTCATAAATATTCAACATAACTTCACATAATACAATGTATGTGACAGTATGCTCATGCTGGGATCTCCCTGCATGAAATTATACAGTGAGCTACTGAACTGTATGAAATAAAAGAAATCAATTAAAAAAAAATAATAATAATAATCAATAAATGAAGCAGTTTGCTGGAGGTCAAAAGGTGTTTTGAGGTCCAACAAAAAACAATTTATCACCGTGCACCATTTTGATTGATTACTTTTGCCTTGAATGCTTTCAGGTCGGAACTGGGAAATGCCAACTGGAATAATTCCAACTTCCGACCTTCCTTGAATGCAGCATAAAACCCACTGCACACCCGATGACGGAAGGGTTTAAACTGTTTAATGCCACTTTGTTGAATTTTATTACATATTGTGTATTTTCAACAACTGCATAGCTCATCCTTGCAAGAATCGACAGACCGTCCATTTACATGATTGCGGTTAGCATTGATAATCACCACGTTGTAGCCCAAACATTTTTAACCGAGGGCCAGAAACAGGAAAATGTAAAAATCCAAGGGCCACTATGACATTGTTCGACTTGCATATTAGTTCATGTTCATTTCAACAAAATATGCTAATCAATGTGATATATTCACAAATCTGACTTTGATCAAGAAAATTCTTGTTTTTTTTTTTGTTTTGTTTTTTGTTTTTTTGTATATGCTGTGGGCTAAAAATTTGACAGTGAGCCGCGAATGGCCCCCGGGCCATAGTTTGGACAGAACTGTTAGCAATGGATGTTCCATCCATCCATCTTCTTCCGCTTATCCGAGGTCGGGTCGCGGGGGCAGCAGCTTTAGGAGGGAAACCCAGACTTCCCTCTCCCCAGCCACTTCAACCAGCTCCTCCGGCGGGATCCCAAGGCGTTCCCAGGCCAGCCGAGAGACAGACGTCTCTCCAGCGTGTCCTGGGTCGCCTCCCGCCGGTGGGACATGCCCGGAACACCTCCCCAGGGAGGCGTCCAGGAGGCATCCGAACCAGATGCCCGAGCCACCTCAGCTGGCTCCTCTCAACGCGGAGGAGCAGCGGCTCTACTCTGAGTCCCTCCCGGACACTCATTTCGGCCGCTTGTATCCCGGATACAAGCGGCCGAAGCGGCAATGGATGTTAATAATAATAATAGTAGTAATAATAATATTTATTTATTTTAGAGGAATGTGCAGACCCTCGTGTACTACAGGCTTTAATAGACCTTACAAGCTCTTATTTTGAGAATGAGATCATCCTCTTAGTTCTCCCAATTTAATCCCTCATGCCCCACCCCCTTTCCACCCACCATCCTCAGTTCCTGGCACAGCTAAAGCTGATGGACTACAGTTTGCTGGTGGGGATCCACGACGTGGAACGAGCAGAACAGGAGGAGGTGGAGAGCGAGGACAACGAGGCCGAGGAAGAGGGCGGGGAGAGCGACGGAGGGGCCATCGGGACCCCCCCTGACAGTCCCAGCAACACCCTGGACAGCACGAAGCCCCTCTCCCCGGGAGAGTTTGATCCCACCATTGACGTCTATGCCATCAAAAGCAGCGAAAGTGAGGCGGCAATGCCCGAGCTGGAGCGCCCCCTGGTGGACGTGTGCTCACGCCAACTTTGTTTTGTCCTGCAGGTGCGCCCAGGAAAGAAGTTTACTTCATGGCCATCATCGACATCCTGCAACATTATGATGCCAAGAAGAAGGCCGCCCATGCCGCCAAGACGGTCAAACATGGCGTAAGAAGCAAACGTTGGAATGTCAGAAGAAAAAGTGACGTTTGTGGATGTGAAATTATTTTTTTTGTTTTTGTCTGTGTAGGCTGGAGCCGAAATCTCGACAGTGAACCCTGAGCAGTACTCCAAGAGGTTTCATGACTTCATCACCACGATTCTGTCATAGCCCCCACGGCTCGGGGAGTGGGCGGTGGGGTTAAAAATGTGATGGGGAGAATGAAGGTGCTGTGATGTCTTTGTATGACTCTCCCTTGCCCATTTCCATCTTGGTGGGGTGCCACACCCTGCAGCAGCTAAAAAAAAAAAATATCCTTCGTTTACATTCAACCTCTCCTTCAGTTTCTTTGGAAAGAGGCAGTTGTCAAAAGCAAGTGTTTGTTTTTATGTTTCAACGTGGAATTAGACCTTTTGTGTTGTCATTATGGTGGAAATGTGGCTTTGAAATGGCCTCGCACAGCTCAGTCTTTGTTTGTGTCAGACTCGCCCTCATGATATCGGCAGGTGAGGGCTTTAGAAATTAGGAAACAAAAGTCTTCCAGTAGACGATCGAGCCCACCGCTCACCGACTGCCAACATCCGGGTTCTTCGCGTTTCGTCAGTTGATCTTGTTGCCGCGCGCTCTTGCCATATGTCGATACGGCGCACTCTCGTGTCATTTTATTTGCGATGCCCACTGAATGCGTTTGACTGAGTCAGGGAAGTGTTAATAACGCGATGGCGACAGGGAATGAATGATATGATGCTCGACCTTGTAAAAGTCACATCGGGTGTCGCCGTCTTTTTCGGGAATCAACTGCAGCCATGAACGGGCTTTCGCCATCAGCACCTTATGTTTAAAAAAGTAAAAAAAAAAAAACAATTTTGCACTTTTTTGTCATTACAGTCCACAAGGATTTGAACTTTTATGACATTTGTTGCAACTGAGAGGACTCTTATCAATGTGTGGAAAAGTTGCAGGGACTTAACCTCCTTTTGGAGACCAACCAGAAAAGTATTAGATTGGGACAAGGGGTGGAAAACACGTCTTTAAGATTGGCACAACACTCCCCCCTCCTCCCCACGCACATTTCCACATGATTCACCTTTGACTTGAATAAGAATCTTGAGCGCAAAATGATTCGTCTTTCCATGAGCTGCATCCAGAAGGGGGAAAAAAATGTTACTGCGATATTTGACACATTTTGTTTACAGAGCATCTTAAAAAGAGGAACCTTGCCCAGTCGATAGTTGCGAGATGAACTTTTACTTCCTGCATTTTAGCGCCACGTGCTTTTGTGTGCGTCTTTTTAAATCTGGTGCAGAGAGTTGCAGCCCCCCTCCCCACCCATTATTTGTTTTTTGTTGCCATGAGTCTCGTTAACCTCTGTTGATATAACTTTCCAGGAAAGTCTTTTGGGGAGATGATAGAGGAGGATGTTTTCGTTGCGTTGAGAGGGTTTTTGTATATTTTGCACACAAGGAAAGTTAAGTAAGCAGATGTTACGAACAACAAGCCCAATTATTTGATGCGCTCTTAAGAAAGGGAAATGCAATATACGTGCGTGCGTGAGTGTGTGTTGAAGTGCGAAAAGTGCTTGTGCGCGTGACGTGTAGTACTTCTGTATAACTAAAGCAAGTAACGTCGTCTTCTTTGACCTGTTTTAACCCGTGCAGAGTTTCCATCGCAATTTGTTTGTGTAGATATCAGATTATATTCACATTTATATTTTTACATTGGATTTTAGTCATGAATAGTTGTATTAAAAATAAAATACAATAAAAACGAGTCACCCATGGGGATGAATGATGGTGCTGTGGTAAATGAAGAATAATTATGCTTGAATTTCTAAAATGCTTACTCTGATGTGCTTAAAAAAAAAAAAAAAAAGTCATGAAAAAAATTGCATGTCACAGGACTAAGTTTCCTTTTCTCTCTAGTCAGTGTTGTCTGTTCAGGTTGTTTTTGTGTCCCTATACTTTTGATGTGTGAGCTGTTTTACGTCATATAATACCCCTCACCATGCTTTAACTGTTTTCATTGTTACACTGTGCAAGATGTGTGCCTTTATACTCCGGAAATTATTTAATTTTATATTTTGTAATCTTTTTTTTAAATAAATGTCAAATGTTATTTTGATAATAGGGTGTTTACTTTGCCATGTATTACAGCCCTGTGTCCACATCCTTAACAATTGTGTTTCATGTTCATATTTTGAATTGTAAAACCATGTGAATGATGGTGTTAAACCAACTTTAAAAAAAAAAAAAAAAAAAAACTGTTCACATTTGAGATGTATTCATACATGCGATTGTCTCCCTTCAAATGCTTGCCCTGTCTTTTGGCCTGTGTGCATGTGTGTGGACGTGCTTCTGACTTGCAGCTTTGCCCTTTCGCAGGAGGCTGCCAGCCATCACACGTGTATCTTTGTTGTGTGCGTGTTGTGTTGTTTCATACACTTGACTTCTATTTTCTTGCCTCCACGTGTCGTAGGGATGTGTGCACCAATTTTAAGTTTTGAAAGCCATCCCATCAGCGTGTATCCATAGGATTTCTCTGCGGAAAGGTAGAATGGTGGAAGAATCACCTTTAATTCTGCTCTTAGCCCTGGAGGCTGTCTTTTAAAATGAAAGGGAGTTAATTGGAGACAGCAGTGCATGCTAGGTGGCTGTAATTTTTTGTAGTTTATTTGAGTTATTTTAACAGTTAACAGAATGAGGGTAATGCCAGACCAGCAGAGTGCTACTGCACCTTCAAATGCATTTTTTGTTTTTTTGTTTTTTTGTTTTTGTCTTTGCTTGTGAATGCTCTCTAGCTGCCTCTTGACAACTTGCCAAAAGGATTTTTCAACTAACCAAATGACATGAGCCCGAAGGGCATTGTAATGTTTCAAATGTCTCTTTTGTCTGACTTTTACAGAACGTAAAAGCGGAAAGTTGACACTTGGTGTTTATGTAAATCTTAAAATGGCACAAATTTTACTCAAGGTCGGGCTTAGAGAGAGACTGAAAATGTGCTTGTTGGCTTCCATATTACAATTTTTTTTTTAGGACTGAAAACATCAGTGCCCAAAGAATTTCAAGCAACTTTCCGAAACAAGAAAAGTTAGGCCCAGGCAGTAGAGGACACTTCTATTTGTTCAAGCATTGCGTGTGTGTGTGTGATTGTGTTTGTGTGAATGTGATTGGTGCTGTCTATGGTTTGTGAAAGTTCAGTGGCATCATGCCCCCTCAAAAGATGTTTATTGTTCTTAACATTTAATGAAGATAATCCGCGTTCCATAAGAATTCACTCAAACCAATTAAAGCACTTGTTCTGCTTGACTAAAACTGTGTTGGTTCCGTTTTTGAGTCATGTTTATTTCACCAACCTTGAACACATGAAAATAAAAGCATCAATATTAGTCTGGTGCACATTTATCATTCA
Organism: Festucalex cinctus; assembly: GCF_051991245.1. NCBI lineage: Eukaryota > Metazoa > Chordata > Actinopteri > Syngnathiformes > Syngnathidae > Festucalex > Festucalex cinctus. Next base: position 21,004,523 of record NC_135430.1, on the reverse strand, counting down.
GCTTATGTTCAGTGTTGGCCACTTTTGAGAGAGACTTGACATGTGCCACTGCTGCAGCTGCTTCGAAAATGTGGCGGACGCAGCTGAGCCGCAGTGACGAGTCCCGGCCACCAGGAGGGACTACATAGCTTGGTCCCACACACGTCCACATAGATTTTTTTTTGTTTGTTTGTTATTTTTTATTTAAAAAGCCTTACTACACATGTGTTTTTTTTTTTTTTGTTTTTTTTTTTTTTTTTAAAGCCTTACTATACATGATCGTTTAAAAAAAAAAAAAAAAAAAAACGACCATGTATAGTAAGGCGTTTTTTATTTTAGGGAAAAAAACGACCATGTATTAGTAAGGCGTTTTTATTTTAGGAAAAAAACGACCATGTAAAGCAAGGCGTTTTTTTTGGGGGGGGGGGGGGGGGGGGGGGAACGACCATGTATAGTAAGGCGTTTTTTTTGGGGGGTGGGGGGAAACGACCATGTATAGTAAGGCGTTTTTATTTTGGGGGGGGAAAAACGACCCATGTATGACTCTTGAACACATGAAAATAAAGCATCAATATTTTTTTTCCCCCCCAAAAAAAACGCCTTACTATACATGGTCGTTTTTTTTTCCCAAAATAAAAACGCCTTACTATACATGGTCGTTTTTTTTTCCCAAATTAAAAACGCCTTACTATATATACATGGTCGTTTTTTTTCCCCCCAAAAAAATGCCTTACTATACATGGTCGTTTTTTTCCCCAAAATAAAACGCCTTACTATACATGGTCGTTTTTTTTCCCCCCAAAAAAATGCCTTACTATACATGGTCGTTTTTTTCCCCCCCAAAAAAATGCCTTACTATACATGGTCGTTTCCCCCCCCCCCAAAAAAAAAACCCGCCTTACTATACAAGGTCGTTTTTTTTCCCAAAATAAAACTCCTTACTATACATGGTCGTTTTTTTCCCCCCCCAAAAAAATGCCTTACTATACATGGTCGTTTTTTTTCCTCCCAAAAAAACGCCTTACTATACATGATTGTTTAAAAAAAAAAAAAAAAAAAAAAAACATGTATAGTAAGGCGTTTTTATTTTAGGAAAAAAACGACCATGTATAGCAAGGCGTTTTTTTTGGGGGGGGGGACGACCATGTATAGTAAGGCGTTTTTTTGGGGGTGGGGGGAAACGACCATGTATAGTAAGGCGTTTTTATTTTGGGGGGAAAAAAACGACCATGTATGACTAAAACTGTGTTGGTTCCGTTTTTGAGTCATGTTTATTTCACCAACCTTGAACACATGAAAATAAAGCATCAATATTTTTTCCCCCCCCAAAAAAACGCCTTACTATACATGGTCGTTTCCCCCCCCCCCAAAAAAAACACCTTACTATACATGGTCGTTTTTTTTTCCCAAAATAAAAACGCCTTACTATACATGGTTGTTTTTTTTTCCCAAATTAAAAACGCCTTACTATATATACATGGTCGTTTTTTTTTCCCCCAAAAAAATGCCTTACTATACATGGTCGTTTTTTTCCCCAAAATAAAACGCCTTACTATACATGGTCGTTTTTTTTCCCCCCCAAAAAATGCCTTACTATACATGGTCGTTTTTTTCCCCCCCAAAAAAATGCCTTACTATACATGGTCGTTTCCCCCCCCCCCAAAAAAAACCCGCCTTACTATACAAGGTCGTTTTTTTTCCCAAAATAAAACTCCTTACTATACATGGTCGTTTTTTTTCCCAAAATAAAACTCCTTACTATACATGGTCGTTTTTTTCCCCCCCCAAAAAAACGCCTTACTATACATGGTCGTTTTTTTTCCTCCCAAAAAAACGCCTTACTATACATGGTCGTTTTTTTTCCCCAAATAAAAACGCCTTACTATATATACATGGTCGTTTTTTTTTCCCCCCAAAAAAATGCCTTACTATACATGGTCGTTTTATTTCCCTCAAAAAACGCCTTACTATACATGGTCGTTTCCCCCCCCCCCCCCCCAAAAAAAAACGCCTTACTATACATGGTCGTTTTTTTTCCTCCCAAAAAAACGCCTTACTATACATGGTCGTTTTTTTCCCCCCAAAAAAAAACGCCTTACTATACATGGTCGTCCCCCCCCCAAAAAAAATGCCTTACTATACATTGTCGTTTTTTTTCCCCCAAATAAAAACGCCTTACTATACATGGTCATTTTTTTCCCCCCCAAAAAACGCCTTACTATACATGGTCGTTTTTTTCCCCCCCAAAAAAACACCTTACTATACATGGTCGTTTTTTTTCCCAAAATAAAAACGCCTTACTATACATGGTCGTCCCCCCCCCCCCCCCCAAAAAAAAAACGCCTTACTATACATGGTCGTTTTTTTTCCCCCCCCTAATAAACGCCTTACTATACATGGTCGTTTTTTTTCCCCAAATAAAAACGGCTTACTATACATGGTCGTTTTTTCCCCCCCAAAAAAAACACCTTACGATACATGGTCGGTTTTTTTCCCAAAATAAAAAGGCCTTACTATACATGGTCGTTTTTTTCCCCAAAATAAAAACGCCTTACTATACATGGTCGTTTCCCCCCCCCCCCCCCCCAAAAAACGCCTTACTATACATGGTCGGGGTTTTTTCCCCAAAAAAAATGCCTTACTATACATGGTTGTTTTTTTCCCCAAAATAAAACGCCTTACTATACATGGTCGTTTTTTTCCCCCCAAAAAAACGCCTTACTATACATGGTCGTTTTTTCCCCCCCAAAAAAACGCCTTACTATACATGGTCGTTTTTTTTCCCCCAAAAAAAACGCCTTACTATACATGGTCGTTTTTTTTCCCCCCCAAAAAAACGCCTTACTATACATGGTCGTTTTTTTTCCCCCCCAAAAAAACGCCTTACTATAACATGGTCTTTTTTTTTCCCAAAATAAAAACGCCTTACTATACATGGTCGTTTTTTTCCCAAAATAAAAAACGCCTTACTATACATGGTCGTTTCCCCCCCCCCCCAAAAAAAAACGCCTTACTATACATGGTCGTCCCCCCCCCCACAAAACGCCTTACTATACATGGTCGTTTTTTTCCCCCCAAAAAAACGCCCTTACTATACATGGTCGTTTTTTTCCCCCCCAAAAAAACACCTTACTATACATGGTCTTTTTTTTTTCCCAAAATAAAACTCCTTACTATACATGGTCGTTTTTTTTCCCCCCCAAAAAAACGCCTTACTATACATGGTCGTTTTTTTTCCTCCCAAAAAAACGCCTTACTATACATGGTCGTTTTTTTTTCCCCAAATAAAAACGCCTTACTATATATACATGGTCGTTTTTTTTTCCCCCCAAAAAAATGCCTTACTATACATGGTCGTTTTATTTCCCTCAAAAAAACCGCCTTACTATACATGGTCGTTTCCCCCCCCCCCCAAAAAAAAACGCCTTACTATACATGGTCGTTTTTTTTCCTCCCAAAAAAAAACGCCTTACTATACATGGTCGTTTTTTTCCCCAAAATAAAAACGCCCTACTATACATGGTCGTTTTTTTTCCCAAAATAAAAACACCTTACTATACATGGTCGTTTTTTTTCCCAAAATAAAAACACCTTACTATACATGGTCGTTTTTTTCCCCCCAAAAAAAACGCCTTA